>NC_082341.1:76554824-77169467 GCF_027477595.1 Haemorhous mexicanus
AAATAATGTTTAAAAAAAGCATTTTATTAGACTGGACAGAGCAGTTAAAAGTGAATAATGTACTGCAAAGCATGAAGTAAGTATAAAATAAACCTCTAAGATTTTACTGAATACCAAAGAAAACAAGGAGGATGGGAAGTTGGCGTCATGAAACAGTAGCATCATGAACTACATTTCGTAATTATGATATATTATGTGATATGATGTATTGCAGTATGATATAATATATAGCATAACATAATAAAATACAGTTTAATAAACAACAAAGACGGGTGTAATTCAATAGGCAAACAACCTGAAGATAAGGCAAAAGCAATTCTTTATAAAATACTATCAGCTGCATTAAAAGAAAAACAAGAAGAAAACAAGTCAATGAACTAAATAATATAAATAAAAGTGATTATTTTCTATATACATAGATGTGATTATTTTCTTTTAAAAAGAAACATCTTCCATGATTTCTGTGAGAGCTGATAGTCTATCATGTAGGCCAGATATACTTTCATTCTATACTCAATAAAGTTTTGAATTTTGTTTACTTTTTTGATCATCTTTACTAAATAAACCATACCAGAACATAAAATACTTTTTTCACTTTGTGAACTGAAAAAGTTAGAATAACAAAGGTACCCGTTTTAATTTCCAGACAGTACTTATAAATATGATCCATAAACACTAATGATTTCTGTTTGAGGTATTTTTTCTTTGGTTGTTTTTTTTTTGTTTGTTTGTTTGTTTTTATCTCACCAAAGTGTAAAAAAAATTGTTAGTATCCAAAGACTAATTATATAGTTTCAGGCTGGAAAACTGAACAGTATTGCAGATTCACTTTAATACGTTCAATTTCTCAAAGTTATTTTAAAAATACCAAAACCAAAACTAAATGACAGGAATTATGGTTCTGCTATTTCTGTCTTTAGAGAACATAACATATACTTTCAGCAAAACTTCATAACATGTTAACAGAAATTAGAAACTTACAAATCAGATAAAACTGTCTTCTGAGTTGATGACTTCTTCATAGCATCACCTGTAAATTCACCTTTTTAACCCATGATCATCTTTACCTAATACAGAAGTTCTGTCCAAGTTCAATCTCTATAGCCTGACAGGCACCACTTATACTTTCTTTTGATCATCTCTTACTTTATTAGGTGAAAGTTAACAAATCAAATAGATTTAAAATTTAAACATTTAATATCATTTTTTGCCCTAACCCTAACACCAAAATTACTACATTTGGAGTAATCGAGGTTTAAATTTTGTGAGAAGGTAAAAGAAGAAAATAATTAATGTTTTCATCATATTTACATATATGAAAGCAGCTCCGTTTTTATACAACTGAACAATAAATAATTTTGTTCTTAGCACTAAATATGTTAAAAAAAATTCCCCCTCTAAGAAAATACTCATTAAAACACAAACCAGACTTTTCTATGCCTAACAAATTGCCCACATTGACCTTTTCTTTTTCTGAAAATGGCCTTTTTTTAATAAGAAAACTTGGTAGCTCCCCTTTTGTAATGATTACTTATTTACACAGCTGTGAAACAGTAGTGCTGAAAGAGGCCCTAAGATTCAATTAGTTCATCCCTTGTCTTGGGGAATTCTGGAGGCCAGAGAACTGGCCAAAAAAAAGCCTGCTCCACTCCCTTGGAGGACTGACCCCTCAGCCATAACCCTCATTGTTAGGAAGAGCAAAAAGATCACCTCCAGAATCCTTTGTTGCTTTATGCTAAACCATTGCAATCCACTGTTCCTCCCCCTTTGCTCTGCCCTGGGGCCCTCATCCCATTCGCTCTGGTGTTCTGTCCCACCCCTCAAGATCTCTGTATATAACCCTGCTTTCCCAGCCTGAGCAGCTCTTTTGTCCCTGGATTGCTTCAAGGGAGAAGGTCAATAAAGGCTCTCCTTGGAACCCCACAGGAAGACCCCATCTCTCCTGCATCGCTTAGATCACAGAAGAGACGAAATCACCCAGCGTGAGCACAGACATGCCATGCCCCCGAGGTGTCTTTTTCAAGATGCTTCTTCAGGAAGGTCGCAGCACTCTGAACACTATCCCCTGCAACAGGGAATATTTTATCATTATAGCTGTCATTCTGCGCAGGTGACTATTGAATTCATTCTTTAAAAATCCTTGCAAGGAAGGATGAAACCACTTTAACAGTCTATTCCAGTGTGGCATTATCTTTAA
Organism: Haemorhous mexicanus; assembly: GCF_027477595.1. Taxonomy (NCBI): domain Eukaryota; kingdom Metazoa; phylum Chordata; class Aves; order Passeriformes; family Fringillidae; genus Haemorhous; species Haemorhous mexicanus. The sequence continues at coordinate 76,557,022 of NC_082341.1, forward strand.
AACTTTCTGAATAGCAGATCTAAATCTTCCTTCTTGCAGTTTAAGCCCTCTATTTCCTGTGTCATTCTTTGCAGGCACAGAAAACGGGTTATACCTCATGCCTGTTTGCAAGACTATGAGGTATTAAATTGTTGTTTTCTTCCCCTTGGGACTTATGATTCCAGTTGTCTTCATCTGTCATATATACTGGGTCTAGGATAATTTTCCTCTTTCATGAGCTCCTGCTAAATACAACTTCTAAGGTGTAACACACCAAGCCAGTTCTAATGCACTTAAATTGTCTATAAGTGTATGTTTAAACATGTTTATGATTTGTGATTTAAGTACACATGGTTTGTGTACTCAAGTTAGTTCATGGTTCTTATTCAAATAATGCTGAATCTCTAAAGCATCAGAGGAGACCTCCATTTGGATAATCCTGTAAAACATGAACACTCGCATGCGGAAATCAAAACATTTAAGTTAGTGGGGTTTTTTCTTTACTCCTTTTTTTCTCCTCAAGCAAGGTGTGGACTGCTGGGTGAGCCCATGTGTGGAGCAGCCAAGGCTGCCCAATGCTGCACACATCTGTTCCAGTTGACTCCAGCAGCCTCACCACATATATGATAGAACAAACTGAAAATAGGTCAAAGCTGTAACATTTAAATCTATATTTAGAAATAAATTCAATTAATTAAAACTACCGACAAGTTGCAGTGTGTGAAGATCACATATCTTGACGGTATCTCCTCTTGGAATTTCTATCAGCTGAACACCTCTGGAACCAAGAGTACTAGCTGTATTTGTTCTTTTCTATATATTTTCTCTTTCTTCTTCATCTTCTAATTTCCTCTTTTCAGAGTTTTGTGTAACTTATAATCGGATGGGCTTACATCTTGCTAAATTGAATGGGCTAAGTTAATGCTTTGCGAAATGTTTTGATTGAATGTTACTCAAAATTTTGCCAAAGTTCTCTGATTTTCTGAAGTTGCCAGCAATGGGGTTTTTTTGCTGTTTTGACATCTTGAGAATATCCTGTCATTATTTCTCTTGTGTGTCTAATTAAGAGTACAGCAAAAAAAAAAAAAAAAAAAAAAAAAAAGCCCCTTAAAGAGGCTAATTAAGAAAGTTTTTGGGGGCCTTACTCACCACTTCTACATCTCAAAGATAGTTTTGTGCTGTCTAGTCAAATGGACCTCATATCCTCCAAGAAGCTGTTAACCTTCAAAGAGAATCCCAAACTCAAAGGCCCTGATATCAACAGCACTGCACAAATAGTTATTCAAGTGCAGAATTCCTCAATTCCTGTTCCAGGCATTCCACCCTACCAGCAGAATTGTAGAGATCACCTGGCCCCTTCATGTATTTCGAGTACAGCATGTCTGATGTTTGATGCTTTCCAGATCACCCTGTTAGGAGTAGCTGGGGTGAGCTTAGATAATCACTTCACAACATCCAGAATATGAGGAAGAAGCAAACATTCCTAGATGACAAATCAGGTATAGCAAGCAGGGGCTTCCAATCATCTTTAGTAATCCCCTAATACTGTTCTTCCCAGCTTCCTTCTAGTGGTCCTGTGTATCTCAGACACATCTCCCAGAGATGTTCTATTTAATGACACTCCAAGCTTCTCTTCAACTACAATGGCATTTAATCCATTTTGTAATTGCAAGTTACAGGGTGGGATAAGGATACCTCCTGGCACATGAAGTCACTGGCTTCCAGCCTCAATCTTAATGGTAGTTTCCATTTTCCAGTTTTACAAATGAAGGCTCTGCATGCCCCTCTGCTGCTAGGAAAAGTTCAGGTTCTTGAAGCTGCAAGGTCTTAGACGAAATCCAATTGCTCTTTCTCACCCTCTCTGATGCTGCACAGTATGATGACCCCCTCCCCACAGCTCTTTCATGATAGCTTCTCAAGAATTGTATGCCCCCTGCAGACTAGAAGACCACACATCCCAACATCAGCCACAAGCCTTAGGCAATTCCTACCACTTCAGAGGCTTGCACAGCTCATGTTGCTTCTGAAAGTCTGAGTCCCAAAGTCCAACTGGAAAGGCAAAGTTACTCCAGCAGTGCCCATAGACTGTTCCCTGAAGTATATGATCACCATATCTCAGGGCGTAAGTGCTGGATACAGAAAAATTTGTCCTCCTGCTCTGCCCCTCATACTCTTCTGTATAAACTGCTGTGTCAGAAGCTGTGCTCTAGACTTGGCTCTTAAATAGGTTTCTCCACATACATGGGTTAAAAGGGTGAGGTTTCTCCATAAGCATGTTTTAAAGGGTGCTTGAGCCTTCCTGAAGTCTGCAGGTCCCTAAGGCTTCAGACACACCATCATCAAGGACAGCTATGAAAATCTATTACAAGCTGCTTGATCAACCCTTATCTTTCATTTTACTTAGACACATAACACTGACAATTCCCTAAGTATCACATCTATATGTCTTTTAAATATGTCCAGACATGCTGACTTAGCCACTTCCCTGGACAGCCTGGTCCAATGCTTGAAAAACCTTCCTGTGAAGAAATACTTCCTAGTACCTAATCTAAACCTCCCTAATGCAACTTGAGGTAATTTCTTTCCATCTTATCTCTTGTTACTTGGGTCAAGAGACCAATACTCACCTTGTACCCTTCTTTAAGGCAGTTGTAGAGAGCTTAAAACTCTCCCTAGAGCCTTCTTATCTCTAGACTAAACAGTCTCCTTTTCTTCAGCCACTTCTCAGCAGGGGGACCCATGAGGTCCCTCAGATTCTTCCAAGGGTTCCCAGGAGTTCACAGATACCAGGACAAGTACCCAGAAGTTCAAGATGATCAAGAAGATTTCAGAGTCTGCTGGGTAAACTGGCACATCAACTGGGTGTCACAGCAGTCTGCTGTCTATCAAAGCTATGCACATTTGGAAGACTAAAGCTTGGGACAAAACCCAAGAACTGTGACACACTGATTGTGTAAAACATCCTGTGCATCATTTCCAGTATCAAGAGTATTATATTTCTTCCCTAGTACATATTCAAAATATATTCTGCTTCTATATTTGGTAAAGGAACATTCATATTTCTGTGTAAAATTAACACAAAAGCATTAAATATATACCTAGAGGGATAAAGTCTGTCCTGTGTTTTTTCATAAGACCAAGGAAAATACTACAAATGGAAATGGAAATAATTCTATTTCAAGGTAAAATAATGCCTTTCTGAGAACTTTATTATTAGAAAAATAGGTAATCACGGCTCTCAATCTGCCAAGAAATTACCCCTTAGTTTGTGCACCGTACAGATCAGTAGGCAAAAGGACCACAGTCCTCCCCAATAATTAAGACATGACTTAGAATTCTCAAGAACCTTATATCTGTATCTAAGACTTTCTGTATACCTTGATACAGACTTACATAAGTACCTTCAAAAACTTTAGTCTCTGCATGCCTCAATTTTGCATATCTGTAGGATGTAAGAATTTCTCACAAGAAAGATGCAATTATGGTAATAGCAAATATGAGAATGTTCAACTGCAATAACTTTTTACATAGAAAGCTGAAATATTTCAGTGGAAAGATGACTGAGTTGCCTAAAAATTGTTATGGTACAACTGCTCTCTCTGTTATAGAGGACATGCTGTTATGCAAACCCCAGTTATTGCCTGTGGTTTATTTAACTAAGATACAATAAGTATTCTTAGGGCATTTTACTTTTTCATTGCTGGATAAGACATTGTAGAGGGAAACAACATTATGCACATTTAAATTAATGCGGTATAAAATAGAGCAATTTAATATTTAATATACTAAATTTAGGAAGCTTCTATTAGCTAAAATTGAATGCAGCCCAATTAGTATTTTAATTTCCCTGTTTTCAACCTATAATTCTCTTTTTTTTTTTTTTTTTTCAAAACCAGCAAAACCAGCAAATTGGAATAAAACGCCCCAAGCCTTTGTGTAGGACAAGAGCAAAAGGGATGATTACTTAATTACTTTCTCTGGTTGTTTTTTTTCTCCCCTAAATCATTTCTTGTCTAATGATTCTGAGAAAGAACAAGACCAAGAGAAATACTGCCATTTCACAGTAAATCTGTTTATATACCTACAAGCTGTGCTTTGGTTACACACAGGGCAATTCATCAGCAGTATTTCCTAGGAGGTCTAATTTAGAAGGTTCATGTCATCAACCTTGCCAGGCTGCACCTAAACAGCAGATGGGTCGAAGGCTCAGAATTACCACCAGTGATACCTAGGACTTAGAGTCAGAGGAAAAACTTAAGTTACAGAATATTGGCAACATTTTTCAAAACAAGGTCTCCATTTAGATATCCATTGTATCAGAATACAGCATTATAGACTTACCAACTTTCACACTCTCTGTTTAATAGTTGTACAGATGGAACAGTGTCAAAGACACAAACATTAAGGTTTGGCTAAATGTTCAGAATTGGGATGTCTATCTAAACTTATGGTACCTTCTCCAGGGTCTTCCTATTCTCTGTCCCTCCCAGATGTATTTCCCCTTCTGCTTTCAGTTCCAGCAAATTCAATGCCAAAATGTGTTTTTCCACCCACTTTCATTTCTGCATCCTATTAGCTTTTTTACTTCCTGCAGTGTGGGGCTCAAGGAATAGTACAATTTGTAGCTCTGGAAGATGTGATGTAAGCAGTAGTTAAAAGTTACAGAATTTGATAGATATGTCTTTTCTATTTTTGGTTTTGTGTTTCATTTCAGATATTGTAGATGGATGTGAAAAACAGATATCAAGCAATGATGGGAAGCAGGCATTGACAGCCTCCTGCAGAATTGCATTACAACACAAGATGAAAAACCGGATGAAGAAGTCTGCCTGGAGCTGGCATGGAATTGACATTAGAAACTTACGATGCTCCTACTCATCTTACTCATCTGCCAGGTTTTCCCTGTCCTCAAAACTACTGGCAGTTGTGTCACATACCTGAAATGAGATTTCAACAATTTCATAAGAAATTCAATCTGGGTAACCACGTTAACACGCAAATCTCTTCCCTTTTAGATTGCAAGACAGGCCTATGCACCTCTTGGCTTCTTGGAACGTGAACTCCTTGCTTCAATAGAAGTGAAGCCAGAGCTCCAGGACCCACTATTATGAAACTCTATTAGTAAGATTTAGTTCTCTAAAATAGAATTGAAATTTTGGCTGTCTTTGAGATTATACTACTTACAGCAAAATGTCACTATACTAGAAGCACCTACAGCTGTATACTCAACATCCAAATGGCAGAACTTGACTAATTCAAAATATAAATAAATTTCTCAAGATGAAAACACATTTTCTCACCAGAGATAAAGGCAACATGACTAAGTTTATACAGAATGTCAGACACTGACAAATCTGAAAAAAATACAATGCCACAGAAAGCAAATACCAGCATTTCTAAATAGAGATTTTAGGTACACTCAGGAGTCCTGCATTGATATTAATGGAGCTATCTCTTCGCAATATAACTAGCACATTTTTATTTTTAACTGTTTTATAGAATCTATGCCTACATCAGTAAATGTGGAGTAACATTTTTATACTTGAATCCAAAACTTTATTGCGTGGACAGATTAGATGTTTGTTCCTTCTCATAACTAAACCTAACTAAGCTTACTCTGCTTGATCTATAAATGTATAGTCTTTCTCCAGATAAAATTTGATCTAAAAGATAATTGGATATCAGAAATATATGCTAGAAAACATATTCCTCAGTCTTATATAAGAAACATTGTGGAGTTGCAGAAAATTATTTTACAACATGCACAATAAATAAGTGAAATTGAAGCTCTTCTAAAAACCTCTATAACATACTTCAAATGTGCAAAGAAAAATTAGATAATGCAGAAAATTCAGAAAATTCATTACCGTTGTTAGAGGAACAATTTTGAATTTACCAACTCAAAGTAATCCCAAAGTAAGGGAGGAGTAGAACTTAGTATGTGTCACATTATCTATCTACCATCTACTACACAATACAGACAAAATAGGTAGAAAACAAAAAGCACAAATCTAAAGGCAAGGCTCCAAAAGAAAGATTATCTTACATTTCTCTAAGTAACACATTCAGAGCTGCTCCTTTTGGCAGCAGCTCTGAATTTAAAGAAAATAATTTATATCAATAAAAAAATCATGCCATTGCCTGCAATATCATTTTAATGCAACCATAATATAAATCAATTTATCAATAATCAACACACACCTTGATTGTGATCTTCACATGACTGTAAATCAGGAGCCGTTGAATTCAATGGATATGCTTCCCATTTATAAACCCTGTGCACGCGTTGTAAATGGAGTGATGCACTTCACTTGTAAGAAAGAAGCAACCGTATGCTTTATTAAAGCAGTCAATTAATGAAAAAATCAATGTTAAATTCAACAGTGGTTTAATTAGATTTGATGGCAAGGCACACATGATTATGTACTGCAGAGGGGACAAGGTCAGATGAAGCTCTCAGGGAGATCCTGTTGAGTCATGAGGTTCAGAAAGAACCCCCTGGAGTTCTAAACTCCTTCTCGGAGAGGAGCCTAGGTGCTTCCTAATCCTAGTCCTAGATTTAGTCAATAGTATATGTCTAAAGGATTATATGTGCAAAATTAATCTTTTATATCACTTAGATATGATTTCAAAGTTTAGCCCACTATCGAGCACTGACCAAGGATCTGTTGTGGCAAGGAATCTTTCAACCCTAAGGAGTAAGCTGGAAAGCTGTCCCTGCTCAAGGGGAGATCCCAGCATGCAGCCCCTGCCACGCAGGAGAGCTCTAAGGGCCCTGAGCTGTCCGCTTCTTATGGAGGAAGAGGATTGATTTAACAGTGATATCTACGTGCCAGCAAGGCATCTGGGTCACTGTTCCAAACACCCTTGGCTACCATGTTGTCATCCCTCCCCCAAAGTCCACTGTAAGGTGGATGCAAGCCATCACAACCCCTGCTGGTAGTTGTATATCAGGTGGGGAAAGGGTGGGGGAAGCATACTGTCACAGCATGAGTTTGTTCTAGTCTTCATTAATGAAAAGAGGTAAAAGTCAATTTATTAAACATTTTTTTTCTGTGCAGGATAGCTAATCTTTACTTGTGGTTTATATAATGTGTTTTTTTCTCCTCAGTCATATGTTAGGTTATGCAATTTTAAAAAAAATATTTTCACAGCATCAAACTTGAAACTGAGACCTGAAATAGATTATTTTGTTTGAGAAGTCTATATACAACACAAAAGTACTTACAATAACTTATATTTACTTAAAAAGAAAATAAAGAAAGTAAAAGAAAGAACTTTGTTTCCCTTGAAACAGCAAAGGTTCAGGTAATGATGTGTATATACTCTGATACTCTGTGCAGTGACAATAATCTCAGTGTTCATCCACAAGAGCAAGTATTTCCAGGATTCACAACCCAGAGTAAAGGTGAAAGTAGACTATGTGTTTAAACCCTGATTATCTTTTCATCACAAAACAAAGCAGTCCAAATCTTGCTTAAAGATGCATTTGGTGACAAGGACTTAAAGACGCATTTTGGTGACAGCAGTTGTGTATGGAAATTATGGGAGCTAATGTCTGCATCAACTTTCTGAAAATTATGAACACGGTACCAGACACAATCTCTACTTGAGTAGGCATGAAGAAGAGTCAAACAAAGCTGAAGATTTTTTTTTGTGCAGCATGCACCTGAATCCATTGATCTATATGCATAAAAACATTTTAAAGATGTTTTTTTAAAAACATTTTAGAGAGATTTTAAAAAAACCTCTAAACAGCAGTATTACTTGAATCTTACTCATAGCAATAATTTGTGTCAGTCAGGAAGAGGTACTTGCATCATGGAGAAGGAGAGTATCATTACAGAACTTTCCTGAAAGAGTTCTGCTTCTCACTGAATTGTCTCCAATAGAAGGGCAAATCTGAATAAATTTGCACCATAATTTAAATTCTTCTTAGGAATACAGGAGAAAAAGTAACTGTGTTGAGTTACACCTGATACCAAGAAGATTACAGAAGTGGAAAGTACAATTATTCAATTTGTACCCAGATAATTCAGACATTTCATATGGCTCTGAAACTCACTGCAAAGATGAACTGCAATTGCAAGGCTACATAAAAGCTCAAAGCTGCTAGGAGACATCGCTTTGTCTAGAAGTCTGGGAGACTACAGTGAACACATGTCTACATCTGTTACAGTTCAAATTTATTTTATTTATTCATTGTTAAATGGCTCATTCTATTGTACCCCCATGTTCTCACAAAGTTGGTTTACCCCTCAGTTTTGCTCTTCCTCACAGCTGGTCCCTTTTGCCATTTCTGGCCCCTTGTTCCAGCTCTTTCCCTGCCTGTCAAAGCAACCCAGCCCCTTTTTCCCCAACCTTCCTTGCCACTCTCACATTGGGCCAATACCTGACTGTGCCACCCCTTTGGAATTCCCCTAAACCCCCAGGCCCCCTTGGCCCATGTGACTTACCCTCTCCTTCTGCTGACCCTGATTGATTCTGATCTGTTGATGCCGTCCCCCCTCATTCCTCCCCTGATATCTCTCCACTGGTTCTTTGTATCCACCTCTTGATTTGTAAGACTATAAAGTCCTGTGTGCACCTGTGCTTGGGGCTTTTCTTGCCTGAACTCTTCACATGGAATAAATGCTTCTCTGTTGGAACCTTGCGATGGAAGAGCCTCCTCCTTCCTCTTTTCCCAGTCCCTGTTGTGGCTTTGGATTGTGCACCGTAGAGCAAGTAGCTCTGAAGGTTCTACCTGTGGTAGAGCTCTAAAGGTTCTACTGTGTGTCATACATCCATATATTTGTTTTTATACTTCAGTCACCATGGAATGAGATATTATGGAAAACAATAGAATCACTAAACATCAGAATATTGATGTAGGTAGTCATTTATCTGAATGCAAATTGATGACATTCTGATGGATGCTCTGTTCTTTGTCATTAACAAAATTTATTTTCTTTTATAAAAGCACTTCTTACTTACAAGAAGGAATAACTTATTAACAGTAGCCAGAAAACAGATGTTATTATCAAATTGTTGATTGAGCGCTTGAGATGATCTTTTTGGACATCTTAGCACATATACGGAAATGATGTTTTAACACATATACTGAAACACATGCATGATATTTGATCTCACCCTAAAGCAAGGAAATGTGTGCCTTTCATTAAAAAAAACCAAAAAAAAAACCAACAAAAGATACCTTCATGTTTTAGTGTGCTTTAGTTTTCAAAGATAAGGCATACCAGCACTAATATTATCAGGCAGATGATACTCTTTTCCTACAATTAGAACTGGAAAAAAAAAAAAAAAATCAGTTTAACCTGAAATTGTATTTGTAACTAATTTTCTTTCTCTGTATTCACTAATCTTCCATGTGAATGCTAAAAGTTCTGCTTCACTTTAATTTGAAAAATATTTTAGGTTCCAGAAATCCAGTTAGGTGGAAAATGGTGTATAGTCTTCATGAACCTAGTTTGATAGATGATAATATTCTTTATCCTACTGTCTTAGTTGTTTGTTATCAAAAATGACAAGATACAAAGACGACCCTATGCTGGTACTGTCAGGCACAGCAATAAAGGTATTGTAATGAAGCCCATGCTAAAGAAATCCGCATTAGACAAAATCATGTTTTCAGCAAGACCTCTGGGTGTTCTGTTCCTGTAAGTTTATTGCTCAAGATCTTCATGAGTGATGTGGGAAATGCAAGGCAATATAGGAAAGGTCCAGTTGTGTGGTGTGTTTCGGAGATGTTTCTGGAGTGGTGGTCCTTTTGCCATTTTTAACTTTCTTAGACATTGCTGCAAAACATGGCACCAGTCTTGATTCATGTACATGAACTTTCCAATCACTTTATGTCCATAACATAAAAAAGCGATGGCTGAAAAAAGATGGTCAAATTCAAATAATCAAGACTTTTCCTTATGATTTTTTTTAATCAGTGGGCAGCTGCTTACATCACAAGATGACAAAAATACTCTTGCCTCCTTAAAAAATGGTCTAAATCTGACACAAATACTGTAAATCTTGAATAAAAGCTTCATAGTTAGGACTGCATATGCAGAGTTATTGCTTCCAGTGTATCTGACTGTCACCACAATGACAGCTGGAAAAAGTCAAAGCAATAGGAAAAAAAAAAAAAAAAGAATGAAAAAATGCACCCAGAGGTTATCAGATACATTTCCAAGGAATTCTCAATATCATGAGAACACGGCATATTTCCAGATGCATTTTCAAGACTGAAGCATCAAATGCTTTAAGTGAGTACAGCTTCAGTCCTGGAATACATTAATTCATGTAGAAAGGGTCACAAAACTGCTGGGAAGACCAAGTGCAGATTTTATAAACAAGGATTTATACTAGCTGCACACACCTGTAAGAAGTTAATTTAATATATAAATCATATAAAAAGAGAGAAAAAAATAGCCTTGAATAGTTAGACAAAACTGTAATTAAACCTAGGATTAAAAATAAAACAAAATATATAGTACATATGAGAATACAATTCTTCATGAGCCTGGAATCATCTTGCATTCCTTTTTTCTAACATGTCTAAAGAGTTGGCTCCAATGTCTCACACTATGTTGATGCTGCAGTTACCAATTGAGGGAAAAGAAACAGCTGAATCATTCACCTGAGTCACGACATATGATTGTAAGTGGCACATGTAAAGAGCAAATCATACAATCAATATATGGGCTGGCAGTTTGATGGCATTTTTTTTCAAAACACCAAGTCATATTAAAAAACTAAATAAACACAAGCACTTTAGTAGAAGGTGTTGATTAATTCATTCCCACTGAACCCCCAGAAATCTGGCCGCCTTACAGTATACATTCACTGTTACACATGCTATCTTCAAATATGAAAAAAATAGGGTTTTCTTGGATAAGGGCACTTGTCAATTAGGAAGACTGGGAACAATTTTGAAGTAGGAGGAATTACAGTTTTCAACATCTACATAGAAAGACAGTTACAATTACTTATAATAAGACAGTGACAGGAAAAATTCCTTTGCTAAGCAACCCTGAACAGCTTGTTTTAAATAGCAATGGCATGCAATATGTTGAATTAAAGGACAAGCAGAAATACAATTTCTCAAAGATAAAGTCTTACTGAGATGAGTTTAGTTAATAAATGCATATTGCATATAATAGATCAAGAAAATGTTATGCACAAATACAAATTCTGGACTACCAACTTTGTTGCTCTCTCCATGTGGGTGTAACCTTGTGGGTGATGTAAGTATTTTATGAGACATTACACACACAGGAAAAAAAAATTCTTTGGAAAAAAAGAAAAAAAAAACCAACAGTTTTTCAGCTGTCTGTGACATGTTTCTATTTATACTTCTTTGAAAATTTGATTGAAGAAAACAGATCGTCAGTATGAAACTAGTGACTAAAAACTATGCACAAGAGCTGATGCATCTACCAAATAGATGAGGATCTAAATGACAGTCAATTCTTTTGCTGAGTGTTAAACATGGACCATAAAGTGGTGTTCAGAACACTTTCACTTCCAGTGGAGTGAAAAGCTAGAAAAAACTTTATGCAGACTTTTGTGTAAGAGAGATGAAGGGTAAACTAGAAGGCATTCTACAGATTCAATTGACCTCTTGCGGTTAGACATGCAAATTGATATCAAATGGTCTAAATAGAGCAAAGCAGAACTCTTGCATTTGCTGAGAATGAGTAGAGTATATTTTCTGCATACATTTACTCCAACAGCTACTTTGCCAGTCAAGCTTCACATTTAAAACCCCTTCTGGAATGACACAGGTTTGTTGAGCTGCTCCAATGGCCAGGGAGTGGGTGTCTGGGTGGAGGTCTGCTGGAGGCTCAGATCCCCTGCAGCAGGAGAAGCCCTACAAGGAGTGGATTAAGTCACTGGTTTTTTTAGCCTGGAGAAAAAGAGACTGAGGGAAGACCTTATCCTGGTGCACAGTTTTCTCAAAAGTGGAAGTGGAGGGGCAGGCACTATTTTCCCTGCTGCCCAGTGACAGGACCCAAGGAAGTGGCATGTAGATGTGTCAAGGGAGGGATTAACTGGATGTTAGGAAATGGTTCTTCACCCAGAGAGTTATTGGGCACTGGGAAAGGCTCCCTAAGGAAAAGGCACAGTACCAAGCCTGACAGACTTGGACAATACTCTTGGACACATGGTGTGACTCTTACTGTGGTTCTGTGCAGGGGCAGGAGCTGGACTCTAAAAATTCTTGTGGGGTGGGTCCCGTTCTACTCAGGATAGTCTTTGATTCTGTGAATTACTTACTGAAACAAACAGCTCCACCAAGATTTCCCAGTTACTTTTGCATATATGCTACAGTTGAATTATGAAAAAAATATCTATTTCCCAGGTTATAGATTATGTATAGTTTATTTCACATCCACAGTATGTAAACTTTTTGCTGAATAGCCAAATACAAGAACGCAAGGAAAGAGCAAATATTAATCTGTAAAACATTATGAAAGAAATCGTTTTGATTAACCCATATTAAGAAAAGCAGTTTTGTCTAAAACTCCTTAAGCATGCAATATAAACTACGCAAGTTAATGAAACATATTCGTAAGCACAGCAATTACTTCCTCATGACTTATCAATGCAACAACTTCAAATCCCAAAAAAGGAACTGCTAACAGATAGGAAGTCTGAAAAGGACCGTTATTACCAAGAAAATGATTCCGTTTTATTTTGGTCAGGATCCTGTTTACAGGAAAAGAGAAAGTGCAATTCTATCTATCTATCTATCTATCTATCTATCTATCTATCTATCTATCTACCATCTATCTATCTATCTATCTATCTTCCATCTATCTATCTATCTATTTGTATATCATTAATGTACTTAAAATATTTCAAAAGTATTTTACAGAAGTACAGAAAAAGTATTACAATATTTCTATGCTGAAGGAATCTTGATATCAATAATAATACAGCTAAAATTGCAATACGTACTTTCCATTTCTATCCTTGTTTTCTGCTGTTCTTCTTACTTTTCCTCTGCTCATCTTGGTCCTGAGATTGGTATTGTAACCTGCTGAAAGACATTTTCTTAACATACATTTATACATTTGTCTTTCTTCATTGTTTTACAGCACTGTGTGGCATCCAAATTTACTATATAAAGTGGATTTTACATGTCAGATACTATTTCTGTGTTCCCTTTGTTGCGCCTAAAACCAGTTGTGCCAGCCCTAGGTCTGCATTTCTTTTACTGACCAGTAGTGATTTGCTGGTAAATGTGGGATCTCCAGTGTCAGCTTGAGTCCCCTCTCTTATCACATGCCTCTACACCACATCTTGTGTCTCCACTTCTCAGGCCCTCTACAGTCATAACAGACCTGCATTCTACTACACTACATTATGGCATTAGAGTCGTAAGAATCTTATTTTGGGTAGAGAGCTGTAACACAGAAATATTCTATATAAATTTGTGGTTGCAACATACAAGATTAAAATTTTAGGAAATAAAGGAAATTTGACATAGACACTTGGCAAATTTAAAAAAAAACAGAAGCAACAAACCAACCTGTTGTCACAGCTAAGTCTGGTAAAAAAAAGCTACAGTCAGGTCAAACAAAGCTCAGACAGAACAGGAAGGAGAGTCCTCAGCCCTGAGGTCATTCAGATACAGTGAAGAATTTATAGACTTTACTCTCAATGGCAGTGCCACATGACAGGAGTACATGGCTTCCCTTTCTATGCTATATCAGAGCAAAAACAAGGACTCACACAGGGTTGCTGATTTGGATCTCTTTATGTTTCTGTTGGGTTTAGGTAGAAGGATCATGTGTAGCAATACTTTGATATTTTGGCTTTTCATGTCCAATATTTAACAAGACCAGATTAACTTTCTCAATTGATTAAAGGAGACAGTTGTGATTTTTCAATTTTTCACTAATGTAACTACTTTCATATATTTGACTAATTAAGGAAAAATGTTAAGGATTTTGCTCTTTCTATTCCTTGCTCTTTATCTGTGCAAAGAAAATGGCTACTGTTAGAAAAAAAAACAACAAAAAAACCCCTGATTTCCCCATTTATTCACTATTTTTATTGCAAATTAGGGATTTCTCTTCTTACTTGCTTGTTGCTTTTATTGTATTAAAAAATTAATAAAATTAAAATAATATATATTTATATGTGCTGTCAAAAGACCTGTTTTGCCTGAAAACTATTAGTTCTTCACTGACTGAAAAATGAAGGAGGATCCCCAGACTCAGTGGAACCTGAGTTAATTATTTCTTTGTTCAACAGAAACTTTTACTACTTCTGCCTTCAAATGAGATTTAGTATTTTTCCTTTTTAGTAGACCACCAGAAGCTTTATCACAAAATTGAATGTAAGTTTTAATACATTAAACCCCACTCACAAACCCAAAATGAAACCCAAAGAACTGTCTAAAAAATTTAGACTACAATTTAGTATCAGATTCTGGAGATCTGTCCATTGAGCAGTTAGAATCATTATGCTCTGAAGCAAATTGTGTCATTTTGTGTCTTCTTTCTCCCAGCAGCCCTCATCCCAACACAAAATGGAACTCCTGTTAGAGATTTTCTGAGATCTGAGAGAATGAAGATAAAGAAAATATTACAGTGTTAAAAAAAGTACAAGTCAAAGCACTACAACCTTTTAAAATCTCTGTATACAAGTCCAATAATGGAATTATTGCGTGAACAAATGTACATAAATGCACAAGTGGATAAAAATGCAATGAGAGGACATAATTCACCCTGGCTTTTGGTCAAGAACATTCTGCAGTGGTGTGGTATTCAGTTCATGATTTTGGCAAAAACTGAAACACCTGAAAATGACCTTATGGCTTTACAACTGGTCTATCATAGGGGTTAAGTGTTGCACACCCAAACTGATACTTAGGAAACCCTCATAATGCCTGAATATATGTTTCTTGATGGTATTTTCAAAATTATTAAGGTTATCAGTGAATCATTGACATTAGATGTTCATTGATTTTGGATGTATAATTAGGCTTGTAGTAGTCAAACAAAGGCTGCTTGAATTTTTCAGGTATTGGGAGGGGAGTTGAGTTTAATTGTTGGGGGGTTTGGGTTTTTTTGTCTTGGTTAATGAAGAGAAAAAGCTTTTATTTTCTTTTCACTGGTTTGGAATAGCATTCCTTGCAGCATACTGTATGAACAATGGAAAAGGCCTTAACAAGGATGGGAACCTCCCATATAGTTAGTGTACAGAAGGCATAATGAAAAGATAGAAGAAGAAATGAATCATAATGATTTTTCCACAGGAAATATCTTCCATTTGAATCTAATCAACCATTTAATTTTATAAGAGATCTTATGGTATGGTGAATGATGTCTAATGAATAGTGATGGGATTCACCTCATTAATGACCTTAGCAGGTAAAACTGATTTTTAAGCAGAATTGTTATCTTGAGAGATTGATTAAATTGATTCAAATTGCAACCAGTTACATACTAATTTGGTACACATTTTCTTGCAAGTAGTGTGGACTGAATCAATTTTCAGAGCTGTAATGGCATCAGCAACTAATTTTGATTGTTCTTTGCTCCTTCTAGATATTTCTCTAAAAAAGTGATAGCTCAAGAGGCTTCCTTATGACACAAAAATAAAGCCATAAGACATTGGGGTTTATTTAAGAGGAATTTTGGGAGGGCTTCCTCTCACAGCTTTTCTGGTTTTGATATGCCAGAAGTTTCTTTTCCTTGGTCCTGTTACCTTTGGATTGCTTGAGATCTGTGGTATAAAAGGATGCTTAGATGTCTCAGATTCTATAAAAAATAGATGAATTGATAGAAATATTAACATTTTTTCCTCAAAAACGACTGTTCTTACCCACTCAGATTTTTAGAATCAAATTACAATTCAATATATTATTTTCTGAATGCTAGGATTTAAACAAAAAAAAAAAAAAACAGAAAACAAAAAACCAAGCTTACATTGCATCCATATTTATCAGATCTCTCATCATCTCAGCTTTGTTCTTTGATGTTTTCCTTGGCATGAAAATGCAGTATCAAATCCAGGTTTTGTAGCCTTCCCTGTAGTCTTTTGTAGTCTCTGTATGTTCAATGAACTTTTCAGTGTTGGACTGGCATTCAAAAGGTGTAAGATTTTAATCCTATTGTTTTGCCACTCAAAATACTTTTTCTGGAAAAAAAGAATGATAGCACAAAAGCAAGCCTCCTTTACACTAAGTATCTCCACTGTTTAAAAGCTGTTTATATGTCATAAAGATTGGAAAGACAATAAATAACAATTTTTTTCCTCTAAAAACATACAGCCACATTTCAGTAAAATCAATTATTTGAGTGGGTTATGTCCATAATATTTTTTGTCTTTTGATGAATGATAGAAAATCTATGGTTTTATGAGACTGATTTCCAAATGAGAAAGAATTAAAGTTGTAAAACATGCTGAATTTGCCAATAACCTCACTACAAAATGTAAACAATTCCTGTTTTGCCTTCAACAGACAGCTGAAATGGTACCTTGGAAATTTAATCTGCAGAAATTCCAGCTAACATACCACTGATTCTGGTCCTGTTGCCAAGAAACAGTTCTCTTCTGTCTCCCTTGGTGCTAATCTCTACTTTTAGCACTGTTCCCCTATTCTCATTAGTCATGCAATGCTTCTTTTAAATGCTAAAGCCAGTGCTGAACATTTTGCCAATTCGTATATCTGGCAATCTTGAAAATGTGCACAGTATCTGTGCACAGCCTGTGCATTTGCTACCAGGTTACAGCAAGTTGAAACTCAAGTGCACTAAAGCCTAGATGCTTTTTTACATGTATATGCATTGTAAATAATTGTTTAGGAAATTAAAAATCTTTTGAAATTGAATAATTTAGGTTTTTGAAGAGAAATGCCAAAATAATTGCAGTAACTGAACTTATTCCAGGACAGCTGGAATATTGCCTTTAAGTGTATTTAGTTCTGCACAAGGTGTGAGTAAGCAGGGTAACAAGTCATTGTTAATTCAGCAACTGAAAATAATTCAGCCTATTTTACATTTGATAAGTAACAGTATAGCCCAAATAATATGATAGATATTTCTGAAATAAAAAAAATTGTATTTGCTAGTAAATGTAAGTAAAGAACATGTCAGTAGAGAAAATGCCTCAAAATAAATCTTTCAAATTAAAAATCTAAAGCAAAGAAAAATACATCAAATGACCAAAAAAAAAAAAAAATCAGATTGACTGGCTTGGGTTTAGTTCACTACATTGTACTTATACATGGATCCTCATCCAACAACATAATGGAGCAAAAGATTCTCTATTTTAAGAGTACAAGTATAAAGGTATAGGTAGAAATGTAAAAACCTAAAGACTAGCTTAAGTTTATATTACAATTGGTAGATTGTAAGTGTCAGATGTCTATTTTGGAGCTTAAGACAACAACGCATCCTTTAATTTGAGCTGAGATACATTTTAATACAAATTTAAGTATTTTCAATCAACATTTAATAAATAAGTTATGCACTTATTCTGCTCCTTAAATCACTATTGAAATGCAACCATGCCTACAAAATGAATATCAGTGCTGCCAGTATCAGTTCCATGTGAACCTCATGGTGTTCTGTGCTTTTTTTTCCAAGTTTTGGTTATTCTCAGCCCTGACTTTTAAAATAATTCATGAGTCAGAGAAAAGCTTGCTAATGTAAATGCTAGTGGCTGAGAAAGGAGGAAAATACATTATGGTCTCTATTCCAAATCTTTGAAATTGTGTGGAGGATGATAACAAGTAACATACCAATGATCTAGAGAAGTGTTAAGATTTCACTTCTGGCAGTTTTCTAGAGCAGAATTCAATAATAATTTTCCTTACTCTCTTCCATGTTTTTTCAAAGGAAAGCAGTGTTCCAGTTGTGAATATCAATCACAATAATTTTTAAAAAACAGTAGTTTGAAAGACACAGTGTAAAGACATATTGTGTCCCTTTGTTTTATTTAGCTTTATAATCACTGAGCATTGTAAATTCCAGAGTACTTTATTGATGAGCCACAGTTTGCATGTTTGTTAAAGTGAAAGCAGATATAGCAGGGGTTTTTTTCTTATTGCATGGTGGTTTTTTTCACAACAGAAGACTAATTAAATCCTTTAAAAGAGAAAAACTTGCAATGAAATCTGAGTTGAAACTTAAAGGTGGCAAAGAAAAATTAACAATTCTCCTTACATTAATGAAGTAATTGAAAGTATTTCATTAGTTGCCAGGCAAATGCATTGTTAGTGCTGTATTTACCACAGATCATTGTTCTGGCTACCATGTCAGCAGCATTAGCCATTTTAACTTGTTAGCTGCCTGCCAAATTTCCCTGCTGTAGCACAGTTTAACATCCTGAGAATATTAATTATTCATATGCATATTTGTCAAAGAATAGCTTTTCAGTTTTTCTTTTGATCATTCAAAAACAGTGGATCCATCACATCCCTAATGCAAAACAATCTCAGGAACAGCAAAATGGTGATCGCTGCTCTGCTGGTGACTGTTCTGCTAGCAGAACACAGATGGCAGGAAATGGCCTCCAGTAGCTCCAGTTTGCTGGGTAATTTGAATAAAAGAACAATTCAGGCTGAAATGGATTTCAGGATATCTGTGGTTCAGCTTCCTGCTCAAAACAAGAGATCAGAATAGGTTGCTCGAGGTTTGTCTAGTTGGATTTTGGAAACCTTGAAGGACAGACACTGCAAGGTTTCTGGGCAGAATTTTCTGCTGCTTGGCTGTCTTTAGGGTGAGAAAGTTTTCCTTTTATACTGAGTAAAACTCATGTTTCAACTTATATTCATCAACTCATCTCCCTACCACGTACTGCTGAAAGAGCCTGTTTCATCTTCTTGCTTACCTCCTCTCAGGTCGGGACAAGCTGTACTGGGGTGCCCTGAAGCTGTTACTTTCCAGGCTGAGCAAGCCCATTCTCTCATCTTCTCCTCATGGGTCAGGTCCTCCAGTTAAGACTAGTTTGGCACTCCACTGGTCTTTCTCCAGTTGGTCCATGTGTTTCTGAAGCAGAGAGTCCCAAAACTGAGCAGAGTATCCTGATGGGATTTCATGAATGCTGAATAGAGAGGAATAGTCCCTCCTTTCAGTGTCATGGCTTTGTCACCATGATTACTTCCTGGGGTGCTGTTGGTAACTTTCACAGCTGGGGCACACTGCTTGCTTATGATCAGCTTGTGTCTGCTAGGGCAGACCAGTTTTTTCCTGCAGACATGCCCCTAGTCAGGCCCCAGACTGTGTCCTGGTACATCCTGCCCAGGGACAGCCCTTGGTATTTGTCATTGTTGCATTTCATGAGGCATTTTTTGCCCTATTCCTGTAGTCTCACCAGGTCCCTCTGCATGACAGCTCTTTTTTTTTTGCATACTGACTCACTCTGCTAAAGTACTATAATCTACAAAATCAGTGAAAATATCCTCCATTAGCTCCTCCAGATCATTTATAAAGTAGTTAAACAGGTCAGGTCCCAATTGAAATCTCTGCTACACTCCATTTCTTACAGACCTCCACCACCTGTCACAGGTCTCCAGGTAGATTATGATGCATTAACCACAGCCCTCTGAGCCCAGATACAGAGCTAGTGCTTAGCCAGCTAGGTGTCTGTCTATGCAGAGATAGTAGGACTCAGTACCAAAAGCTTTTCTGAAGGCATGTTGGTTAACATTCGTAGTCATGTATTAGATAATCTACTGCTAACAGTAGATAAACTCATCTAGGCTCCCTTTCACACAAAACTTGGACCAGATTCTTTGAGCAAGCTGAGGTCTGTTTGTTTAATGCCCCAGATACATATTCTGCTACTCTCTTGGGGTACTCTCTCATCTCTACAGCCACTTCAGTTTCATGGGCACTACAGCAAAAGCTGTGATTGATTGCCCAATACAAGAACCTTTTCCTCTGCCAGTGAAGAGAAAACCCAGAAGTGCATTACCTCTATTTGGCCTCTTCACTACCTGTATTAGTAAATTATCCTAGTCATCCTCCAGAAGGCTCCACTGTATTGCCCTTCTAGCAGATGTCAGAGGGGTTCAAGTCCTCCAAGAGCATCAATCTGTCATCCCATGACTTCCTTATGTCACGTGTTGAAGAAGTCTCTGCACACTTTCTCACTCTGATCTGGTGATCTGAAACAGTTCCATCATGTTATCACCCTCATTGGCCTCCCCTTAATTCATGAACCATGAGCCACTAATGAGTCCACTGTCCATCCCATAGAGCAGATGATACACCCAAGTTCTCTTTACTGCAGAGGCAAACCTTCCATACCATCTTCCTTGCTTTTCCTTTGAGTTTGTTTCCATTCACAGAAGTACTCCATTTGTGCAAGCTGTCCTTAGGCATCTCATTTGCTCCAATAACACTGTAGTTTTGGGACTACTCATGGAGCTTTTGCTCTTTCTGCATGTTTCTTAGGCTTTATTAATTTTTTGTACACAGACTTAAGGCTGTGAATGGTGTCTTATCGCCGTTCTTTTCCTTAGGTTCCTTTGCTTGCCATTCTGTTCATTGTTACCACATTTACTGCTTGTTGTATTCACCTTCTTTGCTTAAAGGTCTCTTCAGCAAGTTGGTCATCCTACTGGCAAAGACACTCCCACTCCACTTCAACAGGTGAATTCTGTCTATTCCCTGCACTACTGGATCCCCATAGAGACAGGAAGCACACTAAGCATGGATTTCTTTCCCTTGCAAGGAGTTTTCCCACTGCTATCTCCTGCTGCTTACTTTTGGTGCAGAGCAGTGGTTCAGGCTCACAGTTGGCTCTGATATGTGATGAGACATCACTTTCTGCCCTTTGCCTGCTACCAGGACCCTGTTCACGCTCTACAGTTTCAAATTTCCAAGGAAGATGTCATAGGAGTTAATGGCCTCAGCCATAGAGATTGTATTCAATTGAGCAGAAATACCACACAGCGAGGGTTTTAGCCTTGTCTTCGTAAGGCCTCAGTGAAGATTCTATCAATTGTTTGGTGCTTCACAGTCTGCTCAGGTCCACCCACAGCCCCTTCACATGGGAGCAGCCCCTCAGCTAATACACCCATTTGCCGTGCACGGACACCCTTGCTGCCTCCTCCACCCATGCAGAGGGTTCATAGGCAATCCCATTGCTGGGGGGTGCATCCTCCCTCTTGGCCAGCTCTGGGAGCAGGCCTTTGGTGTGCCAGGAGGGTCGCTTCCACATCATGGGGTGCAGCATCACCATTGCTGAGCTGTTCCATCACTTCCAGTGGTGTTTTTCTTCTCTTCTGGATGAATTCTGTTATTTGTGCTCAGAGCTGTGGTCCAAGGCCTGGCAGCTGTATAACTGCGTTCCTGGCATGGTTGGAAGAGGATCTTGATGTTCCCTGACCCTTAATCTGAAGTGAGCTAGAGATAAACAGCATTATTTCACAGAAATGAAGGAGACTACAGGCTCTGAGAGATTAGGATCAATATTTTTGGTATGTAAATAAGATAAAACAGTAGATAACCATGCCTATCCTAATGATTTGCTGCTTACAAGAATTCATCAGCCTAGCCTGAAATAAGTATTCATGCCAGGCTATCATCTTTTATAACCAATCAAACTCTCTGGTGCCACTGCTTTTTATACAAAGCATGGAGGAAAAGGGCCCCTATTGAGCTGAAAGACAAATTAAAATGTGCATCACATTATATTTATATTAGAATCTTTTGTACATTTGGCCTAAGAGGGACAGCTATCTCTCTATAAGAAAGGTATAATTGCAAGGGGCACATCTCCACAGGACTTCCACAATGAAACTGGAAGGTTATTTATAGAAAAGAATAAATGACTGCATGGTGTGGCAATGGCAAAATATTACTGAGAATTAGAGAAGTACAACATGACTTCTGAAGATGAAAGGTAAAAATGAATAAAGGAATTTACAACAGATAAAATACGGAAGGCCAGAAAAAAAGTGACATGTAGTTACTGTGAATAAAATGGTAGCTGTAGGAAAAATGCATAACTGACAACTAGATACTGAAGTGCTGAGGATATCAGCAATAGATTTTTCTCAATAGATTAGCAACTCCCACACACAATTTTTCATGGGATAACAATTTAAAAAGGACAGTCAAGCTCCTACTTTTTCAAAAGGTTAACCTCTAAAAAGAGCCAGAATTTGCAAAGATGAATTAGCCTTTTTCTTACAATAGGATCTCAGTAAGGTGTAAAATAAAGTCTTCAGCTTAAAATGGAAGGAAATATATTATAATGCAAAGCATAATGCCTTTTCTTTATTTCAAGGAGTCTGTCTTTACCAGTGTTTAAGGGGAACAAAGAGATAATCCATATTATCATCTCTATTCATATCTCACATATGTGTTTTCCACCTAGGAGCAGCCTTAGCTTGTAGATCCCGCTGCTGTTCTTAACAACAGCTAGGAGGCTGTGAGGATTCAGCTGGGTTTTATCCCCTGAAAACACTCATCCAACCCTACATCATATACAACTCTTCAACATCTCACATTTGCACCAAGAAATTGAGGAAAATGACCCTGCTGAAGAGGAGCTGAATCTTAAATAAAGAAAACTGATTCCCTTCACACTCACTTGCCAGGGTTCACAGGCACCAATACACCCACGTCTGAGAGCTCTAGCTGAAACTCACAGCAAAGACATATTTTTGGACTACCCTAGTCCAACCTGTATTTTGTAGTTTCTTCTTAGGTTGGCTGTCTTGTTGCATTTGGATATGCCTGTTGTACCTTCAAGGTGCTCACAGAGATCAGTCTTCTTTCCATCCTGTCTTACTTTTCAGAGTCATTTGAATTTCTCTTTTTTTCTTTCCTAGAGACAGAGGGAATGGCCAGAGCTACAGCTGCAGTCCTTTCCCTTTCCACCAGTATCTTGGGATCACCTGTGTCTGAAAGTCTGACTTTGATTTTCATCATGTAGTCTTGTGTTTTCCATGAATGTTTTATTGTTATGTGTCAGCTTGTGATCATGATGACATGCTGCTTTAAGCATTGTCTCCTGCTGCCATTCTTAACCATGCTTCCCTTTTTCTGTTGCTTCTACACCCAGGTGTACTCTTTCAATCTCCCCACAGAGTAGATTTTACATTTTTGTTACAATTCTGTGAACCACACAAAAAAATATGTTTGATAAAAGTGAATTACTGATAGAGCTCCTTACTGTAGATAAATGTAGGAAACTAACTTCCAGTTTTATTTATAAAATTGATAAAAATGCATGAATTTAAAATGTACAAGAAAGCAGGATCTCCAGTTTTCCAAATCTTCTCCCCCTTTTTTACTGAAGAGTTGATTTGGAAATGATATTCAAACAGAGAATAAATGCAATGAAAATTAATAATGCATGAGATTTGAACATATGAACAAATGAGATAGATTTATATTGCTTCAAATTATTATAAGAAAATGTTGCCAAATATTATGGCTGATGATATAAAGTACTTCTGAAGATGCAGGCAGGCCACTATTTCCAGTCTTTCCAGTGCTGAAATATGGGGTCCATACGTGAAAACCTGGGCAGAGCTCATTGTAGAGGAAAGAATTTATCAGTGCAGTGAGGAATTTTAAAATATTTTTTGTTCATTTAACAATATCAGGAAAAGAATTTCCACAATAACAGCCAGGATACAATTTGACATTCTAAACAACAAGACATTTCCTGTGATGGTGGTATTGAACTTGATGATGGGTGATGAGTCCTTGGGCCTAACTACTTTTTCCTTTGATTTCATTAGATTTTAGCACTATAAGAATTTTACAGATTTTTTTCTTTTCTGAATGCAAACCAAAACAAAGAAGATATTCTCTTACACGTAGTAAAGTTTTTGTTCACTGTCAAAAAGGAACCATGGAATTGAACCCTGACCTAAGAAACAGCTGCTGTACCTCTCAGTGATATGGAGGCGGCTTCGTTCTGCATGCAGCCATATGAATTACCTTTTACTGCTGCTTACCATGCCATGTGAGCTTTCCATGGGCAGCATGATAAGACCATAGCATCTGGTATTTTTCTCTTGCACAGAGACAAAGCCAAGAACAAACTGTGGCTTATAGGTATGTACCTTTTAACCTTGAACAGGTTCTGTTACCATGAATTGGAAGAGCATAGTCAGAAGATGAATTTCACAGCTAGGAGTTTCTGAGAACACGGTGAAGGGGTTTCACCTGACATCTGTTTTCTGGATGCTCACTGTCACAGACACTGCTGTCACTCGGCTGTTTCCTTCATCTTGCAGGGGATTTCAGTGAGGCAGTAGAAATGACAGAAGGAATCAGCTGGAGTCTACTTAAGTTTAAACAGAGTCAGCAGCATCTGTTAGAATACCTTTGGAAGAAAGGTCTGATTTCTAGCTCAAACTTCACAAAACTTCACAAGCTCAATTGCTTTTAGACATGCTTGTGAGAAAATGTAACATTTAATTCAAGGTCACACTGAAGAGAATGGATGAAGTCAGACTTTTAAGAGACCAGTTCCTAATACTTCTTCACATATGAGTAACTTACATGATAGATAAAGCCTTTCTGTTAAAAGCCCTGGAAATAAAATGCATATGGGATGAGACAAAGGTATTAAAGGAGTTTCTTAGATTCAGGCAGAAATCAGAAAACTAAAGTTACTTACCTTTATCTGCTTTATTTACCCAAATTTAAAATGCAATTGTCAATAACTTTCAACCTCATATGGCTTTCTCCAAAATATATGCCTTAAAGCTGATGAGAGGGGGAATGAATACAAAGCAGTGAGAGTTGTGAAATTCAGCACAGTGAAAGCCTCCCATTCCCTTTCTTGCCTTCACATGTTTTGGTATCTTTCATCAAACCTTGAACCAATCATGTTGATTCAGTCTGTGTACACCTAATTGATCATCCAGATACTCAGTCAGAGCAATATGTAAAAAAGCTGTATTGTCAGCCTGCTTTTTCTTAGTTCTTATTACCCCAGTATCAGGAGTTAATTTTTTTTCTGTTTGATTCTCTTTCCTGAAGTTTTATTTGAATACTTTTTTCTTTTCCCATTCTATTGCAATAATTCATTGAGTAAAGCACATTACAACTATTTCTCTGTCCTTTAACTCTAGTATTTCTACATGTAGGAAAAATACCTTATCTATCAGAGGATAAAACTATTGCAAATGTATTATCTTTTATGTGTTTCTGTATATGAGCTTATCAGAAGGAAAGGCTTTAAATTGTGCAAGCTTATGAAATTCTAAGCAAAAAGGTATTCTAACTCATCATAATTTTGAGCAATCTTACCTATGAACTAACAATGAATACATAAAATGTCAACCCACAGGGTAACTCCTTCAAGGTTATAAGCACTTGAAACTTACAGCCAATGAATACCTTTACAACCGTAGTCACAATGACAGAGTAAATGCACTGATGAATTCTGCTGCATCTCACAATCAGAAATATGGAGAAGAACCATAGAATAGTATCTAAAATAATAAACTGTAGCATCTAAAACTAGGGGACAAGATACACTGAAACAGTACAAAGAACAACAACAAAAAAAAACATATTAACTTGTCTGTTCCCGAGTTATCGCAGCTCCCACTGAAATACCCACATCTTAAAAACATAACTTACACTGCAAACTACTTTAAGGTCTGTTTATGATATATTTCTACTGTCAGTTATTCCTGAGCAACTGACACTGACTAGATGATGCGTATGTACAATATGTTCAGCAAACCAAAATATAACGTATATAGGAGGAAAAAATAATCAGAAAACATGAAGAAAATGTTAAGTCAGGTAACACTTTTGACCTTTTCCTGTAACAATATGTTTTAACTTACTATATCTGCAATTTACCAGTAATGGATAAGAATGGCAGTCTAAAGGAGATGGAGAAAAGAGTGTTTTTATAACATTGGCAATAAAGTTTAGAGGAGGTTTGCATAGAAACAGCAACACCATGGAAATATTATAGTTATAAATACATCTAGAAAATATGTTTTATTTATGGGACAAGCAAAAATTACATTTGGTCTTATATTAATTTATTAAATTTTGAATTCCTATGCCATATCATAAATGTCAGTCATCAGGTTCTTTATTTTGGTGAATAGAGATGGTCAGATTTAAGCAATAATTGTAAACGTGTTTGGCATGCTATTTATAGCCACCAGTAATACAAAGCAGAATGAGACTTAAATGACTACAATAACTTCAAAAAACAGTCCTGAACATAAAATTTTTAAAAACATCAGCACAGATTCAAAAGCATATTTGTCTGCAAATGGATATTTACATTTGAATACGGATTTCCTTGTCCATGATGATTTGTTACAAAGATTGCATTGGTAGAAAAAAAATCACAGTTCTTTGTTACAAATAATATAGCAATCATATTGGATCATGCAAGAGAAGCTATATGTTAGGTCTTGTCCACTGAGAAATAAATCATTAATTTAAATAATTTATTATATTTGGCTTACGTGACAAGGTTTTGGTAGCAGGTAGGTGGGATGGACTGCAGGGGTGGCATCATCACCCCTGAGAGAAGATATCAGAAGCTGTTCCCATGTTGGACACTTCCATACTGGAGTTCCAGCAGAGTCCCAAGAGGGACAGAGCCAAGCCAGCCAATGGCACTGGTTCCACCTGTTGCACAGCATATTTAAGGAAAGGGTAAAAAAATGCTGTGCAGCAGCAGCTGGGAAGGAGGATTGAGAATATGTGAGAGAAACAGCTCTGTAGGACCAAGACTGGTGAAACAGGCTCTTGCAGCCCATGAAGGACCATGGTGGAGCAGGTATCCACTCTGCAGGCCATTGGGAACCCACTGATGGAGCAGGTGGATATGCCCTGAGGAAAGCTACAGTGAAGAGCCCATGCAGGAGCAGACTCGTGGCAGGATCAGTGGTGCCATGGGGGACCCACACTGGAGTGGGCTGTTCCTGAAGGACAGCACCACATGGAAAGGACCCATCCCAGAGAAGCTCTTGTAGAATTGGAGCCTGTGGGAAAGACTCACATTGGAGCCCTCGGTGAAGGATTCTCTCCCATGCGTGGGAATCCATGCTAGAGCTGCAGAACTGTGTGCGAGGAGGAAGGAGAGGGAAAGACAGTGCTTTATGAACTGACCAAAAATCCTATTTCCCATGCACCTGCACCACTCAGGAGAAGGAGGTAGAAGACTTAGAAGTTAAATTGAACCTGGTAAGAAGGGAGAGGCAGGGCGAAAGTGTTTTAAATTTTGTTTTACTTCTCACTATCTCACTCTGTTACAATCAATTTGCAATAAATTAAATTATTTTCCCCAAGGTGAGTCTGTTTTCTGTGATGGTAATTGGTAACTGGTTTCCCTGTCCTTTTCTTGACCCATGTTTTATCTTTATATTTTCTCCCCTGTCATCTTGATGGAAGGGGAACAGTACAGTGGCTTGGTGGGCACCTAGAAGCCAGCCAAGGTCAATACAATACCTTTATCTAGAACAAAAAATATAGTATATATTTTTTAAAATGTACTAATTAATCCCTTATATGCATGTGAATTTCTTATCATTTATTTACTGTGGGAGTATTTTTGTCTGTTTAAGGAGGGTTGGTTTTTTTTGTTTTCTTTATTATTGATAACTTCAGCAATTCCAAATGGTCAGTTTTCCCTTTCTTTGCCAAATTTCTTGGAGATTTAAATAATTACTTGGTGTAAGAAACATTTTATTTTTGAATTGTAATTAAATCTTATGCCTTATTCCTCTATTTTAAATATTTATTTAACTGCCATGAAGACCCAAATTTTCTGGTATCTAAAAAAGCCCCCGCAAGACTGTGATAAATAATTTTTTTTCCAAATCATTCAGACATACCTGCAAGTATTAAATGTACAATACCAATAAATAGCTACCAGATATTTGGTGATCCAGGAGCATATCAAAAGCATAAATGATCAAATTTCTCAGAAAAAAAAAATTGTTGGTTCTAGCATTTTAATGCTAGCCTAAATTCTAAAGTCTATATTATAAGAAACCTGGAAAAAAGGCATCAGATAGCATTTGGCAAAGAATTTGCAGACCAGTTTACCTTATTAGCATGATCAATGGATCCTCAGGCTCAGGAAGAATAAAACCTTGGCTTTCCATTCTTGAATTTTGATAATGCAAGCATACTCCAGTGGTAAGTAAAGGTGGATAAACAATACAATCATTGCTCACAAACAGTGAAAATAGGTAAATATAAACATTTTCAAAACAAAGACACTTTTGTGAACATTATTTACAACACAGAAAAATTTTAAAAACTCCAGAACCAAGAATATGTGAGGAAAACGGAATCCTTTCTTCTCAGATGGAATTACTCATCACATTAAATTAACTTCTTTTATAAGACCTAATTTTGCAAAAACAACATTTCAAAGACTGATTTTGTTTTATTTCAAGGTGAAGAAATTGTTTTCCAAGAAAAACATCTGAGGCATTTCCAAATTTATCCCATCCACTGCTTTTTGATGAAAATCCAGGATTTCTAGCAGTTGTTGCTTTTCACTCCCTCTCCAGCCTCATTCACAGAAAGTTTGACCTACAGAAAGCGTCTGTTTTTTTCAGAAGCATGAGCACAAATGAAGGAAATAATAAAAGATATAAAATGAGAAAAAGCTGGAAATAAAACATTCAAATATCATGTGCAGCTGCTTCAGTCCCCATTTTTTATCCCTATGTGACACTGTCATGAGGACTGTGTTTTCCAGTTCGTGCGACGGCAGTAGGTCATACAGCGCAGAAATGCTCAGCAACAGAAAGGAGCACTTTATAACAGGAGACAACTCCGTGAGCCCAGCTGCTAGAAAAGAAGTATGGCACAAGATGGGCCCTGCAAATAACTAGAAAAGCATTACAATCATAATATGTATTTCTAAACAGAAATTCTTTTTTTTGAGCGAAAAGTCTTCCATGGATGTTGAAATTTATATTTTCTCAGTTTTCCCCCTATTTAATGAGCCCCACTTTATGCCCAAAAGTAAATCTAGGTTTATCCCATTTTGCAAAGTCTGGTATACACAGGAAGTTTTTCTTGGAAATTGCCTTCAAAAAAATTCATATAAGCACCTTGATTTTATGAATGCTACAAATATGCTATCCTGACTCAACCTGCCATCCCTGCTGCTGTGACCCTTCTGGCTCTGTCATCAATGGAGAAAAAATTAGTATGCCTTCTCAAACACAATGCAATCTCTAATTTTGATTTAAAAACTCAATTCAAGTTTAATTATTATGTTTTTATTCTATTAAAAAATGCAAAGGATACGACTTTCTTATTTTTATACAGAATTCAACGGTCTCCTTTATACAACTTATTTTTACTATTCACAATCTTTAAAAGCAGCCTGTTATTCAAATGCACACACAAAGGGAATAATCAGGTAAAGTTTTAACATATGACATTCCTGGCTGAAGTGTACTTAAGTTTTTCTGAATGTCAATTTAAGGGAAGCAAAACCAAATAACATCCTAATAACAAAGCCTGGTTTTAAACCCCAAAGTGTTATCTTTTACCAAAACCTCTTTGTGAGGAAGTAGCTGAAAGGGATTAAAAATGTTTTCAGAGTAACAGAAACTGCTACAAAGGTACTTGGTTAGTTAATTCTGTGGTAGAGATTTTTATCTTTGTAATGCAAAGTTGTTGTTCTTATAACATATATACATATTTTGCACAAAACACTCTTTCTATAATTACAAAATCAGATAGAGAAATGAAATAAATCTGCATTTATTTCTGGCTATAAATTTTCAACACTGATGTATCTCCCACAAAATTAAGATAAAGTTCATAAGCTAAGCAGTGATGGTAAAATAGGTTATTTTTAGTATGAAAGAATACAATGCAGCACAATTTCTAATTCCTCTGTGAATCACTAAATGCTGTGCTTTACTCCTGTAAAGTAAAATAACCAATGAAAAGAAACAATATCTTAGAATATTTATTAGAACATCACAATTGAAGTATGCAATGTTTTTTGTGCTGAAATGTATCAATGCAATTAAACGAAAAAAGTGTTTTAGTTAGTGAAATATTTTGTTTAGTGTAGCTGAGATTTTGTTTATTCACCTCAGGCTTATGAAATTTTAAGCATTAAGATATATTAAAATGTTTATGTAATGGTAATCTTCGTTCTATCCACTGCTTGGAATGGCTCCTCAAAAAGTTGCTAGAACTAAGGTGAGGAACAACAGTTTTCAGCAGCAAATATTAGGAAACTTATTTTTCAGTTTAAAACAAAATCTATAAATTGTGGCTCAATGAGGACATGTCACAGCATTTTTTTCCCTGAGAAAGGAATACATGCTAGTTTTCAGGCATTGGAAGTATTTTATTAACACTAATGTCAGTTAAAAGTTTAATTTGTCAATTCTATTTCTTTAGCCTAGTGCTGTTAAATATATGGAGTTTTAAATTTTTAATGTCACTTAGCCTATGTAATTAAACATATAATAATCAGACCTATTGATGGGTAAAAGCCTCAAACAAGAGTCTTCTCATGACAGGGTCCCCTTAAAACATTCTTCTTGCTAATATGAACATATTCAGTGCTGCTTTCGTGTTTCAAGAAAGAGCAATGCATTACTTTAGCCAATCATCTCTTAATTTATTTTTCATACACAACTGATAAACAAGGTTGGCAGTGCTTGGTATGGAGCTGTATTCTATGATGAAGTAAAAGAGGTGTTAATTGATTCTGATTGACAGAAAACTAAAATTATTAGATGTGTCACTTTGGATAGTCCCTGAGGCCTGAAAATCAAGGACAAACAGTTTTCTCAAATGAGTTGCTGCAAGCCTGTGAATAGAAATGTCTCATGCAGGTACCTGCACTTTCCAAACAGCAAAATGTTCATCAGAAATAGCCAATTAATTTTAGGTGTAATTAAGAATCAGATAAAGGAAGGTTTGTGAGTATAACCATGGCAGCTGAAAACACCAGTTCTCCCACCAGCCTGTATCCTTTCAGTCACCTCACCTTTTCTCAGGTATTGTTGTATCTTTAGGACTTCATCTGCATTGCTGAGCAATTTGGAATTAAAAGAAGAAGATTGGTAAATCAAAGAGGTAGATAGTGAGGCTCCTCATACCTTAACTAAGTTAGGAAAATTAGGAGTAGTCCTTTGACTGAAAGATCCTCATTTTTCACAAATGTAATGCTGTTTAAAAACCAAAACAGTCATGCTGAAAGGATGTATTTTCTTCCTCAACTGATGACTCCATTTCTGAGAAGCATCACACTCTCCTTTCACCTCTTCCTGGAGAAAGGTAGTAATTATTGTCCCTACCATCATTGCTCTTTTAAAATTCTTACTTGCAAAATGCTTCTACTTCCATTTGCCCTATTTTCTAGGTGAAGCTGTGGTGACAGCTGTCCAGTCTTCACAGGGATGATGTCTTCAGTTTCTAGAAAAAGATCACATTATGCCCAAGCTTTTAGATTTCACCTGGGGTTTCCACACCTTGAGTAAATGGCAGTATCTCTGTGTTCTCAGCCACATATAGTCCCTTTTTGCACACAGAAATCTTCACAAAGAAAAAATATTGCAGTTTTAACCTAGTAACCAAACATTTCTTGTTTTCCCAAGAGCTTTGAAAAGCTGCAACACGTCTTATGCTAAAACACTTAACTTCTAGTCACACAGCCCTAATTCAGTCCCCTGTGTTTATGCATTTCTTTCCCTTCCCTCTCTGCTTTGATTGTCTCACAGCTTCTATCAGACAAATTAGCTCCTATGCTACTGATAGCCCTCTGTAGACCCTGTTTTCTCCCTGACATCTGCTTTCAAGAATAGGTGGCAAGCATGTATAAACAAATAAAACACCGGAACTACTAAATGGTTCCTAGGATTTTCTAAGTGGGTCTAATCTCTTTCTATGTATTGCAACATGAAGAATCCATTAAAATGAATGACTTCACTACATATTTTTTTCTGCTCCTGCAAGCAATATCATGCAGGCCTTTTTTATAATCAGACAAGAATCAGAATATATTGAACTGATAAGGAATTGATAATTTCTAAATGAGATTAAGTTAGGCACTGAGAATAGTCGACTATTCCAAGCTCAATTTGCAAGTTATATTTTGTTTAAAAAGTGAATTAGTTCAACAGAGCCTTAGAAGGGATATTTTTTTTTCATGGTAAACCTCTGAAGCTGGGGATTCAGGGTGCAAATTTCTGCTAAGGGAGCAGTGAGGGAGTCAAAGTAGGGATTTTGCATCAACAATAGAGAGAGTGCAGTGGTGGACCGGGAACAACCCCAGTCAGACCTTTGAGGGAATGGACAGAAATCTTCATGTCTTCATGGAGATCAGGAGCAGTTGGATAAAGTTTCTTCTACTTCAAAAAAGGCAGCAAGAAATTTAACTTGGAGTTAAAGGGTCTTCCAATTCAATGATTTAGAATGTTGTGTGATAGTTGCTGTTTAAATATATCTCAAACTCTCAAATATAGATTATATATGTGATGCCTTCTGTTTGGAGGCGGCAATAAGGAAAACTTCTCAGCTAACTCACTTCAAAGAAGGTCCTGTTATTGTAGTACTCATGGAGTAGTGTAGGAAAGTGAGCACCTAACAGGAAAAAAATATTCTGTGGCCTGTTTTAGAACTTCCAGCAGAATCTCCACTTTGGCGATTTCTGAAAATACAACATAGCCAGGTAACAATGGAAAATTTTGCCACTTGTGCAAGAACATTTTTATCACATCTGATGCCTTGATCCTTTCTTCTTATTATAGTGTTTTGAAAAAGTCACAGGTTTTTTTGGTTTATAATTACTTTATGGGCCTAGTATAGGCTTTACAGAGCAGAGCTGGATATACTGAAATATGTACCAGAGACTCAATAAATGAGTAACAAAAATCTGGATATATTTATGTTAATCTATTTCCATTACACATACATGTCGATCTTCTGACAAAGTTGATCACAAACATTCAGTTGGGCAGTTATGGTCTTAGATACCCATATGCTTTCTCAAATGAATGCAGAATTTTATAGAGTAAATATAATTTTAAAAAATTCTGAAAGGAAGCAAAGAAAATATTTTTATTTCCTTTTTTGTCTGTATATTTGTTTTGTAACAGCACATCACTGTCCTTACGACTGATTGTGATGTCATAACATGTCTTTCATAGCAGAATATTTGTTCACTTCTTTTATGGAACCTGGAAAACATCTATGTTTGTCCTAGCTAGGGACATCCTTCTAAAAAAAAAAAAGTTTATTTAATGGTTTTTGGTACTTAATAAAAAAGAAAAAAACAGAGTAAAATCATGGCAGTAGAAATAGAACTGGAATCAAAATGAAAAGCATTGTAGAAATGTCAAGCTTGAATGAATGCAAGGCATTTAAAGAACATTATTTGTAATATTTTCATTGCAAAGAAATAAAACATAATGTAAATATTACCAGGTCACAAATGATTACCCAGTACACTTCCTGAGTCACCTTGAACTGTGAAGACTGATCTACTCATAAAGGTTAACTTCAACAGGCTTGAAAATTCAGCAGTGAGTAGATCCTTCAGCAGATAAAACTAAGGAAAAAAGAAATTTGTGAAAAGCTGCCAACTCTTCAAAGTTATAACACGGAAAGTACAAGTATTTAAGCAGAAAAATGTGGAAAGTTTAGTAGGAGATCAGCTTAGATAAACTACGAGTTCTTCATTGGCCTCAAACAGAAGAAGAAAGTGTTTAGAAACTAAAAATCAGAAGAGATTACTGATGAGAAAAATAAAGCCTAAGGATAGAAGAAAAAATTGAAAGGTCAAGACAGAAATGAGATGCAATTAGCAAAAGGCGTAAGAATGACAAGAAATCAGTTTCTAAGTATAAGAGGAAGACCAAAGAAGGCATTGTTCTGCAACTAATCAAGAAGGAATGCTATGCGCAGATAACACAGAGAAGGATGAAGCTTTTAATGACTTTTTTTTGCACCAATCTGCAGTAAAAACATCCATTAAGGAAAAGTGCCTAGAATAATTAATATCAGCAACAAAAGGAGCGGATCTCAATATGGAATAGCAAAGACATAAGTTGCAAGCACTTAGATAGCTTAAATCAATGTGATCCGATGAACTTCATCTAGGATACTGGCTGATGTAATCAAAAAATTCTTAGTGGTTATCTTCAAAAACTTGTGGAAGGCAGCTGTGGTACCAAGTGAGTTTAAGAAATAAAAATCCCTGTTAATAAAAGAAGAGAAAGTAAGAAGCTGGAGAATTACACTGCAGTTTGTCTGACTTCATTCCTCAGAATAAGACCAGATCTTTTTAAAATTAAAACAAACAAGCCCACTACTACTTTTAAACACTATGAAGATAAGAAGGAGATGACTGAGAGCCCGCATAGGTTTTTCAGGAAATAATCAAACTAAGCTGTGTTCCTCTTCTGACAGAGTAATAAAATTTTGATAGGGAAGAATAAGAGGAGCAAGGATGAAGAAGGGCTATAGAAGCCAAATTTGGAACTTACTTTTTCTACATTTCATATAAAATTTAAATAAACAGGAATTAATGTGTATTTGATTTAGTTCTTTTGCAGATGAGAGTTAATTGTGAGGTACAGCCGAACTCTTATTTCTCTGGTGAAATTTTTACATCTATGTGATGAAGTGAGTAACAAAAGCAGCTGAATATGGGAAAGAAACAAATCTGTGTATTGAAAAAAAAAAGGTTTGTCAATATCGTACAGGATAGTCAGTGGTTATAAACCATGCTTCCTGATACTAACAGTGATTGGCTTCATGTTGGTTAGCAAGTACAAGTTTGAGTAAAATAAGATATTCATGTCAGACATAAGTGAAACAGCAGTAGCCAGGGGAAGAACACATGGCACAATGTGTTAAAAATAACCAAGAACTTAAAAAGGGAAATAAAATGGGGCTAGGGATATTCTTTCCTGAAAGGAGTATATTGGGAACACATTTTGAAGCAAACAGCTGAGGCTGGTATCTGAGCAATATCACCCTGGATGGCTGAAAATTATAAAAGCCAGTAACTGGAGTGCAGGAGTTTCCAAAGTGCCTGTATGGCTCAGATGTTACCGCATCAATTGGTCAGTAGCATTAAATAGCTGCAAATTCAGAAAAGAGCAGGCTACTTATGACATCATAGTGGCTTTAAATACTCTTTCCTATGACATGCCCAAGAGCAAACCAGAGAAGAGAGTTGAACCACAATAACATAAAAATGATGAGTTAATTTTTAAGGGGTAGAGCTTCTCTTCTTGGCAAAAAGGAACCTGTCTTGACTCTTGACCTGTCTTGACTAATTTCTGTGTCATCATTATATATCTGTATTCTTGAAAAATTAAAGCCAAAGAAATACTAATAGATCAAATGGCATAATTATAAATTACTACACTGAATGGATAAAGCCAGCTGTATTGGAACAGGATAGAAACAATCCAGAATATGACAATTCTCCAAGAAAGGATCTGGAGTCTTTGGCAGGTGACTGGTTGCTAATGTACTAACATTATGAACACAAATATTTCACAAAGCCTTTATGAACAGGCTTATGGACTACTGATCACATTATTCCTAACTGTGTAATAATTCAGATGTTTACACATTCTCCTTCTTTATACAGATTGGTAAGGCCTCAGTTGGAACAGTAGACATAGTTTCACATGTTGCACTTCAGAAAATATTTGCATTTATTGTTAAAATCATACACAGCAACAAATACGGCAGAAATTTAGGAATATCCCAAGCCAAGGACCTTAAGTTAGTCAGGCTTTTGTAGTAAGCCTATGCCTACTTTTTCTTTAGAGTGGAATACCCAAAGAAGAATAAATTGTTCTTAAACTCACAAAAAGCCAGAGATTATTAAACTATTAACTGGAATTCCTAGCTTTTAAAATACAAACAGATTAGAAATATACAGGATTTATACATAGTTATATCTTCCAACTCACTGCTTCTTTACTTCCATCCTGTTCAGTGACTAAAGCACAAAAAATAAAGCCCAGTTTTCTGTGTTACCCCTGCAACACCTCTGAAAATTTTCTTCTGATCCCTATTTCTTCTCAGCAGCTCAGGTTCTCTTCCACCTGCAGACTTCTACATAATTCAAGTGACTTTGTCACTCTCTTCTGCTTGCCACAGCATGCAGTTTCCAGAAGCCCTGCTTTCTGCCAGCTTCTGTTTCTTCCTGAGAGGAAACATGTCTCTTCTCTCTACAGAGAAGTAGCTGAATTAATCCTTCTCCTGGAAGGAGGATAACATGCAATAAGAAAATGCAAAGTTACCATCTGTCCCATTCCTGTAAGTTCCCATTAGAAATAATCTGTTCTTTATTGCAGATATGGAGAAGAAAAGAAATAATAATCTTAAATTTCAACGAGAAGGGTTCAGGCTAAAGACCAGACAGCGGAACAGATTACTTGGTAGACTGGAGTCTCTCTCATCATAGATACTTTTAAAAAGAGTCAGCTATTCATTTATCAATATAGTTGTTATAGTTATTCACCCACAGAATATGAGTATGAGCAAGAAGATGCCCAATACATTTTTTTCAAAGTTTATTCAAATGTATTCTGTAGATGCTATCACATTTTTGATTTTAGCAGGGGTTGAAGATGGAGTGCAATTTTACGTATTCATCATTACTGGAGACTGGGGGAACCTTGGGAGTGGCATAAAAACTTATGGGCAGAAAGAAACTACTTGAAAAATATATGATGGTAGAGTAAGAACTATTTTAAACATAATGCTTCCAAAGAAGTTAGGCTTTAAAGATTTGTGACTGTTTGACTGATATTCATGGCTATGCCCAAAATCTTTTAAATTTAATGTGATGTCATAACAACACAGTGCATAGGATACTAGATATCATTTAAATTCAATATTAAAGAGAAGTGATTTAAGGTCTATAGTTAATTTTTTCTTTGTCAGACATATTTTTCCACACAAACTTGAAAATGTATGAACAACTCAAAAATTAGATATTACTGTAGTGGCTTTTGCAAGAATAAAGAAAGATTTCATTTAAGGTTTTTCTGTTTTTTTCCAGTTTAAATATCATACCACTAGAAAGTTACTGGAAAGCAATTTTGTTTAGGGTTTTTTTTCATTGGCGTTTTAGTGCTTTGTTTATCTGTTTGTTTTAGTTTATCAAGAGGTGCAATCTTTGGTGGTTTTCTTGGGTGTAGGCTGTTTTAGTTCTGTTCTGTTCTGATTATTGAGTTGTTTGCTATTATTATTATTATTATTATTATTATTATTATTATTATTATTATTATTATTATTAATCCCAAGGTCTTTTTTTAGCTGACACCAGTAAAGGATGCGAGATTTTGAGCAGGTATTTCAATATTAGTTGGTTGTCAATGCTCCTCCTAAATGACACTTTCAACTTGTTCCTGAATTTACTTGCTCTTTGTAAT
Organism: Haemorhous mexicanus; assembly: GCF_027477595.1. NCBI lineage: Eukaryota > Metazoa > Chordata > Aves > Passeriformes > Fringillidae > Haemorhous > Haemorhous mexicanus. Next base: position 76,594,361 of record NC_082341.1, read on the forward strand.
TTAAAACACGTTCAGTGCTTAAAAATAAGTCTCTAAAATAATGTTTTGTCATTATGCCAGTTTTGCTTTAACCTTCTAAATGGCACATAACCTATTTTTTATGCAAAGGAAACGAAAAAAATCCACAAAGTTGTGTTCCACAAAGCTCACTAGCCTTTTTTTATTCCACCAGAGGAAAAATATATGCTTAGAAAACTTTGTAAATGAGGCTTTTGTTGTTCAGGTCAAATTACACCCAGAATGGTATTTGTGACATTTATTAAGAAAGACAGAAAAACCTGAAAAAAAGCAAAACAAACAAACAAAAAAACTGATTAAAAAGTAATAGGATACTTGTAAGGCATAAAGCAATCTTATGGTCATTTAAATTTAAACCAGACTTGTATGTTGTCCAGACAGCAAATATGATAGTTGAGGAGTAGCTGTAGCATGCCAATTGGTCCATACATGCATAGTAATTTAATATTCTGTGAGGAGCACCTGCATGGTCAACCTGAAAGGAGATTTCCTTACCATCCGTCTGGACCAAGACCTAGAGACAAATGGGATGAAATCAGATCCTATCATATTTATGTCTGCTTCATACATAACCTCATCTTTGACAGCATCAGCAAAACAGGCTGGAATGCTCTCTCTGATAGTGAATAGAAAGAAGCAGGTCGCTTACACCACCTCTGTGCATTTTCTAGTCGTTTTTGTTTGTAAAGAAGTTGCTGTGATGGTCTGACCTTTGCTTGGATGGGCTGGGTGAGCCCTGCTGCTGTTTACCTGATGGCCCAGGACCCATGTCTTAAGCAAAGTGCTTGGCAAGGGAAAAGGCTGACAAGCAGCTCTTGTTGAAGTGGGGTCATGTTTTTTATCATGCTAATGTCGTCCTTCCTGGTAAGGAAAAGTCCCATCAGGGCAAGTATTGGGAGCTCACAAGTAAGCCTGAAGGCATTCCTCTCTTTGGTCATGTCACTAAAAGAATCCATAAACCATCACAGACTCCAGAAGCACCCCCTTCCGGTATCCATGCACCTGACTCATTTCAGAGCTGCATCAGACAGTCAGACAGTGCAAATCCCCTCCCAAGGGAAGAGTCAGGATATTCCTTTGTAATCCTGAACATACATAACCTGTCAAGCTCTGTTGCTCAGGCTCTGATCCACACCATCAGTTGATGCAGACTTCAGGCATCACTCTGACCACAGACATCCAGACTGCAATGATCAAGTCGCTCATCCTTTCCTCCTCTTTCTTTCTTTTCCTTAAGTATTTTGTTTGTGATATTTTTATACTTTCATAGAAAAGAACCAGACTAGATACATACCTCCCTTCTATTTCAGCCAAATTGTTTTAAAAACCTGCTTCATATATTGACCACTTAGTGCTGTTCCACTATATTCTGCCCCAAGGGATCCATTAACAAGAACTTCAGCACCCTGACCTCAGAGTCAGGTTGTAACAGATGCCAAAAGACCATCAAATGGGTGCACAAACCAACAGGAAGCTCAGCATTCACATTACATTTGCAAGTTTAATATAGCAAGAGGGTTCAAAATTGTCACCCATGCAGAGCTGAAAGGAAGTTTTCTAAGATGGTATGTATATGTATAATGATTGTTGTAAATTGCATAATAATTTTTTGTGTGATCTTGGTTCCAGTCTTACAGTGTAGAGGCATCCTTTTGGCATAGTTGTCACACAAACAGGATTGCAGAAAGGGGAATGAAGTAGCTTTCCAGAAATTACGTGGTACTCTTAAATGGCAATTGCTCAGTCACCCCCTGGAGTTCCTGAGTTTTCGGATGTTCAGACGTGTGATAGAGACCAAAATCCACCTTGAAGTAGGGCTAATATAACTTCAGGGAATTTCAGAGGAATCAAAGTGTCTTTTTAAATAGAACATAAGTCAGAACATGCAATTGAAAAGGAATGGTATGATCAGCGTCTGCTTTGGACTTTCACTGTGGTGGTTAAGTCCCTTAGGGATGAAAATTGACTGACAGTTCAGTTGTCAAACTGCCAGGTGAAAGGGTTCTTTATCTCTTGGTGTTTGCTTCACAGCTTAACATCTGTTGTCTTCTAGTATATGATTCCAGCAGAAGATATAGGGTCAATTTATACTTTGATTTGTCTCACCCTTGCTTCCACAGATGGCACTGAGAAGGAGGCAAGCTGCTGTGAATAACTTCTCCACAGTAAAGTACAGAAATTTTTATTTCACAGCATGGACAGTAATTGTATTTTTTAAATCTTTCCAAAATATATATTAGGACATATTTAAACATGTCAGAGAGTCAAGGTTTTACTTTAACCCTTTTTTCCTCGCATTATGCAATTTAAGAATGCATATTTATCAATATATAGTGGAAAGAAAATATATATCTATATTGGAAAGAAAATATATATCACAAACTTACGCCATTTACCTGAAAAATTACTATCATTTCCTCAGCTACCCAGCATGAAAAAGATTATTAATAGAAGACACTCAATGCTAGCTGAGTTCTCAGCAGGGTTATCTTCTACACAGTTTAATGGACTTGACTGGATTAGTGAGCTATTCAGGTACCTATTCCTTTATGAAGTAAATTCTCATGTGGTTTTAGAGACTATATAGTGTTTGATAAGACTCAGGACAATCCTTCTGGGAAAGAGGAGAGACCAGCACCACTCTATGTGTAACACACCAGGCCAATTCACTCAACCTGTGAGTCTTCCTGTCTGCTAAGCAAGAGCTTGCCACGTAGAGAGAGAAAGTTGGGTTTGGCTATGGAGGTCACATCTGGCCGATGGCATACTGGTCCCTCCATCCCTCTCTCTTAACAAAAAAGCTTTTGAATGAATGGAAAATAGGTGTGCTAGCCACTGGAAGAAGTGCATTTCAGACGTGTAATATTTGCAGAGCTGTTAAGTGACTTCTGGTAGACCTCTGAACTGTCAGGCTTTGCTTTTACACCCAACAGCATTTCCTCTGTGTGTTCATCTTAGCCCAGTAAAAATGCCATAAGGGTTTTTTTGGTGAAGAGAAGGGAATTAAGATTCACAGCTAGATAATTGGTTTTCAGTTAAGGTCATAGGCAAGAAAAATGCAATTTTGTAGTACACTGGAGCAGGTCCTTTTTTGTAACACCGTGAAAAAAAAAATACAGCAGACTGGCATGGCCACAGTGAAAACTGTGTCAAGGTTGTGTTCACTTCTCAGTAGCATCTACAAATGGGGAGAAAACCAGAGTTTATAGAGGCTTTCCCTCTGTCTGAAAATAGGTCTGAAGGAAAAGCACACATGTTCAAGGCATGGGAGGAATTCCTTTTTTTCCATTTGCACCATCACACTGGTGCATGGGACTATCCACTTTTCACAAAAGTAGCAAATACGTTACATACTATGGACTTAAAACTCATTTTTTGTTTGCCTAATAAATTGTTTATAATTTAAAACATACTAAAATTTTAGAAGAACTCAAAGAGAATTCTGAGGTATAAACAGAAGTTGTTTTTCATTATTTTAATAGTTTAATGTTGTGAGTATTTGAAAATGATCTTTTTTTATTCAGATGCTAATATAGATATTTCAAGGGACCATATACTGAAACCAAATAGATATTTTTCTGAATTCATTCACATGAATTTTTAGTTCAGAGGCTATTTTTAAATATAAAACTAAGCTTGCCGTTCTTGACTTTTTTTTTGGTGATTTATGGATCAAGGCATTACTTGTTTGGATCTTTTCTAAGATATAGTTTTTTTAAAGAACTTTCACAGGGGTTATTTTGTGAAACTGGAAGCCTCCCAAGATGCCTTGTTTTGACTAATGGCCGAGATGAAACTGTGTTTGAGCTTTAAATGACTACACAGCCTCTGCCTCAGTGTAGTTAAAGGGCTCACTCACGTAGTGCTTATGCACACAAAGTTTCCATCGGTCTTAAAGGAATAACACAGATATAGGAAAAGATTTTTTTTTCTTAAATTCAACTTTTCTCCTACATTACACACCTTACCCATGAATAAAAACAATGCATTTGCAAGAGTTGTAAAGAAATCTTTACAAAATCCTGTTCTTGCTTTGGATTGGAACATGCCCTCTTGCTTCACACTGCAACAGAAGCAGAAGTGATGAAGCACAAGCAAATAACTGAAAAACCATTTTAATTGATTCCAGATTGTGGAATCTACAAATACAGATCTGCCATGGAGAAGGCTAAGGTGGGATGTGTGATAAAGAATTTCAGAGTGGTGAATTTCCCTTTTGTTTTTTTGCTAAGTACTTGAGGTTGTCTGTCTCTGGAGCTTGTACTCATCTCCTCTATTAGCTTGTCTAGAGCTAGGAAGTCCAACTTTCTCAACAAACAACTGACATGAAGTTTCATTTATGACTCTCTGTTAGAAATAAAAACAAATCAGCTAACTATTTCTCCACCTGAAAACTTAATACTGAATATTGTAGGAAAAGATAAAAATGGAAATTTAAAAATCTCAGTGTATGTTAAACTTTATGTGGAATACAAAATATGATAAAGCAAAAGTGTCAAATGTGTTAAAATCATAACACACAAAGCTCTTTGCTATCCAGTCTTCAATTCTTTTACCCCTTCTCCCTGTTTAACACATGAGTTGACCAAAATTTTTCATTGATGAAATGCCTGGAGAAGTGAAGGTGTATGTAGTGCTGTTCCAATTTATAGAAAGAATGTCTCTGAAGACTAAATCAACATTAATATATTACACATATAAATCTAGAATAACAATATCCAAACTCTTCAGATGGGGACTAGTAATCTTAGCAGCACTGAACATGTCCTCAAGGCAATCTATAACACACAAATTGTGACTTTTTATTAGTGAGGTATTTTCTCCCAAGATCGTCATAAAAGAAAGTTTATTATACATACTAGAAGGATGCAGAGGTTTTTCAGAAATCTAATTTCTTTATAAAATGTACTTGTTAAATGGTAGTTTCTAAATCTTCCAAGCTGTCTATCCTGACTGATTTTATTTTCAAAAACAACTTAATAGGGGTTGAATTTTCCCTGTAGTAATAGCTCCTTGAAGGCCTTTGGAGAGTGAGTAGTGAATTAACCAACCTACAGAGTGACCTAAATTATGAACAACCTCTAGGGCACCTGAGGCAAGTGAACCTTCCCTTACTGCATGCCGGAGCTGATGTACAACAACAACATCTTTTGTTAAACCTTGCTGCCATTGGCTATTCTATAATTACTTGAAGTCTCTAAAATAGTAGCTGCTGCTGCCTGCACGAATGTGGTATCTTGCTTGCTTGTTTGTTGTCTTCTAATTTGCTCACAGAAGTCTTAGCTATGTGGAAATTATGCAATGAAATAAAATAAAAAAGACAAAAAGAATATTTCAACTGTATTTTTGTATTTCTAAGTGGCAGCGTTTTTGGTAAGAATTTAAATTTGTAGCTGTTGGTAAACATCAGTGCTTATATTTTTTCCAGTGTTATTTCAGCTGAAGTGAGCTAACCTTTTTTCAGTGTCCTCTGAACTAATTGCTGAAAACCAGTCAAAGCTATAGTCATTAACAAGAAATTTTAAGAGACTTTTTGATTTTAGCTTGAATAATCTCAAGGGGGAAAAAAGTAGAATTTTTATCTGCTTTCCAGTTAAGTAATATACCAATGGAATTTATCGTCTTTTGAAAACAACAACAACAAAAAATGTCCTCTGTTATCAAACAGAAATATCTATTTGGTCACACCTCCAGATTCCCTAAAAGTGTATCTAGTCCTGTGATTTTAAGCTACACTTAAAAAGAATGAATTTTTTATACTGATGTTCTAAGAACCATAGCACTTGACAGAATAGTACGAATTTTTTGTTTGTATCCTATTTTAAATGTAAGACAAAAATTAGGAGAACAGTGTATCTGTAATATTAGACTCCTAGTATTGTTTTTGCAGGTAAAAGGAATTGGGAACTGCAATTTCAATGGTTTTATTGGAATATGCTCAGTTCATATTGGACATTACCTCATTGGCTTCATAAGAGAAATACCAAATACATTTTTGTGTATGCGTGGGACACAATCTGGGAAGCTCATGCTTCTCAAGCACATTTGCAGTTTCCCCTTTATTTTATATCCACTTTTATTTATTTGCTATACTTTTATTTGGAATACCAATATTTTGTCCCCCCATTACTGTCTGCCTTAAATAATTGTCTTTTCTTTATTTGGAGGCTTATAATTTACTGATAGGAGCCACAGATGGCATAAAGTATATCCACATTTTCTTCTTTATTCTTTCTTCTAGTTTCATTCATTAGTATTTCAGGAAACTGTCATCTGGGGAATGCCTTGAGATAACCTCTTTTTTTCCTCTGATCCTGACTCTTTTGAGGCTTAAACATAGGTGACTGTGATGGTGGGATATTTTGTGGACCCATTTGAAGGAAATATATTTCATGCTTGTAACTATCATTGGATGGCTGGATTCTGTGACCTACATGGTCCTTGTGATTCCTAAGAGTATCTTATTCAAACAGAGATAGCACAGTACATTTTCCAAGATAATATAGTGTGAAATGTTCTCCAGATGAATTCAACAACTGTTGTCAGGTTAATCGTTCGTATTTTCTAACTATGGCAGTGCTAACTTGGGACAGCAAGTGTCGTAGTAAAAGTAATTTCACTCTTTAACTGTTCAGAAATGTAAGTTACTTTGTAAACAAATTAAACCACCCACCTACATTTTGCTACAGTTTTGATATACCAACCTGTTGTTCTAAGACTTCTATTCACTATTTTGTGATCGCTGTAACCCTCAGCTACTGCAGTAGTCTTCTTCCTTTGATATATTTCTGGTCTTTCAAATAGCAGGTGTGTAATAAATATTTTTTCCCATCTATTTCAGATTCTTCAATATTTTTATAGGCTGTTTTACTATCTGTATATATATAAAAATGTCAATCCTCTTTCAATACACAAATAGTGAGACTTTTTAACCACTAAATCTATTTTATAATATTAATACAAATTTCACAGCATTAATATTTCAACAGAACAGAAACATTTTAACAATAAAAAGAAATCTGAAAGAAGGAAAAAGATTTAAAAGAAAAAACTGAAATATAGACAAATCTTTCAAATTTATATCTTAAGATGTGGTTTCAGAGATTTCTTTTTTAATATATTTTGAGAAGTAGGTATTTAACTTTGGACAAGTTGATGCATATTAGGATATTTGGATTATAGACATTGATGAACCCCAGGGAAGGATTAGATTTTACATTAGGAAAAATTTATTCGCAAAAGGATTATCAAGCATTGTAACAGGTTGCTCAGGGAAATGGTTGAGTCACCATCCCTGGGGGTATTTAAAAGATGTGTAGATGTGGCCCTTTGGGACAAGATTTAGTGGTGGATTTGGCAGTGGTGGGTTAATGCTTGGATTTCATGGTCTTAAGGGTCTTTTGCAAGGTAAATGATTCTATACATAGGAGTAGTACAGAAGTGTGCTGTAAAAAAACCATCTTAGGGATAACATTTTTGAAAGGGACGTGTGCTTCTCACCCAATGAAGTCCTTTTTGGTAGATGACTATGCAGCATTTCACGGTGTGACTTCAGAGTGTTTAGGTTCACTTAGAGAAAAATGTCTTCATGCTTTTCACAATGTTAATGATGATGGCCCATATAATAGCAATGCCCCAATATTTTTCTTTCATACTGTTTACACTTATTTACACTGTCAAAACTAATACCTTATCCAGAAGACATGTTGGATCAAAAGATCAGCCTGTATGACCTGTTTAATGGTTTAGTTTTCCTGAATTCCATAGCCCTCTAGTAATATTCATCTCTGCATATATTTGACTTAGTGAATTCACTGTAATAAAGGCCTGAATACAGGTCTGATATCCAAGACCTCCTGAATCATAATTTTGGCTCTTGAAGACTGAGCACCCTTGAGCTGGTGTGTCACAATTAAGTGTCGAAAGCAAGTTTCTGGGCACAATATTTTCACAGAAGTATTATGGTTTCACAGACATATTGATAGTATTTTAGACTTGTTCTGTGTATATGGGTTATCATGTTATATAAAGAATGTCAACTTCATGTATATAAGTTTTATGTCTTTTCTGAGATATTTGCTACCCAAATGTCCTTTATGTCACATCTGTATTTGTGAAGGTGTCTGTTCCCATGCATATGCAAAAATAACTTTTTGTTCCTCTGCTGGCTATATTTCTGTGGCATTTGCTGATAATTCCATGCAAAACCTTTAAATGGCACTTGTTTCGGTGTGTTCCCTATTACAACAGCTGTGCAAAACATAAGAACTGTACAGTCTCTTTAGGGAGTATAGCAATTAAAAACAAAATGCCCACATCAACATCTTATTTTCCAGGGGAAAAAAAAAACCATAACAACACAAAACACCAAAAAGGCAACTTAAAATTGTTTTGTTACAGTATCACTTAAAGAAATACAACATTCATGCACTATGTACTTACAAATACTTAATTCCAAGCCAACAAATAAACTAATGATTTTCAATTAATCCTAGAGGTGCCCCATGCTGTTAATTGGACTAGTTAATTTACCACAGTGATGTCAGACAAGTACCACTTACACATGCCATTTCACATACTGAAGAAATGTTTTATTTATATCAGCTCTCGTAGAAATCCAAAAGTAATTTCCTCAAGTATTTTACTTCAAAGGGTTCAAGCTGTTATCTCTTCTAAAAACAGGTAAAAGTGTACTCTAAAACAGGTAAAAGTGTACTCAAGACTTTTTGCTTGTCTTTTTGATTTTTAAATTTAGACACACTTGTGATTATTGTTATTTAAATAAATATGATAATAAAATCATTTAGTGTAGAAAAACCTAACTTTACTGGATTTTTTGGGGAACATTTCTGTTTCATTTTGTAGGTTTTTTAATATACCATTCAAATTGTTCAATCATAACTCTGGTTTGCTTTAAAAAAAAAAAAAGAAATATTTTTTTTTTCCATTTCCTACTTGCCATCTTTTAAATTTAAGCAACACAGAACCTGACAATGTCTTTAGCATCACTCATACTGCTTTTTTTTTCCCCCCCTCTTTCCAGACTAGTAGACAAAATACATCACTCTGTAAATTTGTCACTGAGCAGGATAGGATTTAAAGTGGTTTCAGACCAAAGGGAATGACATTTTTACAGAGAAAGTATAAGCTTCACACACAAGCAAAGCTAAACAAGGAATTCCTTCACCATTTCCCATGGGCAGGCAGGTGTTCAGCCATCCCCAGGAAACTAGGGCTCCATCACACATAACAATGACTTGGGAAGAGAATGTCATAACTAAGAATGTTTTCTCCTTCCCCTACTTCCCTCAGCCTTTACTGCTGAGCATGATGCTGTATGGCACGGAATTTCCCTTTGGAGAGCTGATATCAGATGTCCTGGCCGTGTCTCCTCCCAAGATATTTTGAGTCCCAAGTCAACTTGCTGGTGGGGTCATCTGAGAAGCAAGAAAGACCTTTTTGCTGTGGAATGTTGATTCCTTTTTACTTCCACTGTGTCCTACAGTTTGTGAAAAAAAAAAAAAACAAAGTGAAAGCATAATGTATTATGGCTCATTCAAAATGAGTAATTTGATCTGCCTAATTCCCAGAGTATAATTTTGTTAAGAGTTAAAGAAATTTTTGGACAATGCCCTCAGGCAGATGGTGTGAATCTTGGGGTTGTGTTGTGCAGGGCCAAGAGCTGGATGTGAGGATTCTTGTGGGTCCATTCCAACTCAGGATATTTTATGATTCTGTGATTCTAGGAGCTTTATGCTAAATTATGGTAACTTGGAAGTTTATTTACCCTGAAGTTATTTCCAGAAAAGAAAATACTTTCTGTCCATGATTCCTGATCTGCAAGTGAAAAATGTGTTTATTATTTCACTTCCTAGTTTTGCAGATATCACAAAAATATTTGTTCATATGTGCTTAAATTGATTGTAAAGCTTTTGTCATCTCTGAGACGTGAGTCTTTGAGATGATAAAAGATCTTTTACAAATAAAAAATTTTATCTCATTTTTTGAAATAAAATTAAATGGTCAAATGTCTCCACTTTATATTGATTCATTCACTAGGGAAAAATGTAGGACACAATTCATACAAATAGAAATGTAATGCATAACTGCATCTAACGGGATGAAAGGCTGAAAATACAATAGAAGGCTTTATAGCAACCTTGGATGTACATAATGAAACAACTGTAGAAATATTCTGCATTTAACAAGTTCTTATGTTAAAAAAGAAAAAAAAAATCACACCTATTACCTGTGCTTTTTCTTGAGGAAAAACGTAGATAGAAATGTAGATCTAACTTGTGGCAATGTAAAAAAATAATCTATAATGAGATAAGGAGGAGTTTCAAAATGGCTGAATTCTTTTATTAAAATCACAAAGCTGGCAAAAGGCAAAATGAAATTTGATTGAACTAGTCAGCAAAATAAATATAAGTTAAAATGTGTATAAATTAAAAATATTTGAAATCTTCCTGTTAAAACAAACTAATTATGGTGATAGCCAAAACAGGAAAAAATGTTGCCCATTTCCTGTTATTTGCAGAGTCTTTAACACTTGCATTCAAGATCCACATTCAGCTATTTTTAAAATTGACCAAGGAAAAAAAAATAGCTTTTTTTTGGTTTGATTTATTTAACCAGGACGTGGAAGAGATGAGTTCAATACTGATTTGAAATGTTTCTTCAGAAATCTGAGTCCTTTAAAAATGGGGATGATGCTATTGACCTATCTGATAAGACTGTACTAAGCATTTGTACAGTGGTTTAGAAATTCCAGGTCTTTGATTAATATTAAGAATTCCCTTGAATGAAACAAAATGCTGAACAGAAATAAATGTATGGTTTTTACTTTTAGCACCAGGTTTTTATTTCCATGGAAGAAACCCACCATAGGAGTAACTGACCAGGAAGTAAGTGTAGCCTTCACAGTACTGTGGATGGTGAGTTATGTTTAAATCCCAAAATAGAAAGCTTATAAGTTTCCAATAGGTTGCTTTATCAATGACAGACTGAAGAATGTGCAATTTAAAGACAGCAGCCCAATCCGGTGTTTTAAGTCTTCTTCAAGTTTAAAGCTTTGTTATACAGATACTCAACTTTTTGAGATTATTTTATGATAATGAAATCACATAGCTAATTTCTGAATTATATAATGAATAAAATAATGTAAAAATAGTATTTTTCATTATCTAATTCCTTAGCCTTCAATCACAAGTGACAAATATTCTATCTTAAATCTTTTTGCCCATTATCAATTCTCTCTACTTATAATATAAATAATGCTGCAAAGAACTGAAATGGCACAAGGGAATACTGAGAAGAGCTAAACGAGTGAGGAAATCTGTGTTGCTTTAAAGCATATCTGAGGGAAGTCTTGGGTGTTTCCATGGTTATATTCTGTTCTGCCATTGCTTATGGAAATTCAGTAGATGAATCACATTTATGTTAATAGGATATTAGCATAAGCAACTGTTCAAATGATATATTATATTACTGTGGTCTACAAGGAAAGGAAGCACAAAGAATAAAAAAGAACAGAAGTTCTGAGACATCTGAATACTCCAAAGCAAAAAGAAGTTTTTTCCTAAGGTCTACTATTTTTCTTGCATAGAGGTTAATCCTAGTAATTTGTTACACTTTATTGTCTCAAAAATATAGAGAAAAAAACCCTCCACAGCACATATTGGACAACGAGATGAAGAAACTTAGAAGATTTAATAATTATAGGCACATTATTTACATTAATAAAAGGACAGTAACTCATAATGAAATAACAAGATAATTAAGGGGTTTTTTTTTTGTCTTCTCCTTCATGTAAGTGCTGTCAGAACTTGTGCTTCAAAAGATAACTGATTTTACTTTTAAGATATAAAAAGAGGAAAGGGGGAAAATAATATTTTCTCAAAACCAAAATAAACTTGTCAGAAGTTCTAGAAAGGACAGGTGGCAAAATATAAAGAGAGTAAAGTCCCTAAAACAGAGGGTCTGAGAGGTTTTGAGTTAAGATCAGAGAATAAATAACACTGCAGTGTTGTGGTAAGGACACATCATAAAGCTCCACGGGTCAAGGCAATTGATGAGACTTTTTGTGCAGAACTATCAGAAGTTTCATGACTTCAAAACCTGGTTTTTATTTGGGTTGTCAAATGTACAATGATCTTCTGGGAAGAAAATACTGTGCAAGCAATTCAAGACGTTTATAGATTATGGTGGGGATTATCTCCCAAGGCAAGGGCTGGAGGAATTAACTACTCTAACACGTTACTTGTCCTGGTGCTCACAAATTGGGACTTCATAACTATGGACTGATTGAATTCAGGATCTTGAGGAGGGATCTGGGAAAATAAGCAGTATCATTTAGACTCTGGACTAATACCAGAGAGCAGCCTTCAGTTTACTGGAGGAATTACAAGGCAGAATACATTGAGAAATCACCATGAAGTAGAATGGTGCCAATGAGAGATGGCTTATACTATTTAAAGAGGGAGAGAAAAATAATAAACAAACTATTTCAGAGGTCAGGAAGAACAAGGATTTCCCCAGAAAGTCCCCCCTGCTTTACAAAGAGCTTCAAAGAACTAAAGAAATCCAAGAATTGGAAACAATTTTAAGCAATAAAGAAGCATGAAATTATTGCTTGGATAAAAATTATTGTTTGGACACTACTGCATTAAATCAGAAAATCCAAAGATCTACTGAAGTTAAAATCAGAAAATGTCATGAAATGTAAATGAGGAAGAAATGTTCAAGATAGGCATGGGAAAAGGTGGATCTGTTTCTCAACAGGGAGGAAAAGTTAGTGGTGGACAATGTTGAAAAGTCTGAACTACTCCGTGCCTCTTTTTTTCTGTTTTCAGAAATAAAATCTGATCACAGAAGTGGGAGAGCCACAAGTTAGGGATACATTAATGTCCATGAAACCAGATTGAATTCAACTGAAATTTTGGAAAAAATATCCTGATGTGATTGTGAGGCCCATGTGTAGCATCTACAAAAAACGATGGCAAATGAAGAGGGTCTCATGTAACTGGAAAGAGGATGATATTGGACTCAGCCATCCTTAAGTAATAAAAAAGGGAGGATCCAGGGACCTCTCAGCCAGTCAGCTTCCTGCTAAGTCCTGGAAAAATTCACAGACTAGCTTCTCCTGGAGCTCATTTCCAGGCTTGTGAAGTAAAAGAAAGGAATTAGGAAGATTTTATGTGGATTTACCAGAAAAAAAAAAATGTTCGATCAATATTACTGCATTTTATGGCGAAAAGACTGTTTGTGCAGATGAGAAGGATTTGGTAGCCTCCACTTCACTAAGGCTCTTGTCCCCTGCAGTGAAAAGAAGTAAATAAATTTTATAATTGATGACTTTTTTTCTTTTGATTTACTTTTCCATATAAACAATTAGAAGCAAATTTGTTACAGAAGTAATAATTTTACCTTCTTTTCTTGGTTATTTCAACCTCATTGCCTTTATTTCAGGTAAAATATTTTCATTGTGGAAACAAATATTTGCAGATATAATTAAATGGAGAATTTGATATGTTCATAACTAACCACCTATCACTTGTCAAATTAAGCACATTCTTATATATTTATGAATTATTAAAATACTATTGGCTAATTTGAGTAATACTGTTGAAATTAATATTTTTTTAAATGATTTCTGGTAATTAGTGTTCTAAGTACTCCAACTAAATTATATTACACTACTACTGCAAGTAAAGTCATTCTTCTCTGTTTGTAGGGTCAAAGCTTCAATCAATGCAGAAAAATTATTAGAAGTAAATTAATCTGCTGAGGACTCAAGAAACACTAAGATTCAATTAAGCAAATAACCCTTCAAATAACATGATTGAAATAAATCATTTTTCTGTTTATTTAGAACTTAATATGTTTTCATTTCATTCTCTAAGAATAAATCCATATACTTCTGCAGTTTAAATTTATAGAAATTGATAGATATATAATTTTTTGTTTCTTTTATCTTAGAAATGAAATTTCACTAAGAAGCTTCCTGAATATATATAGAACCTTTCTGCTCCTGGAACTGAGCAACATCTACATTTGATTGTCCAATATGAAAGACTTTAAAGGAAGGAAATAATTTGTGTAACTGCTATTAAGAGAACGTTCAAGATTTAATAAAACAGTATGGCGAGATAATGTTTCTCTAAAGCATTTTCACCTTATACATACCTGGGTGTATCTACTCAGAACTGTTTGCTGATTTCAGGAGCAAAAATACATCTTCATAATTTCTAATCCTTTGTAATCCCAGTTTTTTTCAACACACCTAAATGAGTACAACTTCAATTTTTTATTTCTTCCTTCACCAATGGATGTGTCCTGCAAATTCCAATTCTTTAAAGTCCATTCAAGTTAATAGGTTTGCAGGAATGTTTCTGCTAACATAACTCAGAAGATAGCATTTCTGGTGACATAAAATAAGGAACTTAACTATATTTGAATTCTCTATGAATTTTTAACTGATAATAAAAAAGAACAATTTAGTCCAGAAATCACTGAGGGTTTTTTTTTTTTCCCACTGACTTAGATCCATAGCTTAATTTTTAATGGCTTTCAAAAGTAGAGTAGAAAGAAGAACTTCCATATTATAGTCTTAGTTTTATTTAGTGCAATTTCTTAATCTTTTGCATAATTTTCCTAAATGCATCTAGATAAACAACTGAACTAAAGACTTTATGCACTTCAACCTCTGCATAAAAACAGAATACAATTTAGCTAAACTCAGCTCACTGTTCTCACATTCCAGCTCCCTGTTCTCACAATCCCGTAATCCCACATAACAGTTTAAGGTAAACAGCTCGATAGCTGCATACATCCTGCCCTTCTGTCCACCTCTGAGGTTGCTTTAGCTATGATTCATTGCAACAGGACTACTTCATCCATCTTTCTGTCATTTCAAATTCTGAGCTAAACATGAAGGAAATTCCCAGTGGGAAGTTGATGACTGGCAGCAATGACCAGGCTGGGCTAGCTATCCCATGTGTGCTATGAGTGGATTAAGTTTCTATTCCTTGAGCTGGCATCTTAAAATGTATATTACTATAAATGGTATATTGCTACTTAAAGTCCTGCCAAAATGTCATGAAAATTAATAAATTAGAGCAATATATCCTGACTCTGTCAAACAGCTGTTGCAATCAGTAGGATCAGGCTCAGTGTATCTATGATTCCATATAGAACAAAACTAGCACAGGAATATGGGGGAAAAATGCATGTTTGACCCTGACACTTTCACGCAAGCTAAATTAGAGGTGTAAGACTATATTCCCCTCCCCCAGAAGGTATTTAAGAATATTTATCTGTCTATATGTCATCAATCACTTGTACTCCTTCTAGGTGTTGAGGTCAGCAGAGACCAGACATGCTGGCAGGAGCTGTGCCCTCTCCTTTCCAGCAGGAACAGTGCTCAGCAAGCTGAACAAGGCCAAGGACCAAAGCTCCTGAGGTAGCTCATGGAGGGCACTGCTGGAGCTTCTCTCAGCTCACTCCCTCCTGGCCCCTGCCCAACAGCTCCTTTTGGCACCCTGCTGTGGTGCCTGGCTAGGATGGACTGAGAAATGTTGGTAGCATTGGACCTATTAACTCACTGTAGATACCGACAGTAACACAGTGCATATGACTTTCTTTTTTATCACCACTAGAAGCCTGTGGCCCTGCTGTGCCCTGGGGTTCAGGGTCTGGGACCTCAGCCTGGGCCTGATCTGGGAGGATACCCTGTGTGCCTGGAGAAGAGTGACTGTAACCTCTCTGGTGTGAGCTGGGGCTGTGCGGTACCATCTGTGGTAACGGTGTGAGCAGCCACCATCCTTGCTGAGTGACAAACTCTGCCTTGAGTGTCCTTGTTTAGAGGATCCAAGACAGTGGGTCTGTCAAAAGACAACCTACATTGTTGGATCCTCTATAGCTACTTGACTTTCCTGAACCTCTCAAGCAGAGATTTAAACTAAATATCAATGCTGTGGTGGACATCTGCAGCCAGCTCTGAGACCGGTTTGTCCCCAGATGTCAAATAGCTCTAACAGCTCTCAGGTTGCTCAACAGCATCAGAGGGCACCTAGATTTTCAGTGCTCTGATAGCTTGTCTGTCACCAGCAGATCTTAGTGGATCTTGAATTATGAAGGTGTTTGAGGTATTCTCTAGGAAATAGAGAGTTCCCCATAGAGTGACAGCAGCTACCGCAGCTCCAGACCAGACCATGACTACACATTTTCAATTTACTACAAAGAATTTCCCACAGTAGCATTGCTATGATCTATGTCTTTTTCCTGGGCACTGAAATGTAATCAAGGAGTCCAGGAGTTGTTTTCTCCCTTTCTTCCTCAGTGCTTTTCCTCCCACTCTTCTGCCTAAATTCATCCCAGGAGAACTCATTACTTCTCTGGTAGGAGTGAAAAAATGCCTGTGCCAAGTTCCTTCATATTTTCTCATCCAAAATATTAAATTACAACTATCCCTGCATAGATGTTTTTTCCCAAACCAGTTCCATGATCATTTACCCTACTCTCAAAGCTACCAGGACACCAGCCAGCATCAGTGTGGGAACTCTGCTTCAACTGCTGTGCAACTTTCACATTACAAGCCACTTGGCTTTTGAGATTCCTTATCCATGCAGTGGTTTGGATTAGAAGGAACTTTAAAGATCATCCAGTTCCAAGCCCCATCTCCCCATGGTTAGGGACAAGATTCCACAAGACCAGACTGTTCAAAGTTCCATCCAACCTATCCTAGAAAATTTCCAGGGATACACAGCTGCTCTGGGCAACATGTGTCAGTATTTTACTGCCCTCACAGATACATGTAGATATTTCTTTCCTCTTACTTATAGCTAATCTCAACCTACGCTCCTTCAGCTTAAGGCGATTGCCCTTTTTGAATCACTACATGCTCTCTTAGAAAGTCCATCCAAGGCTTTCTTGTAAGCCCCCTTAGGTACTGGAAGGCTCTGTAAAATCTTCCCAGAGCTTCTCTTCTCCATAATGTACAACCTCATCTCTCCCAGCCTCTTTCTCTCCTCTGGACTTGTTCCCCATCTTTCTTATACTGGAGACCCCCAAGCAGGACACAGTCCTCCAGGGGTGTTTCTTGCAAGTGACCAGAGCAGAAGTAGAGAATCACCTCCCCCAGCCTCCTAGTCATGCCCCTTTTCCATCAATACCCCAAGTCCATCTTCTCAGGGTTACTTTCAGTCCATTCTTTGCTGAGCCTGTATCTGTGCTTGGAATTGCTCCTACCCAAGCAGAGGACAGCGTGCCAAACACACCACACAGCCTGGTGTCAGTAAGCCTGAAACCCTCTTCACCAGTTTGGCAAGCCTATTACCAAAGGTGCTGGTAATATCTTGGCAATACCTCCCTGACAGGTGGACCCCATCAGCCCTCAGTGGACCAGATTTCTCAAAACAGATCCCATGGCCTAACTAGCCTAACCTCTTGCTGTGGCCCAAATCCTGTAACCATGATTTGCCAAACTTGACTGGCTATTGCAAACCCCTAATCAGAGAGAAATGTTAATTGTGTGTCTGTCTGTGCACACTTGAGTACACATCCCACACACCACAGAAATAGAGATTGCTGATGGATGCAATGGACAAAAGTGAACCCTGAGCTCTGGAAAGAAAAAATAACTGTTCTGTAATTTTTGAGCAGGTATAATAGTATTCTGAGATGTTAGAGGAACACCATTTTCTGTTGCTTTGTTGTTTTGGTTTTTTTTAACCCTGAGGATAAAAATGTTGCTTTTAGTCTCTGGACCAGCACTCAATTCATAGCAGCTCCTCAAAAATCACTAAGGATACACAATGCACATAGATAAATGTATTTATCTAGATAAATGAAACAGTTTAGGGAAAAAGTTTTGGAGGGTTCATGAATTTATGCAAATATGTTACCTCTTCAGGTCATCTGGAACTGGAAGTTTAAAATCCAGAATAAATAAGAGACACTATATATTTTCAGTATTTAAGTATTACAAAACTATATTGCATTAAATACATTATTGCTGTCATGATAGGAAAGAAACTGAGTGTAATGGTTTTTCTTCTGGGTTCATTTTCTCTTCTTTCTGGAGTTACTACTGAGAGGAATGAAACTGACTTCCCTGACACAGTAACAATTTGGGTTTAAGAGGAACATGGCTGGTTTTCTGAAAAGTTTATGTTTTGCAAGGATATGTCACAATCTGAACAAAGGAGAAGGAAATTGTACTTTCTTTCACGTCTCCATCTTTTGCTTGCAACTCACACTGTTCTAAGGCTTTTGAGCTGCCAAGTGTTTTAGTGAAAATCTGTCATGTTGAAAAGTCTTAAAGCCCGACTTTAAAGAATCAAGTTATGAAACAATATACTACTTTTTCTTCCTAACAGTGCTCTAGTAAAACTGAGTATCATTGCCTCAGGGTAGTAGAAGTGTAATTCCTGAGGCATTCATATTTCATGCTAAGTACACATTGCTATGAGTTTTGTGATTCTACTCAGAAATAATTCTATTTATTTACAATCACCTGTGCTGCCCTTCAGGAAGATGGGAAGGAAATCATCTTGCAAGCAAATCTGCTAAAAGAAGTGATGTAAACTTTCAAAAAACTTTTTATGATGTTATGCACTCTTTCATAGTGAATATTAATTCATTGATATATATTTTAGTATTTTTATATTAAAAGAGTATTTCCAAAACATTTTTACTAAAAGATTTATGTTTGGAAAGAAAAGCCCTTAAGTCTAGAAATGTATGTTATGATAATATTTTCTGGCAGGAAATTATCATATTGCTTGGCTTTGTGGTATCAATCTTTTCAATGCCAATTTGCAATTACATAATTGATGGCATACAAACAACTTTATGAAGGTGTTAATGATGCACAGCAGACCAAATAAGCTACTCCCATATGTCAGGAAACAGTTCTAATAATTTCCTCATACAAATATTTGCTCCTATGAGTAATTCTTTTAGACCTCTTCTACAGGAAAAGGGCAAGCAGATACACGTTGATATGAAAACACTGCTTCCCTCATCATTCACAATGACTTATGATTATGATCCAAAAATCATAACTTTATGGCTTTATGCTTGACATTTGGTGCATTCATCCTGGTGCCAAATAAAGTCGTGTGTCTAAGTATCATCATTCTGCCTTTGGAAAAAGGATTAACTTCCCCCATGACATTCAGAAAAATTGCACTCAGCAACCTGCCTAGCTTGAAGAATTTTCAGAAATCAGAACTGATTCAATGTTGAGATTATTTAGCACACAGTGCAATATGGTATTGCTGCATAAAGAAATAGATTCGTATGCTTATCAATTAGCTCCAATCCTATTTCCTTAAGTTAGACAAAATAAATAATTTAGAAATTGCTGTGCTCTATGACAAGGAAGCTCAAAGATTTCTTTGTGTTTTCCTTTGAGGCATAACTGGAGTTGAATGGGAAGCATTCTTGTACTATGTACACAGATTTCATTGTAGTAACTTAAGTGTATTACATATTTATATAGAATCCATTTGTTCCCAGAATTATCAGGCCCTGTCTGACTTTCATCTAGATGAATGCTTGCATGTAAAGTGGTCACTGTAGAATAAGGCTTCTGGAAGTAAGGAAGCACCGTTTTGGCACTAGTGAATCTGAATTAAATTATATCATAAGCATTTAAAACCTGGTACAGCACTTACCATATCTTATCTATCATCCATCTATGGAGGGCCTTTGGATGTCAAGGAAAAGAGAGCATAGCAAACTGGTGGGAGGAATTATACAAAGGGAAGTGTTGCTGTAGGCTTGACGGCTCTTGTACTTTTCTGCTGAGCTTCTGACCCTATTCTTTGTAAGTAAATTACATGGACCTGTCTGTCACAGAACATATTCTGTCACAGAACACTCATATTCTTGGTCTTACCTTAAATTTTTGAATATCAAAGCCAAACCTAGCTCTACGTAACAAGTTATATTTAAAACCAAAAGCCCCAAACAGTTGAGTTTGGATGAATTTACTTGAAATATACAATTTGTTAAAAATGACAATGTAATAGTGACCTGTAGATCGGAATTAAAAAATTATGATGTTTGGAAAGGAACTCTGGCAACTGTCTAATCAAATTCTCTTGATCAAAGTAGGATCAGCTAAATTAGGTTAAACAAAGACCAAAACCAGTCATTTTTTTCAATATTCCTCAAAATGGTGACTCTACAGTCTCTCTGGGTAACCTGTTTCAGTGTTTGACACCCCCTCCCTTTTTCTTTTTTTTCTGTATAAATGGAATTTCCTGTATTTCAGTTTCTGTCCATTGCCTCTTTTCCTGTCACAGGGTACAGCAGAGGAAACACTGGCTGTGTCTTCTTTATTCATTACTATCACAGCTTGGTCAGGCAAGGCAATTGTCCCACTCCACACTACACAGTGATAGAAACCCTGTTACTCTGTGTAGTTTCAGGCACTTCTGTATAAGAAGCCTATAAAATGATAAGAGTGTTTCCAGAGTAGGGAGACAAGATGTTGAAATGTCTTGAGGGCAACACTTACCAGGTGTGGCTGAAATCACTTTTGTAGTTCAGTCTGGAGAAGAGAAGGCTGAGATATGACCTCACCACAGTGTATAATTTCTTCAAGGGTGTCAGCAGATGGGAGGCTGCTGATCTCCTCTCTCTGGTGATCAGTGATAGGACATGAGTAAATGGAATAGAGCTGCATTAGGGAAAGCTCAGATTGAAGATTTGGAAAAGGTTCTTCACAGGTCATTCAAGCATTTCTTCATGCTTTGAGGTCCCTCTGGATGATAACACATCTGTATGGTGTGTCACCAGCTCCTCCTAGCTTTGTGTTATTTGCTGAGGATTATTCGCATTCTGCCCCACTGTCCAGTTCTGTAATGAGGGTGTTGAACAGTGTCAGACCCAGTATAGACACTTTGGGTACCCCTCTGTTGACTGGGCTCCACTGTGCTGAATTCCAACAGGATTGCAGGTGTACACTGATCAAAAGTATTTGAACTGGTAGTTCAGCTGGTTTTCAGTCCACCTCTATCTCCATATACCTAGTTCATATTGCCTAAGTTTGTCTGTGAAGACTTCACAGAAAACACAATAAAAAGACTTTCAAAATTCAAAATGAACATCCAATGCCCTCTCTTTTTCCACTAAGCTAGTAATTTCACTGCAAGAGGCTACCAGGCTGTTTAAGCATTATTTTAATTTCATAAATATATTGTCACTACTCAATCTCCTTGGTCTTCACATGTTTGGAAATGGCTTTGAAAAGGATTTGTTCCATGACCTTCCCAGGGATCAAGGACATGCTGACTGACCTGTAGTGTCTCAAATCTAAATATTTGCACTAAACACAATAACTTTAATTGAAACCAAAACATTTAGACACTGCCTGCTCTGCCAGAGAAGAATCATATAAAAAAGATAGATGAGGAGAGCATTTGAGAAAGAAGAGACAAAATTGACAAACATGAATTAGATATTGTGAATTATCCTTGTAATTCTAAAAATGGTGAGAAAGGTGTCTCATTGTTTGAGTTGTTAAATGTTAATGTTTTCTTGGGAGAGAATGACTTTCATTTAGTCTCATTAGCATTTAGACAGAAAGAAGGATATCGGGTTCTGCGGCTATACAAGTGGAGTTTGGTTCTCCAAAGCAAACCAGAACACCTCTCCAGATTCAAACAGAAGGTGAAGTGAGACTCTATTTTGGACTAAAACGTACCTAAATAAGTGGAAGCATGTACTTAAGCTGACTGTTTCTTCACTGAGTTGCAGCTTGAATAAATATTAGAGATTGACTTAGCATTATTGGTATTTTCCTAAATTCTTATCTTATCTGTGAGGAATAAAATTAAAGAGATTAGAGGTTCATCTACAATACCAAAGTTTTTCACTGTCATACTTAACTGTATAGTATAAAATTAGCCTTCTGATACAATTAGGACTTTTTTTTTTCATTTTGGAACAAAGAAGTAATTGTTTAATGACTTTTGTTCCAGAAGGAATGGAGTTGCTTAATATCTGGATTTTTAAGTATTAAGTTTCTATATTTGAGGTGGGCATTTACATATAATCAATGTTAATTGTCTGGGTGGAGCTTCTGTTGTTTAATGGCAAAGTTCAACAACAGAATCATCTTTAAATACAGTTGATCACTGGTGTTAGCACTCTCTTATCATACCACCTTTCACATTCTCTCTCAACAATTTCATTAACAGCATGCATTTGAATTCAAATTGATCATATTTGCCTCTGAGAGATGTTTTAAAAAATAAATTATATGCTTTATCTAGATAATTTTGTGATTTTTTTCTCTCTGCTAACTGAAACAATACTAGGCCGGGTTAAAAGGACAGAATAGAAAAGTGTGGCTGAGGAAGAAATAGAATATTACTAGTGTTGAATCCCAAATAATATCAGTTGAGGCCAAATCCTGGGATGTGTTGATTTACAATACAATTTTTTCACAGTCAGTATACTCATAAAAATTTCTCACATTCCTGAATATTTTCAAAAAACACACCAGTATTTCTCAATCTTTATTAATAAGGATTTTTTTTTTAAACTGATGTCTAAACTAACTTAAATCTGTATGAATTAAGCTAAACTAATAGTGATGTTTCAAAATGTATAGTGATACTTAAGTCTTTGCTCATATAACAATATAGGAACACAAGCACTCAATTTCTCTTAAAACTTTTATCATCAAACTAGCCTAAGATCAAATATGAGAGGATGACTGTCATTTTCCTACTTATTCTGCAAGCAAATATTTTATGAATAAAATTCAGTTGGATATTCTTTCAAATAAAATATAGCAAAATGTATTTCAAAGCAGAAGATAAATGATGGAAGAATTACACAAACTTATCCATACTAATAAATCCTTGTCTATTGTTTCCTTTTGAGGCTCTTGAATACGTTGTGCAAAAAAGGTAAAGCTTTTAAAAACGATGCCATGACCTCTTAAATAAATGAAATATGAAAATACTAAATTAGATTTTTCGATCACTGGTTGTCCAAGTCACATTAATTAGAGAAATGGCATTATCTCCTGTCAGGTACACAAAATGGAAGAGTTATGCCAAGAAATGATTTAATTTAACACTTTGAAAAAGCGTGTCATTTGAACAAATTTTGAAGACTGGGTGGAGGAAGGGATGTTAAGTGTTTTGTTTAATGCACAGTTAAGTCAGAATTTGCCAGTTTCAGCAAATTCTGGATACTCTTGTGTTTGCATCTCTTCAGCATGGTAATCTTATGAGTGTATAATCAGCAAGTTGTTATTTGGTATGAGCATCATGTGGTTATACTGAAAGAGCTATTTTGTGGAAAAGAAAGCACATTTCACTAAACTGCAATTTCCCTCTATCAACAAAACCCACAATGCAGCTTTGTGCAGCAATAACAAGTACCAAACAGTGGGATCTTACAGTCTGTCAAATCGTTGTTAATTACAGAATGTTGTTAAAGGAAAACATACTATGCAGAGCAGAGTAAGCATAACAAAGGGACATTTATAGGCCAATACAGCTGTCATTGAAATAAGCAGGAATTTTGCTGTTAACTTCAATCCCAGTAGAATCAGCTTTTTTAATTTAACTGTGAACATAAAATGGCAAGTCTTTTGCAAGCCATCTCTCTCTCTGTAAACTGCAATAATATGATTCTGTATTAAGGCATAGAAAATTTCTAGGCATCTGATGAATGCATGCCTTTTAGTGAAAGCACAAGCATTTTCTAGACATTCTTTCTGACTGCCTAAAGATAATCTTCTCCAAATTGGTGGCTGCTTGTCCCCAAACTGGTCCTGTCATGAGGATGAGATCTCAGTCCATGTTACCAGAACACCAAACAGTTTATGCTAATTGCTGAATGTACCATTTGATGTGAATGCTGCTCTCAGAAAAGCAGCGTTCAGCACCCCCTCACTTATACAGATATCACATATAGAGAAGATATAGGAAGAATAGTAAAAAAACACATAAATGTCTCATTGCAGCATTTGTAAACTATCATAACAAAACAAAAAGTGTTAATTTATATGTGAAGACTTCATTCCATTCTCAGCAGTCAGACAGCAATTTCTTTCTCAAGTTGTTCATCCGCCAGCTGAAACGGCTCTGCGTGTTGCAGAGAACTGCTTTTTTTGGTTACACTGCTTATTTAGGCTCATGTTTTACTGAATGTGTTATAGAATGCAAATGAAATATCAATAGTTACCTTTCAAGACATCATGACTGTCCTTGAAGTTTCAAAATAAAAATTCAGACATATTTTCTCTCTTGTTTACCTGCGAACTTATTAAATTACTTTATATGCTGGCCCTCATCATAGTGGAGGCTGCTGACAGAGTATTCTTAGACTTATTTTGGAATAGATATCTCAGAAGACTAAAGAGGAGCCCTGAAATGCCAGTTCTTTTTCCTTTGTATCTTGGATCACCAAAGTAAGTAGGTAAAAAAATACCAAATTGTAGTCATAAATATATGCCATGACATTTTACAAACCACACATACTTTAGAAGCATTTAAGTATCCTGAAGTAATTATTTATTTTTTTGTTCCTTTCTGCTTCATTTGCATAAATTACAATATAAAGCATTTCATTGTTCTGTGATTGAAATTTAAAATGGTATATAAAACACCCTTTCTGATAGTCTGTTTTTCAGTGTATTTTGATTTCTGTAAGGACCCCACACTACATAGTAAGGGAGCAAGTAACTTGTTAAGTGTATATGGTAAAAATTTTATGTTCTTTCAGATGTTTTAGAAATAGAAGTGCTTAATAATGAGTAAGATTGATTACAGACAATATTTAGTATTTTTTAATTAATAGAAAATAAATATAAAAGGATTTGGTTAATAGACTTTTGCTCAAATTGTACTTTGAATAGATAGCCTAATCCTGACACCAAGATCATAATTACATAAATAAGTATTAATGTAAGAAAGAAAGTCTTCCTGGGTAACATGCCACTTTGGATCATAATGAAATGAAAAGAGAAATATTTTCTTTCATTTTACTACCTCTCTAATACCTACATCAGATTAGAAATAATAATTTTCATGAGAAAGAATATGCTCAAACGAATTCTTCTTGCTTTGATGCAGATATTTTTACATCAAGGAAGAAGGGATTATATTTGATTAAGTGTATTGAACAAGACTGAAATAATTTCTCATAATTAGATACCTAATTTCTGAGTTTTTTTATTAAAAAGCCTTCATTAAAATATGAAGTAGAGCTGTCTATATGGGTATTGAGCAAACTGATTTCTTTTTGCAACCTAGGGCAACATATTCTTAAATTATGAAATTATGTATTTCTTGGTGTTTTGTTTTCTCTGTAACATCTAGAAGATGTTACTAGGATTAAAAAAATAAACTATTTTTCTTTTTGAAATTTTATTCATCTTTTAAGAGTGCTGACATTCTTCATCACCTTGAAAAATACCCTATTTTCTAACTTCTTAAGTTTAATTTTGCAATTGTTTCCACTGCAGAAGGCACCTTTCTCCAGACACCTGTGGGTCTCCATGAATCCAACATGTGCATTTCCAGAAACCTCTGACATAAGTCTGGCTGGAGTTGCTACATGAAATATTGCTGCCTATTTGGCAGCAATACCTCTGAAAATATCAAATGAGCTTCTGTAAGCACAAAGACAGAAATAATAGAAAAATGGCTAAATGTCAAGAGAACAACCAAAAGATTGTGAGCACTGGGAACATTAAATGCACCCTAGACAGTGAACAAATAAGCAAATGATAGATACAGAATTGTGCCTGGAAGTACTCTATTGAAGTACCTTGAGAAATGTTTTTGGGAAAGGCTTGGGAAAAAATAAGGAGCATTATTTTTTCTCACAGTGAAAGTGTGTGCTTCTGTGTGTGTGTGTGTGTGTATGTGTGTGTGTGTGTGTGTGTGTGCATGTGAAATAATATTTTAGATTTTACACCTGGAGCTAGACTTTTAATGTAAATATTTCTTTCATTATACAATGTTATCACCAATCAGACATGTAGGTATAATCCGTTCAGTTTTGAGAAAGATCAAAATACTGTTGTTCCAAGGTTTATAGGGGTTTAACAGAATGTGATTGACATTTCTGTAGCTAATGCTGTAATCAACCAGATGAGTTCTCTATGGACAGCAGTTTCTTAGATGGAATGCTCAGTCTACCTTCAAAGGATTTGGGCTCATGGGACTCCTTTATTACTCATCCTTCTTTGCTAAATTGGAGGTGAATTCAAAGATCATAACTGTTTGCACAGATGGATACTTATGCTGCTTTGACTGTCTAAGTGCTTATATCAGAAGTTCAGTAGAGGCTTTTAAGTATGGGTGTGGGGATGATCACATGGTTCAACCTTTCTAAAATGCCTCTTAAGAGGAATAGGACTGTTATCTGGTTTGAGCAGTAACCAGTAAGCAATTAGAAAAATCTTTTGAACCAAAGGAGTCAGCCCCCAAAGAGGAAGAATAAAAGAAGGAAAGAAATGAAACAGTGAGACCACAGAGTGAAAACAGCAGCCCTGAAAACAGTCAACCCCTGGTTTGTCACTCCTGGCAGTCACCCTACAAGCATTGCAGCCTGTCTGAGGGCTGATGGTACAGCCCCTCTGAGAAGCACTGGGAGCAGCCTGCATGCAGCAAGAGCAGAGGGTGTGGGGGACAGCAAGCTCACCTCAGTGTGCCCGTGGAGACTTGTGGAGTCCTCCTTTTCTGGTGAGTGAATGGTAGTAAGCAGCAGGGGAACACACAGAGCAGGATCGCCCCCATCTGTCAGGGAGGGATGTGTACTCAAGGAATCTGCCCTATACCCCAACAAACAGGGTATGCTGGTAGCCCAAATTTAGCTTCATCAATATCACAGAGTCATAGAACACCTTGGATATGAATGTGCTTTAAAGTTCATCTAGCTTCAACCCCACTGCCATGTGCAGGGATACCTTCCACTAGAGCAGGTGCCTCCAATCTGGCCTTGAGCACGTGCAGGGATGGGGCATCCACAACTTCTTTGGTCAACCTGTTCCAGTGCCTCCCCACCCTCACAGTAAATGACTTTGCAAGGGATTAGAACTGCATGGGGTTAGAAATCCAAATATGCTTAAAATTTGTGGCTGTATTAACATTTTGTAAGTTTCTAAATAAGAGTATCTATTGAATTATTTATACTCCTGCATGTATAGTTCAGAGACTGCCAGTTAATTACTTGTTGTTAATAAATCAACAAACCGCTTCCGTCCCAAACTAAGCAGTTTTTTCTCTGATATACTGACAAGCTGTTACAT
This sequence comes from Haemorhous mexicanus, assembly GCF_027477595.1. NCBI lineage: Eukaryota > Metazoa > Chordata > Aves > Passeriformes > Fringillidae > Haemorhous > Haemorhous mexicanus. Next base: position 76,621,671 of record NC_082341.1, read on the forward strand.
TCTAACCACCAAATGTGATCATTACAGACAATAGCTGGCACTCTGGTGCACATTCTGACAGGTAAAGCAACACCTATTTTCATGAGTTTATTTTTGTGTGCAATTTCTCAAAAGTTTTCCTCAAAAGAGATTCAATAACCAAAAGAGAGACTTATCGTACTAGACCTGAAATTTAGGCCTGAATTCCCAAGGGCTATGTTCTAACCCCTAGCAAACCTCAGTATAACTCCAATATTGAGAGAAGGAAACACTATCACTCCAGTGAAACATTATCAAGAGAAAGAGATACCGATGTGAAAGCTAAGTAACTCTTATCATTAAAAATCTTCAAACCCTATAAGAAAAAAAAAACAACAAACCCAGAATTGTTTTTTTCAGCTGTGAAACCCCCAGCTACAATCAAAAAATGCATTATCTCTTATTCAAATTTCCTTTGGAAATTTTAAAAGTACAAGATTTTGAGGAACAAATGGAACTGGAGATTCACTTCCGTTCTTCATCCAGCAGCACCTTCTTGTTTTAATGCTTTAAGAATGATCGGAACAGGGTGTAACAAAGAGAATCAATTGTGACATCAGAATCCTCAGTTCTTTCTTCATGGCTTCATTGCAGTTAGCAACATAGTTAAATAAAAATAATTTAATAATAATAATTCAATCTCCTTTTACTAACTCTCATAACTCTTTTTGGAAATACAATATTAGAGATTTTGTAAGAGTTTACAGGTTTATACAGAAAAAAGGATAATTACAGAACATCTGACAATCCAATACAAATTCATTCTATTAATAGTTTTGCTCTGTACGTATCTTTCTATAAGAAACAAGAAATTGCTATGGAAAATATATAAAAGCCTGTCAAGAGCCTGACAGAGATGCATTCAAATGATGACAGCAGGTGATCCTTCTGCTTCTACCCTGGGCTCTTTGACTCTCCTCAGGTAATGACTCATTTCAGGGTTTTTGCAAATGTGCACAATATGGGTTATTCATTTAAGAGATGGACTTGACCCTTGTGTGTTCCTTCAAACTCAGAATATTCTGTGAAATAAAAAAAAAATAAGTCCTTAAATTTCAAATATGACACAACACATTTTCCTTAATTCTGTGCATGTTGACAAACAGGAAAGTTTTAAATGTGTTCATAGGAAAAAAAAAGTTGCTAGATACATTAAGTACCAGCTTCATACTCTCTGTATATAAAACTTTTTAAAAAAATCTGATTCAGTGTCTGAAGGCCTTTTTTCTACTTGTTAACAAAGATATATTTTACTCTCCTCAGTTCTTTCTGGACCTAAATGAAATTAGATAACTAAATTTAAAACACATGTCTACCAGTACAGTAAATTTCTTAGTATCTTCCAATTCCAGTTCTCATCATCATGCTTGGTTACATATTTCTTTAGCAAAATATTTTTACAAATCTAGATATTGATATAATACAAAGTATGTATAAATATATCTGTCTATATATACAGAGAGAGAGAGAGAGTAACTAAATCTTTAGTTTTATCATAATAGTATAGATAACTGAAAACTTATGAAGATAATAAGTAACTTGATATACATTGTGTTTAAGTCAATTATGTTTTGCTGGAAGGACATCTAAACTTTAAAGCATTGATTGAGATCATCAATTTCATTCTCCGATCAAAACAGCTGTCATGAAAGCGAAGAAATGGATTCAGTCAATAGCAGACAAGTAAATAAGTCATTCATTGTTTCAGAGTAAAAGACTTTTCAGGAATTACTTGGGACTTACATTGCACTTAAAATTAATAGAATTATAGAATATTAGATATTATAGAAATAACAGATTTTTTTCAGGATTTCTTCTCAGAAGTGTGCTTTAAATGCAAAATCATGAAACTACATTCCAGAGAAGATCCTGGTTTTTTGACCCAGCTCATCCTGGCTCACTGTCCTGGTTCAGGGCAAATTTGGGAGAGAACCCCCAAAGGGCCCCCCTAGGAAATCGGATTTTACCACCCCTCCCCCAACCGGTCCAGGAGAAAATACTTCCTTGGAGAAAAGTGGAAAAAAACTATTTATTAAACAAGAAAACTTAATATTAAACAATAAAACCCCTTGCTGCTCCAAAGGAGACGACAAACCCAGAAAGTCCCCTCCCCAGATTCCAGTTCAGCTCACTCAGTCCCTTATCAGTCCCTCCGGTGCTGGAAATGCCGTGGCCCAGGCCCGGCCCGGCCCACCGATGCGAGCTGCTGGTGCTCTTATGGTTGTTCAGTCCAGAGCAGGTGTGAACAGGTCCAGAGAAAGGGGAAAAAAGGGAAAAAAAGCGCAGTCCAGGGAACTTCTTTGCCTCAGCTAGCTAAACTAACTAAAAAGCAAGGAAAAAAAGAGCCCTGTCCCGCCGTCTGTTCATCCGCAGAAAACACACAGTCCAGAAGCAGGAATGTGTAGGAGTGAGTTCAGTGTCTGAAAACTGCGCGCCTCCTCTTCCCCCCCTCAATCCTTGGAGCAAGTCTTAAAGGTGCAAAACTTACTATTCAGCATAAACGGAATGAGACGATTGGGGATAAAAGCATCATATAGTCAACCTAGGACACTCACCATTATGACATTGTTAGTATCAAACTGTGGGTCTGAGAGAGCTCTATCTATTCGAGTAGAAATAGATAGAAAAGTCTCAGGAAGCTGCACCAATGGAATTTCAAATGGGATATGCTGACATAACTGGTTTGATTTTAAAAATGAAATTTACCACAAATTCTGATCTCCTTTGGAGATCATGTGCAGGGTCCTGCACCTGGAGAGAAAAAAACCCCATATATCCAGACAGGCTGGGGCATGCCCTACTGGAAAACAGCTTTGCAGAGAGGGACCTGGGGGTCCTGGTGGACAACAAGTTGTCCATGAGCCAGCAGTGCCAGCAAGATGGCCAATGGGATCCTGAGGTGCATTAGAAAGAGCACTGCCAGCAGGTCATGAGAGGTGGTCCTGCCCCTCTGTTGAGCCCTGCTGAGGCCACATCTGGAGTCATCTGTCCAGTTCTGGACTCCCCAGTACAAAAGAGACATGGAGCTCCTGGAGCAGGTCCAGTAGAGAAAAACAATGATGATTAAGGGACAGGAGTATGTCTCTTAAGAGGAAGCTGTGAGGGAGCTGGGCCTGCCTAGCCTAGAGAAAAAATGATTGAGATGAAACCCAGTCGTTCTTTCCACCCTTAAACTCTCAATCCTCTGATTCTGTTAAAAGAACAAACTCACTTATTCATTTAAAAGCAGATTACATCTTATTCGTTTAGTAAAAACAGGTTGAAAAAACAAAGTTCTCTCAGCCTTTCCTCACATGCTAGGTTGCCCAGTCCTCTGATCATTTTTCTGGCCCTTCTCTGGACTTTCAGCAGCCTTTGCATAGTGGGGACCCAAACTGAACACAGTATTCCAAGTGTGGCCAGACAAGCAAAAGTCAGGTAGAATAATGACTTTTTTGTCTCTGCTAGTGATGTCCTTGATGAGGCAACCCAGAATCCCACTGGATATCTTTTCTTCAGCAGCACACTGTTCACTCATGATAAGTTTATTGTCCACCAGGACTCCCAGATCCCTTTCCACAGAGATGGTCTCCAGCTGGATAGATCCCAGCCTCCTGGGATCTATCCAGCTGGAGATCCACTCTATCCAGCCTCCTGCTTCACTCCTGGATGATATTTTCACATTTGCAAGACCTTACATTTGTCCTTGTTGAACTTCTTGTTCAACAAAGTTCTTGTTAGCCCACTCTTCCAGCCTATTCAGGTATTCCTGCAGCTGCATCTCCCTTCTTGGCTCCATTTGGTATCGTTGAAAAATTCCATCAGGATCCACTTGATCCCATCTTCCAGGCCAGTTATGAAGATATTAAACAATTTTGGGCCCAATATCAACCTCTGGGATTCCATTTGGGACAGGTTGCCCGTTTGAAAAGGAGCTGCTTTCCATTCCTCTCTGGGTTTGTCTGGTCAGTCTGTTCCCCACCCACTGGTCTAAACTGCGATACATCTATCATTCTAACCACACGAGCAGAGAAGGTTACTTTGTCGTAGAGGATGGTCAGCTGTTTCAATCACAATTTGCCCTTGGTGAATCCACGTTGGTTCTTCCTGATCACCTGCTTCATCTGACTTGTGATAGCCCTACAGATGATTCATTCTGTAACTTCCTCAGGGAAGGAAATAAGACTGATGGGCCCAAAATTTTCTGGATCCTCATTTAAGCCTTTTTTGTAGACAGGGCTCTTAGTAGTCTTCTTTCAGTCTTTTAGGACATCTTCCGATCTGCACAGCTTCTAAATTATTATAGAGAATAGCCTCAAAATAATGTCAGCTAGCTCTCTTAGCACTCTTGGATGGACAATTTTAGGTCCCATTTATTTATAGGGGTCAAGCTCCTGTGACTGCTCACACATCAACACTTCCTTCACTGGCAATGTTCTGTGTTTGCATCAATCCGTATTTTCGTTCCCAAGGCTGGGAGCCCAGCAGTGGTCAAGAAAGCATTGGGAGCCTCTGCCTTTACTGTTGTGATGTGCCTAATTCACACCTTCTGTTTAACATACAGGTTCCTTCCAATATTTGATACAATATTTTTCTTATTATGCATTGTGTTCTCTGTTTATTTTGTCACTGTAGTGGAAGAATCATCACGTAAGTCAGTCTACTGAGAGAAATAAATCATTTGTCAGAGTATCAACGGTTTGACGGCTGGAGTGAGGACAGAAATATCTATGAGAATTGCAGGCATTAAAACAATAGAAATCACAGTTCTGTAGTGAACCAATTACGGTAAAGACTCTTGAGGTATTACCTGAGCTCAGAAAGTACACAGTGAAGAAGTATTTAAAATACTCAGTATGAATATCAATTTCCTTAGGTACACAAAACCAGTTTTCTAAATTTATTCTGATCGTTTACATTCAGTATAGCAACAGTCATTTATTGGAACATAGATGGACATAAAACCAGCCTCTGGTCGCCAGTGCAAATGGAGGACACTTTTCAAAAAGCCAAAATCCTGCCGGCAGAGATTGTGATAGCAGGATACAAGACAGCAGAGAGCAAAATATTAGAAATGCTTATTTAAAATTTTCCTGCTTCTGAAAATATATGTCAAAACAGCATAACTGGTTGTTGAATGATGCAGCTGCATTTTACCACTATCACAGAAGTTTGTGGGGCTTTTGCCCCACTTTATATACAACAAACAAATCACACTTCATCAGACTTACCATTTATACTCCTTCAAAAAGAGCCATTTACCGAAATATTGAGAGTGACCTCTTCTTTGTGTGGAGGTCCTGAATCACATAAACCAGATATTGCTGAAGTCTGGGAGCAGTGTAATTTCACTCTGCTTCCTACACTGTGAAATATAGAACCACTGGTGTCATGAAATCGAAGAAGTATAAAAATGAAAGTTCTTACTGATAGAAGCATGTGCAGTCTATATTAAATTAAGAAGGATGGAAACAGATCTGTGACTTTTGAAGTACATGAAAAACTATAGCACACCAAAGTCGCCAGCAGGTCAAGGGTGTAAATGGAAATAACTACTTTAGGGACAGACTGTTCAGGACCCATATCGAAAACCTGTGTGTCGCATATTTTCACAAAATCAATTTATTTCCAGCAACTTGGGAGCTTTAGGCTTTATGAAATATAGTTATAGCCCAACTGTCAGCAAAGAACAAGTTTTCTGAAAGCAGAAAAGCTTTTGAAGGCTGTGCCCCTTTCAAGGTAAACAAAGAAACAAATAAACAAAATTCAAAACTATTTCCTTCCATAGAAGACTAATGTCTCTTTTTGTGATATTCACCTCTTGCAAACAAATGGTTATATTTTTAGATGTGTGCATGTGCATTTATAAATATGTGTGTGTGTGAATGTGTGCACGTGTACTGTACAAAGCACACACATTTCAGTGGTCATACAGAATAAAATATTGCTATGGTTTAATGAAAAATATTTTACTTATTATTCACAAGTGTTTTTTAGAGAAGAGTCTAACATGATTGATAATATTTTGTAGAAGCCTAGTTGTACCTAACAGGTTTTGATATTTTGCATTTATTTCAAATTAGTTAATAATAAATTTAAATTTATTTGAAAACAAATTAAATTAAAAACAGTTTAAATGAAATTATTTTTAAGAATGGTACCTTTTAAGAAGTGTTGTACAGATAAAATTACATACAAATTAGGCAAACTGTATTGTGCAATAGATATTGTTAGGAAGGCACAGTCAGCAATTAAACTCTACTGAGTCACGGACTCACCTCATTGAAAGAATGCAAAGATATATTAATGATTAAAGAGGTCTCTCACTATTTCTTAACACCTTCTTTGATTCAAAAGTCTGAATCAGATAGGAAATATTGGCTATGATTTGCACAGATTTTGTTTTGCTGGACTGGCTAATCTCTCTATTTAGCATTTTTAAAGTCCCATGCTGTAACATAATCTAAATTTTGTACCTTGACACAAAACTCACTGCAAATCAGTGCAATTTGTGCACTCAGCGAAGAAAAAAAAACATGAAAAAAGTTTGGGAATATGCTCACTCTTATTCTCCAAAACCCAGTTAGAATGCTGCCTATTACTTTACTGTATACATCTACTCTCTTGCAGTGTTGCAGTGTATTTTTTAATTTTTTTTTCTAAAAGGAAGAGATCAAGGGATAGTCTTGCTGCTGCCAGGTAACACAAAGGTCTGTATAATTAGAACCTTCAGAAGGAAGAAGTTGCCAAACAACTCTTTGCCTTTGATGGTCTCTTAGGGCTGTCTGCATAAAATGGAAATAGCTTTTAGCTGCAAGATTTGGGGCACAGTGCAACAGTTGAATTGAAGGTCTCAAAAATAGCTTATAAAGCCCTCTTTATTCCTGCCCCTTGTCTGCCTTGCTTGCTTCCTCTTAACCGTTCAAAACATTTAGCAGTTAAAGAAGGCAGTCAATAAGTGCAGACATAAAGGCTCAGAGGCAGTAGAAGTGTTCTCATGTACTGGCAGAGACTGGGATGGATTTATTTACTCTTGAATGGTGCTTCACATCAGGAAAATCAGAGATTCTAATAATAGTTTCATTCCAGACTATTATCTATACTGTTTGGGCATTATATTTTCAAAGAAAAGTGTCAAGAAAGCCTATTTATTGCCATTTATAGCATAGTGTAGACTCAGCTTCTACTGTTCTCCAGAATGGGACAGGAAATTGCAAACAGGGCCAAGAAATGTATTGCAGCAAAGCTATACATCTGCAAGCGACAGGAAAGCAGAGAACTTACTTGTTTCTGCAGTGTATATTCTTACTACTTTCTGAAATCGCCTCTCTAAACTTTAATCTTACCCGAGTCACATAAAATATGTATTTCTATAGGTGTTGTGCTTAAGAAATCCAATTAACATGAATGAATATTAAAATTATTATTATTAAAATTTAATGAATATTTATATGGATTTTACTACATGCATGCACACACATGTGTGCATACATGTGCTAGCACATTTTAAAACCTTTCCTACATGTAATATTGACCTGAATAATAATTCATAAATGGGATTCATTTAATCTTATCTACTATCAAAATAATGCAAGTAATAGCTTCACATGCAATTAATTCCAAGGAAATTGACAGTTAAAATATGCAAGGTAGACCAGATCAGTATGTATATTTCACAAGTATTTTCTCCCTGAAAGTTTGTCTTTAGAGAGCTGAGTGTTTTCTACTTCCTGTATCTATTTGGTAAAGTTCTGTTCGTTACATAATCAATATCAAGATTTGTTTCTAATATTCCACTGAAGAAACAGTTATAAAATGAAAATATTTATGTATCCTATTGACCTGCAGAAATCTTCAATAAAAATAATAGAACATATTTTCTTATAAACTGGAAGAAGAAAAATAAGAAGCATCTGACATTCAGACTGGACAGCCAAGGGTGCATCCTCATAAGCACTAAAAATTTTATATAATTTGTTTCTTTCCATTATAATCACAAAATTGATGTTTCTTCCCATTTAAATGTTTTGAAAGCATAATCTCAATGAAAATGTTTCTATCTCTTTAATTTTTTTATTCTCATTAAAATAATTGCAAGAGAATTTTCTAAACTACATGTATTTATTTAAATAAGAAATAAAAATAGCCACCTGCAAGCATAAAATTTCATTAGATTTAAGAAAATGAAATCCTGTCTGCTTTTAAAGAACTGAAGAACAGTAAAGGCCAAGACTCACTGCTGAGCATCTATGGGAAATAAAGTTTGTTACACTAGGTGTCATCTGCTTTTAGAACTGTTAGAGAGCAGAAGTAATTAAGAGTTATTTATTTTAAAAGATAGAAAATAAAAGGAAATCATGGAAATGTGGCATACAATAACAGTAGGTATCAATGGTACAAAAAGCCTATAACAATACGAATTTATTCAAATGCCAGTTAAAAGAATTAGATCTGTAAGAACACAAAACTTTCAAATAATTCTCCATTTGATAGGAGATGCATGCACCTTTCTATTTTAAGGCAAAGAAAATAGAAAACCCAAGCCCCAAATCTCTTTGCAATATTTGCTTTCTCTGTGAAATTCATATTGATTTTCTCTTGCTTTTGTTTGTCTTTGTATTTTGCAATTGCATCTCGGATTTCTACTTATTATTATGGAAAGAAATAAATCACACAGTTATGGTCCTATTGTTTACAGCAACAACTAATTATCCTTTTCTGGAAAATAGCACTACTGAGGTTTCTTGCTGTGAAATTTCTCTTCAGTTCCTGGCCAACAGAGTTGAATGTTTCTTTATGACAAAGAAACTACACCTCCCACAAGGCAGTGGGAAATAAAATAGAAAATAGAGTTTAGTATTGTGATTAAATTATAATAACAAAAAATATCTTGGTTCCATTCAAAGACAGAATATGCTTTGATAGGTCAGACCAATGCATAATAAAATAGTTCATTTTTCATTATATCCAAATAATCTTATCATAATTAAAAATATTTTTAACATAAAAAATTTTGAATTATGTTTGTGTTTGAAATATGCTTAAGAAAGCATTCAGAACTTAGAGAGCCTGACCAGGCAGGTTTTGAGGCATAATGAGAATCTGAAATATCATATTAGATGTCCCTTAACCCTAGCAACCTTAAAGAATAAACTAAGAATGAAAGTGATGACAATACCCACTCAGAAGTTTTTACATTTGTGGCTGGCTGATGAAATAGTTATCAGAGATCATAGAGATGGCTTAGTAACTGTTTGAGTAAGAGGATATTGGATTTTCTATTGTCACATAAACACAAAATCATTTATTTTTGATAAATTGCCTAGAGCTTTTTAAAGAGTTCATGACAACCTAGGCACATATTTAGGGGTTACTCTTCTTTTTTTGAATTAAGGTTAACCACATCAATTACGTGATCCTTTTTTCTTTCTGATTATGATATATTTTCTTCATTGATTGCTGTTTGCCTATTTCCACAATTCCACAAGTTCTGCATAGATAAAGATGGTGGAAGCAGTGGTTTTCTTTAGTGATAATGTTGTTGGTGTCATGATCTGATAGCACAATACCTGCCTAATGTGAGCAAGCTGTCATTTCTTTTGATCCTAAGTTTGTCTTACTAGCTTCAAACATCTTTCTTGGTGTTCAAAATTACTTCTGAGAAATTTTGGTAGCCAGCATCATTTTAATTCATCACATATTTCTTGTCTTCCAGTCAAAGAAGGCAGACATAACCTACTTTAGACATGCACTAGAGAACTCCATTGACATTCAAGTAATATGTAAAAATGATGGCTTTAATTCAGGCTTTAAAAAAAAAAATCAATTTTCCACTGACACATGACACAGCCTGAGTATATATTTGGCTCATGCAATGACAGAGTTGACCTGAAGCCTAAGTGTATTTACTGTTTTTTGCTGCAATAAATTTTTTCACATGAGTTGGTAGGAGGCTGTGTTTTGGATTTGAATAGAAAGAGTCTTGACAACACAGGGATGGTTTCATTTCCTCTGAGCAAGGCCCTTGCTGCCCCTCACAGCACCCCACAAGTGAGGAGCCTTGGAGTGCACAGGGAGCTGGGAGGGGACATAGCAGGGACAGCTTGCACCCGCTAAACAAGGTGATATTCCCGCCCTCATGACATCATGTGCAGCATATAAAAATGGGGTTTTAAAAATTTTTAAAGCCACAAGGGTTTTTTTCTGAAATTTGCCCTGATCCAACCAAAGGGGAGGTGAGCAAGTGGCTCTGTGGTGTGTATTTGCTAGCCTGGGTTAAAGCACAACAGGAGGAAGAAGTGTATTGAATCTAGTCAGGATGAGGTTAACTTTCTTCAAAGCAGCCTGTATGATGCTGTGTTTTGAATTTGTGACTAAAGCAGTGTTGACAGCACAGAAGTGTTTTATTGGTGAACAGAACTCGCACAGAATCTAGGCCTTCTCTGTCTCCCACTCTGCTCTCACAGTGAGCAGGCTAAACGTGGGGAAGAGATTGAGACACAGATGGGAAAGCTGACCAGAAGTGAAAAAAGGGATATTTCACACCATATGACACCGTGCCCAGCAATAAAAGCTGGGTGATATTCTGTTCAAAGAAACTTGCTTGCTGGGCGGCTGTGCATCAGTTTGCTTTTTGGACAGAGCAAATAATTGTCTTTGTATCATTTGCTATTTAAAAATCCCCCTTCCCCTGCCCCCTGCCCTCCCCCACCCCCCCTCCCCCCTTTTTCCTTCACTTTGTGAACTGGTTTTTTGACCCACAATTTTTTCTTACTTTTGCTCTTCCTGTTCTTCTCAGGGTAAGGAGGAGTAAGCAGCTGGGTGGATGCTTAATTACTAACTAGGATCAACCCACCGCAGGAACAAAACATTTCTAGTCAACCCCTATTTCCCATTAATTTATAGTGAAGGTTGTTTGTGTTTTAATAATAAGGCAATAGAATGTTCAAATTACAGGTTAACATTATTGCATTCCAGACATTAACTAAAGCTTCAAATGGAGAATAATTGACACTAAAATTCTGGTCTAAGCTGTAAATAGGAGTTACAATAGCATACTATAGTAACAAGAAAGAACTCTATCACAGTTTGAAACAGAGTAGACCTTCAAATATCTGGTTTCTTCCTCTTTCAAAACTGGGGTTTTTTTCTTACTTTTGAAAAATTACATTTCCTTCATCTTCCCCATCCTTCTGACTCAGTACTATTTTCACTGATGTACTTCTGTACACAAATATGGAAATTGTATCACTGAAATAGAAGGCAGGAATGAAATGCCAATACTCTCTTTGTAACCAATGGTTTATTACTACCATGTGTTTCAATGAGAAGACTAAATGTCAAATATTTGCAATTACAGGATGAATAGATGACATTTTAGATATTTGGGGGTTAAAGAAGGGGAAAAAATACTCACTGAAATGATATTTTCATTGAAATTCCTGTATGAGTAAGAACATAATTAGTCTCAGTTCAAGTAAAATTTCACATATTCAATACTTTGAGTATCCTAGTACAAACTTAAATACATTGTGTGTCATCTGAGAAAGAATGAGTACCATGACTGAAGGGAAGAGAAATGTGGTATTTTAATTTTTCTGCATGGAATTTTAATGCTCAAGGAATTCAATTGTCATCACTGGCAACTAAAGTCCCTAGCAGTATCTATGCAATATATATTTTTAATTCAGCTAACCTATGGAGTTTACAGCTGTGGACCTCACATTTGTATTCAATTTAGATAATTTTGCCAACATTCATATACTTAGTACCAGGAATTCTCTATCTCTATTTAATGCTCTAGTGCAGGTAATCAAGTAATTTTCATTTGGAGATAAGCAATGTGATAAATTGCCTTTGTGCACATATGATCACCTTTGATACTTATTCACCAAGTAAACTGGCACTTCTCAGAAACATTAAGCATCTGCTCCAATTAAGAGTCTTGAAAATAAAAACTGGATAGATGTGTCATTTCAACTTTTCCCAAACTGCTATACTCTCCTTCCTATGTGCAGTGAAAAAGTCTATGACTGTGGTAAGTTTTGGCATTTGTACCAACAACAGGTTTAGGTTACAGTATTTTTTCTTGAAAAAAGCTGTAAACAAGTGTATGTACGTTAGACAAGGGTGCATTCCATTTACTCGGCACAACGCACTCAGCTTTGTTACAGTGCCCTGGAGAGCCTGCAGTTGCTGTGTTTCAAATGCATTGTGCTTGTTATGTAAGACCATATCTTGTTTTTTTTTTTCTTTTCATTACTTTGCTGATAATAAATGGCTGAATTAATGGTACTAATGTCTTGGTTCTTTGAAGAGCCAATAAAACCTCTTGTAGTATAATCAGGTTCCAGGTATTATGCTTTCATAAGTGAAAACTTGGAGAATTTTTTATCAGCATTGTTTCAATAAGGATTTTCTTAATCCAGGTGAAAATTTCTCATAGTAAACTATCTGATATTACATGGGTGTACATAAATAATATTGGGAGTCTTGGGAAGACTTGCACGATTTACATGAGATTGCTGTCTTTGAGTAGGAAAATCAAGTTTAACTCATGGCAATAAATTTTCATTATACATATGTCACTGTAATGTACTTTCCAACTATCCAGCAGAAAAGCCTAATTCAAATTCACCTTTTCACACATCCACAGCTTTGGAACTTGGATTCTGACTCTTCGTATAATTCAGTGGTAAAAAATAAGTATCCTTTTCACATTAAAGTATTTATTTTTGCATGATATATGGAAAGCATTTGCAGAATCCTTCAAAAACATTACTGGAATAAATTTTGTTTCTTCTGATGCTTTCTTTGATGACAGCATTTTGACCATTTTATTTAAATTTAATTTCTTGGAGAATTAAGACATCATGCAGACTGCGATCCTTAAAACTCATTTGACGTATTTTATTTATAGGGGATATATGAAATAAATATTTGAAATATGATTGAAAATGTAATTTCACATTTTAACTTTGGTCTGCTCAAAAGCCGAATATTTATTAACAATTAATTGGATGGCTGAGGTAAAAAGATGATTGATGACTTCATATGTCTTTCATTTCATTCTGAAACACTTCTTCAACATATAATATATTGTAGACAGGAATACAGTGTGGAACATCATTCCCTGCATTTTAACTTAGTGACTGATCAAAGCACTCATGAGAACCTGTATTAGCATTCTAATTATGGTTTTGTACGAGTGATGGACGCAAAACTGCTGGGTAATGCTGAGCACTGAAATTTCATCAGTGATATTATAATGATGGAGGGTACTATTTTATAAGTGGAAAGATTTTGGTAAAGTGGAATGAATTGGGAGTGTGTGTTGAATCCTGGAAACATATAATGGCACCTTAAAGATAATTTATTTCCAAACCTCCTGCTGTGGGTTGGCACCTTCCAGTAGACTAAGTTGCTGAGAGGCCCATCCAATATGGCATTACACACTGCCAGTGATGGGGCAGCCACAGCTTCTCTGGGCAACCTGTTCCAGTGCATCACCACCCACACAGTAACAAATTTCTCCCTAACATCTATTCTAAGCCTACTTTCTTTTACTTAGAAGCCACTTCCTCTTGTCCTGTCACTACATGCCATTGTAATATGTCCCCCTCCTCCTGGTTTGCAGGCTTCCTTCAGGTACTGAAAGCCACAATAGGGTCACAAGGCAGACATTTCCACACCAAAAAATCCCAATTCTCTCAGCTTTTCCTGGTAGGAGAGTTGCTCTATCCCGCTATTCAACTTGGTGTCCTCCTCTGGACTCATTTCAACATGTCCATGTCCTTCCTGTGATGGGGACCCCAGAGTTGGATGCAAGACAACAGGTGGGGTCTCACAAAGACAGAGCAGAGGAGCAGAACCCCCTCCCTCACCCTGCTGGCCATACCACTCTGACTGCAGCCCAGGACACATTCAGCTTTCTGGGCTGCAAATGCACATTGCCAGATCACATCCAGCCCCTTATCCACCAGCACAGCCTGGTCCTTCTTGGCTGGGCTGCTCTCCACTCCATTAGCATATATAATGTGTGCCATTGACACAAGATAGACTAGTCAGTGGCCACGACTGTCAAGAGTTTCAGATTAAGAGTATCCAATATAAGGCATTTGAATTAAAACATGAAATTGCATTATGTGCTCCATTTAATCTCAAATAATTCTCCAGTTTAGGCTCCATGTTAGTCAAAAGTTATTTGAAATAGTCCAGAGAAGATTGGGTGAATATTAGATGTGCATTAATTCCTGTTATAAAATACTTGCAGGTTGCACATACCCACTCAGCTTTGTTTCACTGTGAGCTCAGTCTTCCCACTCAAAGCTGATATCAGTAAAAACGAACACATTCTGTTTGGTTTGTGGTCCAATCTATGCAATTCCTGTACACTTCTGACTGTTACTGTCACAATATGGATGAAAATGCAATTCACTTCACTGAGTCTGGTTCCTGCTTTTTTTGTTCCTAACCTTTCCCATAGCCCAGTTGCATTCCTGCTTATACATGCATAAATGTATAATGTATAATAATGCATGCTTATACATGCATCAATACAGCATGTCCTGCATCTCAATATGATGAGAAACATATTTTAGAAATTATTTAAATCTTCTCAGACTAGCACTTTATGCCACAGGAGTGTAAATGCTACAATTTTTATGGGATGCAGAAATTGTGGAACATGTATATGTGTATATTCAAGTTAATCCAGCATGATTCTCTACCTCACTGTATACTTGGGAAGAAAAGGAAGAGGCTATAAACAATAAAAGGGTAGTTAGGGATTGCAGAGACTGGGATAGTGAAGAAATGTGGTTGGATTAAAAAAAGGATTATACTAAAATATTTGGCAAGTCAGGTCTATTAAAATGCTGATTCCTTGAAACAAAATAATTAATTGCATATTTCTGATTTTCAAAAACAAGGTAAATGTTCATTTTTTTTTTTTCCTTAGGAAAACTTTACTCATTCTAGCAAGCATTTTTAAAACCTGATCATGTTTTACTTTTGCCAAAAATATTTTCTTTTATGGAAAAAATTTTGCTTAATGGAGTCTTACCATTGTGAATATTTGCACTAATTTTGGGATATTTTCTATTTATTGCCAATCAACAAATTTGTGACATATAGATATGTAGGCTGCTGGGGTCTTTTTTATAATACATGTAAACACATATTTTTTCATTATTTTTCTTTGAACAGATCATTTAACTGAGATCATATCATATACTGGCTAGAAATGCACGGTCTTTTCATATCAGAAAAAATTATACATACTGTTGGAAATATTATATGCCTTAAAATAGCTAATGTTGTTGATGGATAAGTAACTTTTCATAAATATTGTACAAAGCAACTGACTTATTATATGCTTGTCTATTCTCACAGCCCTTTGTTCATTACTGAAATAAAATGACCTGCTTTTATTTTTATTTGTATTTGATCTTGATCACTTTAAAAATTATTTCATCACCTTACAGATGTTTGATACACTCATCACTCAATTCTTCTCTGTTCATAAGAACAATAGTCTTTTATGCAAACCAAGATTTTTTTTTTCTATTTTTCAGTTTCTTCCTAGAAAATACTATGACATGTTTCTATATCAGATTAATTCCTAACTGCTTTTGGTTGTGGCAAAGTTGAAATTTACAGCATTCATACTTTTTGAGTTACTCTGTTTTTCTCTCCCTTCTTTCTCCTATGTGCTTTTCAGAGACTGAAATGTTAATGATTCATGGCCTTAACCATTGTTATGAAGACGTTTTGGACACTATAGCAAAACTGTATAAAGAAGCTACAGCCACCAAAGCCCTCCCCTCCCTGAAGATGCCTCCTAAGGAGAATTTAGGACTGTGAGTTAAGCTACCTAAGGGAATACAAGAAAAGATATTATTGTTCAATCATCTCAGCTCCAGGAAAAACCAAACCAGGCTGAGGAGAAGAATGCCAAACAAGAAAGCCAAACCCAGCAGCTGTGCTGAGAATCATCTCTGACTGGGTTTGGGGTGGGGGAGGCCACAGCCCTCAGACCCATTTGCTGGGATCTGTTTGCACAGACTGCCTCAAACAGAGTGGGGAGGAGGTTTCAGGTGTGAGGCATAATCTCTGGTCAGAGGCAGTGAGCACCCATCCTCCATTACACAAACTGGCTCAGCTGTAAATGCCTCCACACCAGGACAGCCACATCCATGGGACATTCATGTGAGAGGCAGCTGAGTGGGTGCCACAATCCATCAAAGACCCCCCCAAAGCTCTCCCCAGAGGTTTTGCATCACAAGATGCAAAGTGATGCAACAGATCCAGACTCTGGTGCAAGACAATGTCAAACTTGCCTGCCTCAGGGGAGGAACCCGGGCATTCCCACGTGGCCTGAACATATGTTAATCTGTTGGATTCCATGTTTTTTGAGGGACCTTCACCACCAAGAAGACCGCCTAGAGAGGATCAACTGAACATCACTGGGATTCATGGAATGGTGATATTTTCTTTAATCTGCCTCTGTCACTATCTTTCTTTTACCCACCTCTTTTAATTTTCTTTCTCTTCCTTTTCCTCTCTCTCTCATTTTTACTATTTTATAAAATCCATGGTATTGACTCTGGCATACAGTCTCATTTGCACCTTAATTTGGGCAGAGACATTTCTAATATTTTAATAACCAAACTGTAACAATGCATCACTAGTATTTGTTGCTCACTGTGAAAAATCATGAATAGTCATACAAAAATTTGACATATTAGCCTAATGAAGTAATAGAATAATTTTTATTAAGAGTGTCATTCTTTCTTGCCACATCCTGCAACCTCCAAAATCTCCCCCGAGTAAGCTTCATGCTTCTTCAGAGTAAAATCAACCTTCAGTTTCCAGAAAGGTAACCACAGAAATACATAACAAAGGTAAATAATGTAAATAAATGCAATGACTCTCTGCAGTATGACTGCAAATAACTGCAAGTTGTTTTTATTCTTATTTCAAATATTCTATTGCTTTCACATACCTTTTTTCCTATATGATTAGATGGTTTGCTCTTGGCATTCATTCCACATCTCCTGTACTCTAAAAATATGTATCACAGTTTTCAGGAGTTGAATGACTTGGAGCTTTTATTTGTCATTTACAGTATAGTATCTTCACACAGTTTATTAGCTTGTGGGGGTTTCTGAGCTCTGTAGTATATTCTGGACCCAAGATTACTTTCAGCAGAAGACTATCCCTTTCATTTGTGACAGTATCAGCCTGTTAGCAAGACATACAGTAGTGTAAAATACCCTAGGATGCCTATTAGCCCTCAGAGTGAAGACATAAAGTTGACATGTGTTAATTTTGCCTGCCAGTTTGCATCAGTTGGTAATGAATGGATGTGATATATTGTGGTGACATGAAGACAAGCATTGGAGTTTTCTATCAATAGACACTTAATCTCCTTTTTAACGGTTTAACTGAACAGATCCTCCTTCGCTTTTCTCATCTAGAACCTGATAACATGAGTGTTAACATCACTCAATAAAGAAAATGCCATCAAAACTTGGGAAATATGGGATACAGGAGAACATTTCTTTTTTCAGTTCATGTAGGCCATTCTGCCCAGGGACTTCCTAGAAAACACAACAGTGCAAAGCATGACCTCTTTATCGTCTCTCCCATATTTTAGATCAGTTGCTTCTAAAGATATACACCGTCTTGAAAAGTGCTTTTTAAAATGTAGCCACAGAAGGTTACAAGTACAGCTCTATTTTTATACATGGCATCTAATTTCTTTGACATCTTTTCAACATTATTATAGATGTATATAAATATCATTATATTTGTAAGTACCTTTTTAGATTTTGTTTACTGTAATATTTTGACAAAGAGTAGAGTGAGCATCTTGTGAGATCTTGTTTATTTTCCACTGGATGGCTTTTCTAGCCCAGAATCCACTAAAACCTAACATAATTTTGCCCGGAGCACAAAACTTTCATGAATTCAAGCTAAACCCAGGCCCCTGTATTTCAGGACATCGTCTCTAGCCTTTTTGTCTTGTTGATGCAATTGTAAAAACCCATCATATTACCACTAAGGTCTTTGACTGTGAATAATTTTATGTGTTTTATGACCTTTATTTGCTTTCTACTTGCAAGATTTAATGGACTGTACACTCCTATTTTCTTGTCTTTTCTTATTTTTCATATCCACTCTCATTCATCTTCTGACATCTCCTTGCTTCAATGCCTCCATTTTCCTAGCAATCCCTTTCATTCTTCTGCAGACTATTCCTTCCCTTTTGTTCGTTCCCTATAGTTTTGTATTATAACTATATGAATTCAGTAAATTCTTGGCATGTAATCCAGAAAACAGAGGTTAATTATTTTCAGCTACATCATTTTCATCCCTCAGTTTCCTTACAGTAAGGAACTGGGGAATTTTTGATTAAATGTTCACATCCACTGGCTGCTCAAATACAGCTGGACATGTAGGCATGGCAGAATTAAACAGTATGAACCTCCCAAAGATTAATTCTGTGAGCAATAATAATCTAACAAATATTTCTTCCCTGCCCAAAAAATTATTCCATGAATTCTGATGATCTACAGATCTACATCTGTATTTAACAAGAGGCACTGAAACTTTGTGGCATATACCTAAAAATATCCAACAAAATAAAAATTGAGTTATGTATTTACTCAAAAAGACTGAATGTGTTCATATTCCTGTATTACCGTCTGTATAACATTAATAGTATTAGCCATATTAAATGTTACATGATTTCGAAACAGACTACATTTAATACCTAAAAATATGCAAAAGATTGTAAAGGAAGTCTTATACTGCAGACTCAGCTTTAAGTACCTTTAAAAAGCTAATACATGTTTCCCAAAGAGATTAGGTTTTCTGAGTTAGGTAGGAAATAATGGACAAAAAATCATCGGGTTCTGAATCCATCTTCAATATTAGATACATATGCAAGATCATCCATTTTAATTGAAATATTTCTCACCAAGTTATAAAGGTCAGCTCTGTGGTATTATCAGCTGGGAATATGTACTCATGAAGGAATATGTCTTTTTACCTCTTTTAGTTGCCAGACACTTTTGTGGATAAGCAGATTCTTCCAGGAAGGATCAGTCCTATGACTTGGTCTTTAGTATTCTGTTTCTCATTACTGTCTGATTTAGCCTCTGTGACAAAGAGACTTTTTTATGGGGGTGATCAAATTGTAAAACGGTGTAACTGATGTGAACATAAAAGAATAAAGCAACATGACTGCAAAAATCATAAATGGAAGAATTGGAGGAGTGATATTCACTTTTTTTTTTTTTTTTTTTTTTTTTTTTTTTTTTTTTTTTTTTTTGTATTTTCAGCCAGGGAATTCAAACCGATTTCTTCTAATATTTACAACATATTCCAATTTTGCATGAATTGCAATTTGATTCGAGCAACAAATATCTTGAGATCCCTGATCTACCTCAATATTCAATATCAGTATTTCAGTTATGTTCTGGGAACATTTTACTAAATTACTGCCTCTCCTCTCATTTCCTCCCCTGTCATGATTTTCCCACAGAACCTTGATGTTCTTTTCTGTGAAAAGAAGGAAAGGAAGGACTACAGACTATTTCCTAGTGAAAATGTGAGATTGTCAGCAAAGAAATGGATCCTAGAGTCCTGGAAGGAGTGTCAGGAGACCGTCTTGCTTATCCAACTGTCTCAAAACATGAACAACAGCAAACTAGTGAATTCTGAAAGATGCTTGTGTAGCTTGTTCTTACCGCAGAAAACATTTTCCAAATGTCTTACCTAAATACCCTCTCTGCACATCTGCCATGCATACAGAGAAAATATTTTTGAAGATCTGAAAACTGTTCGCATTCCCTTGGTCCCTTAAATATTCAGTCTCGGTTATCTTCTTCAGACTTCTGGATAAATTAAACACATTTTCTATACGTCTCATTATTTAAACTTGCTGCCTACTGGACTTTGCCAAAGCAACCATTTTCTTTTCTAAAATGTAAAAACATCTAGAATATTAATATTTCTAGTTTATGCTTTCAAGTATGCTCAACTTCTGAACAATCTCACAACCCTTGTTTAGCTTGAGGTTCAGTACAGCTCATGGCTGCTACCTGTCTAGAAAACATTTCTTTTATATTTAGGCAGCTGATTAATCCTACTAACATATACAATTTTGTACTTTTCCATCTTGAATTCCACCTTGGGTTTTTCAGTTCACTCTTTTAATTTGTCAAAATAATTTTCAATTTTAATCTTGTCCTTCAATATACTCGCTGTGTCTTCTAGCTTGGTATTGTTTGCAAATTTAATTGGCACACCCTCATTTGTCAATTTCTCCTTCTAGCCCCAGTTCTGTGGGTACTATTCCTCATGTCTGAAATCACAAAGTAAACACTAAAAATATTTCTAAAATATCTCCTGTGGCAAATTATACTCTTACCACAATATAAATGCATATTAAGGTCAAAGATGAGTAATATAAATGAATCACTTATGCACTTAAATCATGTTACAACTTCACACACAGAGGGCATTTATAAATATTGGATAGTGCTAGAAATTAATTTTATAAACTTATCCCAGTTTTGCAAGTAAAAAGATTCAATTATCTTGTCTATTTATAAAACTTATGAATTACATTAGAGCACTCTAAACAAACAGTCATAAAAAATTATGCCTTTATCATTGCTACAAAGTGAGTGGTGTGAGTTTCAGGTATAATTGTCTATTAACTGGTTCTAGGAGAACATTCAGTATTTACTTTTGTTTCATATTCCCCTTAGCAGTGGGAGTGCAAAGTGAATACAAAAGTGTAAACTCCTTAATTGATGGGAATGGCAAAGACATTTTAAAAATAAACAAATTATATTCATCAAGCATCTTGAAAGCACCTAATTTTTTGACTGTTTGTTTATATCACACAGCATCATACGGATGCTCCAATATTATGGTTTAATTTAGTCTTGTTTTTTTCCTTTTTTTTTTCTCTGATACGCTATTTATTTCAGTTCTAACATGGCTTTTGTACACTTCTAAAATGCCAGTATGAGCACACGTATCATAAATATCTCTAGTGTGATATCTCCTGTCGGAGATTAGCCAAGGTCCCACCCTCACAGAATTAAAAGGAATGTTAAATAATGGAGTCATCTGATTTCAAGAAAGGCTTTTTCTTCCCCATCAATTAGAGTGTGGCATTTTTTTAAAGCATAAGGTATCAAACTACTTTCTAATATTATCTAAAGGACCTGTGGACATTCTCATCCATGCAAATGTCTAATCCTTTTTTCAAATCCTTATAAAATTTTGGCTCCAATGATATCAGTGTTGATCCATTCCACAGCATGTTATGCATTTCCTATTTGTTGTATCTCATGGCAGAGCACCTCTGACTGAAGTAGATGATACTTTAGAACCAAGGAAAATAGTCTTCTCTATTTTATCCTACCAATCTTAAAACCTGTTTCTTGAGCCATATCAATTTTTATGCAAAGGTACTCTGCTGCTTAAGTGAAGTCTCATGAAACCAGATACAGAACAACAACCCACTGCTCCAAAAAAGAGGCTCCCTTTCTTCTGACACCTTCCTAGTACAATTCAGGTCCTGCTCTGTGCCTAGTTTGCTGTTCCATTAGGAGAACCTTTAATATAAAATGCAATAATGCAGTAATAATGACACTCCTATCCAGAGTAAACAACAGTAAGGGATGTTATCCAATTTTACAAAAACTCTCATGCTGGAAGAAATAACTGTATGTTTATTTTTCTAGATATCAGGAAAATGATGCTAATAGAGAAACACATAAATGTTTTTAAACACGTAACTGTTCCTACTTTAAAATGAACTGGTTTTATTTGAAGTCATGGAAACAAGATTGGATAGAGTCATAATAAATGTGCATGAACTTTAATCCAAATCTGTGAACTACCTGCTGAAAGAAACGAAAGAAACTGAGTATATTAAATTCAGCATGATGCCTGAACTGCTGATAGGTACAATGAACAGACAGAGTCTACAGGAGGGGTATTATCAATGACCTAAGCAAATTAACAGACATCCCCTTGGGGAGGAGGCAAAGTAATCAGTTGATTGCCATAGAATCTGGGTGAGTACTCTTTCCATCTTCAGTAAAGGGGGACAAAATTAAGCACCCAGTCAGTAGGTCTGACATTTCTGACAGGAAAATGACATTCTGAGTAGCAAAAGACCCCAATCAGGTCTGTCAAGGTAACTACCCAACACCTATTTCAGAAATCACCCACAAAAAAAAAATCCACAAAATGGCAGCATTTGTTATGAGCATTCAGAAGGATACTTTTATCTTTCTTTTATACTTTAAATAATTTTCCCTGCTGTGCACTGTTTCTTCTAGCCCTCAAACTACTTTAAGCAATCCAATCTTCCTCTTAGCCCAACATCAACAGCAGATCTTGCCATCATTCTATTTATTTCTTACATGTAGAATCCTATATGAAGTTATTTCAATGCTTCTGAAGTAGGGATAATTTTCCTTGTATTTTTCCCTTTCAACAGAAACATGTTATGGCTATATTTATTTCCAAATAGTCTTACCCAGTAACAGAATTTACTGTAACTGAAGTTTTGTACATTTACATTTCTGAGGTTGCCTTCCAAAGACACATTCCTAATAATTCTTTCCTCCAGTATCTCTAAAATTCAGTAGTATACCATAACATACTAATTGAATTGACACTCATTTCAAGATTAACTGCTGTGTTTAAAACACTAGCAAAAGTAATGAAAAATTTAATGTAGCTTAAAATTTTGGATAGATTTCTGTACATGTACATGGTTATAAGCTGCACTGCTCTAAAGAGATTTACAGGAACAGCTTCCATCTATAATAGTATATTCTTAATACAATTTTTTGAGTTTCTAAGCCTCACATGATTGAATTTTTTCAATTTTCTTTCAAGGAAATGAAATGGACTTCATGGATTCTGCAGAGTTCTTTGCAGGTTTTAGTAAGCATATTTGGGGTCAAAGTTTTACTGTTGCTCTATAGCATATAGCTTCATTAGGTATGAGCATGTAAGCATACAATCATAGATGTCTCTGAACAGAAGGGAATTAATTTCTGAGTTGTTTGCTTTTATGTAATCTTCAGAGGTGGAATAGAACAACTGAATTGTTAGCAATATGTAGATCTTTTTTAAAAAGTTAGATTTTTAAAAAAAAAATTGAAACTTCTAAATGGCATGGCTGGTATAGATGCATTTGCAACTCATTCTATTCCCTGATAATCCCACCTGCAAATATCTTATCTAAGCATGTTGAAAGGCAATGGATAGCATCAGGAAATGCCATAACATTGCTACCCCAAATTTTCCTTAAACCTGGAATAGAGAAAAATAAATTTTTCCATGGACTAGGAGACTTAGGAGATATCTATTTTTTTCACCATTTTGTGTACTAAGGTGTTCTCCTGCTAGATTCTACATGGTGCTCTAACTGCAACCCTCACAGTCACATATTTAAAAAAAAAAAAAAAAGAACTACATATCATAGGTGTATGATGTTGGCTTTGCATATCTCTTAGCACTTTCAAAAGTAGCAGTTCAATAATAAACTCAGCTGGAAACCAGGCTCTGAAACTCAAACACACAAAAACAAGATAAAGAAGAATATTACAGCTCTCTATTGCTCTTATCTTAAATTGTTGTGCTTTATCTGCCTGCCATTGTGATATGTATCCTCCAGAAATACCAGGACAGCTTTCCCAGTGTACTGAGGTCTTTTAAAGACTGCTCGGACAGGGAAGATAGTGTGAGTGAGCACTTCCCCATGCTCTCCTATGGCATCTTCAGCAAAAGATAAAATGTTGCCACAGTCTTCCAAAATGAGGATCTATGATGAAAATCTTCTTTCTATCACAGTCCTATGAAACATTCTAGATAAGAGCTCCTAGAACTGCTTTTAAAAAAGTATTTTACTCTTTCTTCAAGTTACGTCGTATCAGACAACAAAGGAGATGGGTAACTCATGAAACTACTTGCAATTTTAATAACTTCCTGTGTTCTGTAGTTGACATTTTACTGTACTCTGTATTCTCAGGTATGCTCTGCAAAGAGCTGCAAAGGAATACCAGATCTTGTTTGGCCACACATCATAGGAAATCTGTTTTCTTTACTGTAAATTAATGAGCAAAACCCAAAGTCTCAGAAGTTCCCTCTACACCCCAAAGATGAACAATTGTAAGTACTCATTGTAAGTTATGTACAGGCATAAAGACTAAGTTGGAAGGGAAAGGAAGAGGACTAAAATATTCTGGTAATTAAAGGTAAGAGGAGGGAAACCAACAACAAATAGACAGTAAACTATGATGTTATTTCAGGTTTTAAGTTCTGACATTGATCTATTGCTATTTCTGGAATACCTTACAGTAACAGAAATCATGAACCAATTTATTTGCATGAGCAGAACAGTGGCTTGGTTTAATAATTTCAGAAAAAAAAAAAAGAATTTTACAACAGCTATTAAAAAAAATAGGAAAAAATCATATGCATGCCCATAGATCTTGATCTTATTTACAGGATGGTGACCTGTATCAAGCAAAACACAGATCCACCTCTTCCAATCAGCTTCTTCAAGGAGGTTTCTTCTTAATGAGACAGAAACTTCAAAAGAAGATGGTGTATTGGTGATGTAAATTCCTTCTCCATTGCTGAAGTATTTTCTCAAAACTACAACTTGGATATCATCTGCCTTGCTACTGTCCTTACTTATTCAAAACATTTCTGCATGGAATGATCCATTTTAACAGACTTAAGTTCTGACTACAAGTTTTATGAGTAATGTTCCTAATGACAAAATGTGTGACAGGGAAGTACAGGACTCTCTCTTTTTCCTCCACAGTTAGATGGTAACTACAGAGCATAAATGACTATGACCTCACAGCTGTGATTCCTCTCTCTTCTACAGATAAGCACGTACAGTTGTCTCTCAATGCATTATAATGATACAAAAATTAACCAAAATGGGAGCAGAATATTTTTTTCAGTTTGAGTCATCATCTTGGTGATATTTTTTATAAACACAGACTGAAATTAGTGTAACCATGCATCTGTTCTTTAAATTTTCTCATCTCTTGCTACTTTCATGAACAAGATTTCAATCTTATTTTCCCCATTAATTAACTGAAGTTATTAAGTAAATTTCCTTCCAAATATTTCAGAATATATAATAGTATAAAATAAAGTTATATACAGCAAACGTATTTTAAAATATTTTTGAAGTACACAAGCTGTTTTTAAATGGAAATGTTGATTTGCATCTATTTTATGTAGCATACAAATACCGAGGCACACAGTTCTTATTGTTTCTTTGGCCTTTTTTTGCTGTTGAGAATACAAGGCAGTCTTTACATTAAGCCTGAATCACCAGATGGAGAAGCCAGCCTTAACACAACTGCTTCTACAACTCAAGTAAAATGCTATGGACAGTGGCAGCCCATATTATTTACCTAGGATGGCTTGGGGAAGAAGTAACCTTTTTTCTGCCAGAGGAAAGGATCTATATTGTGTTGAGCTCCCCAGCCTTAGTATTTCCACAGCTACATTCTCCAGTGGTTAGGCATCATTTATTTTTGTGTGTAGAAAATGAGAAATCAAAAGTTCACTAGAGCACAGTGGAGAGTGGGAGTAATCAGGTCTTCAGCCTGGTGGTTAAGGTGCTCACATGGGAGGTAAGGAGGAGAGGCTGGTTCCAGACCCAGCTCTGCTGTCTCTGACTTAAGTACACACCTGGAACTCCT
Source organism: Haemorhous mexicanus (assembly GCF_027477595.1). Classification (NCBI taxonomy): domain Eukaryota; kingdom Metazoa; phylum Chordata; class Aves; order Passeriformes; family Fringillidae; genus Haemorhous; species Haemorhous mexicanus. Next base: position 76,647,443 of record NC_082341.1, read on the forward strand.
TGGCACTGAGAGAAACTGGCAAGATACATGCTATATTAATACTACTAAATGCTCTCAATCTTATTCAAATAACCTTGGCCTCTTTTATCTCTCCAGATGGTGCCTTGGGTTGTCTTAGGTTATGCCTTTGTCAAGATGGTATCGGAACAGATGATAGACAACAGCAACCAGAAATATTTTCTGACACTCTCTGATTTATTGATATTAATTAAGATGTAATATTCAAATATTTAATCTAATGATTGTTTCAGGTAAAATTAATAAAATATTCATTTAATTAAATCACATCCATACAACAGTTACAGATTCTATTATAAAGGGTAAGCAGGCAAGTACGTGCTTAAATAAAAATACCACTAAGACAAGAAGAAAATTATGATTACATTAAAGCTTCAATTAAGATTACATTAGGTTCAAAATATTTCATCATCTAAAATACTGGTAATCAAAACAAGTTATGACACTTAAAGAGATTATTAAAACATACCCTCAACTTGGGAAATTTAAAAAGGAGCTTTACCTCTTTCAATTTATGAATCTCATTAGGTTTAACAAGATTAACTGCAAGGTGCAGCAGCTGGGTCGTGGCAACCCCTGGGATCAATACAGGCTGAGGGATGAAGGAATTGAGGGCAGCTGTACTTAGAAGGACTTTGGGTTGCTGGTGGATGAGAGGCTGGACACAAGCCAGCAATGTGCACTTCCAGCCTGGAAAGTGTCCTGGGCTGCAGGGCCTGCAGGGCAAGGGAGGGGATTCTGCCCCTCTGCTCTCTTCTGGTGACATCACCTGGAACCTGTATCCAGCTCCAGCGTCACCAGCACAGGAAGGGCATGGACCTGTTATGAGAGTGAGCCCAGAGGAGGGACATCAAGTTGAATAAAGGGATAGAGCATTTCTCCTACAAGGGAAGGCTGAGAGAATGGAGATTACTCAGTCTGAAAAAGGAAAGTGTGTGGTATGACTTTATTGTGGCTTTCCAGTACCTGAACGGAACGTACAAGACCAGCTGCAGAAGGACATTTTACAAGGGCATGTAGCGACAGGACAAGGGGGAATGGCTTCAGTCTAAAAGTTAGATTTAGACTAGATGTTAGGAAGAAATTCTTAACTGTGGGAGTTGTGATGCAACACAGAGAAGTTGCGGGTGCCTCATCCCTGAAGTGTTCAATGCCAGATTGAGTGGAAGTTAGTGCAGCTTGGTCTCTAGTGGAAGGTGTCCCTGACCATGGCAGATGGGTTGAATCTAAACAATAGTTACAGTCCCTTCCAACCCAAATCATTACTTGTTTCTTTGATTTTATGTCCCAGGCACCATTATAACTAATGCAGCCTTCTGACTCGGGCCAACACAAGCAAAATGATTTACAGATTGCCAGCATCACTTCTTTTTCTGAGTCTCACTATTCTAGTTTGCTCAAGGCAGCAACTGAATCTCCTTTATTTTGGAAGAAGCCAACCTGCCCTATGTCACATTAGAGTACTTTTGTTTGCTTATTTCCTTTCCATTCACACAGGTATACAGATTATTGTCTCACCCTGAACCCAAGGGTGACTGTGATAGAAATCTTTTAAAAAACACTATGCTTAATGCATAAAGAGCTACTGACATTGTAGTGATTGATGCTTAGTGTTCATCTTGCAATACTGGATGGCCCACATCTATACCCTAAAATATCCTGCACAGAAAGAGAAAAATCAGTGTAACTGGCAATTCTATCAGGAAACAAGTTAGTTTTCAGGATCTTTAACTCCCAAAGTTATTAGTTAGTAGATTTTGAAGGATTAATATACAGGTGATTTCTTCCATCAGTGTTTGGATTGAAAAAACACCTGATTTAAGTATTTCAGTTACTGTCCCAACACAATTTTACAGAATAAAGAGTAGAAAGGTGCAGCTGGCTTTATGACAGAGAAAAAATGGAGAAAAGAAAATCCAAAAACTTTCACTACTGCTGTTCTACAGGGATTATTCTTGGTTATTTCTGCTTCAGTAATAATAATCTTCCATGAATTTGTGACAAACTAGACTAGTTGAAATACTAAATTAGAAGCAAGTCATCCTCTTAACATATCACCTAAATTTGTAATAATAAGAATCATCACCTTGTGATATCACTGCAAAATATCTCTCTGCTCAGATTTCCCTGCTGATTCTTTCTTTCATGTATATGTCAGCTGGCTACCTCCTATATCATATAGTAAATATATACCATATACCTATACTAAATTCTATAGATGTGTCCTTTTTTGGGGGTTTTATTTTTTGGTTGGGTTTTTTTTCTCTTTTTGTTTGCTTTTCTTCCCAGTTTTCGGCACGTCTTTATAAGCATGTTATGAACTAAAAAGTCATAAACCTCAAGAAAACCTAATTTATTAAGTTTGATCCATTTCTTTTATGACCTAGAAGTCCTCAGTGAAAGAAGAGAATTCAACTGGAAACAATTTTTTAACATAATATTATAAGTCTGAAAGTAATCACATTTTTGTAATTTTTTAAAATATGTTCTAGGATCAGATTTTTCTTTTACTGTTCTTCATGGAATATATATCAGACAGACAGGATAACTGACCTTTCCTTTTATTTTCCTTTTAAAGTGCTCTTAAATTTTTCACAAATTTTGTTTTATGATCACTGAATCTAACACTTCAGTAGTCCCTGTGGGGATGTTTACCTTATAATTTTGTAATCTTTACCAATCTGAGATGCATCTATATTTTATATGCTGTTCCCAGAAGACAGGATAGCATTCTATTTTATCTTTCCAATACTACAATCTGCTTTGAAAATACGGAATTACTGATGATGATTGTTAAATAAGTTTCCTAATAATTAGGGAACATTTCATGGCAGCAGCTTTCTTTCATGCTTGAAGATTATCATATGTGTCCTTTCTAGCTTTTCCCTCTGTAAAAGACAGGCTTCATGTAACTGATTTGCTGTTCCTTTTTTATGAATTCCATATTTAGAGAATAAAAAGCAAAACCATTAAGGGATTATGTAGACAGTGCTGCAAAGACCATTTTACTTGTTTAACTACATTTACTATTATACAAGTCATCCCTGCATCCATGTAGCTTTCTTTTTTTTTTTTTTTTTTCCTCCTAGAATCAAAGATTTGTAAGGTAGCTTTGTTTCTTTCACAGTTTTATTTTAACTTAGCATACTGTTACAGGTTTCAAGAGCATTACCTTTTGAGCTCAGGGCCTTTAGTTGCAGTAGTTTTTATAGTAAAAACTGAATTTGTAATTTCAGAATTCACTCTTACTTTTAATGTGAAAAACATGAAAAGTAAATTATCTTATTTGCATTGAAAATTGATAGTTATATGATATACAGATAAACTTCTCTTTGCTCAGACCAGCCTGAGAAATATGTTAACCTTCTTTTTGTTAAACATTGTAATTTCCAATGGGTTTATGCCTGAAACTTATCCACACACTCCCTGATAAGAGATCATTTAAAAAAATTAAAAAGATATCCCTTTTTGCCAGAAATATTTCAATGTAGTTGTCTTTGTCCACTTGAAATTTCTCCTTCATTTTCAGTAGGACAAAAAAATGCTTACACACAAATATGTACATGCTTCTTAGAGGCTTTATATACTGCTACATTTTAGTGCTGTCAGAAGGGATACTCTGTTGTATAAAGTTTTAATCACTGTTAATAATAAATATATTTAATTTTTAAAGTGTAGATGTAACCTACACATATGTGCAATAAATCAAAATTTCACCCACTACCTAAAATATACATAAAGGAACAATCAAATCAAGGTTTTTTGTAACTGTGCTTTCATATCCTTCAGAAAAGAACATATGAAAATGTTTAAGCTACATGAAAAGAATGTTTAAACCTAAATTATTTCTTTTCTAAATAATATACTGTTCTTTGTGTTCAATATGTCCACAGGTATAAAATGTTTCTGCTTCTAAAACTCAAACAAAAGTAACAGCCTATAAGTAATCACTCAAATCTTAGAGAATTCTATAATCTCCATTTAATGAGCCTAATCTTTAAAAACATCTTTATCTAGACCTGGTTGTCACTCTATGATTTGACCACAGATCTATCACCTTCATCATATTAGTATGTGTGTGATCAAACTAGTAGTTCTATGAAGAGCTAGTTCTCATCAAGTAAATCTAAGGACTTGAAAAAAGTAATTATACAAACATGACATTATGAAATACAAATAAGTAAAAAAGTAAGATGGTGAGGAGAGCTTGAAAGCTATTTGGAAATCTTTATAAAAAATAAAAAAGTGGCACAAGGAAGTATATTAAAGCTAAACTTTAGTAGAACCACTTTTTTTTTCATTGTTCAATTCTTTTGTTCATCTTTTGTTTGATCACTTAACTGACTACAAAGAACTGCAGCTCTCAGCTTGGTTTTGTCCATTTAACTATGGCAACGTGTGCTAGACCAAGATTTAAAGAGCCTCTTACAGATTAGTAAAAGTGAGACTGTTTCTTATCAAGTGGGTCCGAATTCCAAAATACGAGAGGTTGAGTATATACTGTTCAAATTAAAGGAACATACTCTTCATTGGTTCTACTAATTTCTTGACCTGAATATTTTTATAACCATACATTTTTTATAGAACCCATTAGTTAGGCCTGGGCTGTATCATTGTTCAGAAATCATATACATTTTTTAGTCAAGCAATGACTTATAGTCCTCATTTTTTTTCTAAAGATTTATTTTAAAATATATTTCAAGACACAATGTTCACCTTCCCCCACCCCCCCCCCCCCCGCCACTGAACTATAAAAAGATTTACAGGGAGACAAAAAGACAAAAAAATGACAAAAGGATGTCTATTCCTATGACAGTGTAATGAAAGCACTTCAAAAGTAGAGAGAGGAAATACATGTGCAATTTATGAGGACTTGAGTAGAACTTGTATGTGAGGCTTAACATGTTATTTGCCCCACTTTAAATGCAAAGCAATATGGACTACATTTGGTAAGCCAGAAGTTTGACTGAAAACTGACAAATAATAAAAATCAGTGCAAGCGCTTGGGCTCCATGAAAGCTAGTTATAGTGAAAGCCAAATCTTGGAAGGCAGCAGGTACCCTTTTAGAGCAGTGAACACTGATATGACATATAAACATGCACAAATTCACAGGATTATGTATTCCTGTGCCTACTGGGTTTGGGCATTTTGCAGAAGCCCCTCAGCACTCCACTGAAGTGCAGCCTTGACAGCAGTGCTGCAGCTGTCAAATGCAGGAGTTAGATGATGCCTGTGCTAGATGCCATTATGTTCTAACATGCTCTAATATTTACAGTTGTGGACTACTTTCTTAAAACTACTGGGGGGAAAAAAACAGTTGAAAAAAAAAAGCCAGAAAATTAATTAAGAATTGCTGTAAAAATTGTAGCTTTCCCTTAAAAATCATATTAGATCAGAGTGACTTTTCCCTTCCATAAAAAATAGTGTTACAGGCCAGTATTCATTAAATGCACAAATGAATTCTAAAACTAGAATTTGTTCTCAAAGACAAGCACAAGATGCTTTTTATCCAACAGCATGAGGCAAATGGAGCTCTGGTAGATTGATGGAGTCTCAGCAAAGGAGTAGATGTGTGCAGTTCTCTCATTTGTCTCACTTGATACTGTGCTGTTGAGCTATAATCAAGCTTTTTATCCAATTTGAGTCAACCAGGATCATAGAATCACAGAATGCTCTGGGTTGGAAAGGGCCTTAAAGATAGTTTAGTTCCAACCCCACTGCCATGGGCAGGAGCACCTTCCACTAGACCAAGTTGCTCACGTTTCCACCCAGGAGTATATGGGAGGAAAAGAGATCACCAAGGTAACAATCTGTGAGCAGAAGGGGAAACGCTTGAAAAAATGATAACTTGGGATAGAAAAATGGATACATCATGATCCCTAGTCCTCATGGGGTCCAAAAGCTCATGACAATGTACAAGCAAAATGAAGTTAAGGGCATCTGTGGAATGAGACCAGAAAAAAAGAGTAATAACAACAATATCCTGAGTATTTAGGAAAACGGGGATAAAACCAATTCAGATTCCTAGTGATTATTCAAAAACGTAGTAGGAGACTCAAGATGTCAGACTTGAAAATACTCTTATAAAATGATGAATGTCTAGAAGAAGGAGGTTTTCAGTGACGATGAATTAAATCAATAGAAAGGTTTCAGGTCATCTGCAGAAATACAAACTAGAGCATCAAGCCAGAAATAAGTGTTTGAGATGGAGTGGATGAAATAAAGCAGTGTCATCTGAGTATAAACAGAAATTAAAGAAAGTTTTTTATTTATTCCATCATTTAGAAATGGAAGGAGTGAGCATTGTTGGTTGTGGAGCAAAGAGGGTCAATAATCACATGTGAGACAAGAGAAATGTCTTGAAATTATTGACTGCAGATGCCTCTGTTTATAAAATTAGTTGCCTGCTCTTATATGCACAGTCATACAGTCTGAAGTTTTACCACTTTCCTACATTTTTAAACTTTATTGCCAATGTTAAAGAATAATACAATGCAAACACAGTGCACTCCAGAATTTTAAAATGAAAGAGTAGTGGTCATAGTCTATTGTATTTTATTTTCAATCAATTTCACAGTTTTTTTCTTTTTAGCTTGAGTATTCTTTGAAGCTTATTTAAACTGGAATGTCAACGTGGTATACAACCTCTTGATCATCCTACAGTGGTGATGCTTGCTTTAGTTGAATTTATCAGCTGAGAATATTTGCTCAGCTTTCCCTCAAAGAAACAAAAATGTCTCTCATCTACAGATAATTGACTCAATGAGCTGATGAGATGTTACTGGTGGTTCACTTATGCAGTAACTTTCAAGTGTAATTTTTTTAACAAAGCTTCAAAATACATATGATACTAGCTAATATTTTAAAGGCAAAAATTATAGGAATAGCTATCATCATGAGTGACATAATGCTCCAGTGAAGGACTCCAGATCCTGACCACTCAGTGCAGCAAACTTCACCCCTAAAATTAGCATGAAACCACTGACTCCACGACCTCGAGAGGAAAGGATGATTATAACACCAGGAAATGTGCTAGTAACTAGGAAGTGAGTTAAAATTTTAATTATATTATTGCTATTATGATGACTTTTTCTGAACATAAGTATTCTACCAACGTTTTTATTATTATTCTTTTTTCTTTTCCTTTGCAAAAATTGTATCTAGACTATTAAGATTTTGCTAACAGTAAACTCTTGGCTTAAGTTGTATATCTATAAACTGTTCCTGCGGTTTTGCCTCTAAAAAGTTCTTTGAATGTAGCCACTATACCTTTGCAATGAAGTTTATAAATTTCATATGAGAAATTAATTCTCTTAAATTCTTCATGTTTACTGGACGACTATACAGTAATATTCTGATTGGAATATTGACACCGTTTGCATTAAAAGGTATAGGAATACAGAAAGTGTCTAAAGCTCAAATTGATCACTTATACATAAGACTTCCTGGAGTATTTGAAAGATTGAGATGTGAACTTGTTGCTACTTGCATTTTTCCTGTACTCTTTTTTCCTCACAAAAAGCTGCAGGTTTAGATTATTACATGATATTGACATAGTCATCTGCATTCCAATGGAATTTCTGGATATATTTTATTTTGTGTTTGGTTATCAAATCACATTTTTATACGCTTCTAATACAAGAGCAAAAACTAGCAAAATTGTAAACAAAGGGGGATTAATTAATATTTCACTCAGCTCTAGTTACAATTTTTTTTTATCCTAATTTAATCTATTTATCAAGCTCATATGCTCAATAGATATCTCTTATCACGTATTCTTCTTCTGGTCAACAACCTCTGTAGGCAACTTCAAATATTATTAGAAAACACTTGGTATTCTTAGTATTTTTCAGTTTTGATCTTTTAGATTATAAAGATGTTTATCAATCTGGTGAACACCTTTTTTGAAATATTTTCTAGTTTATAAAGCTAAATAAAACAACATAAATGAATTTTCCAAGAAAACAGAGGGAAATGTGTGAGGTAGTATTTGCATTCCAAAGTTTCTTGATCTTGCCAGATGAACAGCATCTCACACAGACAAAAAAGAAAATGGGCACAATAATTCTACAACTTGCCATGAAAGTTATTTCTTCCAGTGAAAAAAAAGGCTAAAAAGGGATGCAGCATTATGTTAATATGTGTACACAGAGACACAGAAGAGGGAGAGGAGAAATTGAAGCTAATCACATGGTAAATGTAGCATTTCTGAATGTATGACCATTGCTTTCAGAAGAAGAATACTGGATGCTTTTCAAATTCACCAGAATTTGAAAACAGAAAAATACAATAAGCAATCAATCTTTACCTTGCTTTTATTATATCAATAGGGTGTGAATTAGCATAAATCTTTAATAAGGAAGCTACCAGAGTAAAACTTATAGCTTGTAGTACAGGGACCTTCTTGCCCAGGGAGAGAATGAGCAATGTGTTATGTCTGGGAAGCAGTATGGGATTAGTCTAAAGAACCACAATTCCATTTTTCTTCCCCATTTAGGAGACAGAGCATCACATCTTGAACCTGTAGGTAATAGAAAGCACTTCTACATATGCATAAGTCTACATATATATGGCTTATTCCAGGATGAAAGTTCCTCTTCCTTTAGGGCTGTTCCAAGTGGAGTTTTCTTTTTGGTCTTGAATCTTCATGAGCATTTAATATAGCAGGTTAACAGATCCTCTTCAGCTGGGCAAATAAAAGATAAAAAACCCTCAGAGAACTGCAAACAATATTTGACAATACTTCCTGAGGAAAATATGCATTCTCTGGTGTTCTTTTCCTGCCTGCTATTTTTCAGGTGTCTGTAGCAGTCTATAAATATTACGTGTCTTAGTGAAAAAAGAAAAAAAAAGGTCATTTACAGTGATTAATGTTAGCCACAGAAAACAACAGAAATCAGCTCGCCATTTTACATAACACCCATATCACACAGCTCTACCTCACAGACACACTGCAGCTGTTCTGTAGGTTAGTTAAGGCTGATTTAGATATGCAGTTAAGCAGTAATCTCTAATTCCTCTCAAATGTTTTGGCTTAATCCCCGATCACATATGGATATTATTTCTTTTTCCAAAATAAATTTTTGCAGTCTTAAACAGAGACCATACTTTGTGTTTATTTTCTTTTGCATCGAGATGATATATTTGGGTAGCACAATCACAGCTGCTAGAAGTCACATAAATATCTGTGTCTCCAATCACCACTTTTTTTTTTTTTTTTTTTTTTTTTTTTTTTTTTTTTTTGCCTCTGCTTAATAGTTTTCTTGATATTATTTTTTTTTTTCCCTGATGTGTTGCAAAATTTTCCACCCAGGCTCAGACAGTTCAGCAAAGAAATCTGAGTTAGAGAGAAGTATTCAGAACTGCCAAGAAACATGAATGTCACCACAAGGAAATGACAAGGCTATTGGGGATGACATTCTTTTGATAAATAATCATGAAAAAAATTCTGTTTTCATCTTGCCTCCCTAACAAGAACATGCAGAACATCACATAATTTTACTGTTCTCATGTTTGCAGTTGATATTCTGTAAATTAGCTATGGTAGAAGCTACAACTTTGAGTGTGAGTTATTTTTATCATGTTTTGGATACATACAGCAGTTTTCTTCTGTATTGTACATAAAGGTACTATGAAAATGGAAAAAATTAACAATTTCAGCACATCATAACCAAACACAAGTTACTTTAGATTAATCATTTGTTTACTTTTACAGTTTACATTCATGAAACCTGATTTTTTGGGAGTGTTTTATACAGTTATGTTGATTTTATATATCTACATATGTCATGTAGATAAGCAGCTACATCTTTTGATCTATTCTGCTACTTAAATATCATCATGAAGACAGTAGTTCTGTAAGATATTGAAGTAGAGATTACCAAGTTGAATATTTAATGAAATCTGAAGTATCAATTTTGTCCCCTAAGTAGAAAATTTAAAGTAGTGATGTTAATACACTCTTTATATATTGTATTAAATGTTCTTGACTCTTTATATTTAAGGAATATTCAAGATAATGTAAAGACAGATTTTTTTGTTTGTTTGCTTTGTTTAATTTTGTCAGGCAGTGGTATCTCCTGGAGTTTGTATTACATTAATCCTATGGGTGTTTCTTTTACCAAAGCATGCTGTAAAAGGAAAAATATTACCATGAAAAATGAGTAATGTTAGGTTAGAAAGGACATGGACCTGCTGGAGTGAGTCCAGAGGAAAACCACAAAGATGATCAGAGGGCTGGAGCACCTCTCCTAGCAAGAGAGAGCTGGGGTCATTCAGCCTGGAGAAGAGTCAAAGTTGTTATTGATTTATTCATTCTGCATGTTATACACAAACTAGTCCAAACCTGCATCATGAAAAATATTTTAAAATATAGTTTTAATTTTAAAAATTTATTCAGAAATGCACAACTAGTTTAATTTTCTTCTTTATTCCATTTATCAAAACAGTAATTCACATTCTTTCATTCCTCTGTCAAGAGATGGTCACTACTACACATCTATGATGAGCTTGTCTGGGTAAGTGATAAAGTCTTCTGCAACATTTACAAGAGTAAAACATATAAGTGGAAACATGCACTGAATCTACATATTTTGCTGTATTTAGAATTTAACTATTACTTGAAAGCTTTATCCAAAAATTACACTGAAAAAACTTGTTCTCTTGACCACGTTTTACCTTGCTTCACATATTTTATAATTAATATTTCTTCCTGATTATTATCATTTTCATTGTCATTGTTATTATTATTATTATTTCTTCAGACTGGATGTAAAAAGTCCAAAGTCTTATGTTCTCAGATTTAATCTACACCTATAGAAATTTAATCTGAATCTGTGTGACCAAAGGCTATTTGTACATTTCTAATTAGATTGTAGTGTGCCTTATCAAGCTGATGTTTTCCTGTGAAATATAAGATAAGAAACTGTGCCATTGACTTCAGTATGGGTTGAAAAAGACAATAAAATACTTAGAAGAGAAAGAATCCTGACTGGAATATTTTCATTATATTTTCTATCTAGATTTCTGTCCTGATTAGTGTTTCAGATATATGTCACACTTTTCTTTACAGTTCAGGTACAGTTGTGCAAGCTGAACACAGCAGCTTCATATTTCAGTTCATTACTTAAGTCAAACCCCACAGTAGCTCTACAAAGTAGGTTTCAATTTATTCTTTTCAGTTGATTTCACCTGTCTGGGGAATTCTCTTTGGAATTTAAAACAAGCCCAGAGGGCTGTCTTACTGAAAGATAATAACAAAAAGAGAAAAAGCAGAAAGTTCATGTGCTGAGCAACAGTCATCATTTACCCCTTCAGCATATAACAATATAGTAAAGGAATACGATAAACTGTTTCCAACTAGCAGCAGAGATTTGATAAAATTTTAGAAAAATATGATATTACTATTTCATACTTCTTAAGTTGCTAACATTTTTTATGGCCTAATTCTTTTTGAAAAATGCAAGGCAGAAACTCTCCATATAAATGGGAGAGTAGGCAGAGGCACTATTCTAACAGTTAAAAGAGTTTTCTGATCTCACAGGATGTTAAAACCATGTCCTAAGAGAAATTTCCTTGACTTATCTATCTTTTCTGGTCATTTTACCATCTCATAGAGACCTCTGGCAATTGCAGCAACTGATGCATGAAAAGCTCATACTCAAAATGTCTTTAGTACATTTTGTTTTCTTGGCTTTTAATTTACTTCAAAGTAAAGGGAAGCCGCAAGACTAGGATGCTCTTAGCTCTACAAATCTGTGTGCTGTAGAATAATCAGGTTTCCTGGACTCCCATTTAAAAGCATCTAACACAATGGTCCTAGAGCTTCATTTACTCATTCTACTTTGAAAAGTAATGGAAAGTTCTGAAAGCATTCCCATCCTATCAAAGCAGTATGAAAAACAACACATCATCTTCACATCAATACCCATAGCACTGAAGTTTCTTCATACACATATTCCAAGAAAGAATATTAATTTTCTGATATTCTTTTAGAAGATCTGGATGTAGTACAATTTCTCATTTTAATTCAATATAAATATAATAAAAAGATTTCTGCTCTTATATTTGTTAAACATCTTTATTAACATTAGTGTCACAGGCTATCCATACAGGTGTAGTCATAATTATTTGTATTAAGCAAGGAAGCAAAGCTATTTTTTAGTTTTTTAAAATTTCTTTATAAGTTTGCTTAATATTCTGGACAGCATATCAATGACACCTCATTCTTTCTGGAACTTAAAGTTATGATGGGAGTTTAGATAGCAACAGCTTAAATAGAAAAATTACCTTAGTTGCAAATGTTTTTTCTCAAAACCAGGAAAACCACCAGAGCGTTTGAATTACTAAGTCTATAAAAGAAAAGAATAACTAGTTCATAATGTTTTGTCTTTGACTAGAACTAAATTTGCTACTTGATTTAAAAAAAATAATTCTCAGATTGAGATTCTCAACATTTCTAATTCTTAGTAGGACTGCTGCCCAAAACATGTTTTTGAACAAAATTTATGATAATTTATTTCTGTAGTGTTTTTTGAGCAGGAAAGTATATTTTAGAAGTTGCTAAGAGCTAATTAATTTAAATATTAGTGGCAATAGCAAGTAACTAAATGACAAATAATTATGTACTTTTCTATCTGTTCATTCTAATATAGCTGTATTTTTATTTAAAATAAAGGAACAAAACCCCAATAGATGTAATGTACACTGAATCATGAGTGTTTTCACGTGGAGTCTTTGATGCTCATTAACAGAACTGTGAGAGCATAATTACAGTAATGATTTATTGAAACCAAAAAGCTGGGTTTTTACCACTAACCAATGGTCTCTTTAGTAAAATTAACAAAGTTTTACAGAGCCAAAAGATAGGGAAAAATTTCAGGGACACCCAGAAAGTGTCAAAAAGTGACACAATAAAAATACTTTTATCTGTCAAGACTCATTAGGAAGGACTACATTTGCTCTAGTGTTTTGCATATGGTATGTCATTGGTATTGGGTATTCTCAGCAATCTTACAATGATAATAAGAGGTAAAATTTTTCTATACAAAAAAATCCTAACCTGGCTCTTGTAGACAAAAGCTTTTTCATTTTGTTCTCTTCGAGCGAGAGGTTTGCCAGGGTTTTTAACCTTTGAGTGAAATGCCTTGGATATTGTGTTCAGCTTGTAATGAGTCAAAGATACCAGAAATGTGACCAGGGAAAAAGACAGGAAAGCAAGTGAAAAAGGAAAAGAAAACATAGAGAGAAGAAAGATAAAAAACCAAGTCCAAAGTTCAGTAGGAAACAGACAGGGATTAACAGTGTATTATACTGAAATTATTTTGAATGTATGTGACAATAGGAAATAGGATTGCTTCCTGTAACCTTAGCCCCTCGGAGACTGCAGTCTGAGAGTCACTGTCCAAGAAATGATGACCAAAGGTGTAGGAGGTATAAAGACATCATTGCATAAATAAGAACTTACAGTGGTAAATTTTTTATTGCCTTAAGATTCTTGTACAAAGAAGGAAATTCAGAATTGTACCATTTCTTAAGTGATTTTTTTAAAAGACCACACTCTAAATATGCCATTATGTTAATATTGCCAGCATTTGACTCAACAACATGTTCACATTTATCAGACTAAACTTTTTTCTGTTTTCTTTGGCATCTGAGTATGTTTATAAAGAAATGATAAGAGATTATGAACTTTTTAATGGAACAGAAAAATACTTTAATTGAAATTTTTTTCATAACACTCATTTTCACTCCAAACGTGCTCATATTTCTGGTAAACACAGGCAAAAAATCTGTTTATAACCAAATATTTCATATTTCTTGAGGGTATTAAGAAATAAATAATGAAAAACACTCCTGGGACCTTGAACATAATGGAAAAGATGTTATTTTGTTTGGAACACATTAAATAAGTGGGGTATTTTTTAACCAACATTTAAAATTATTCATATATTTTTTGGTTTAGTAATATGGAGAATGAACAATGTCAGGCAACAGAGCCACTTCTTTACACGGGAGGCTAATCTAAAGGTCACCACTTATGGAAAAGAACTTGTGAAGGTCAAATTCAGTATGAGAGAAGAGTCCAAATAAAATGAACCTTAGGCAAATATAAATACTTCCTTGGACATTTATTACAGAATGTTAATAAAATGAGAAGCCAAATACTGAGCAACCTTTGAGGTTAGACTTTAACAGGCATAAGGACTTCACTACTTCCAAAAAATTTCTGAGGACCTTGTCTGGAATATAACCAAAGTTTTGCTATTTGATTTAAATTTAGAAAGGAATTCAGAACTGACTGAAGTGTCCTTGGTAATCTCAACCCGTCTCTGTTAGGTAGCAGAGTTCACACTCACCAATTCTGTCCTGGGGGAGTTTCTAGTTCCATAATTATTTGTGGTTAAAAATATGACACCAGTTTTACACATGTATCACTTAAGGTTAGTTGGAGGAAGAAGAAAGACATTAGAGATTGACCAAAAGAAAGAGGGGCACTTAAACACATGTTTAATTTCTGTTACTAAGAATATATTATTCTCCCTAAAGTAGCTATTTTAATGGTAATTTTTCCATAGTGTTATCTCATTTACAGAGAAAACAGTCCACCGTAATACTTGTAAAAATCATAAGTTTTGCTGGGATTGCTAAATGACTCTAAAGCCAGATGTAATTGCCAATTGAGTATCTTGTAAAAGCTGAAGTCACTGGAAAAATTCACTCAAGGGGTTGGTTTCACAAATTCCAAAGCATCTAGTATTTTTTGTAACACAGGCAGGTAACTGCCTAGGAGTATGCTTTACATGTGCTTTACAGTGATCACCAAGAAGATATCTCAGGAGACACACATTTATTTAATAGACAGTTTTCTCTGACTTTCAGGTAATTCATGTTAGTTTTCAAAATGGCTGTCAGTATTTCAGGCATTCATATTAAATTTCAGTACAAGAAAATGTCTAAGAGTTTATTTTATTTTGTGAATATTTTTGTATGCATGCCACATTTTCACTGTTTATTGTTATTATTCTTCTAAAAAATAGATCCTTCATCCACAGAAAAAGCTGCTTTGTCAAAATTTAACTCGTTGGCAATGACCTGTTGTTTGCTACCATACTTTATTCTAATAATGTTTATTTCTCTGTGCTTATTTTTAACAACTATCATTGGCCAAGATAAGATCTCTGAAAGTTTAATCCAGTTCTCAATTACTTGAAAATTACTTTATAAAGTCTACCTATAGGCAATTTCTTCTTCATTGTAATGAACTCTCATAAAACTAATTTCCTAAATTGAGATTATACCTTATGACATCAAAATAATTTCATAGAAATTGTTTCTGGGAATCAAATCTCTGTTCTGTATCATCAAAACCAGTGAAATCTTGCAGCATGTTACTCTCCTGTCTGCATCCCATTGCAGCAGTAATACTGTAGCAGCATAGTGCTTAAACTCCCGGCTCCTCTCTGTTGTGATTTCAGGGCACCTTGGAAATCAGTGCCAGTACATGCAAGGCATGGTAGATTTTTTATAAGCATGCAAGGAGGAATTTGCATTAGCTAGCACAAACACCATTACACATTGCTTTCGGGCATACATACCTGTCTTTTCAATGAGCACCATGTCCAGCCCGACTTGTCACATGCAGAGTTCTGCAAAAATTCAGCTGAGCATAAGGTTTCATTTTCACTGGGAAGAGACATCTACCAGGGACAGAAATGTCCCCTGTTGGAGAGCAGGCAGTACTATATTACCTCTCAGCAAAAATAAAAGCTTAAGTTAATTAAAAATAGGTATTTTTAGAGATGTGTTATGAGGTGGCAAAGAGAGAAATGATAGCAACAAGAAAATAATTTACTCAAGATCATTGGCTGCTGCTAGGATAACTACTGCTTTGGTCAATGCAAGTCAAGGGACTGTTTAGCTATAGCTCACTGCACCAGCTCCAGTGGATGTGGTTACTGGTTAGTGATGGCTCGAGCTGATCATGATAGCAGCATTTTCTTGCTCTAGAAGCTCAGCTGCCCTAGCCGCAGACAGGAACTGAATTTTAGGAGTTCCCTATCTTTGCCGTATCTTGTCACTTTTTTTTCACCTTCTTTGGTACAAGATACCAATCTCCATTACCATTTAGAGCACAAAGCCTTTGAGTTTGGAGCTAATACATGCCCAGTGCTATCTGATGGCTGTTGAAGTTTCCCTGTAAAGCACTGCATGAGTGTTTTTTTCTCTGTGTTTTTCTTGCCCATAGGCAACTGTGCTGAATGTCAAAATGTTATGCACTACATTAGAAGAATAAGTCTAACCTTACCATGAAATGACTTTTGCATAAATAGTCTTCTAGGACAATTCTGTCAGCAACAATATTTGTATGTTTAGCAGATGGCATTAAACCCAACATTGGGACTGACAATTAAATACTTTTAATTTTGAAATCTGCAACAAATTAATGCTATTTGCAAGCAAACTAAAATAAGAGCCTGCCTAAAGGAATACTCAAAAACTGTGTCCTGTTTTGAGCTGTGGGAGAACTAGATTTATTATTGTATGGGAACTTTTCCACCTGAGATTAAAACCAGTATTTTTCCTCTTCTAATACTTACCTGAACTTCAAGGGAAGATTCCTAAGATTTTGAGCTTAGCCTTCTTATTGGGCATAAAATACTTTATTCCAATTGTTCTTCCTACATAAAGTTAGAACACTAACATACTTCCAGTTAGAGCAAAGGCTTGGATGGTCATAGTGCTAAACTGGTTCACCTTGAGTCTACCTAGCACAACTACCTTTTGTTTGTCTTTTCTTTTTTTGTTCTATTTCATTGCCTTTTTTTTTTTTTTACTCCATGTTTGTGTTCCTCTAATCTGTGTTTCTATTATCCACTCTTCTTCTGTCAGTTTTATCTATCACTGATGACTCCAGTGCTTTGTCTTCCTCTCTTGTAGCATCTGTTCATGTTAGATCTACCACTCTCTATTTTATAATCCTTCTTTTGCCCATTCGCTTTCTTTCATTTTAGAATATTATAATACTGTACTGACCCCCTATAGGTAAATGAAAAACCTTTTTTCTTCATTTTCAATACTTAGCCCTTCTGCTTTATAATACAGAAAAAAATAGCTATAACATTTTTTTTTCTTACTCCAGGACAGAAACAAGATCTGAGGAGAGGAAGAGAGGGACATAGAGAGGGAGGGAGGCTGGGAGGAGGGGAAGGAGGCTGTCACTTGGTAGTTCTTCTAACATCTCATGGGTGTCAGGTGAAGAAAAGAATAGAAAACGGGTTGTACAAGTAAAAAAAAACAAATTAATAAGTCAGAAGCAGTTCCTGGGGAGCTGACAAGGAACCTTTCTGTACATGTTGGCTCAAAGAAGTAATTGCAAGTAGTTTGGGCCATAAATTGCTCTTTGACTTTCTTTTGAAGCTTCTTTCAGTTACTGTTGACATTTATCTTGCCATTACAAACCTGAAGCTCTTCTTTGAGGTTAGTAGAAGCAATTCTGAAAACTGATGTTTTTTTCACACAACTATTGCTCTACTTTTGCTGCAGCTCTGGCAACTATTGTTCACAGTGGGAAACAGTAGAAGCTATATTTTTTTCCTAAACTTATCAGGTTTTAGAAAAAACCTGAAGGTGAATCTTCCCATTGGATTAATTTGATTTAAAACTTACTATAACAAAACTCTATGTATATACAGGGAAAAAATAATTACATTTACTATGCTTTGATCACATAAACCATTTAACTAAATGTTCTTTAGGAAGGAAAAAGTAGAAGCTTTTCATGATATGAAAATTTACAATAGGTTTGAATTAAAAGACAAGTGGTTTGGTTTATAGGCATTTTGGAACAAAAAAGAAATTAATACTTTTGTCAAATTGCTTGAAATAGCTCACGATTTGTGTATGTTGACTAATTTTATCCAAAGCATTAATGTACTTGGCAGTATATAAAAACAATTCTATATGTACCTGACCTCTCTGAATAGCTAAATGTTTGATTGATTGATTGATTGATTATTGCCTAGTCATTGGGACTTTATAGGATCTGATATTTTCCCTTGCATTTGCGCTGACATGTAGCATATTTTAAAGTCTATTAAAAGCAAGATTACCCATGTCATTTGACTGATTTTTTTCTATTCTTTTTTTCAGCATTTTGTGATTTAAAATCCCCATTGAAGCCCTTAGTTTTTTAAGATCATATATCGTATATGACTTCCTTTATTTACTTGTCATCTTCTATATTATGCTGCGCATAAAAAGATTTTGTGTGTGTGCACTGCATTCCCAAAGTCTTTCAGTGAACTTAAGAATAGCTGTTATCTATGTAGCTCTAAAAATGTACTGTAGGTATGATACTAATCTTTTTCCTTGTAAGTCAGGCTACTTCAAAATGGAATCTGAAAAAAATTGTAAATAAATTTTCTTCACACCTGTAAAATCTGTGCTGTGCTTGAATGTGTAGAGTCTTATCACTTTCATGAACATATATTTAAAAATATAAAAGTATTTTATACTTATCTAGCAGTCACAGATACAAGATCTGTGATACACTGATTGCATCACAGTTGTGATACAAACGTTACATTGGTTTAATCTTCCATACTGACCATAATTTTGATGATTTTTTTTTGAAAAATATTACATTCAATTATGGCAAAAATATCATATTCATATGAAAACTTGCTTTGTTACTTTTTTAAAAAGATACCAGTCAGCTATTACACTGATTTATTTTTGAGTGCTGACATGTACTTTAGACACAATCAATCCTCAATCATTCAAATGCTTATTTACAAAATGCAAGGTTTTCTGCTATAATTATTTTAGGAGGGTGTAGTTTAACTAATCATTTTAATAGAACTAAACAGAGATGTTGATATCACAAGTTCTTTCATGAAATACTGAATTTGTAAGTAAAATAAGTGTAGTCCATTGGAAGCAAGATGGTATTTCAGCAAACATCTAAGTACTTGCATTATAAATAAAAGAATAAATGATTTTTCAATGAGTTCATCTCACTTAGCATGCGTTTTCAAACTTTGATCAGCTAGTTTAGCTAAAACAGTTACAGAACAAATTCTTAAACACTATAGGTTATTTATTTGTAGTGGCTAAATTAGTGGTTTTTTTAAAAAGTCTCCATAATGCTACCACATATTGTTGATAATTTGAGGAAAGTTATTATCTCTCCCTCTTACATTGAAATGAACAGTATGAGACATATTTGATCTGCTCTTTCTGATACCTGTTTAACATCTGGTTAAAAATCTGGTTGTAACTGAAATGTTAATTCCAAACAGTAACCAACAGAAGTCACTTATAGAGAAAGCATAGGGAGGAGTTCAGAGACTGTGGTGAACTAATTATGCTTCTGTGTTCAAGAGACTGACTGTTTAAATTTATTGAGCCTTTACAATTCTTGCAGGGTATGAAGGATCAGTGATCGTGAAAATGCTACGATGTGCTGTATACGGGGGTTTAAAAATATTGATTCACCAAATTGGGGAATTCAAGAACATGATATAATTTGAAGGCTGATTTTTGGAAAAAGCTTGTCTATTCCTCTTGGAAGAAGAGTTCTGAAGAAGAACCTATTATTTTAATGGTTTTTTTTATTCATGTGTATCTTCCTGTCAAGAAATCCCGCTAGATACTGCAATTTAGCTCACTCTAATACAATTAAAAGAAATTAGACTAAAACCAAAATGACTCCTGACTAACAAGGTCCTTGCCCAAGTTAAAAAGAAAAAATAAATAAATAAATAAACCAGCTTTATGATCACTGAGCTGTTAGCTCACATGTTTTTTTAATGACCAGAGTTAGGATAAGATTTTAGATTTGTTAAGTATTATAAAAAGCGTGAAATTCGTAAGTCAAATTGCTCTAAAAAAAAAAACCTCAGTTGAAAAGCAATTTGGTGACTTATTACTATTGAGGATGTATTTTTTGTTGGATGGAATCATTTATTTTCAATTTTTTTTTTTCTCAGCTATCTACTTTGTACTGCAATATTATTTAAGATGTAGTAATTTAGAACTGAACGTGTAATGTTTATTTTTCAGATAAAAATATATCAGTTTCTTTATGTAGTAAGATTCCTTTTTAAGCCTTATACATAATTATATATACCAATAGGTATAAATATGTGTGTGTGTTTGTTTATTTATCTATATCTATTTATCTATATATATCTATAGGTATATCTATATAGATATCTATGTAGACATCTATATAGATATGTATGTATGTATATAAGTACTTTGTTTTTAGGTATAAAAAGAAAAGGTAAGTCTTTGTATAAATATTGCCTAATTTGTGTTGCCTCCATCATAAGTAGTTCTGTGTTATAAACTGCATTGTGTCAAATAGTGCTTCTTACATCACAGCATGGTAAAGATTGTCTTTAGTCCTCACTTTTGAAAACAAAGCAATGATTGGGAAATAAGAAATAATGAAAAGCAGATTACAGATATTATAAAAATCTTGAGTATTTAAAAAAAATGTAGTTAAAAAATGTGTCAATTAAGGTAGGAGGTACTTTCCTAAATATACACAATAACCTTTGACTTTTGAAAATGTACTAGCAGGTACCAAAAGAAATTTTTTCACAGGAAATCAGTATTTTAATACTTCTATATAAATTAAAAGGTTGGTCTACACTTTCTGAATGGACAATCTCAAGACAGGTAAAACAGGGAAAACAGTATGAGGAGAAAGAGTGGACCACCAGCTTAGCCACACCCTGGGAAAAAGGGATAAAAATGCTGGGGCTCCATTAGTGCTCTGGCAATGTAAGGTGGGACAGACATTTAATTAAGACACAGGTCTATTATCAGTACAGATACTTTCTGTCATTTATAGCTTTCTCCACTACAAGCATAAAGATGCCAGAGCTGGTGTAGGAAGTGAAAACCACCTCAAGGTTAACTGCCTTTAGAAGGCATTCTACCTAGGATTGGGAGTTATAGCAGCTGTGAAGCTCCTGTTTTCAAACAGTTCATCACCTTTTCCAAGCTGGCAGATGTGTCCACAACAGTATTTTTTTGGAACTCAAAGCTGTGATTTCTTAATTCTGGTAAAGAGGATGAAATGTCATATTGTCTAAGTGAGAGGCAAATCTTCCATCACTACCTATCAAATTGCTGAATTTATTCCAGTTTACTGCTGTTTCAGTCACAAGGCTCTAGCCCCTTTGTTCATTGTGCAATAAATAGCAGAACACAATTTTCACATTAAATATCTTCATTTCAAACCACTTGAAACAACAAAATGCTGTGTAAGACACTTGGTTCTCCTTTACCTTTTCTTTAGCATGAGGCTGGATATTCTCTTTCTTTTTAAAGATGTGATTCAGAACACATCTTAAATCTTTGTGTATTATGTTCAACCTGCAAGTCCTGTTTTATGGATTTAGACAGTGTGATGTGCTCTTTGCTACAGGGCTCTTAGGCACAGTTTACTGCTGTTCTGTGCACAATAAATATATAAATAATTTACTTGCTCTAGTCTGTATAAATGATTTGTTTGCTTAATGTGTTGGAAATAATTTGACATATTATAGTTGCTGTTGTTGTTGCCACAACATTACTACAAATAAGCAAGATCTATATCTTGCTCAGTCTTCTGGAAACAATTTTTGAGCTCTTTATTTTAATGTTATTTTTACAAGTTTTCTGCTAATAAATGCACACTGGTGTTATGCCTTGAGAAACAAAGACTTAACAAAGTAGTTTTTGAATAATCAGTCTCATTCTCATTTAAACGAGTATTTTTATTCATACTCTCGGTAACACAAAGCATATAGAAATTAATCCATGCAAAATGTGTAAAAAATTATTGCAACCCTCCCCCATATGACCTCAGAACTGTATAACACAATTTTTACACAATCTCTCCCTTGTCATCTTCACGCATCCCAGTCAGAAAATCTAAAATAAATCAGGAAACTTTGCCAGTCTTGCTTCCTTTGAGAAACATGACAGAATTTTTTTCTTGCCAAAAGCCCAAGTCTCATTTTTACATTAAATATATGGAGACATGGAGATTTCTCTCATTATTGTGAGCACTGTATTAACCTCAGGAAGACCAGAGAGCAACTTTGGTGTGTACAACACTTATTTCAGATAAAATACCTTTCAAGTCTACTAGCAACTGGACTATATAAAGCCTATGTTATAAAAATGAACGAGGCCAGATCTCAGAAAGCGATTGAAACAGGCTCTCGTTTTTTTAAAAACCAGTTGGTGGGAGCAGGGAATCTGGGATAAGCCCAGATCCTCACACAACAGCTCAAAAAGGGAACCAGAAAGGAATCAGAGAGCAAAAGAACAAGAAAGAACAAAAAAAGAACAAGAAAGAACAAGAAAAGAAGAACCCCAAAAGAAGAAGACCCCACCAGGAACAGAAAACTCCCCTTTATATAACAAATTCCTGGTCCAGGATTGGTGGGTTTTTGGATCCACGCACCAATTGGTGGAATTCGGGAGCTTTGATTGGTCCTTACCGGGGTTCATTTTGAACCAATCATTTCCCCAGGGCGTCGAGTGATTGGTTGATGCTCCGGCCCAATCACTCTTTGAGTTGTCCACCTCCTACCCCCCACCAAGTCCTGGACCCTTTCCCTTCCCCCACAACAAACAACTCCCCAACATTATTACAAACTCATAACAGTCTATAATTCACTTTTAATTCATTTTCTTTACTTTCTTGCAAGATGGCTTTTACTTGCTTGCTTTCTCCTTTTCAGTGTGTGCCTCCTGGCCTTACTATGCACTATTTCAACTCTGCCCCAAGTTAGAATTATTCACTTCTGCACGTATTTTCTGTGTAAACATAAACAGAACAAGGGAAAAAGAAATATTTTCATGTCTTCATATCCAATGTCGCTGCAGTGTTACTTTTCTTTTCTGTGGGAATCTTGAAACCAGAGGGGCAAATGCCTTTCACAATGAGTGTGAACAGATCTTCTCACACCAATAAGAAAGATGGGTTTGGAGGCCTGTGTTTAAACTTTCTATTTCTTTACCCTTTGTCAAAAAGTGGCTTGTCAGCTGACAATCAGGAAAATGTTGTTTTTACCCATATATTTGTTTCAAGAAGGTGACTGTTAGTGACATTCTGGAATGGTTTTGGACTTTATTTTGGTCTTGTAGTTAGGAATCCCTCTTTCACTGCAAAATCTCTGTCAAAAACTTTTCCTATTTTTAAAATCACAAGTGTACCAATTAGACACTTTGTCCAAACTTTTTATTTTCCATGGAAAATAAATTTAAAAAATAAAATTTAAAGTTACTGCATTTCTCAAAGAATCAGAAAGTAATTTCTTCATCTCTGATATGACTGCTCTTTACTTTTAAAGATGTCAAAAAGAAGCTCATTCTGAGGCTATTACTGAAGTATACTTTATTTGAATTTATTTTCTTACTTTGTTTGCATATCTTTTCCTATGAAAATAAGAAATATTAAAAATATTTAAGATCATCAACTGTTTACTTGGCGGAAAAACTTAGCTTATGTCTCATTGCACTGCACAAATTTGCACAACTTACCAGACGAATGCAATTCATATATATGAAGGGAGCCCAGAAGTCTGTAAAACTGTACAGCCATTCAGTTTTAAGTTCACATGCAGCAAGTCCCACAATGAGCCATAACTAATTCTAGCCTAGCTAAAGTATTAATGACAGACATGAAAATGCTTGTCTGTGAATGTGTGTGTGAATTATTCTGTCAGGATGAGGAAAAGTAAGAAAGGGACTATTGAAGCTCTGGAATTTCAAAACTTTTTATTGGCCAAAAGTAAAAACCTATTTTTATAAGGCATGATATAAATGGTGTGCATTGGTAAAAAAATGCAAAGATTATTGAGCACCCAGACAAAAAGTTAATTCATGGATACTCTACTCCCTAATTAAAATCTATTATCAAAACCAAAGAGGGGTAGCATGTTGCAAGTCTCCATGACACAAAATTTTTCATCAGAATTTCTTTTATGGTTCCTGATTCACAAAGTTCAACATTGCAGAAATATAAAAGGCCACATACATATTATTTCCAGGTACAACTAGGGTTTTTTTCAAAGAAAAATACTCATGCTTATTTCTTTTTTTCTTTCCTAACAGAAGCTTAAGCTCAGACATAATTCCTTACTACCTGTTCTAGAAGGATATGTTTGACACTTGTCAGTAATAAATTATAACCAAACCTGTGGCATTACTATTTCATTGCCATATTGTATGGGCCTTAGAACATCAGTTAATTTTCTGCCACATACTCTTTCAATTTTTCTGGATTTTTTGACAGTAAATAGGTTGGATTTGCAATATGATGCCCAGCTGTAACAGCTTGTTAGCTGTATTTTAGAAAGCTTTTATCTAATCTTTAAATGTCAATAAACACAGAGAACAAACCATATGAGTAGAGAGACAGGAAGCCTGAGTAAATTTTCTTCCACTGCACAGCAGTGGACAGCTCTCTGTCTCAGTGAGTTAAGTGCAGGTAAGAGCACTGGAGGAATAAATGCCAGATGGGTTTAAAACAAGGACAAAAAGGGGTGGGAGGCAGTATGGCTGGAGGAATGGATCACCACAAAAGGGACACAATCTGTGTCTTGGGCTGCTGAATGTGGTGAGCAACCCTACTTTTTCGCTCTATCCATCCTCCTTCTCTCACAAAATATGTGCTTTAATTTTTCTTCTTTTCCTCCTGAAGAGCACCATAATCAGCAGCAGAAAGGGAGGGAGACAGAGAAGAGGCATAAGGAGTGACAGCTGAGTACAACAAGCAGAAGAGGGTACTGGTTACTGCTGTCTCAGGGATGAGCTACCACTCTAAGCACTCATCCTCCTGAAAGATGCTGTGCTGCCCTCTGACTTGCCTTACCACTCTTCTCAAACTACTTCAAGACAAAATGGATTTCATTAAAAACTTACTGTGCGGATTTTTAAGCATTTGGAACATTTCACATCTTTAAACAAAATTACCTCAATCATAAAAGAACTAGCGGTCTACTATGATAAACTAAACTGGCCATGACTAATTCACCTAATTTTCACATAATATCATCCTACTTTGTATTATAAGAACAGCCACACGGGGAGAGAATAAATGTTCGTGTTGCTCAGTGTCATGTGGAGTACTGTCCTTCCAGTGGAGATAAAGTGCTTGAGAAGAGACCAATGATAAAAGGATAGTGTCCATCCCCCCTCTCCTTAGTACTCCAAACTCCAACTATTTTCAGCCCAGGGAACTTTCCAAGCAGAACATGGGTCTGTATATGTCACCACTTCTAGAGATTTCTCTTCCATTTACTTGACCTGTCTCTGCTTGAATTCTAATGGGTCGTGAACTGGTGTCGGCGTGTGTATTAAAAATAGAATTTGGCCTATTATTTTCTTCTGGGTGCTCACACACTTCAGCAGCATTATACATGCATTTTGCCTCCCAGCAGAACTCAAAGTGAAAAGGTTCTTCCTTTCAAGTATGTTGCGCTGGGAGTTTGAAATACATAAAATGATAAAATTTAAGACCATGGCCTCTTGAAATGCTGATAAATCTGCACCCGCTTTGTAGACTTAGGTTAATATCTGTAAGGAACTCTTTTTGTGGACTTTCAAACAGAAGCATGAACAGTACAGACAATTGCAAAGGTATGCCATGATTGGCTATGGTTAGAAAATATCTACTGTTTCTTTCTTATTTAGTCAAAAATTCTGAGGCATGAACCTATGTATTAAGATTCATTATAAAAAAAAAGAATCTTTATTAGAACCAGATGTAAAAATATTGTCTTATTTCTTATGGTCCCTACTTAAAGATTCACTATTGGAAAGAATATTGAAGCAAATGTACCTGAAAATATCATCATTGCTGATATTGTTTCAATAATATTCATTACTCAGAGAAGCTGTTAGAAGCAAGCAAGTTCTGATGACCTCCAGATATCTCTTTAAACTTGAATTGCTCTATAATTCTATATGTCTAAGTAGAAAAATACCACAGCCAACAAAGAAACAACAACAACAAAAAAAAAAACCTGACAGAAAAGCCCCACAACCTACCAACTACCCCTAACTAAACCCAAAACCAAATTAATTCATAGAGTTGTCTAAAATTGCTGATAACTGCTTAGACACTATCTTATATTCTAAATTACCAGATTTCACTCAGGCAAGCTTGTCTTGATATTAAGTTTTGAAATTGAATATGAAGATATTCTAGAAGAAAAGGGTTTTTTTGTAGCCCTTACTACTCTGCTCAAAAAAAGACTAAATAGTTGTAGTTTAAGCAGGACACAAAGTGATGAACTGAATTAATCAAGCATTCAAAAGTAGAGTGAGTAAACAGAAAGACACTGTTTTAAACAACATTTCATGTTGAATTTCTCAGAAGACAAGTGTGTGCAGATGTCAATGGAACTTCTAATATACAATGTAAATTCTCAGTTTAGGGACTACTGATTTTTAGACTACAGAGTTATTCAGTTTCTTGTCCAAAAAAGAGAAATTATTTGAAAATTTGAATTATTTATTTTACAGAAAAGCCACAACAAAATAAAAAAAGACTAGTGAAGGGATGTAAATTGCAAAACACTGATAGATAGGCTTGTCAACCATATTTACAGACTTATTTGCAAATTTCTCCTGGTTCGTGGAAACAAACTCAGTGTAACATTCAACAACTAGCTGTGATGAACACTGCAGTTATTCAACATCACCTTCAATTATAATGTCTGGTTTGTTAGAAGATGTTCTGTTGGTCCTTCAAATTGGCTGAGCATTCTATAAAGAAAGCTGTATTAATAATCAATAGAAGTGCATGCTAACAGGTAGAAAAGTACCTGCAGTATACATTTTCAGTATTGCAAACTTGCTAGTATTTTGTGAACACTATTAGTTATCCGAATATTGTTTGTTGGATTGAAATTGACCCAGATTGTTATGTGCCTCTGCTCTTCAAGTTAAACCCTTTCTCTGAAGGATTGTATGCAATTTAACTGGTGCATAAACGTCATGTTTACTGTTAATAAAGGTGTAGATTGCATGTGGGGAAAATACTGCTGTCTCGGGGATGAGAGGAGTACAGCGTTCTTAACATTGTTACCACTTTCAATTACCAGCTGAATAAATTAGCTTGTTCTTCCTTTTCAGTTATTAACTTACTATTTTTCTACTACTGCTTCTGATAAAAATGTTTTCCTATCTAATAGCCACAAATTTCATGTCTTTCATGGAAAATTATTTGTTTAAAAGCCTTTCTTGGACACAAAAATTGTTATCAGCTTTAGTATACCTCAAAACCTCAACTTCATTTTGTGGGGTTAATTCTTTTCAATTGACAAGGTTATAACTCTATATCTCTAGAGTCCTTTAACAGTTTTGTTCCTTTCTTTAGGTATTTACCTCAGAAACCATACGATTTTGGGTTTTACTTTTTTAAAAGAGGGAAAAAAGCTATTTATGGAACTCTTCAAAAAAAATTTGGTGATATTCCTTGTCATGAATGAATCTGTCTTCAGGGCTCTCTTCCCTTAGACCACTTTTCTGTTTATGTGTAAGTAAAAAAAATCACTCAAAGAATTTTACGTGGTGTTTACTTCTGTAAAATGTGTGCAAAAAATAAAGACTAAGTATTTTTATAATGTTAATTGCAAAAAAATATACTTCAAAAAACACTGGATGAAATCGTATATCTAATTATAGTATGTAAGTTAATTCTCTCCTTCATAATTTTTGCCATAATATTTGCAAAGAAAGATGTCCTGAATACTGCGACATTTTGTAAAAGAGAAGAAAACCAACCAAATTAAAATCAATAAAAAGAGAAAAGAACATTTCTGAGTTTTTTTCAAAATGTGTTTTAAAATGTGAAAAACTTTAACATTAATGAATAATTCTGAAACTAGGAGTTCTGTAAATAAAGCTGGTATTTTCCTTTCTTTTTCTATTTAAGTTTGATAAAAAAATAACCTCTGCTTTTTCTGTTTACCTTGTCTGTCATTATGATCCCAGTTTATAAATGTCTCTGTTAATATATGCTATACACATTCTAAGCAATGTTTTTTTGCAATTACATATGTTGAATTTTTGTAAAGAGATTTTGTATTACTTTTTATTAGTAATTAGAATTCACAAAACAGTTTCTCCTACAGAAGTCAGTCTTTAGCTTAGAGTAGCCAAGTTCTTGCAACTTATTATGTGACTTTTTTTATGAAAGTGAGTCACCTATAGCTATCAGAGATGGCACCTCCTGATATATTTCTCTTTACAGATATCCTAGCACAAAAAAATAAACATATAAGTTATGAAAAACTAAGTCAAAGCTACTACTGAATAAAGCTTAAAATAGATTTTTTTATATAAAATTTAATGAAACTAAAAAATTCATGAAAGAACTAAGGGAAGTTGTACTATTGCTTGTTCAATATGTGCTTTTAAGAGAATACTCACTGTAAAATTCAGTCATAAAAGCTCATTACCACTTACACACACTTTGAATGGTAAAGCAGCCCGATGTAAACTTGCCGCTTATTAAATGTAGAAAGTCATGGTGCTGAGTGCACTGTAAGCCTTCAGTCCCCCTGTCCATGCCTCTGTGGCTCTCCCCATCTCTGTCCACAGCCCAGTTTGGGATCATCAGCAAACTCATTAAGATTGCATTCAGTTCCTTCATTCAGATCACTGATAACCAGATTGAACAGGGCTGGCCCTGGAGCTGCACCCTGGGAAACATCACTGGTGACCGGTCACCAGCCAGAGGCAACGTCACTCACCACAGCCCTCCGAGCTCTGCCCTTCAGCCCCTTCTTCACCCAGAGTGCTATGAAGCCTCACACATCTCCGTTAGCTCCCTCAGAACACTGGGATGAATCCCATCAGTCCACATGGACTTGTGAACTTCCAGTTGATACAGACAGTCCCTTACAATTCCAGTGTTTGCAAGTGGAGAGTCACTGTTCCCACAAATCATGGTCCTCCAGCTCAGGACGGGACAGCCCAAGCTCTGCCACCATTGCTAAAGGCTGCAACAGAAAAAGCATTGAATGACTTCATTTTTTCTTCATCCCTATTAGTCAGATGGCCATCCCCAACAAATATTAGTCCAATGTTTGCATTCCACCTCCTCCAACTGTTAACATACTTTAAAACATCTGCTGCTGAATCAGCAGCCATGGTGAATTCACTCTCCATGGACAGATGCATTCATCTTCCCAAGGTTATCTCAGACACTACAGGCAGGGAGATACTCAACCTTACTGAGTAAGAGGTATGGCTGAAGTCAGTCAAGCTCCACCCAAACATAAAGAAATAGTATAAAAGTGAATTAGGAATGGGGAAGAGTTGGGAAAGGCTCCATCCTAAGTTCTGGGATCAGTCAACGGGCTAAACCTGACTTCTCCCCCATAGGAAGATCTATTGGGTAAGAACCACACTCTGTGAGTGTTGAATTATGATCTCACACCAGTTTTTTATGGGTATTAGAGCTTTTCTGCATAGTGCTTTGAATTCGAGTATTACTTTAAATATGTTTTTGCCGTCAGATGCTATCGCCAGTAGTCTTTGAACCTTAATCTGTCACAATCTTATAAATTAAGAGCATTTTCCTGTGCATTGTTAATGCAAGTCCTTCAGAAACGCTGGCAGTCTCGGGCAGTGGGTAAAGGTGTGGAGACCCAGGAGGGAGTCTCTCTGTTTGGAGTGTGACCCTGCACAAGTTGGTCGAGCCACCCTCTGATGTGATGAATTGCTCAGTGAATGGTCCTCACAGTGGGACATTGTCAGATTAGCTGGGCAGAAAGGTCTCAGTTTTTGTGAGGCTCTGACAAACTAATCAAACACTAAGGGTTTGAGTAAATCTAGCCTTTTCATGTGGCAGAGAAATCAAAGTAAATTCAACCGAAACCATTGTCTTTAGGCTCATAAGCAAGACTTCACTGACTTGAAATAGAAGATTATATTCCTCCTTTCCTCAGTACTTCGAGCATTCTGCCAAAATTTTTAGACTATCAACATACCAGTTTACAATGCTAAGTCATATCTCGACAGTCCTGACTAAAACCTAGTAACCATTGCTCATATTTTTTACACATACTGTTCCAAAATTAAAGAGATTGTTAATAACAACTCATATTTTCATAGAATGTCTGCAATCAATGAATACATTATAATCCAAAATATGTGAAGCTCTCATGTAATAAATCTATTAAGCTCTCTGAGAAAATATGCTCTCCCACGTTTCGTAAAAAATCACTTGTCAAAGCTCTTTTCACATTTAGGACGCAGATAACCTGTAAACCAACATAATTCACATATAGTAACCTCAATAAAGGTGATGAGACAGCCATAACTGTTTCAATAAGCTACCACTCTTTCTTGCTTTTCTCCTATTTTCAGCTACAAATAAGCATTTCTATTAATAAATGCTTCCATTAAAATGAAACATTACTATAACAAAGATAGCAAAGTTTTGATATATATCTAAATAATTTTTATGAAGATTAATAATGTCAGTATCAAGTCAGAGCACTGATTTTTTTTCTGGTAAATATTTGCACAAGGGCCAGCATCTACCACCAGAAGTATTGAATTCTTCACGATTGAATTATATACATTTTAACAGAAAATTCACAACATAAAAGGAAGAGCTAGAATTCTAACCTTGAACACATACATAAAATACATTCATTGAACTCATTTGAACTCCAAATTGATTTTTACTAAACATCACTCAAGGCTAAGTGAATTTTAGTTAAAGAGTTAGTGTGGCATCATCTGTCCCTCTAACAAGGATGTCAAAAATAGCCTCTGGTCTCCTTCCAACTGTGCTCTTATCTTTTGCAGAAACCCATCTGCTGTCACATCAATGAAGATGATTTTTTTTCCCCAAGTATTTTTCAAATGCATTGATATTTATCTTAGGTACTGTAACAGGTATGTGTAAGCTAACTGTAGACAACAAAAAGAACCTTTTTTTTTTTTTTTTTAAGGTCCATGTTATTAATTTAAGGAAGATTTGTAAACCAAAGCTATTTTTAAGTATTTCTTTCCTTTGATATCTGAATTTCTTAATAAAGTGACTAGCTTCTCTAGTGAAGATTATAAGGGAGGAAAAGGATGCTCCTGGAGATACTGGATCAAATTTAGACCAGCTGTAAGAAAATACAGTTTCATTGGGTATTATGTGCAGTTTCATTGCAGCTGAAATGATCTATATCTGCGAAATTTACAGTTTCTAAACACAACAAGAAAATCATGCCACTGTCACAACTAGAGGTAATGGGCACAAACTGAAACACAGGAGGACCCATCTGAACACAGAAGAAGAGTTAATGGTGAGGGTATAAACATACACAGGTTATGAGAGATGTTTAGAGCTACTAAAAAGCCATCTGGACATAATCCTGGACAGCAATCTCTAGATGGCCTTACCTGAACAGAGGTGGGCTTTGAACAAGATGACCTTGATGACTTTCCAGCCTCAACCTATTCTGTAAATGAAGCAATGACCTGAGACACCCACATAAAGTAAGGTAGAGTAAAAACTGGATGAAGATTACAGCATATTTGTCAGCTACATTGTTGTGCTCTAAAATCAGAAATGTGGGGATTAAGTTCACTTTTTTCCCTAAGCATCATGAGTATTTTTTAAATGAAATTGGTTCTTTGGCTATTCAGAATTATCATCTATAAAATATGAAGACTTTTTGTCTCTCTTACTGGCATGTTGATTAATTCCTGCACCTGAAGGTATTTTACAGAAGTAGCTAGAAAACCACTAAATTTATTAATAATAAAATGAATAAAAAGTAGTTGTAGTAAAAATGGGAAAGAAGTTAAAATAAAGGAGATTGAGTGGGAACAGGAAATGTTTTGGAGATTTAGTTGCACAGCTGAAGACTTTTTCTACACTGCTAATTTGAAGTATAAATACTCCTTATTTGCCATTGTACACACATAATATATCAAAATAGTCTGGTAAGAGAAGTCAAGTTTTACTTCAGGATGAATTATGTGTACATCTAGCCTCAGTGTTTAAAAAATGAGTCATTCAGTACTCCTAGGGAGGTAGCAATAACCATTTCACCTTCAAGAAAGAACTGACTGCCTGTTACATCTCTCTTAGGATAATACAATGTCTAATTAAACAAACAACCAGCAGATCCCTAAATTGGATGTCTAATCCATCCTTAGTATCCTTCTTTATACAATTTAGACAAAATCAAAAATAGCAGCTTGAGTATATTTATAACCCATACTGTGTAATGGCATCACATGCTTACTTTTAGCTTATTGTTGATTTTCTGTCTTAAATTTTAGGGTTTTTAACAATTCAAGTTTAGGCCTAAGCAGTAGATACTTATTAGGAAAATTAAAGGGATAAAAGCTCCCTCCTCTCCTTAATATTTTTTTCATATTCAAGGGGAAAAAAACATCTATACAACTTCAACGTAATTATTCTTCAAGTTTTCTCAACATTAGAAGTTCAATAGATAAAAGAGACATTTTAGATGAATGTTTGTACCGAAACCACAGCACCTGCCTGCTTCTCATAGAAAATGTAATACATTTCAATTTAGCTTAGCCTGCTTCTCACTGAGGGAAACTTAAATTAACATCTGAGGGTACAGGACCACACAGTCAGGAAAACAGACCAGAGATTAAAAACAAAAGGAAAAAAATGCCATTCTGAAGGAAAAGCATCATTACAGGAAAAAATATTTCTCAGTTTAAGAAAAGAAGTACTTGGGGTGGGATATATCATTGGGGTGAGGAGCAGGTACACAGGTTTGCCTGTGTGCTTGGAAGCAAAGGGAATCTGTGACGCAGCAGGTGCCAAGTACTATTCAAGTTATCGCTATCAAAAAAAGGAATGGTACTGGTAAGCCACTAAACAATGCTGTTTGTAAAATGGGGGTAATTATTTCATCATTTGTTGCTATCAAAACAGAAAAAGTTAATCTAAGAATAATCCATCTGCATTTACCTGTAGAACATATATCCTATTCCATCCCACCTCCAAAAACCACCAATTGATTGTTGGAGATATCTAGCTAAAAAGGTTAAAAGGAGATGAATTTTCCTTCATAAATAGTAATAAAATGTTGATAATTTCTCTGCCTATTTTTTTAAAAATGTGCCTATTATTTCGATGTTATGAATTATTAAAGAAATACATAAAATCCTGTTCTATGCCTCAAATGAAATAACTCAGGAAGTATTCCTATCAAAAAAGAGTAAGAAATAAGCTGAGTAGAAGATTGGCTCTCGATATATTGAATACAATAGGGATAAAAACAATATAAACTTAATTTTATACTTAATTAAATACAGCAGGACCAGACTGCCAGGGACAGAGATACAGTATCTGAAAAATTTGATGGGTTTTTTTCCTATTGCTCTGCAAATTTTCTAGATACTGCAGCCTATTCTGTCCAGTTAAACCTCACACTCTGAGGAAATACTTGTCTTTACTTCCAA
The DNA here is from genome assembly GCF_027477595.1 of Haemorhous mexicanus. Lineage (NCBI taxonomy): Eukaryota > Metazoa > Chordata > Aves > Passeriformes > Fringillidae > Haemorhous > Haemorhous mexicanus. The sequence continues at coordinate 76,680,939 of NC_082341.1, forward strand.
TGCCCAGTCAACTGTTTTACAATGGAAAAAGACAATCTGGAATAATGGATTACTCCAGCTGCATAAGTATTAATGAGCCATTTGCTTTATGTTCATACACCTAGATTTCCTTTTATGACATCAGTAAGGAATGGGTTTTATATCACTGAAATTGCAGCCATATACAGGAACATAGTAAAACTCCTGAACTAGGGATAAGGGAATCATAATGATGAATGTGAATACTTCTATGCATGTAAACTCAAAGCTTCCAAACTACAGATAGACTAAATCCCTACAGAATACTCCTATAATATTTTTAATAACTCAAGAGATTGAATGGTAAAAGGTTTTACCTCTTCAAATAGTGGGTGCTATGCAACACAGTGGAAAAAAAAGCAGAAAATTCATAAACCATATAAAAAAGCTTACAAGTGATGAAGTTTATATTGTTAGATAGAGTACATAATCTATTGAGGGCAGCTCTAGTAGCTGCTGTTTTCAGTAACTGACCGTCTTTATTGCTACAGGAAGGCAGCAGAAAACTTCTGTAGTAACAATGAAAAAAGTGTCATAAAACATGGACTTAAAGACTTACATCTAGTAAGATTATGGAGAGATATTTTGTGAAGAAGATGAATGGTGCTTTTTCAGTAATATATTGTGGAGAATATCTGTACTGGATAGGTATGAATAGTAAATAAAAATCATAAAAGCAATGAAAGGAGAGAATTTTTTGTCATACTTGAAGTTGGGTTTTATTTTCCCAGTGCAACAAAGCTTTTCAAACATTGTTGTAAAAACCAGAATTGTGCTTTTATATCCCTTTTGCTCAAGGTTTCATAGTATATTCTGCACTTCTTTAATATAAATTCTATTAAGGACTACTCATTAACTGTATGGGCCATACCGCCCTTTTTCTCAGGTTATCATCAAATTTTCAGAATGTAAAACTTTAAGGACCTGTTATCATGCAACTGTATTGCCAAAGGTGGAGTAATGTTAATGTGATAGATATTTTTTAAAATTCTTTTAGAATTTAAAAAAATATTTTAAAATGTTTTGCATTTACTGACATGTTTGTGCGCATTTTTCAAAAAATAGCAATCTTTTGTCATCTTTCAGTTTTTTCAAAAGTACTTAAACAAGTAATTATTAAAACAGCATTTTCTGACATTGACATTAGAAGCTATTTAGTACGTACAAATGGAACATCTGTAACAGCTGGAATAATTAAGTGACTACAAGAGAAAATTAATCATTAACACCACATAGTGTTTCTTCTGTCTTATTTTCAGTCAAAGGCATTTTGCATGTAAAAAAAAAAAATTTTAAAAGTCAATGATTTATTTTCACAAGATACTTCAAATATTAATAGTCACAATCACTATATTTCCCTAAATTTTTCGATAAAATATCTCATGAATTAGAACTACCTCAGCTTACTTAAAATGGGCTAGCCAGTGTTTCTGCCCCTGTGTGTTTAGCTTCTGTCTGTCTGAAAATTGTGTCCTTTGTCAACTCTTTAAATTACTGCTCAGATATTCAATTGTTGATGTTGAAGTAACCTGAATATTTTTTTCAACTAGATCATAGATTCCAGTGGTTTGTTGCTTTTTTTTGTTCCAGGTTAGGATTTTGTTTTCTTTTCTCTTTGTCTTTTTTCTTTAGATATCTTATCTTTAGGAATTCTTAAGTTCCTCAATATTTTTTCTATTCCCCCCACTACACTCCTCTTTATTTATAAAGCTGCCTGCAATATCTACCTCTTTAAAAACTTTCCATTCATTGGATAATGACAAACAATGAAACTTAATGAAGGAATAATAGTATTCTTAATAGCTCTATTTACTGCCCCTATAGTTGGGGTTTCACAGGAAATACACTCAACTCTATAAAAACTTATGAAAACCAGAACTGGACTCTTCACTGTGGCCTAGTGACTTCTGGATCCCATTCAACTGGCTGTTAAAAATAACAGCAGAATATTGCAAAGTTTTAATTACAAATGGGGAACTTCAGTATTTTTTCTTATATTGCCAGAGGTATGAATTTCTGTCTGTTCCTGTAGAATTGTACCTTCAGGAGTCATCTGCAGTTAAGGTACAACTCTATCACTGTGATGTAATTCCTCCCTTCATACTTCATCTCTCCTCAGTTGCATTTTGTGTGGAATGCTTAGCACAGATAGCCTACTGATTAGGCTATCAGAATTATTAATAGGAAATAACATGATGCTACATTAAGCAGCACTACATAGCAGTGATTAATAAGTCAGTGTAAATAAATGCAGTAGGACTGTACCCTACCATGATAAATCTTTTGGACATTGACTGCTAATGTCAGAACAGTTACAAGATTTGCTTGTAAGGTGTTCAAATTTATAAGACGTCTGGATTTTTTTGTTTTTAAACAATTGTCTTGCCAGTCTTTACAGTCTGTATTCTCAAAGTAACTCGATCTAGCCTGTATAGGTACTCAGAAGTTCAGAAGTCAATATTTTAAGAATTTCTCCTCTTATGTATATGTCAGTTATTTAATATACTCAGATATCACATTTGTGATATCTCCATTGCTTGAACATATTTTTTCAAGTATTGCATATTCTTTGTCATTTACAAAGAAGATGCCAAATTAAGGAATGCTTTCTTCTTTTTTGGTGTCTCCCATTAAAAATTAGATTCAAAGTGGAACCGCCTTCTTACCTTTAAATAAGAGTACAGTCTTATCCTCAAAAATGTTTTGAAAGGGAGATTAATTTGCAAATTGTAACATTTCTTGTACTATATTATCTGTTTCCCAAAGTCTTCTTTTAATCACTAGATTGCAGTTATTGAGTAACAAAATAAAGGCACTCATAGGAACAAAAAATTTAAAAGGAAAAAAACCTGAGCCTTCTAGGTTAGAATGACTACTAAAATCTCAGAAAGGAGGACAGTAAATGAAATACAGTTGTTAGCTGCCTCATCCTGAAAATGATCTATCTTCATCTTCTTGGAGATTCTTCTTCTCTCAAAATCTTAAACACTGTAGGACCAATGGAGTCATCTGTCAAGTGGAAATCCTTCGTAAGTTCAAAAACAATTGTTGGACTTCTGCCAGACTACTGTAGACTTCATGATCTGCCTGTTCATCCTAGTTAGGTGGTCTGTAACAGGCAGAACACCCATCCTGCTGACCTTTCCCTTGATCTTTGCCCACAACCACTCAACATTGTCATCATTACCTGTGATTCCAATGTGATCAAAACACTCCCAAGCATACAGGACCACCTATCTCTTCCAAAGAGCTTGTAACCATCCATTGCAGCACTCCAGTTGTGAGAGCCATCCGTAACATTTCTGTGTTAGCAACCTCTATGCCAGTTTCCTGAAGAACCATGGCTTCTAGCTCCTCCTGTTTATTAGCCATGCTGTATGCATTGGTGTAGATGCACTTCAGCTGGGCTGCCAATTTCAGCTCCAACACTGGCATGACCTCCACCTCAGCCTTTCTTGAGTGGGCCTCACTGTATTACCTCTCCCCTTCAAACCTCATTTAAAGTCCTCTCAATCAGCCCTGCCCTCTGTTGGAGGCAGATGGACCACCTCCATTATCAGCTCTTGTTGGTGCTGTTCCACCACGATCAAAAAAAGAAAATTTCCACCTATAGCACCATCATCTAAGCCCTATATTAACCAGTCCAGTTATCTTTGCTGTCAATACTCACCCCTGGTACTGAAGGAATTGAGGAGAACACAACCTATGCATGGAGTCCTTTGACCAGCTCTCCCAGTGCCCTGAAGTTTGATGAGCTTCTGTTCATTTTATGGGTGACTTCTTCCTCAATGAACTTCATTCACCTTGTAAGCAGTGGTAGTTAGCTAAATGCACACTATTAAATGCTATTTTATACTGAAATTTGCTTATATGAAAATGCCACAGTGACAAATAGAGTGAAAACTTCCTAGGAATAGGAGACAGTTTCTGGAGAACATGAGACTGCACAGAAGGGTGAATATGAATGTCTGGAGGACTGAGAAAAGAGGAAGCCTGGGATGAAGTAACAGACCTTATGATAGCTGCTGATGCTTTAAACTCCTACTCCTTAAAAACATTCTTTCTTTAGTAGGGGGGGAACCAAAAATTAAGAAGGTCTCTACAGAGATATAGTATTGTTACATTACCAGTCAAATTAGTATTAAACATCTCTGGTTACACAAAATGGTACTAGACAGCCCAGTGATCAAGACATTCTGGCTGAGCTTTGTCTTTACAAACAAATCCTTTTTCATAACATAGTATTTGTGATTGTTGATAGTTGCATCTCTAGCTTTGAACACAGGCTGCACAGTCATCAATAAATTCCACTTTAAAGCCCCTTTTCATGTAGTCTTTAGATGTAACTTTCTAAGTGTCCTTGTCAAAGGAGAGGGAATTTTTTTGCAAGGACAAAAAAATATGTAAATTAAAGCATCTTGGATGATCCTGTGGATGTCACTGGGGCTGCATAATTTTTATGCATTTTTCATTCCATTTCAAGCAAAGTGTTATAACATTTCTTCGTAAAAATGCTTAGTTTAATTTTGAATACATCATTTTCTATTTGGTCAGCACTGTCTACCTTTCTGGGATTTAGCACAAAGGCACCTGAAAAAATAATGGAGCCTTTTCTTGAATCCCTGAAAGTGTAACTTTGCTGAGCAAAGTGGGACAGTGATTCAATTAGTGTTCTTTTATCTTGCACAAGTCAAGTAAAGGACAAGGAGGTTTGAAAGACCAAAACAGTAAGCATGAGTATAACTAATTGGAAAAAGTTATTTGTTGATAACATAAAGATATTCAATAAAGCTTGTGGATAATGTAAGTCACAATTCAAAAATCTTTTAACATTCTTCCAACTACTCACCATGAGATTAAGTATGAAACTGTAGGGAATGAAGTACCAATTTCAAATTAAAAAACTCAAAACATCATAAACTCAGAAGCTGCAAGGCTCTAAAGGCAAATTTTGAAAAGGCAGTGCTATCTTACCATCCAAAAAAAAAAAAAAAAAAACAGCAAACTGCCAAGAAGCATCATTTTTATCTCTGTAGAGGTTCAATGAAAACACTTTCTTCTGTTGCAAACATAATTTCCTGTCAAAATCATTTTTAGTAGAAAATGGTCACTCCTTTTTACTTACAGCTTGTGCATGCTTTCTCTGCTGAAGACACAGAAGTTTAGACATTGCAATGCTAAACACTGAAAGGCAGATGTAAAGGAGTTTTCACATTATAAAGGAAATATAGGGTGGTATCTGGAAGACCAGCAATCCAAAAGCATAGAATCATAAAATCATGGAATATTCTGAGTTGAAAAAGACACACAAGGATCATCTAAGTTCAGCCTGGCCTGGCGCAGGACAAGTCGAAGAACCACACCATGTACCTGAGAAACACTGTCCAAGAGCTTCTTGAACTCTGTAAGGCTGCTGCTTCGACCACTTCCCTGAGGAGACTATTCCAGTGCCCAAACACCCTTTGGGTGAAGAACATTTTCATAATATCCAACTTACACATTTCCTGACTCAGCTTCATGCCATTACCTCAGGTCTTGTCACCGGCCACCGCAGAGAAGTGACAGTGCCTGTGCCTCCACTTCTCCTCATGAGGAAACTGCAGACTGCAGAGGACTCCTCTCAGTCTCCTCTTCCCCAGGCTGAACAGACCAAGTGACCTCAGCCACTCCTCATATGGATTCTCCTCAAGACCCTTTTCATTCTTTTGTGCACTCCTTTGGAATCTCTCTCATAGTTTAATGTTTTTCCTTTATTGTGGCACCCAAAACTACCTCCATCACTCAAGGAGAGGCCACCACAGTGCAGAGCAGAGCAGGACAATTCCCTCCCTTGCCTGGCTGGTGATGCTGTGCCTGATGCCCCCCAGGACAGGGTTGACCCTCCTGGCTGCCAGGGCACTGCTGGCTCATGTTCAGTTTACCATGGACCAGGACCCCCAGGTCCTTTTCTGCAGGCTTGCTTGCCAGCATCTTGTTTCCCAGTCTGTATGTAAATCCAAGGCTGGATGTAAATACAAAATATACAGGAAGTACAAACATAAAGAATTTAATTGTTCAACTCTCCAGACCATGACTCTTTTCCTGTCTTTAAATTGTATTATTTCAGAAATACTGTTAATATATCTCAGGTTTTTGAGATACCATTGTCCTGAGCTTCACCAGGGAACCTATGTTGCCCTGTCTGAAAGGTAACTTCCTGCTTTATAATTAAATGTGACTTTACCATTCATACTTAATAGTAAAAAGACATTAAGCTAGAGGAACAGCCTCTATTGGCTATCTTGGAATGTTTATTAAAACTCCTTCTTTTTATTAATGGATTATAAGTTTCAATATTTCATTTAGAATTGTCAGTGTTTGCATTAAAAAAAAAGTAATTATGTGTATTACAAGTGAATAATAACATGGAAGATGAAAGATGGCTATATTTTTACTTGAGACGCATTTTATTAAAAAAATTCACAGTACGTTGTGCATTATGTTACTGGCATAATATTTTATCTTCATTTCTCAGGTCTATTTGTGGCTTAACAATAAGTGTAAATTATTGTCTAACAGGTTTCCTACCAGAAAAATGTTGAGGCATTTAACATTAGCAGTAATGTAGGGAAAATATGTTCCATTTCTGATTTTTTAATGTTATAAAGTTTAGATGCATAGAATTGTTAATAATATTTCCTCACACGTATGGCAAACAGCAGCAAGCGGGTATGGGTGATAACAATGACTGCAAGTTTTAACCATGGAAAACTGCTTATATTTTAATTCTTAATATTTTCAATATTAATTAGGTTGGAGTAGACCAATCAAAATTTAATTTCCATTTTTCTCATCTTACTTTTTAAATAGGACAATTGAATAGCAAATGAACAATAATTTCCTGCCTGAATAATGGCTTTATACTGTTTCCTACCAAATTTTAGGTCTCATGTTTTCAGGTGTAGCAATATTTTTACCAAAGCCAGAGCACTGAGCAGTAAAGATCTCACTGAAAGCATTCAATCAATTGGTAATAAAAATGCACAAACATTGAGACTGAAGAGCACTCACACTATTCAAGTACTATCTGATAGATCACCCAGACATCCTAAGAAACAGCAATGAATTTAGAGATTACCTGGTCCAGTATTCTACATGGACTATAGAAGATCACAGATCATGATGTCCTTCATAATTCTGATAAAGTAATAGACCTGATTTAATTTTTTTTCTATACTTTTCTCATTAGTGACTACTATAGAACTGATTATTTTAGTGATATTAATAGAATCTATTAATAGACTTTATTTCCTTTTTCCTGTACTTCCATTTGGACCTTCTGCTTTTGTACTCTATGCATTCTTTTACATGTTTTTTATATATCCTGAATAACTTTGTGCCTCATTTTCAAAACATCTTTCTAGAAATGAGTAACTAGAATAAATTTAAATGCTCTACATGGGATTTCATTAGGCTTTTTTTCACTGATATCTCCTGTTTCAACTTGAAATACTGATACTGATGCTTTGCCTTTTTCGCAGACGAATAAAATTCTTATTGCAGTATTACAGGGATCAATTCACCCATCTAGGCTCTTTTCCAAGCATATAGACAATTTTCTTCCTTTTTTTTTTTGTTTCGTTCCCAAACACCTTATCATTATTTCTTTTTTTCATTTTTACACTGCTTCCCCTTTCTATTCCTCTTTGTACCCTCCCTCCAGAATTTTTTCTGCTTTTAGTAGTACTCATTACCATCTCCTCACTTAGTGTACAATTCACTGTTACTCATCAGTTTTCCTCTGTTAAAATAAGAAGTTATTCACAGAATCACAGCATGTGCTGGGTTGGAGGGGACCTGCAAGAATCACCAAAGTCCAAGTCCTGGCCCTGCACAGCACCATTCCCAAGAGTCACACCATGTGCCTGAGAGTTCACTTGAACTCTGCTAGGCTTGGTGCTGTGACCACTTCTCTGGGGAGCCTGGCCGAGTGCCTAACTGTGACATTGTTCACAGGGGTCCCAGGATGAGGGAAGAGATGAGAAAGTTGACTCCATGTTCAGAAGGCTTGGTTTATTATTTTATGATATATATTATGTTAAAGCTATACTAAAAAGAATAGAAGAAAGGATTTCAGCAGAAGGCTTAGCTAAGAATAGAAAAGGAATGAATAACAAAGGCTTGTCTCTGACCGAGACAGTCTGGACAGGTGAACTGTGATTGGCCATTAACTAGAAACAACCAGATGAGACCAATCACAGATCCACCTGTTGGATTCCACAGCAGCAGATAAGAATTGTTTACAGTTTGTTCCTGAGGCCTCTCAGCAACTCAGGAGGAAAAAAATCCTAAGGAAAGGATTTTTCATGGAACATGTCGGTGACACCTAACCATCCTCTGGGTGAAGAACCTTTTCCTAATATCCCACTTAAACCTCCCCTGACACAACTTCAGGACATTCCCTCAGGTCTTGTCACTGGTCCCCCAAGAGAAGAGATCAGTGTCTGCCTCTCCTCTTCCCCTCATGATGAAACTGCAGTCTGCAATGAGATCTCCTCTTAGTCACCTCTTCTCTGGGCTGAACAGACCAAGTGACCTCAGCTGCTCTTCATAGGGATCATTTCTGGTGTTTGACTTGCTCAGTTTACAAATATTCTCAAGAGACCTGCAGTTTCATGTGCCAGTTTCTTTGTGCAGAGAGGTAATATAATCATCACAATTTGAGCCCATTAGGAAATAGACAGGCACATCCTCAGAGTGAATGAAAGTCCTTGAGCACTTCCCCACCACATTCTTATCTTTCAGATGCTTGTCTTGTTAGGTCACAACATAAAGAGCAGTTTATTGCACTTAGCACTATTTAGGAAGCAGCTGAATAACTGTGGGGCAGAGTTGCACAGGGGATGAAACTGCATCTGAAGATGGAGCTCCCTGAGTGTTTCATTCACTTCAAAAATGGAAATTTCCATGTTCAGACTTCCATTTCCATTCTACACTTGGCCTCTGCTCATGCAGATGGTTTCAGAGTCCTTCACAAAGACTTATGTATAACATTTACTTTGCTTTCAACACAAAAGTCAGTTCTTCTTATTGCAATTTTTACCATCAAAACTACCCTTTCCCTTACCTTGCCTGGTTGCTTCTTGTCAATCTTATTTTTGTCCTCAGTGAATTCTTAACAACTGTCAATGTTTTGCAAGTTTTCATTTATGTAACTTTAGAAATTCCTATTTCATATGTATTTGACTTTAAAGCTTAAATTGTTTGCTTTCTTCATTCTTTAGGGCATATGTTCAGCTTATGTGGCATCAGACTAACACAGAAATATCATATAACTACTCAGCTTTTCCTCTGTAAAAGATTCCAACCTGAATTAATATTTCCGTATTTATGAACTCCACAAAATGATAGATGACGGTAAAAAAATTCACACATTATCAGCCCTTTAAACATTTAGTTGAGAAGTTTCCTAAATATTAAGAATGCCCCTCCCCTGGGAAGTGTTGTTTTGGGAAGACAAGCAACATTATCTATGGATATTCTTCCTTTCTCCCAGTTTCCCTGAGGCTTTATTGCTGATAAGGACATCATATATTATGAAATATCCTTTTGGTCAATGAGAGCATCTGTGTCAGCTATGTCTCCTCACAACCTCTTGCCCTTCCTCAGTCTTTTTGCTTTGAAAGCAGAGTGAGGAGAAGGCTTTGATGCTTTGCTATTCAGTAACAGCCAAAATACGGTGTGTTTTCAATGCTGTTTTAAACACACATACAAAACACAGCACCATATGGGCTGCTTTGAAGGAAATGAACTCCATCCTAGACAAACCTGGTACAAAAGTGGAGAATATCAGTTTTTATTAAGATATAAACTCCTTTCAGGCAAGAAAAGTTCATATGAAATATTACCAGTGCATCCTATTAAATAATAAGAAAATATCTATATATAACAGAATGCATATCTTTAATCTACTACAATATTCCTTGTTTATAAATTATAGAGAAATTATCAATAGTAGACTAGATTTTCAAAACTATATAAAGACAGTGGCTAATTCCAATTGTGTAATGACTTCAGGAATCTTTAGTTTTCTTTTAGAAAACACAACATATGCAATTCTGTAATGAAGAATACAGTGCAATAGAATGTACCACACAGTCTGCCCTACTTAGTGATTCTTTCTGAAATCTCTTTTCAGTGGCACCTGTACAACAGTACTACTCCTTATGGCTTGCCATTGTGAAGCTGTGAAGTGGGAAATCAGTGAACTTCCATGTACCACCACAGTGACTAGACAAATAATTTGGCATTACAAATTCAGTTGGATTATCTGAAACATCACATGTTTACCTCATGATGTTGAAACTCAGTAAAAACTTACAGATGTATAGAATGTTGAGTTACACCATTGGAGAACAACTTTATCTTCAAAATTTTTTCCAGTTCCATAGCCTTTTCTGATGTGGTCATATTTATTCATCTGAGAGTTTCCATTGGATTGTGGCATTTAATATTTCAAAATCTGTGCTTTTCCAATTTTTTTCCATGACAAAGAATGGTTCTTCAGTAGAAACATGACTGAAGAGTAGAAGCAAAACTCAACAAAACCTCAAGATTTATTGTTAAGTAAGGAAAATCAGTCTCTTTAAAACCAAAATTCAGAAATAACATCAATACAATTGCATGTGTACTCAAAAAATGTGCTGTTATAAGAAAAATTTAAGAAAAATGCTAATAATGAAACGCTAGACCATTATAAAAATGAAGCTGTAAGTTCCTCTCTCCCCCTTTCCTCCCCCTATGCACACAAATGGACTTATGAGAGCAACCACAGAAGATCAGCCAGAAGTTTTATCACTCCCTATAGCTTTTTCATGAACATCAAAGTATAAAAACCTTTACCAGAGGGCTGCAAGATTTAGCTGAAAAGATATGTGACTAATAGTAATTATATCCAATATGCAGAAAAGTTCCAAAGCACACAAACAAAACAGATTTTTTTTTTCCTCAAAGTTATCCTTTTTCCCCCTCAAGAATTCTATTTTTTACTGCTCACTAAAAAGACAAAATGATTTGGCAATCTGATGAAAGATGGGAAAATGTTTATTCATGTGTTGTGAAAATGTCCATTTCAAGCCTAATTTATAAAGTTATCTAAAAGAAGTCGTGTTACGAAGAAATACTTAAATTTTGGATTATCTAAAATGGGAAGAGGAAGAAGAGAGTCTGAAATAAAATTACCTACATATAGTATTGCAGAGCCTTGATCTTCACAGAGTTGTTCAATGTCTTAACTTGTGCACCCTCCAGATTTTGGAAGTATTTATTAGAACACTCGGCATTTCAGCTAACGCAACATTCCATGACATCAGCTGCCTATTTTCACAGCAGCCCTGTGCAGTCCTGCACTTAACTGTTCTTGCAAACTGTCTGCATAACACTTTCTGTTTGATCTCATAGTCATACATTTAATGCCATTCCTCTAATATATTTAAATATATTTCTTATCATTCTGAGGAATATTTTTTTATATTTCTCACTAATTTGTGACCAGTTAATATTTACTGGTTCTTGTTACAATATTGTCTTTCTTCTTTTCTGCTTCTGCAACCTCTATGCACTCCATGCAGTGACAATCTTGAAAGAGTTCAATAATCTTTTTACCCTTCTCACACACTTTAAACAGATTTACAATTGAACCTAAAATCTCAGTTATGGTAAAAATAGTGCCATAATAAAATAGTGAATGTAGGTATTGTAGGTATGTGTTTGAAAGTGGACAGATCAGCCAGCTAGGAAGAAATATGCTGGGCTTTGAGAGCAAGGAAAGAAACATTAATGGATTGCTCTCATAATCCACGGTTCTTTGACCTCACCTTCCACTGACTTTTATGAAACTCTTTTGCCTGCTCTTTTTGCCATTACAATCCTTTCATTTTGTGTGATCTAAAAGGAAATATATTAAGGATATGAAGACTTTAATAGAACAAAAGCCTTTAATAGAACAAATCTAAATCCAACTTTCACTAACAATTAACTACATGGACTAGAAATTTAGATTATACTGGTTCAACATCATACTTTATCCTTGCTTTCATTGGGAGACATGATAACAGTGATATTTATCTACCAGCATCTTTTGAAAACACCTGCAGGCAACAGAGCAGAAGGTAGGAAGGGCTTTAATTCTTGCTCATCTGTAGAGAAAAGCTGTTTACTTCACTTGCATTTATGTGAAGTAAAGTTAAACTTAGCAGTAGCTCAGGTTTGTCATGGGTAATTATGTTGTACATCTGTCCCCATGAATGTTTCTGAACTGTCAAAGTTTGCTTGTTCTGGTGCTGGAGTAGGTGTTTTATAGTTTACAGAAAACCAGGCAGCATAATTAAAGTCAGATAGTGGCAAGTCTGGAATCTACATTTTATACTTAAAAAATGAATTCTTGATTTTTCCTCTATACTGAAAGGCTAAAGTTTCCTCAAAATAATATTTTACTTAAAGCCAATATGTCACTTCATTAAAACAGAAGAGGTCTGAGTTATGAAAATATTGTTAAGATGTTATAGAATCAAGAGCAAATATTATATTTAAAACCTTAATTTTTTTATAAAACATCTCTGTGATGTTTAAAAATACTGAATCAGTCTCAAAATCCCATTATTGGGTAATTTAATTGTCCTTCATGAGTTCTCACCAGTTTATTTTATATAGCTTTTTCTGATTGCAGCAGGTATACTCCCCTGAAGACAAATATCTTAATTAAGTTGCCTACAACTTTCTAAATGAAAATAAACATATAATTATATGACTATGTATATAAATTTCCTATGTGCCAACCAAGCTTTTTCAAATGTCTGAAGATTTGATAACAGAAAGAGTAAGGAAGAAGAAGGTCAATTTTCTAACCAGGTGAAAAATGAAATTCACTCTCCTGAGTGAATAAACAGAATTTGTGCTATGTACAGTGAGAAAAGCCCTGAAAGTCTAAAATGAAACTTAAGTATTTGGTTTAAATTGATAGTAAGGAAATTGTGTAAATAATAGTGGAAAAAATATATTATAAAATTTTAACATTTCCAAGATTTTTCTCATACAAATTTGTGTATCAAAATATTGGAAGTCCATGCACACAATTATCTCTGTATGACATTGTCCTTCCCTATCTTTCTTATAAAGTGTATCTTCTACTGTTTACCTCTAAAAATTATTTTGTAAGGTGAGGTTCCTGTGACAGGACTTGAATCTTTGTAGAACAGTAGAATAAACCCAATGTTTTATTCCAGTTACAATAAACAGCTTTTCTGTTGTTACACAGAATATATTTCTATTCCTCTTCATTTCCCTAAACTAGCAGCATATACCAAAGCCATGCAGAGCCATCAGAGTTACCACATTCATCCTTTTGACAGTGCATTTGTAAGATGAAATCCTTTAATATTTCTGTTTTGAGGCTGTATTTTTAAATGGCCTGAAGAAGGGATTCATTGCATGAAAAGAGAAGTCAAGTTCAATGAGGACCTAATATATTTCAAAAGGAAGAGACAGATAACCGAGTTACTAAAAAAAAAAAAGAGGGCAAGAGTGAGGGCAATTTTCATACATTTGTAATTGATAAACAAAAAAGATTCTTTTCTTTATTCTTGTCAAGTTGTGAATGAAGACATTCATCTCCATAAGGATAAAGGAATTCCAACAAACTGGTCCCAACTGGAAAAACACTGTCTCAATTCATTTAAAAATGTAGCAGCTCTTCCCTACACATGTGTACCTAATATATTTAGTGAAAAAGTTTTAAAGGATGTTTGGATTAAATAGCTACAGTAAGCAACTAAAATCTGAACATTACAGTTCTAGAAAAAATTGTGTGTTCTGATCCTCATAAAGTCCCATACAGAGAGAGTTCCTTTAATTATAATCCTCTGTAAGCACACCACCTTAAACCTAAAAATATAACCGTTAAAATTTTATTGGTTTTAATAATTTCCTTTTATCACTAAAAAAATATTGAAACAATTAAAGTATACCTGGTTGTTGCCTGTTCCTCAATATACACGGAGAGTTTTTCTTAGTTTTCAATATTATGTTATTCCTAAATATTTATTCAATACGACTGTATTATTTAAATATCACTATCTGTCTACCTTATTATTTGCTTCATTATGAAACAACTCAAGTAAAAATTTTAAAATCTGTTGCAACCAGAAAAAGAAAAATCCTTTTTTTTAAAACTATCTTTGTCGGCGTAAATTTAAGTGAAAATTCCTTCAATTTAATATCATATACAGTAATGTTCTTGTCAGTTGTTCAAATACCAATAAAGGTTCACAAAAACAAATGAATATTAGTATTCCAAAAAAAGTGTGACTGTGTAGTTTTTAGGCTAATGATAGAGAAATAATATTTTACTACCTTAGGATAGAGGAGAGAACAGCGTTCATTCAAATTTTATTTTGTTATTTCCTAGATATCTATAACGTGATTCCAAATATATTACTATCTTATTCACAAAACTGTTTATTTGACATTGTTTATTAGTTTCAGTTTTATTCATTTGTCAGGTATATTAGCTCAAACAGCACAGTCAGTTTCACAGGTTAGGAGTAACAACATCTATGTACCAATTTCATCCCTTTTTTTTTTCATATTCTAATGACTTTCACAATATTTCTTGTCTGCCCCTGTTGCTCACAAGCAAATAAGAGAAACTGGTGAAATTACTAAGTTCATAAAGAAAATGGTCTTTGTACTGTAGATACAATTTTATTAACTATGAAAGAGGAATAAAGCAAGAATAATTATACTTAAGACTCTTTTATTAACACTAATGTTAAAAACAATTTGGAAGAATAAAAAATATATTGAAGAACTGTTACTTCTTCAGTTAATTTAAAATTCTTTTAAATATCTTATTACTCTCAGCTGTATCCTACCAAAATTTTTGACAGAAGATACAATTTACACATATCTGCATAGTGGTTCACAATAGCTTTCAATAAATCTAGGCAAATAAACCCTACTTTTTATTCTCTAGGTATAGAAACAAGTGACTAAATTTTGAGTTCCAAAAATTTGAAATAAATAATAAATAAACTTCTTCCAAGATGTGAAACAGTAAGTATGATCTCTGTGGTTAAAAAAGAAAGAAACAGCTGCACAAAGTTAATTGTTTTTTTTATGCAAAAGAGCACCAAACTAAATAATTTCATTTTTTTTCATTGTACCAGACAATGGAAGCAAACTGAAAATTCCCTTTCTCCATTTCATAAAACAGCAGTAGCATGTGGAGGAAAAGAAACAAACACAAAAACCCCAAACCAACAAACAAAACAAACAATCAAACTGACAGTAAAGGACATTATCAACAGAGTTAACAATGTGCCATTCTGTGTGAGCATGAAGCTTCAGGATAAAAAAACAGTTTTAAAAACAAAAACATTGCATCAGTTTATTGTGGCTGTAATATTAACATAAATGAAGACTGAGTATACCAGATATAGACATATATATACATACATACATACATACACACACATATATATATATATGTCTCCAATAGAACAGACATATATATATATATTTTTTTTTTTTCAATAAGTAAGAATTAAACCTCATGTTTCCAGAAGGTCAAGAAAAGAATGTCCAGGTTTTTTCTTACTGAATTGAAAAGGGAAAAAAAAGATGAACTACAAGTGATCATGAAATCACCTATAATACATCATCTGCTCTACTACCCATTCTCCACCACTCAGCACTTCAAGTTGGAAAGTTACAGCTTCTCTAAAGTTGTAACATACCCCAACATACCCTAGCAACACATCTCAAACACCAGAAGTAAAAATGTGACATATTTAAAGGAGCTATTGAAATATTACAGGAAAAAAGTTCTCTCCTTGTAGACACCAGACACAAGTATTACAGTATTTGTGCACTAAGTAAATAGTTATTTCCCTGAACACATACCTATTGTCAGAAGGCATTGTTTGAGCTGGCCCTGTGTGTTTGGTTATATGAAATGACATATGTCTGAAGCCAGAAGGCTGTTCAGCAAGCAGTGCCCTGTCATATGATATGACATATGTGTGCGCCCAGGCTATGGAGCCGCCACATTAAGAAGGGCTTTTCTGATTTAACAGATGAGCTCTCTATTTATATGATATCTATAAAAGATCATTTTCTGCTTCTTTAAACCTGCATGTAATAGGGAAACAACAAAAAATTGAAAGAGTAGGAAGGAAGCTCTCTCTTACTGCTGCCTGCTTCCAAGAAAATGCATGTGATACTTAACATGTCTGAATTTAATTCAACAACTCTCTAATTATGGTTTCCTAAGAGATGCCATTTACATGGTACTCTGCCATTTTCTGAAGTGATGCAGTTGAAAAGTTAAGTGTCTTACAGAAACTTCTGGTAATGCAGGAGCTGCATGAGCTAATCTTATACAATTCTACCACTGCCATGGAAATATATATCAGTGCTGTTAAAGTACTGCAGAGAATATTTATTAGGTAAGCAATGACTGAAACAAAAAAAAACGTTCTGGATTTAATTATGGGTACTTTCTCCCGTCTTTTTGAAAATAACTTAACCAAAAAAGAGTAATTCTTAACAGTTAACGATGTAATTCAAAAGTAACAAAATCATGGGGAAGCACTTATAGCATCTATTAGGAGCTGCATACTCCAATAAGCATGTGCAGCTTACAGCTCTAAAGTACTTAACTCACCTATAAACCAATCTTTCTACAAAACAATTTGGTCTTCGGTGTACTAATTAATTATTTGGAAGAGAATAGAAGAAGCATTTGTTGGTATGTTTACTGCTGGAAGGAAAGGGTTAAAAGTGAAAGAATAGTGAAGCAGATAGTAAATTTGCTCAAGTGACTTGGCAGATGGGAATGGCTAAGAATACCAGGGTGGAAAAACTCCGTTTCTCATGCATAGTGTTGTTCATCCTCTGCCTGTTTTGAGAAGTAGAATTCCTGTGTACAGATATTACACTCTCACAGACATGCTTGATCCTCCTGCTAGGAGAGAAAGAGATCATGAAAGAACTGCCTTGTGCTAAACTGCATGTGCACAAAGCGCTTGGTTTACTGCAGACCTTCACAAGTATGGGATCTGTATCGGCACAATTTTGGACACACAATCCAGAAGTGCTGCCTTTAACGTCAAGAGACATCATAGAGAAATCAAGGTGACATTAAAGTTCATTACTGTTAATTTTTTATTTAAATATTTTTAAAAAGAATAATGAAAGAGATTTCCCAAGAAAGTCTTACATCTGTCAAACCAAATGCAGGGGTTGAGTAAGATCAGAAGAACATATTGGAGAAGAAGTAAAGGACAATTCAGAAGAGAATGGGAAAAGAAGAAATAAAATGAGTGTAAAACTAACATTGATTGGTTTGAGATTTCTTGGTTTTTACTTTTTGCTATAACTTGCGCCATATATTTTCTTCATGCTCACACTTAGAAAGTGCAAGTGGCCAAATTTTAGAGAGTCAAGTTTCAACAGCTGCAGAAAATTTTATTTCAACAAGACATTAAATGTTGAACATGCTGAAATTAGGACATTCATTGTCTCATGTATTTTATGAGTAGCCAAGACCTTTACCAGCACAAATCCATTGATTTAAAATAAATTATTCAACAATTCAAATTGTTTCAGTTGATTAATTATTGTCACAGTTATAAGGGTTTGCTTCAACTACATTTGAATCTATTCAGTTCAGAGTCCAGCTATTGCATTTTCTTTATATCTTACCATGGTAATGAGCACAGACAACTGGGACTGGTCAGGATGGAAAAGCGAGGGCTTATGAGGACCTTATTGATGGCTATATGTCCCTACATGTAGGGAGGGGATAAGGACAAGAGAGATGGACTCTTTTCATTGCATCTGGTGACAGGAGCATGGATGGAAGGAGCATGAATGGAAAAACATGAAATTCCATCTGAACAGTAAATACAACTTTGTTACTGTGAGAGTGGTCCATTCTTGGAGACACCCAAAATCCAACTAAACACTGTCTCTGGCAATCTCTGTAGCTGAGTCTGGTCAGATAGGAAAATGTTGGACTAGATGACCTCCAGAGGTCTCTTTTAACCTAAATGATTCTATGATTTTATGAAATAGTTTAAGGGAAGTATTATGAAAATAATTATGACTACATGGTTTATATACCCCATAGCAGGAATTTCCTAGTCTCTGATTGTCTAGCAAGATGGTAGATGAAGAGGAAAAGGAGAAAACAGAGAGAGAAAAGATCAAAAAATTAGGAAAATTATGGTTTAGGAAGGAACTAGGAAAAATATAAAGAGGAGAGAAAATGACAAGAAGAAATAATGTAGAAACTCCTAGCAAAGACCTGTTTAATTGTACATGATGCTTAAACAAGAGAAGTGAGAGTAATCAGGAAAAGCAGGTTGGGAACCGAGTATTTTGGAAAAGACAACAGAAACTTTTCAACACATACTCCTCAAGTCCCAGAATAGACTGTTATAGACCCTTATGCTTCTACCTCCTGCAGAGACAAACCTCATTCTTCGTACTAATGGTGGTTTGGTCTCCATATGAAGAAACACAGATGGCACCACATCCTGTCTTTAAAATTAAGGTCAGAATATAAAGCTGACAGTCATCTTCAGAGAAGAAAATACCACCTTCCCTCTTTCCCCAGATATGCAGACAAGACAAATAAATAGAGAGGGATAATAAGAGGGATAATGGAAACTGATATAATTACTGACAATATAAACATCCTTTTCCAGTAAATTCCTGTTTTTCAGCACCTTTAATTCATATTGTTTAAGACTGAAAATTTTAAAATAACATAAAAGAATAATAATTTCTGTGGTGTACCACTGACTGTATTTAGATTAAAACTGAGAGTAAAGGTGTGTAACTACCAACAGAGGATAAAGGAGATCACAAGCTGTGGGTCCTCATTAAATGTGGGAGTCTGCCTGATTTCTTCCTGATATGTAGTGGAAGGAATCAAGCATTTTTACCACACATTTCTAAAGTCTGCTTAGGTGGTAGGAAACACCTTTCATAGATTTTGAAACTCATTTGTTTGGTTAATGAGGCATGAAGATAATTATTCATCCCTTGTTTTCCCCTTTCCATCCTTATTTTATCAGTGAATTTATCATTGAATTTGAAGCAAAAAAGATTTATTATGTATGTTATATTATGCTAAGTTCCTATTAAAACCTTACTGCTGTTTTCATGCAGATGAATAGCTATATTGTTGTTAATAGATATATTAATCTAGCCATGAGTTTCAAGGAGCCACAGTACAAGCCTCTTTCTGACCAAGGTCTACCTTACACAATGGCAAGGAAGATAATGCAAATGCCTGAGTCAGTAAATAACTTCCATCTTCCTATTTTTGAGTCAAATGTGTTTTCCAAGGACAGTTTATTTATGCATAGGCTACATTTTTAATAATAACAAATATCCAAGGTTAGCTACAAATACCTGAATGTCGTGACCAAATAAGCCATGAGACATACTTGAGTATAAATTCACTGAACACTATATTTGTAGTATCCTGAAAACTACAAGTTAAATGAAAAATGTAAGATGTTACATAATGATCAATTCACATTTATGTATTCAGGGTAGCATTCTTTCCTTTGTTTTTGTCTGGTTGGACTACATCATTAAACAGAGAAACACAAGATATCAGGTTGAAAGCTGAGGTACATACCACAAAGGGCAAAGCTCCAGTGTATTGTAAACATCTCAGCAAACAAAACTCTTGATGAGAAATTCTGGATATCACAGGCTGCAATATGAAAAAAACAGATCCATAATAGAGTGAGTAGTTTGACATAGCT
This sequence comes from Haemorhous mexicanus, assembly GCF_027477595.1. Taxonomy (NCBI): domain Eukaryota; kingdom Metazoa; phylum Chordata; class Aves; order Passeriformes; family Fringillidae; genus Haemorhous; species Haemorhous mexicanus. The sequence continues at coordinate 76,700,780 of NC_082341.1, forward strand.
TGAATATGTTCTGAATATTTTGTTTACATTATGCATGTTTTACTGTTGATGACAATATACTAAACCGTAAACAATACAAAGAGAACCAATAAACAAAAAAATCCAAATTCCTTTCAAGTTAATTTTTAGGAAATATTTTTAAATTTCTGCTCTTTAGTGGCTTTGCTGACATTTATTTTACATTTTTCTGATTCCTTAATGGCAAAATGAAGTCATATAATGTATTAACTAAAAAAAAAAATCCAAACCTACAATTTGTTGTTCATCAAGCAACTCTACTCTTCTATATTCACATATGTCACAGCTGAATGTTAGAAGATAGCTTCATAGATGTATTAATTAGAGGCAGCTAATTCCAACAACCCAACAGATAAAACACTGAAAGTTATTACCTAATGAGAACATGAGAAGAAATTTCTTAAATCATGCCATATTCCATTTTACATTAGAATCTTATTTTAAAGGTTACTTCCTAGCTAGAAAATATATAATTGCTCCATCTGCCAACCCTACAGCATTGCAGTACTGTCAGAAGTGCCATATGTGGAAAAGTCAGACTGTTGGTCTGTTTATCTAATATACATATATATCCTGTAGAACCTGTGAAATCAAATGGTAACATCTCTCAACAGATCTCAAAATACACAGTGAATGTTTGGGGTTTTTTTCTCTTTTAAATAAATGCAGGTGATATGGAATTGTTAGAAGGAGCTAATCAACTTTATTGTTGCATCCAGGAAGACAAGTTGATTCTGCTCACCACTATAAATCTGAGTTTTCTGAAGAGTTCCACACACTGAAAAAAAGTAATTGCAAATTTATACTTTTAAAGCACCATGACATTTGGATAAAATAATCCACGCAAATACCATATCTTTTATTTCTATCTTGCAAACATCTGGATGCAAAATTTGAAATTAATGATGTTAATATTGAAAACAAAGACTGTTTGCTTGACAAGGATGGACTGAATGGAAATGTTAACTTTCCTTGTTCTTTGGTCACAAACAATGGATAAGGAGCCTTTGAGTTCATCTTTTTGTTGTCCTGAATGCATAGTTAGTTACCAAGTGAGCAACACCAATTCACACACTAAGGGGAGGTATTTCATATTTTGATTCTAGTTTCCACTAATTAAGGAGCTGGGTGATACCCCACAAAATGTTGGTTCCTCTGTTATCAAAACTTCACACTATTTACACATTTTAACAAACTAAGGCCTCAACATTTACTGCTCATTTGAGTCTGGATTCCATTTTGAGGAGGTGGTCTTTGAGACAGTACTTGAACTGTGAACTCCCAGCACCAGGATTACTTTTCCCCCAGTTACTGCTCAGTTCTGCTGACTTCATTCCTGGTGGCTATCATCCAGACTGCCCATTAATCTTGGGATTCTCTTCCCTTTTCCATAAAACAAAAGACTAGCCAAACATATAATGATCACAGTGCAATTAGTTATCATTACTGCCCAGTAAATCTACTGATTAACAACTGAAAAAAGAAGTTTGCAAAGTTTGATTCAGATCTTGAGGGTCTCAACATCATTTTTAGCGTACAAGAGAATACAAAGTAATCAGCAATTATTATCTGAAAGCATGATATATTTCTTAGATTTTTCATCCAGCTTTACTGTAAACCAAATTATTAAAACAAAATGGTATTTGCAAAAAGGAGTTCTGTTTCCAGTCTTTACTCTGGGGTGGAAGGAAAAGGAAAGAAAAATAAAAAAGCAACAGAGATTTGATAAAGTTTCCAGAACTTCTACTCTAAGCTGCTCTTCTCTGATTATGGTGTCTTTTCCTCAAATACAACCATTAGAGAAACACGATGTCATTTATTGACAGCATGTAATGCTGCATTATAAGTTATAATTCAATCAAGCTATTCACTCAACACAAATATTACCTTCCTTTAAAAGAAGGCTTATAACCTAAGGCAGCAAGTTAATACATATTTGCCCTGCTAATATATTTACAAGCCATTTCAACTACTTTGTTCATGCATGAGAGAGTCATCTGAATAATAACTTTGTTTAGAATGACATTATGAAAAATGCTCAGTTTGAATCAAAGCACTTTTAGAAGACATTGGAAATAGAATCAACTCTAAAATTTTACAAGACTGTCTCCAAAGCAGGAAAAAAAAAAGGCAAGTGATTGTTTAAAGTTTCCTGTCTTTCTGCTGTTAATTCATTCCTTTCAGTTGTCTCTCCATCTTTATGAGCTGGTGTGGGTGGTGTGGGTAGCTACAAATCAAAGGTTTTTACATCAGTATGAATAAAAGTCCACCACTGCCCTGTAGTTCCTAGACTCCACCCAAAATGGGCACCTGCAGTCCATGCTAGTGGATAATCCCATGAGTCCTCTGAGAAACTGGAGTAAGGACAAGTAAATTTGTGCTTGGTGTTCATTCCAGGGTACAGTTTTTCTGGTGAACACCTATTGCATAGGTGTTGCACTTGCTAGAGGACTTCAACTAAGAATGTACATATGACTGTTACGTGGTGCTAAATCAAAAGATGCATGAAATAAAGGAGCAATACTCCCTTGATTTGCTTACCTGTCTTTTGCATCTATTCTAATAACATTGTTATTATAGAAGAAATTCTGCATTACAAACTGACTGAGGAAGTATTTGTGAGACAATTTCATGGATTTATATTTCATAATTTTCCGTAAAATTTATCGTTCCAAATGAACACATGCCTACACATATAGAGAGGAACAGTCTTAATTCATTGACAGTATAGGGAAAAATTTTCCCTCTCCAGTTTTCAGGGAGTATCTTCCTACTTCTCCCTTTTAATGCATCTTTCCACTTTCTCCGTAGCACAGACCAACTTTTTCACAGGTATTAGAGATGATAGTGATTTCTGCTGTATGATTATGAAAACTAAGCAAGCATTTTCAGAACATTTATAGGGTTAATGGTGTATCATGGTCTGTTTTCTGTTCCAGGCAGTATTTACCAAAGGTCGGAAAGACCGATTTTCTTTTTTTTTTCTTCACTCAGGCCTATTGGTTTTTTCTCCCTAAAGACAATCATGATTTTTTGTCAGTCTTGGTCTAGAAACATTAAAGTTCAATCACATGAAGGCAATCTGGTCCATCTTCTCATCCCTTTTATGATCAACTCCATAATTCCTTACCAGCATAACCAACAGGAATGTATTTTTCAGTGTACAACTCATATATCTTCCATAGATATGCTGTTTACAGCAAAGATTTTATTCTAAAATAAGAAAAGACAAACAGGAACCTCTGAGTAATAGTTTGGAAGTGACATAGTGTGACTGTAGAAATAGAAAATAAAGCATCAGAAATTCAAACATTCTGCTTTGTACAATTCACATGCAAATATACAGTGAGATAAACAGAGTGAGTTATATCACAATGAAGACTGTTATTTCCCTCAAATAATACAAAGATATGTCAGTTTAATAAAACAAAAACTAAAAGAGATGTTTGGATGACATCAAAACAGTACTTTTTAATCAACTTCTTGTAATTTCTACTGGGTCATACATTATTAACTCCTTCAATTTTTTTATTTCTCTAACATTAAAGCATCTAGTGCCTTTTCTCTCTCTGGTGACAATATTTCATTTCTTTTGGGATGTGACTTTTTCTATTCTTGTCTCTCCTGACACGTCTTCCTTCCAATCTAGATTTTGATATATATCAAAAGGAGAAAGAGAAAAACAATTGTGTAGAGTACAACTTGGGGAATAGAATGAAGAGACAGATACTGCAGCTGACTCTAACAAGATGAACATAAGCAAAGCATTAAATACTCATAAGCTAGAGGTAACATCAAACGTTTCTCCTATACATGAAGAGGAGGCTTACCAAATCAGGAACTGAAACATCACAGAGGCAGGAACAGGAAAAACTTGTTCCTCAGCTTGCACAGCTGGGATGATCCAGACTGCTAGCCAGAATTTATGCAAGGTTCATCCAGCTGGCTATGCTCATATCCTTCCTGAGTGGTTCTGTTCTGTTTCTCCAGAGCAAAGCTTTTTTACTGTCAGGTCTCATAAGTGTCTCAGCAGCCAAATTTTTGGTGAGTATCAATTCCTTTGTCCCTCCATTGTGTAGACTTTCAGGCAAATTCTTCTAGGGAAGAGAGAAGTAATTAGAGAACTTTACTAGCTGTGTCCCTGCTACCTTTTTCTGTTGAGTCCTTGAGGAAAGAGCAAGGACATTTTTCATTTGATTCCTTGTTTTACAAATACAATGTGCAAAAAGAAACAGGCAGAATGTATTTCTGTTTTCTCAATCTTCTCACATTTTCCATGATGAAAGAAGAAACAAAATAATCGGGCCCACGGACACTGGGCAGTTTCCAAACTGTGACAGAATCTTTTTCCCTATCTCTCCAAAAATATGTGCAAATCCTACCTGTTGCATTCATTTGCCCCCTACATAAATTTCCCATACTATCCAGAAATAAGATCAATAATTAGGTCTGTCATTTTTCTTTACTTTTCAGAGAAAGAGAGGGAAGAAGCAGCCCTCAGCAGTAGAGCAGAGATCAGCTTTAGATTTCTGCAAAAATTTTGGTGATCAAAATAGATTATTAATATGGAACAAATTTATCTCTTCATACTTCTAAGTATGCCACAGATGTGGTCCTGCAATAGGCACCAGGACCCCTCCCCTCCTTCAATCAAATCTCAGATACAACCCTTCCTCCTCAGACAATCCAAAAGAAGTCATGGCAGAGTCAGAAACCATTTATTCTTTGGAATAGATTGAGAAAGGACAATTCTGATACTTCCCCTGCCAGCCAAATTTATTTTATTACTCTAATGGCAGGACCATTCAAATACATTTTAACCCATTAAGATAAGACATCAACATCCAGAAGAACACCTTTATTACCTTTATTGTCTAGAGACTACAGACTGCTTTACAAACTTGCAGGAAAAAGTTGCCACAACAAATGGGACTTTTCAGATTTTGACTTACACTTTCCCCTTATTCTCCTACTAAACACAGGGCAATATTTTTTTCATAAATAAAGTAAACCTAAATAATTGAAAGACCTGTTTTTCAGAACAAGGCTTCCTCAAGGCTATCTTCTAAATTTTGTGTGGCATGAAGAACATTTCTACTGTATTTTCAAGTCAAAATATTTTCTCTAAAAAATCTTTCAGTACAAATTTATTTTTTGAAAAACAGTATTATTTAAAGACAAAGTAAGGCAAAAGAAACTTTTTCCTAACCAAGAAAAATGTAGAACAGTGAGATGAACATCAGGTAAGTGTAAAATGGATACTCCAACCTTATACTCGTGTCCACAAATTTAATTTTAATTACTTTCCCTCCTCTTCTCTGAAAAGCAATTGTGGCATTTTGGAACTTCTAATGAAGTGTTAATAATGGAAAAATTTGCTAATCTTTCTTCAGAGGAAGTAAATATATAAATGAGATAGATTAATAAATGTGGTTTGCCATATAATCTAATATTTCCTCCCATCAAGATTTTATTATACAATGCCAAGGCGTCATGAAGGCAAAAATGTTCACAAATAGGGAATGCTGGAATATGGATTGTCTGCAAGACAATAATTTAATACCCCTGTGTGTGTCATTATGATAATTCTTCAGATATATAATTACACGGTACTTTATTCCATGCTATTTTATGTAATTCTTGCAGGGAAAGGACTGTACTTAGTTAATGATCAGATAGTCCAATTCAGCTCTGTTCTTGTGTGAAGGATCAGTTACTGCACAGTATTCAACCCCTGTTCTGGGGTTCTAGCAAACACAGAATTGCTAGTTTTTTCATTAACTTTTCTACAAGGATTATCCATGTAACAGAAGTGCATTTAATAAATTAATATTTTTAACATCGTTGGGTTTTTTGTGAGTTAGGAAGGTTATATAGACAAGGGACCAAGACTGTAAAATCAAATAATTTACTATACTCACATAGCAAATATAAAAGATGCAGAACCTAACTTTCCAGATTTACTCACATTTTCTGGATTCATGTATTCAAAATGCTTTGAATTCTGTTTTAGTTATCAGTTCCTCCAAACTAAGCAGTCAGAAAATTAGTAATACACAGCTAGAAATTGACTTTGTGTTACTGAATATCACAGACTCTTTGACAGTGGTGTAGACAGACATGAGGATCTTTGAATCAATAATGAACTATTTACTTGGCGGTCTTCGTTTTCTGTGCTTGCCACTGTAAGAGGCTAAGTTATCCACCTGAGTTCCTTCCAAATTCTGAAATAAGAAGGAGCTATGAGACTGTGCCACTCAGGATTTCTTAGCACTCATCTGAACCTTGGGAAAAATTGCTTTCCTGGCATCACCGGCTGGGAATTGAAGCTTGGGCTAATGGGCAGCAAAAATCATCTTTACACTCCAGGATACTTGTTGTTAGGGATAGCAAAGTTGTTCCTGAAACATGAGAGAATCTGAATTTATTTAAAAAAAAATTTTCAACTGCTTTTTCTGTTGTGCATCTACCATGAACCCAATATTTCCTGTGAGTAGTCCATACCCAATAAACATGCCGCAGTGAGTTTTCAAATAAAGGAAAGCAAAGAGCAAGCAATGTTAAAGTCCAAAAGGATGTCTGACTTTAGGTAAAAGGCCTAAAGCAAGGGTGAAATGACCTCTGGCTTGGAATTGATCTTTTATCAGTTTTATAATGTTTCTTTGAAGGTGGAATAGAGACAAAGCTTGACACCAAATTCATATTGAAGGGATTCACATAGAGAAAATGGGACATCAGACTCTCTGAGTTCAAGTGATTAGATTACAATACAATTTATTTAAAGGGTAAACTAAAATTTCTGAATATTTCCTGCAAATTTCATTATAATAGAAAATGTTATTAAAGTAAATGTTTGAAGAATTTTTACTTCCAGGCTGAACTGAAATATTTTTTCCTCAATTTGCAACTGAATTGAAACAATAATTTTGAAGTATAAATTGAAACTTGTCAGCAAACAAAACATTATACTATTTTCTTTCTTTTTTTCCACATATTCAGAGTAGATAATTTTAAAAGTATTATTTGTTCAGTTAGGGATTTATTCAATATATGGATCATTTGCAGTTGCTAAGGACTTCAGAACGGCAACAAATAGCAGGCCCTTCCCATGTCTTGTCTTACTATCTTTACTTTGAAACATGAATCAGCACTTGCAGTCCATACGTGCTTCAGCATCATGACTCTGTTGTTCACTGGTCTGTTCATTGGAGCATGAACTCTTTAGAAAATTTTATTTTGTATCTGTCTGATACCAGCACTTGCTAAATAGTTACACAGCTCAACAGATCCAAAAAGGAAGGTGCTGTCCATATTTTTCAGGTTTATATCTCCTCAGTAATCTCGCTGTTACTCCATTGGTGATCCTCCCACATGCATAGGTGCTGATATAACCCTCTATATGTTATACACAGAATTAGTAGAAGAAGAATAGAAAATATTTCTCATTAGTCCCACAACATCAGCTGCACTGAGGAAATTCTTACTGCCAGGGAAGCACAGCACTGCATTCTCTTCCCACCTCCTTATCTGCATATGACAGTGCCAGGGTATTTGGAAAGAAATTGAAATGACATGCTAGAAATGCAAATGATGTGTAAGCTCTTACATGGACACAAAAATGTGAGATTAAATCCTTTCACCAGCTGTTCCACACTGTCAGATGACCCTTCCATTATAAAATGTGGTCTTTTTGAAATTTGTTGAAGTGGTGCTGGATGAACCAAATCAATTTCATCTGTTACAGCTAAAAATAAGTTGGTATGGTTCTCTGATTTATACAGGCTACTGTTCTGATCATTCTTTCTCCTATAGGAATTATCAAGGTAAAACTGCAAAAAAATCATCCTGTATTCAGAACAAAACAGGGTACATTTTCTCTGCTGAAAGTTAAAGAAAAGCTGAGCATTAAAAACAAGCAAAAAGCAGTGTAATATTTACTTTTGAGAGAATGCTTTAAATAATTGTATTTCAATATATTTTAGTAAAATGTCCACTAGTAAGTTTATGAAAAGAGAAAAAGGCTCCTGGACAGTTACCATTTTTGCCATTCCTGAGGTGTTTCCCTTTTTCTACTTTAGTGATTGATATGGAAGGATGCACTCAGTCTACAAAATTTATTCATATGTTATTATGAGAGGAAAAACTAGACTCTGACAGACAAATGTCTTCTTATTACAGATCCTGAAGTGCAAAAAATCCAGTCTTAGTTCCTAAAGTGATGACATGAAATGACCTCCATCTAGTTGCTCCTACTCACCTTTTCCAATATATCGTTGAAGAACATATTTACATTACTCAGACCTTTACCATGCAGGATACTCTTCTCATCTAGATTGGTTGTATCACCTAATGTACTGCAGGCCCTCTATAGCAATCACATCCATAAACACACAGGAGTCTGAAGAAAATAATTATTTGGAGAGATCTAGGGCAAAACTGAAAGTCAAGAAAATTATTTATTTTTGCATTGTGAAAGGAAAAATACTGGTCTTTCAGAATCTTAGTCTGAAAGTAAAAAAATTCCAATATCCCATCAGATAAAAATAAAATATATTCAATACAATGTACAAGAGTATAACTTAAAGCAGAAGGAACAGAATATAACATATCTTTTGATTTGTGCTGAACTATTTAGAAAAAAATACATTGCACTACATTTCAGAAGAACATTTGTTTTCATAAATAATAAACTCTGGTAGCTTCTAGGTTTGTTTTTTTTTTGCTTCAGTGTTTCTGTTTGGGTTTTTTTTTTAATAATTTATAGTAAGTTCTTGCTCAGGTCATTAGTTGATATTAGTTTTTGCTTGACATTATTCTGCATATTTGTAAAAACTATTTCATAGTTCACTTAACAGGAAAAATTTTAAAATCCATTAAAATCCATTAAACTGTACTGAGTGTCAGATGAAGACTTTGAAGTGCTTGAAAAGTCCCTTGATTTAGAGATGAGATTTTCAATACTGTAAGTGAATTAGAAACACAAGATTCCATTAATGCATTTTTTAAATTCTGCATAAGTTTCTGCTCCTTATGAAACATGACATTGAAATTTTCCAGACTTACAGAATTTACAAAACTTACTGGTCCAGAGTGGTTCGCACAAAGTCGGTCACTACCTGATTGTGAAATATCTTACATCTTGTTACAGGCACAAGGCAGATAAGCACATGGGTGAGCCTTGAATGCATCGTTAATTGAAAGGGCAAAAAAAAAAGTAAATCTAACATACCCAAACTGTTAATTATGACAAACAAACTTTGCCAAAATAACAGTTAAAAATGGCATGGCAAGAGCCTCCTCACTATCCTACTGTTGCCCTCTTCCTTGGTGTTAGTGCTCACCCCTTGGGCTTTCCTCTGGGTGTTCATGTGGACAGTTTCATTCTCCCTTGGGAGGAGAGGAGGATTACAAGCTTTTATGCTCAGGGCTTCAATAAGAGGACTCTGATGCTCATGAAGGTGGTCCTTTCCATGGGCCAGTTTTAGGCTCATTTAGGTTTATTTTCATACATTTCCTCTGCACAGCCTATATCCCTGTCAATATCTCACATCCCTGCTGTGCCCTGGGGAGGTAAGAGCCACTCACCTGCAGGCAGCCAAGTCAGCCAGCAACACCTGGAGCTGAACTGGGACAAGGACAACCCCACAGAGTACAGACCTGCTTCCCAAAAGCACCATGGGACAGGAGGTCTTCTGTAAATAGTGTCAAAAATCACATTTACTTGGTTACACATCTAGGACTAGAATGAAGGAATGTCAGATTAACTTGGTCAAAGTTTCAAAATAAAAAGTGCCAAAACTTTGGGCTTCACAATGGGAGACATTATGTCTACAGAAAAATTAATAAGTGTTCTATAATTATTTAGCTCCATGATTCAAATTCACAAGAATAAAAGCAAACTATTTAGCCTAGAAATAAAAGGCACCATTTGGAAATCAGAAATTCAGTGAGGTATAAACTAATGGAAGACAGGACAATGTCTGTATATTTGCGCTCTGTGCTGCTGTTCTCTTACTCCTAACTAAACAGCTGCAGCAGACAACATCTGACAAAAAAGAGGCTGTTGGTTTGGCAAAACATGTATCTGACCCATACCATTCTGTTCAATCTTACAGTCAAAAATTTAGCATGTTTTGCAATAAAGCTGCTATATCATCATAAGCCTCATAAAATGATTGGAAATGCAAACAAAATTTGGTCCTTATAGGCACTCTTCATGGTCTTTGCCTTTGCATGTCTGGATTTACAGAATTCTTTAAAATAAAATATTTTTTTCCCAATATGTGAGTGTCTAGACTAACACAGTGGTGAAATAACTAATGAGACAAAACCATTGGAAGTAATATGATGCTTGACTATGTGGTCTATAATAAATTTAATAGAAGAGAAGAATTCTGAGAAAAATGAATCATGCATCCTACTCACCCTAGCTTTCTACATTAAATTTCTATTGACTAATGGAGAAGAACAATCAGCTCCATATACTTTAAATGATCATGAAAAAACACAAAAACTTGTCTCAATTTACACCAGTGGAATCAATAATATCACAATGCTGAAAAATCAGCACAACTAAGACAAGAGTTGGGATAAATACTTTAATGTTATTCTTAGTCTCCAAAAGGAAATTTATGTTTGATTAACTCTATTCCCATTACAGAATATGCAGCTTGTGTGCATATTAATTGGTCTATAATATTTCAGATTTATGAAGACTTCCACTTGTCCTGGACTTGGAGAAAAAGACAAGATAAAAGGATTGTGGTTTAATTAGGTTTCAGTGTATTAATTCATCTGAGAGCTGTCTGGCAATAACTCACACAGTGCAGGTCATGGTTCATTTTTGTTTCTATCTGGTCAAGAGGTTCTCATGAATTGCCTTTGTTCACCTGCTCACCATTTAAATAATCTCTTCATATGAGGGACTGTCATTGCAAGGCACTTCCAGAGAGCTAGTCTTTTACCTAACACTGCAATAAGTTTTCATGTTATCAATTTCCCTAATAATAAGGGCAAAATATATATAATCAGTTCCTAATAAGAAAGGATGCCCATTAGTCCTGGAAAAATTAAGGCACCAGTTGAGCTATTTCAGCACAAAGAGATTTTGCCTTTACCCTGCAATTCATTGGATTGCCAGTGTCCTCCCCCCATCCCCAAATTAATTGTTTCCCATCTTAACATCTGCCGCAGCATTTCAGAGAACCTAAATCTGGGATAATTATTTCTAGTGCCCTTAAATCCTTTTGTCCTACAGTGATTACAGGCATGTTAAATGATATGTCCAAAGCAGGGCATGCACAAAATGGATACATACTAAATGAGCTACAATTAATATTTACTATCTTGTATCCAGTGAAAAGTGCACAATTGGTGATGGTGTGAAAGCATTTTACAGCACTTTAACATCAAAAATAGCATTTTCTAACACAGCTGAGACATAACTTCAAAGAGGCCAACAGAGACTCATGGCACACCTACACAAATAGGGTGAGGAAAAGACATGCAAGACATGAAATCTGCAGGCAGGAAAGATAGCTTGGAAAGCTAACAGTTCTGCAGAACAAGCAAGAAGGGTCTATGTTAGAATTAGAACACCCCTGCAAAAGAAGCAGGAAAGACACCAGAATCCTATAATCAGAAAATTCTAGTTTGGAAGGGCCCTCTGGAGACCATCTGATCCAACTTCCTGTTGAAAGTAGAGCCTTAGGTTAGTTTATCTGAGCACCTATCAAGCTAAACGTTTCAAATGAGAAAGATAACATTATATTTCTGGGCAACCACTGTTTTACTCTTCCCATGGTGAAGAGGTTTTTTCAGAGATATTTTCCCTGAAGCAGCTTGTGAACATCTCTTCTTGTCCTGTCACCTCATTTTGTGGAAGGAGCTCATCCATCTTCTCTATCTCATTAAGGTACTGGAAGGATATGATAACTCACGCCACAGGTACATTTCTCCTTTCTAGGCTGAACAAATCTAATTCCTTTGACCTTCCGTCATATTTAAGATTCTCCAACCCTACTGTCTTTTTGATGTTGCCCCTAGTGGCTCCTGAACCCCCTCCAATTTTTTAATACCTTCTGAACTGTGGAGACCACAACCAAGATATCCCAGCCGTGGACAAAAATTTGCTTTCACTACTCTAAGGGAGTTTCTATAGTGCATATTCAACTTGTCAACCAGGATTCTTTTTCTGCAGATGCACCACAGCCAGTCAGACCCATGCCTTTACTGCTGCTTGGGCTTCCTGCATCTTAAACTCCTTGCAGCCCTTGCTGACCTAATCTCTCACATTGCTTGGGTCTCTTTGAATGGTGGGCCCTCCTTCTAGAGGACCTGAATTATCTCCCCATTTGCTGTCATCCACATAGCTGACATAAGTGGGGTTCTTTCAACCCTGTCACCCAGATCCTCTATAGAGATATTAGATAGTATCAAGCTTCTAAGGAACTTCATCCATTACTTCTTGTTAGTCCCTCGAAGATTCAATTGAACCAGAAGAATACTGAAGAATAAGGGAACCTGAACAAGCATTGACTACAAAATTGGATTGTCAGAGGCAGACTAAAATCACCCGCTGTGTTCCACAGGGCTTCGTATTGGAACCAGATCTGCTTAATACTTTTAGCAATGATCTGACTGGGAGTATGAAGGGCACCCTCTGTCAGTTTGCAGATGACACCTTCTTGGGTGGGGGTGTTGATCTGCTAAAGGATAGGAAGGTTCTGCAGATGAAATGTGGACAGGCTGGATCAATGTGATGAGTCCATTTATTTGAGGTTCAACAAGGCCAAGAGCTGAGTTTGCACTTGGGTCACAACAACCCCATGAAACGTTACAGACCTGGGGGAGAGTGGCTGGAAAGCTGCCCAGCAGAAAAGGATCTGATGTGTTGGTCAAAAGCCAGCTGAATATGATCCAGTGTGTGCCCAGGAAGACAAGGAGGCCACAGTAATCACAATTACTGTGGCCAGAAGGCCTAGGGCAAAGATTAACCACTTGTCCTCAGCACTGGTGAGGTCTCACCTCAAACACTGGTGAAGGGTCTCTAGTACAAGTCTTATGAGGAGCAGCTGAGGGAGCTGGAGTTGTTTAGCTGAAAGAAAAGGAGGCTCAGGAGAGACCTTATCACTTTCTGCAACTACCTGAAAGGAGGCTGCAGTGAGGCAAATGTCAGCAACAAGTATTTGGAGGGAACTGCCTCAAGCTGCAGAAGAGTAGGCCTTTATTAGATAGTAGGAAAAAAAGTCTTCACAGGCAGGCTTGTCAAGCATTTAAACAGGCTTGCTGGGAAAGTTGTGTCACCATCCCTGGAGGCATTTTAAAGATGTTTAGATGTGGGATTTAGGGACATGGTTCAGTGATGGACTTGACCATGCTGAGGTAATGGTTGACTCAGTGATCTTAGACAACTCTTCTAACCTAAATGATTCTATGATTTTCTTTTGGGAATGGGGCTGGCAAAGCAATGATGGAAAAGAAATAATGGAAAAAACAGAAGGAGGCCTATTTAGATTCTGACTTCTTTTATTAACAAAATGTCAAGCTTCATCACCTTAACCTTGGGCAATGAAGGGCCACAGCCATCAATCTTAGCTATACTTCCAATGTTTCATGATATGGTGTGTCAGCAAGTTTAGGTAAGTTTATAGACATCAATTGTTTGGTAGATGCTGTGATAATGATTGATAGCCATTAGGTAATGTACCCAACCCAGTAAAGGGTAGCTTGGAAATCTGAAGCTATCGTGATTTATTGGTCTTTAACACTTCTGTCACAGCAGTATCTAATTTTCTACCAGATATGCAGATATCTATGTATTCAGTTGAACAGTCATCAAACATAACTGCAGTGTAGTTATATTAGGGAGGAACTGAAAAATGCAGGCCTTTTTAGCAGAATAATTTCCAAGCAGATCAAGAAGCAGTGTCATTTTTCTGTTTAATTGCAAGAAGGACAGAAATGCTATATTCTTTGGAGACATATAGCTTCCCTGAGACAATTTTTATATTATTCCCAGACAACTCTCAGCTATCCAACATCCTTTTGGTCACAGATTTTCCTTGCCAATGAGACCCAAACTTAAATTCATTAAATCTTGGTCTACCATGTCTGTGGACCCATTCCCTACAGGAAAGTTCTTTTTACATCTTCATCTGTTTGGCCTTGTAACACATTCTTTTAACTGTGCTTAGTCAGAAGTGTGTCACCATTTAAGTATGGGAAAAATGCTAACAAGCCTGTAAATGTGTTCATATGTATATATGTTCCTGCCATCCTGCTCCTGTTCATAACACTAAAGGACAAAGAAATCAAAGATACATGTGACTTCTAATATATATAAAAATTTAAAAAAAAATTGACTAGAAATTTCCCTGCATTTTACAAATGTGGATGTTAATGTCCCTAGATGCTGCTGTTTGTAATGCTATTTTAAGGTGTACTGGGTTGCAATTAAACTGAGTGTGAACAAATAAGATCCTACTTCACCAAGATGCCTTCAACAGTAAATGCTTGCTTTGACTCTTATTTCAGTTTTAATTTCATTTCCCTTCCATTCCCTGTTTAAAAGTGTGAACTAGCAGTACCAGCAATCTCTGCAGATCCCGAAGTTAATTGGTACTTGCTAGATCAGGCAAATTCTAACGTCTTCCTCAGTTTTTCAGACTGTCCTTCTTTTGCCATTTCTTGGTAGTTTTAATTTTTAAATATCAGCTCTTATTCAATTATCAAAAATTCCTGAATTTCAAGACAAAGATTCCTCAGCAAAGCTGAATTTACAGTGCATCAGATGTTCTGTGTTAATCACAGAAGTATATTGTAGCACTTGTCTCAAAGTAGTAAAGCAAACAGCAGCCTATTCCTCAACTACTTTGAGAAAGCACAAAGAAGAGGTTAAACAGATCATATTTGTTCTGAGGTACTATGAGGTGGAAGCTTGCATACATGGATGCATGCAGGATATGAGATGCTAATGCACAAAGATCATACTACAATTTAATATCCCACAACATGCACTGTGACTGACTAACTTAGCATTGAGAAATATAAGTTTTTCTCTCCCAGCAGATTGAAGAGAAATGAACACAGAATTTATGTGAATGATCTTTTGCCATACATTCATTCATCACAAATAGTTAATTCTCTTGTGTCTCAATACACTTATGGGCATGCATGAGAGTGGGCACACGTCTGTGCCTCAGCTAACTCTCCAAGTATCACTGTCCAAATGTATTCTGTCATAAAAACAGACACACAGTGCAATCACGGGTTTGTGGCTGAGCCTATTTATGGTAGAGTAGATGCTTATTGAGTAGGTATTCCCAAGGTTTTGGTTAAGGAAAATGGAAAAGGCACTCAACTCCTACCCCAAATAATAGTAATATAACCTGGAAAGCTTAAGGCAAATCTCATTCTCCAAACTACTTTTTCATGAGCTGTTTGTGCTGGCCATCTGTCCTTATACTAGCAGACCTACTCAGTTTCAGCATCAGGGTAGAGAGTTAATGTCATTGCAAAAAGCTCCTGCTGTTTCCAAAAATCTGACTGTGGCTTAGGGCAGTGTATATATGAGAAAACATCTCACTTCTTTAGGGTAACCTTCCCCAAAGGCAGAGTCAACTCTCCTTCTTACATATTTTAGGCTAAATCAACCTGCAATATCTGGAACTACCTTGTTGAAAAGCACCTTTATTCTGGTTTGTTCACTTGCCTTCAGGTTCTTCCAGTCATAAATAGGAAAATCATTTTGTTCTCAAAAAACCTCTTATCCTGCAGTCACTCTTCATTTTTTGGGCCAAAAATACACTTTTTTTTTAAAAAAAAGACTATTTATGTTATTTCTGTTGAAATTTTGTCAATGTCTTCCTGTTTTGTTTTTCCTCTCCCCACTTGTGGAATTGTCTTTTTGATAATATTTTGCCACCATTCCTTATTTTTCCTCTGTTAAGGCAAAGGTACATTTTGACTACACCTTGAGACAATCACACATAGGTTTCTGCACTATGCTCTTTGCTGAACATTTGTCAAGTTTGTGGATATGGATACTTAGTGGATACTTACTTTTTTCCTTCTTTAAGGAGATTTTCCATTCAAATGTACACACAATTGGATAAAACCGTAGTAAAGTTTGCCCATTGAAGAAATTAAATTTATTAAAAAGAACAAAAATAAATTGAAAAGTGGAATGCCCTTTTTTTTTTTGTCCTGATGAGTCACAGATCCTCTGAGTTGTAAATCATCTTGAAGAAATTATTAATGTTTACTGAAGAGTAAGTCAAACAGTATGATACACGTACAATTGACTTGATCTTGGGAAATGTACCTAATAAAACAATCCTAAAGCATATTTCCAAAAATATGTAAGACATACTCCCTTTCTTTCTGTTGTGAGTATTCTTTTTTCTTAGGCATCGAGGTTTTTTTTTCTTTTTTGATAAAATATATTAAAGAACAAAACCCTGAAAATATATTAATAATTTCCATATAACTAAAATAAGACAGAGGGTGAATATACGTTTTTAGAGTAAGGTACACTCCTCTTTTTATTTCAGTTTACCTTTAAAATAGCCCAAAAAAGGAAAAAAAAATACAAAAGAAAGACCTCCACAGTTTTTTGTCAATAGCCATCGCATAAATTTTCTTTTAAGCAAGGAGGGATCGGTCTGCTAAAATTGTGTGGCAAAGACTATTATATGTCAAGAAAGAAAAGAAATAAAGTTAGGCTTGAAATCTGATCCTGTAATGCAAAAAAGTACTTTCAAAGAAATATATTGTTTACCTTCACTCATGCTCTCCCAGCTGAATTTTTGGTGAATAGAAGTAAAGAAAAAAAGCAAAAGGGGCTTATTAATTATGCAGCCCACTGCCCTTTCCTGCTGCTTATAAGCTTTATTTATAAGCACTTACAAGATATTTTTTTAATTTGAAAATATGTTCAAGACATATTAATTGAACCTATTTAGGGGAATCAGCGTTTAATAACACCTTCAGATAGATGGGAAGGAAAAGCGTAATAGAGAAGATGAAGGCAAAAACTGAAAAAAACAATATTAAATATGCCAAAAGAAGCAGTCTTCTAATGTAAGAGAAAGCAAAATTGAGTATTAATCTTGTTGCATACCAAGAAAGAAAGGAGATGGGAAAATAGCAAACCATTACCGGCCTCTTTCCTAATGCACATTTAAGTAGCTTTTCAATTATTTTTAATCTTGCTTTTAATTAGAAATCCTTCCATTCATTGAGATACTGTAATTTGCAATTTTTTTGTTCTTTGGATATAAACATATAATCTATATCCAATATGGAACATAAGGATGCCTAGTATGAATTCACATATCTCCAGGCAAATGTAGCATGAAACACCAGACATGGGAGAAGGAGCATAAAAGCTATGACTCTCTTCCAAAACTGAAATTATAAGTTATGTGACGACATACACCAGACTGATTTAGATATATCAAAGTCTGTAATGCAGCAGCCCAACTAGACTTTCTGTAAGGGAATACTCTTTGACTTAAATCATAAAGAAAACTTGCAAGACAACCCTGTTCAGGTTCTCCAAAGCCTTAAACCTGCTGTACAGTTTACATGCTTCCCTCCCTGCTAACCACCAGATGAGATATATGCTGCCATCTGCTTCTAATTCACTTGACATTCCAAACCAGCAAGATTCTTGAACTGACAATATATATGCTTAAGTCATTCTACTGATTTTAGCACTCATGCTCAAATATAGGCTTGTTTCTAAGTACCTTGTTGAATCAGGACCTGAAAGTGCATGTAAGGAACTTATAAACACAGTTAGCAGTCAAAGACACTCTTAAATACATCAGTAAATTGGAAAAGATCAGATTCTTCCTCAATATCACAATACAGAGCAAAATATTTCTGTAAGCTTCTTGGCCTTCAGAAGGGATGGGCTGAAAGAAAAATATGTTAAATAGTAAAAAATTATATGCAATTGAATTCACTCAGGGAAGCTGCCCTGTCAGACCTGTATTCCCTGAGCAGAATGGGTGTAGTTTTATTGACATTAACAGCTAAAATATTGCCCACTAATGCGGTTTCATTGCTCATGAAGAATCTAATTTCTATTTATTCCTCATGGAAGTTACAAGAGGTGTGCATTTACTGAAGCCAGTTCAATAACTGAATTCAGAAATGTATATTTACATTTACTCACAGTAATCTATCATTTAGCTGCTTGTACTGCAGCAGAGCCTTCCTACTGGAATATATTGCTTTTTCTCTATATAATTTTCTTCTGTCTCGCTTCTAGTAGACTTCCTATTACATTTCTTTACCAGCCACTACTACCCCCTAACTGCTTTTCTTTCCAACATACTCAGTGTTTAAAAATAAGTAGACTCATATTGGTCAAGATATGTTAAGAGAGTCTGCTTTTGCTCCTCACCTTGTTAAATACCTATATACAAAAATAGAGAGGGGGAGAGGCTAGAAGAAGACATAGCTAGCACAATAAATAATGCTGTAGAAAGAACTTGATCTAATGTTTAGAGCAATGTTTTATATCAGTGGAACATTATTACATGAGCTCTTCATTCCCATGGGTCAGGATCCAGCAAGTATCAAATTGGAATCTCACCAAGCAGGTTTCAATCCTCCCTGGAGTTCTTGATTGCCCACAGAATGCAGGAGAAAAATCAGGGTTATCAGGCTACATCCACAGAAGAAATCACTCTAATGTCTTGCACACACCTTGGGATTTGAGGGGACAAGGGCAAAAATGACTTGACAGAAGGGTAGCCAAACTTGCTGCCTTAAGTGCTAACTCAAGTGAAGGATGTTACCAGGTGTAAACATACTACACCCTTACAGTTTCCTACTCTTTTTTTTTTTTTTTTTTTATGATAGCACAGCACTTTCTTCAAGCCAGTTTAAACTATCATAACAATGTATAAGCAAAAGTTAAACATTAAAGAACCATTAACCATTTCAACTGATCTTCTGATAATTATAAAACTTTTTCATATAAAACTGTATATGTGTATATATTTTTCCCCCAGGTGTTGTCCTTTTATTAAAAAAAAAAAGTATTTTTAATATTTTACGCACATGAATGTAGGGTTGTCTCACAAGTGTTTTTTTTTTTTGTGGCTCAGCCACTTGATTCTTGAAATGAAAAGTCAAAGTGATCTGAACAGGCAAATAACAGGATAAAGAAATGAAATTCACTTCTGAGATAATAATATAAATGTCTAAAATTCTGCAGCTGAGTACAAGCAGAAATTGCTTTTAACCTTCATTTTATATGTTTGGCCATTTACTTTGCTGATTTTTATTATACTGTTAAACTTTTGCCCTTTTTGTTTCCTCTAGCTTCAAGAACAATGAAATTTTAAAAGAATGCATGTAGATTTTGAGCACAACAAGTGGTATTTAACTTGTACTTTTCCTGCTTAATGGAATCAGTTTTGATACTTCAGAAGCTAGGCATATTTACAAGGGGAAAATCCACCTTTGCCTGGGAAGGGAAAGTGTCCAATTACATAGCCATATTTCATATAGAATACTTATTAAGTTAATTAAATTATGATGTGGTCAAAGCAAGCCTGGATTTTTCACTGTGTTGTCAGTGATAAAGGAGAAAACTCAGGGAAATGGTACATCCTTTCATATTTTTCTATGAGTAGTGATTGTTTATTTTCATCTGAGATAGAACTAACTTCCTCCTTTCTCAAACTGGGGTAAATTAGGAAAAATTCTACTTTGTGGAGATAATTGATGTGGAATTACTGAATGCCATAGCTTTGTGGCTAAAATGTTGGTTTTTTCATATTTCTAAATTAATAGTCCTAAAAAGCACAAGGAAACACATTTAAAAAATATAAAATGAAAATTTAGATTGCTTTTTATTTAAAATGTTTCTACTTGGTGATTGACATTTTGACCTTTTCAACAATTTGTTTTGGTAAAATTATCATATAAGTTCCAAATTAATGTGTGTTTTACTGACCCAAAATGCCAGCACAGTAATGAGTTGTCAGGCTGCTCTAAACATATTCCCATTTGATTTTCCTTTAGCTGTTAAATTAACTAATAGTTTTCTTGTACTGTGGGTTTCTAGCTTTGAGTGTGTGCTGATTAAAGAGCAGCATACATAGTAGTTGATCACCTGCTTTGTAATTACATCTCTCGGGTTTCCAAGTTGAATGAACAGAGCCGGCTTCTAAATATTGCAAGGGCTTTTTATTCCTCCTCATTGGTATACAACTCTCAAGGACTAATTGACATCGAGAGACAGATGTAGTTTGTTTCTAGCAACAAAGAGTGGAGGAGTGGTTTTGGCAAGAATCAAACTCCATGGACAGGCAAATAGGCAAATTAGGCTCAACAACATAGTAAATAAAGGGATTTACATCTCCAGGAGCAGTGTTATAGCATGTATTACACTCCTTGCAGAGCTGTCTCATGAAAGCTACCAGATTTGATGATAAAGTCTTTTTTTTCTACTAGCTGCATAATTTTGTGAATTTGCAAGTTCCCTTCTACATTGAATCTCATCAATGTAGCAGCATGCTTTTCTTTGCTTATTTACTGTCATAACTACTAAAAAGCAAAAAATTTTAAGATTTTTATCTTTCTAAAATTTTAATTCTTCTTTAAGTGATTCCCAAGGGGATTCTGCATATATTAGGAACAGAAGAGACTGGAATATTTGTATATTGTTCATCCCAGTCTAATCTGTGCACTGTAGACCAGCTGACCCTCACTTGCCAAAGTTTTAAGGGGGAAGAACAGTCATAACTTGCAACATTAACAAACTATTCTTCAATCTGCTTAACATCAACACCACAGGATATTCTTCCTCAGTGCAGGCTTTAACTCTGGGCATTTTTGTTGCTAAAAGAGAATTCTTGAGTTCATGTACCTCATGATCTACTATTTGTAAGAATGTAAATAATGCAACTAATAGCCAAAGCTGTGAGGCTGCAGAGAGTTCATCCCATACTGAATAGATCTCTCCAATGAACTTCTAATTCCATTGTTATTTCTGAAGAAAAGTAAAGCAAAACACAATCTTATCGCCGCTGGAGGCATAAAATCCATACAGAAGGCCTAAATCAGAGAGACTTTCCTTAACAAACTGAAACTCAGCAGTCAATTCCAGGATCACTTTAAAACAGGAATCAAGAAAAGTGTCAGATTTGCAGCATTGAGAGCTTCCAAAATGCCCATGACAATTTGCCAGATTTTGCTGATATTCCATGAACTGCTAACTGAAATCAGCATACCTGGAAGGCAGAGAGCATTCTAGTTTTAAATTAGCAGAGACTGAAACTAAAAAACACATATTCAAATTTTTAAGAGAAAAAAAGGATATTTAGGGATAAAACTCATCACAAAATGGAAGAGTTTCAATTCACTCAGAAGTATAACACTGCTTTTGTCATGGTGGGGTGAGGGCCAGCTGCTCTGCAAAAGAGGGCAGGCTTGTCTGAATGCCTCTGTGGCCAACTCTGTTCTACAATTTCAGGGACCTAGAGTTATAATTTTAATTTGGGATTTAATTTGATGCATTTTGCCCTAAATAGGAAATCAACACATGAGTGACTAGCTAATAGTAATCTTTTTCAGAAGGTAGATATAAATATTTCTAATATTTCTACTGTAACCCTAAAAGATATATATACCTGAAAGTCACTCAGTACATCCATATTATGATTTAAAAAAATCGAAACAAGACAAGGAAAGAAAGACATGAAGCCCACGTAGCCATCTCTACAAGATATGCAGAGTGACGATTTTTTTAAATGTTACCTCTCAACTATGGTATGAACTGTTATGTTAAAAAACAAACATCCTTTCTTCTTCTGGTTCTTACATATAACCTAAAAACAGGAAGGTGAATTTTACACAAACTTTGAGCTACCTCCTGAAAATTTCATATATTGCTAAAAATTCCATAAAATTATAATTTCTGCATTTTTCAGTCTTCTTGTTTTTATCACTTGCTATGTACCAAATATATAACAATGAAACAAATATATCAAATACCATCTATTTCTGTTACTAGCAACAACTAGTGAGGCACTGCATAGGCTTCAGGTGTATCTCCATTAACTCTGCAATTCAATTTTGTCATTTTTCTACTCTAGGTTACTCATGAATCACCAAGAACTTACTTATGAATCTACAAGAATCAACAAGAAAAATACAGTCAAAAAGTAACTTAAAATGTATTTTTCCCCCCAATTAATCGTGTCTCCTATGCAGTTGAGGCATCTCCTTTATCATATAATGGGAAAGAAAGAAATGATGCCCTAAAGTCAATAGCTCTTTCTGAAATGTTTTTAAAATGTACTGTTCAAGTATTTTCAGAGTTATTCAGCTTGTAGTGTTCTCAGGTGGCTGTCAAACAAGAGATACAAATATATGACAATATGACAAAAAACATCTCCATTAGGTGCAAAAATAAGACCAAAATCAATTGACTAGTATAATGTTGAATGAGTTTTTAGCTATCAGCTCATGATAATCAGATAGCTTCCAAGGTGTAAAATTTGAAGGAAAAAACCACATAATTTTATTCTTCATATTGTAATTCCAATGATTTAAAAACGTGTTATTTTTTTCATATGATACTGTGATTTTTTTGGGGCACTTGAAATCTGAGAAACTCACTGATTTATAT
Organism: Haemorhous mexicanus; assembly: GCF_027477595.1. Classification (NCBI taxonomy): domain Eukaryota; kingdom Metazoa; phylum Chordata; class Aves; order Passeriformes; family Fringillidae; genus Haemorhous; species Haemorhous mexicanus. The sequence goes on from NC_082341.1 coordinate 76,723,455, forward strand.
GGAATTTTACCAAACATGCATGGGCCAGACACTGCCTCACTGATATGAATTAACATTACTTTTTACATTACAAACAAAACCCTATGGGTGCTAACAGTTTCTCTATTTACTGGCACATTTGATTGCATTATTAGATTTTATCAGAATATTAAAAGAAAAGTTACACTTTGGAAGTTCTGAAATCACATTCTTTAATATCTGACATATGTAAGGCATACTTTCAAATGCCATAGGTTAGAAAACATATTAAATCTTTTCCTTTCAAGGAGTGAATGTTATTCTAGTAAAGTCAAAAATATACATAAAGCTGAACTTCAAGAAAATAACTGGATTTATCCAAAGAAACTAAAGAAAATAACCTGTGGAGAAAGATTACCTGCCTTATCTAGAACTAAGATTACCTGAGGAAAATCAAAATATCAAGCAATACTGTTCTGTAACCACTACATGAAAAAAAACTCAAAGAGTAATAAATATTTTTATAATATTAAGATAATATCAAGATAATATCAAGATAATATCACATCACCTTTTAGTTTTATTCTGATAATTGAATAAACACTGAAAAAAGATTTCAATAAACTTCTTGAGTTATTTAGGGCACCATAAAAACTTGCTATATCTAGACTGAGTTACAATATAAGCAAAATAAAGTAACTGAAATAACTCTTATTTTGCATGCACAACAAAAATTTCCAATGTTATAAATTACTAGAGAATATCATTGTATCAGAATCCTTGAAAAATGCTTCACCTGCCAACGTGTGTTATTACCAAGAATCTGCATTTCATTAATAGTTAAAATTTTCCAAGCTATGTGCTATCATATCCCTGAGTGTAGAGGGATTATTGTTAATGTAGACTTACTGACTTCAGCTGTGTTGTATGAGTGAAAATGGTTTCATTACAACAAGGTAGGCTGGTTTTCTATATTTTGGATGTTATTCCTTACTCTTTAGAGTTAATTAATTGTGTTCTTTCTTTTCAGTTTACATTTCAACTGGATGTCGAATGAATTTTTTTTAATAATTTCTAGTATGCTTTATATAGTATATATCACTTATTTAATTCTATATGCTCATTTATTGGATTGTACAACTTCATTCATAGATCTGTATAGAAACTTAATTCGAAGCATACATTTAAATTATCATGATTGGTGAGGAAGTCTCAAAACACATTAAAAGGAACTTTGTGCATAAAAAGACTTTGGTTTTAAGAACTTCCATGGCCACGGCACATTGGCTCTTTCTTGCCAGTTTGCTATATCAGCTTCAGCCCCAATACAGGTGATACCAGAGGCAGCTCTTATGTACTCAGTTTTTAGAACAGACAAGTTATGCACAGTCTGTCGTTATTCCTGTTTTAAAAATGGAATATGACAAATATCAACAATGAGAATTCAGTTAAGATGATTTAGTGATTCAGGATATTCTCTCCAGAATATTCTCTCACATACAGCCATATTCTGCTACTGCTTGAGAAGTGATCTATTAAAGAGAGAGAGATCACTTTTGTGATATCATGGGGAAGGAACCAGAAAGCTTTAATTAAAATTTAAAACCCTGTGGGTGTTGTGGGAAAATCTCATCCAGAAACATGCCAACAGGCAGGGCAGAGTGCAGTCTTCATGTGGTCATTGGTGCTGGAGACAACAAAGGCTTAGTTCCTTCTCTATAATTTAACAAAATTTAACAATTTTAATTGTTTTTAATTGATTACCTGGTAACTATTCAAACAAACAACAAGTAAATTAAAAAATAAAGTGTTTCACATATCCTGCTATAATTGACTGATAGTTTCATGTATCAGTTTAAACTGGGGGAACACACCTTCATGTCTGGCTTTCAATCAGGATTGAAAAGTGGACATTTTGCGCAAGGTGTGATGCTTATTATATGATTTTCTGTGTGATTAGAAAGGGAGGAACTCAGCTGCTTCTAAATCTGTTCCATTTAAGCTTATTTTATCTCTTCAAACATTTAAAGATGAAGTCAATCATCAGATGTAATGATGCTTTGATAATGTAAGTATCCATGCTGGATAAACACTAAGAATGTGAACTGTACTAATGAAATCATCAAGCTTCAGTAGTTTTCTGCTATATATAAGATGAAAACCTTCTCCTTGAGAAGTAACCTATGCAGAGTGTCCAATTATCTTTTGGCAAAGGTGTATTACCTTTCAAAATTTCATTTCACTAGCAATGCTACATAACCTGCTGCCTGACAGTTTTTGTGAGCTCTATTGTGGAAGCAATTCCGATCTAGATCAGGTCCTAAATTTTAACAAATAGAAATTTATCATCTTTCCACTGCATTAAATTGGCAGTGTAAACAGTATTTTGGCAGCAAGTTATCACAAAGTTTCAAAATACTTTCGCTGCAATTCATGATTAAATTTGAAGTGGCTCACAAGTAGTTTTTCTCTGCTATATAGAAAAAAAAGCTACAGATTTTCTTATTGTATGAAATATAGTACACTTGTGGGTTTGCAGATGGCTAATGAACATTTATAAATAAATTTAATATGTCATACCAAGAAAGTTTGAAAACTGACCAAATAAAGTTAGGATTTTGTATTGATATTTTCATCTACAAGACACTAAATACATCCTCTTGTACCAAACTGCTGAGCGTGGGAAATTTGAATTTAAATCAGTTGTAAGAGCTGAGCACTTTAAAAAAAAAAAGACTTAAAATACCTTTTCCATTAAGTAGGCACAAATATATTGCTGTGCAATTAAATATGCATGAATCTAACTTTAAACAAATTTACTTCTAAATTTTTGGCTGGCATTTTCTAACAAAAATACATGATTTGCATATTTAACTTTTTTTTTGATCAAGGTAAAAATCAGGAGATAGCATTTACATTAAATTGTTTCTCAAATATTACTCTTTCTAATGGACTCACACATTATACTGGCTGGAAGATACATTTTAAAGCTTAGTGCAAACATCAACAAACTAATGTCTTGCAATTGATGCACAGGAAAGCAAATCCTCTGGGTCTTATATTCTTATGTAAATCATAGGATGAAACTGATGATTCACTAAAAAGAAAGGACAAAAAAATGTCTGAAAGATCGGGTATGTATATTCGGGTTTGTGAAAACCATTCCTCTAATTTAGTATTGAATCCCTGACTGAAGATGGTAATCCATAATATTTGGATCAAGGGTAGATGCTGATTAATTAGATTGTATTTACTGAGGACAACAGGTAATTTCCGAAAAACTTCACTTAAATGCATATACACTATTTCCAGAGTATTCTGTTATGTACCTCCTATACATAAGCTCCTGCATATAATTTTTCCTAGATATTCTTTTATGCCTATTTACATTAGGGTTAAATTTTTGAAAAAAACCAGCCATATCCAACTTTTTGAAATCTGATCAGGTGTTCAAGGCCTTGCCAGTCAAGAGGTAAAGTTCAGCTAAGGACATGAGCTCAGTTGGATATGACAGATCATGAGAGGGTAGCAGAGGATACTGACAACACAAGGGCTAAGGGCATAGCATGAAGAGCAAGGCAGAAGTGACAGTGACAGGGCAACGCCACAGCATTTCTTGGGGGCTGTGCAATTAAGCTGGAGAGGAAGCACTGGCTAGGATTGCACTATTTGTGACAAAGCAGAGACTGAGAGAAGTAACTTCCATTTTTTTTCTCACACTATAATTTTAACCCCATCCCGCAGATGCTTGCAGTGATCCAAGACAAACTGCAAGGATCTCTGGTGCCCTGTGACAGACAAAAATGCAAGACTTCTACTTGTCTGGCAGTTCTCTGTTGGATTTCTCTTATCTTTCTTATCAATGTCTCCTATCACAATGTCTTTCAGACTGGGAGACATTGCATGGAAGCTCAGAATCAATGGGATTCTCGGACACCAGACCTACTCAGCATTTGTCAGGAATTACACCTTCCTAGCATAACCTCTGCTCTGCTGTTGATTGAAACATTTTCCTTGGAGGAGAAAGGTTAGATCCCTTGAAAGGTATGGAGGTAATGAAAGTGGATTTTCCGGATCTTTTTACCAGGGTCCACAGAGAAGAAGCATGTACAGGGAGCTCAGGAATAGAACAGTAAATTGAGAATTGTGATGTGAGAGCCTGATTCTCTGCAGTGAGGTAAGTAGCACCCACAGTGGACTGGACTGAGAGAAGCTCTGCAGTAGAGTGACTGGGGAATAGTGATTTGGGAGTACTACAAACTCTGAAATGGAAACCTCTCTATTTAGATGCAGGTTCAAATAAGATAACTTTCAGTGGAAGATTAGGATCGAACTTCAGGAGAAGTTATTTTCCAGAACTCAGTCTATACAATTTCAAGGGGCCAAATGGGCTACATCCAACAGTGCTGAGAGAGCAGGGAGATGTCTTATCAAGTGTTCTTCTATCTTCATTGTAATGTCATGGAGATGGGGACAGGGTCCCTAATATTCGGGAAACACAAATGTTCTAACGTCAAAAATCCAGGGGACTACACACAATTCAGCCTCACTTTTGACTAAGAGAAAATCATGGAATGCTATGGCAGCATGTTTCTGAGCATAAGGAAGACAATAAGGTACCTGGGAACAGTCAACATGGATTTGCCTAGGGTAAATGATGACTGAAAATGTCGTTTCTTTCTGTGATGTTATCTGGGACTGATGGCCCTAGTGGTGCTGAAATGGGTTCCATGGCCAAGCAGGGGCAGCAAGAACTAACAGTGTCCTCAGGGCCCTAACATATTCTTTCCTTCATGCAGTTCTATGCACCAAGGTGAAGTGCATCTGTGTTCCTGTAATTTATTTTCCCTTTAACTTCATTATAGGATTCCAATTTCTACTGCAGATTCATTTCATCTTTTATTTTGTGCCTAAACTTATAAAACCCTGCAAGTGCCAGCATCTGTAAAAAATGAACCAAAATCAAAAGTCACTCACAAATTAAATTTTAGTCCAAGAGGTAGTAGAAGCTATGAAGTTCCATTTTGCTTCACTGCTACTAATGAAGAAAGAACATCTGCATCATCTAGATCTTTTCCCTGAGAAGTCTTGAACCTTTGAAGGACAGAGATCTTAATAAATATTAATTCTCATTTATGTTCACACCACTGCTAACTAAATCTGATTGACCTTAAATGGAACAGGTCTTTACTTTTGTTTTTTATCTTGTCTTAACTTCCCCTCTGTACATATTTATTCTAGTAAATAATCTGTTCTTCAGCTGAAGATGATGTGATGCTGACAAAAATGCAGTATTGTATTTGAAGTGAAGGCAAAGAATGCAACACAGAACCTAAACATTGTTCAAAAAGTAATTGTATCCTTTCGGTCAAAACAAAAAAAATCACTCTGGAATAGGGTGTGTGTTGCGTGCATGAAAATACATTTTGCCAGCTGGAGCACTGAAAATGTTTACAGTATGTTCACAATGTGATTTATTGGAGTTTACAGCTCTGGGATGGATACATTCTCTAAGGTACTAGATTGCCTGGAGCCTACACATTTCTCCATGTTCTTAAATCACTTTCAAACTACTTTTAAAGTGTATTAGCTATACTTGCTAAGCCTTCTTGTTCTATGACAGCCAGAACCATAAACGCAATCTGTGGAACCTATCTGTGGAACAGATGGATGTTTAAAAAAAAAAAAAGGAAAAAAAACCTGAAAAAAAAGCAAACTTGCTTGAGTGAATTCAGCCCAAATAAATGACCAATGACTTGTAGATATGACTTCCTTAAACAACATGGGTGGGGAGCAATTAAAAACACCATTTTACAGCATTTACATAATTTGAAGCATTTAAATTCTAAAACATTTTTAAACAGTATTAAGGTCATGGCTACCCAGGAGGCTTTAAAAGGCATGACCTTGAAATTAAAGTTATTATTTGGGTGAAATAGTGTACTAGTGCAAACAGACAATTCTCAAAATAAGCTTTTGAAAAGTTTTTCTGGTAAATGAAATACTGTAATATTCTAATACACTTTCTTCATACATATATTTGTATATTGCAACTAAGGTTTTCTTTAAAAGTTAGAAACTGTTTTCTGCCCATCCTTCAATGAAGTTTCTTCACTTAGAGACTAATTTTCATGGCTCTTTTATTTATCACCTTTTTCAAACACTCTCTTAAACAAAGGATATTAGAAACATATAATGTCTCAAAATACATTCCAAAGATGCATGTGGGGGTGTCATCAGTGGGTCAATAGATCCCTACTCATAAAGCTAATTTCTCCTTTTTTTTTTTTTATCACATTATCACACAAAGCATTTGCTATGTCATATTCAGGTTTGTTTGTCATGGCCTCTACATTCTTTGCAGAATCATTGTCACTCCACACTCAGGCACTGTAATACTGTAATATTACTCTGTATTTTATTCCCAGGATGCATTATAACAAGGTTTCTTACAGACTGAAACCCATCAGAAACAGGCCATTTGCACAGACACTAAGACTGTCTGCAAGGTGACTGTTCAAATTAGATAGAAACTATCTTTGTCACAAGTGCCAGATGTCACACGAGATAAGGTAAGGAAAGAAATTCATGGCCCTTCAGATGATTCCAAACAGAATAAAAAATTATCCTATAATTGTGATTTACTTGTTCTAGCATACACCAAGCTTGTTCTAGTCCATCCTGCTGTACCAGTCTCTAGCTATTCATGGTTTACAATTGCATTAATGTAACATTTTACCCTGCAGATGGGCTGCAGAGCCATAAACTCATTAAACTGCATCAACTGGTTTTCCAAATCCTTCTAAGAAAACAAATCCTCCGTATAAGAGGCAGTCATTCATTGAGTAGGTATGACTTGCATTCCATCTTTCTAGATTTATAATTGTAATATTGCTGTACAGAGTAAATGCTATCTAAGTGCATCACTTATCAAATAATCCAGACAGGTTTTTTCTGAGTGTGTTTTCTGCATTACGTCTCATTCCACTAACTTTTATGGCGCATATAAATCTTCCCAGTGATGGTTTTCATGTTTATTTCCAGATCATGGATTAAAAATATTGAATCTCACTAGTTTGGATCCTGTGGAAAATGTTTGAAATACACTCATTTGATTATTGCATACTTCAGCTAACATTCGTAGAGATTTGAGAATTGCCCAGGTCTTAATTAATTTAGTAATGACCAATGAGTTCTCTAGTCATTAGCATTCACGAAAGATATCCTAGTTCCACTGTAAGAAAATGTCACATTCTGCTTTTTGTCATAAGGGATGTGTCACCCATTCTTACACAAATCACTATAAACCTTACTATAATATTTATCATAGAAATATAGAAAGGTGTGTTTTGGAAGAAACCTTAAAAATCCCTCTGGTTCTTACCCCCCTGTTGTGAACAGGGACACCTTTTACTAGACCACGGTGGTCAAAACCTCATCCAGCCTGGCCTTGAGCAGAGGGATGGGACACCTTCACCTTCTCTGGGCAACCTGTTTCACCATCTCACCACCCTCCCAGTAAAGAATTGTTCATAACATCTAGTCTAAATCTACCCTTTTCTAGTTTGAAGCAATTACCCCTGTCCTCTCACTGCATACTCCTGTAAAATATCCATCTACAATTTTCTTGTAGGCTTCCTTCAGGTACTGGAAGGCTGCTAGAAGGTCCTCCTATAGCCTTCCTTTCTTCAGGCAGAACAGCCCCAAATGTCTCAACCCATCTTCAGTCCCCTGATCACCCTTGTCACTCTCCTTTGGACTTGCTCCAGTAGGCTGATGCCCTTGTGCTGGGTACCACAAAGTTGAACACAGCACACCAGGTGGGGTTTCGTAAGTGCAGAGTAGAGGGGCAGAATCATCTCCCTCAGTCTGGCCACTGTCTTTTGTTGCAGCCCAGGACAGAGTTGGCTCTCTTGCAGCCCACACTGATGGCTCGTGTCCAGCTTTTCCTTCACCACAAACCTTACGTCCACCTTGTCTGGACTGCTCTCAGTCTCTGGGCGACCTGTATTTGTGCTTGGGATTGCCCTGACCCAAATGCAGGACGTTAGTTACAGCAATCCCAACTACTTTACACGTGCTCATAATTTGTAGTTGTCTACACTTAGTAACGCACAACAATACTGAAACAAGGAGTAGAAAAAGCAATTTTAGTTTTCCACACTATTCATTATTATGTTATTTTTGCTCACTACTTTTTAAATTTTTATACTCTACGTATTATTATTTATTCACCACTTTTTATTCTACCACTTTGCCATAAAATCGTAGTCTTTATCTACACCAGTAATCTATGTCTAGGGCATCATGGTATCTGAGTTCTTAATGATCACCAGTGCCTTTGTTTCCTTCACTCCTTCCCAGTTGTCTAAGGAGCTGAAGTTATATCACAGTTGCTTGAAAAACAATGATAAATAGAGATTTAGTGAATTAAGTTTTTCATTAATTCTCATTATTTATATTTTCTCTAGAACAACTGGCAACTGTGATCAAAGTGACTGTGTTCTAGGGTATTACGTTTCAGTGCAGTGAGCTAACAAACCTAGGAAAGTGAAAGATAAAACATATTTCTAACAATTTTTTTAAAAAAGTTTCACTTTTACTTCCCATGTCCAGTTTTATTTCTTAGAACTGCGTCATAATTATGACATACATCTATACAGATATTTTTATTTAAGGTGAAAAGATCATGCCAAAAATGTTGAAATGTTGGTGAAAAGATCATGCCAAAACCAATTCAATATTTAGCATCCATGCAGTGCTAAGAATTTTGAATATTTAATTCTTAGTTTTAAGTAAAAATAATCCTGATTTTACAAAAGAAACAAGTATTTTATATGGCTATAATATATTAATTCTTATTTTTTAGTTCTTGAGAAAAGTGATTGTAGCACGAGTAACATTTCAGATTCTAGTAATTCCTATACATATTTACATATTCATCTGTCAGCTACAATAAGTCAAATAAGCTGACATTTTTCACAAGGAGAGATTTGATGTGAAATTCAACTTGTGACCCTACAGGATACAACAACTGACTAAATCTTCATATACTCCCCACACTCAGTTTTGCCTTCTCCAAAGGTAATCACCTTTTCTTTGAAGGCAGTATAGCCATGGGCTGGCATTATAGAGTAGAATAATAAAGTTACCTTAGGAAACATGGATAATAGAGTGAGAGTACCAGCTGTTTATACATTTGTTTTGAATTTTTATATTTCAGTGCCTGGTGATACACTTAGGCATAAAAATCAGATGGAGCATAAGGGATTTTTGACCACTTTATCTGCATTATCACTGAAAGTCAAGGTACTTTCATTGAAGAGCATGAACCTGGATTTAATTTTAGGAAAGAAGTAGCTAATAATTAATACAATTGAAGCACACATAGCCATTTCAGTAACTTGATTTTTCAAATGTATGTAGAATCATTGAACAATAAAATCTTTAAGGCTGGAAAAGACCTTTAAGACCATCGAGCCAAACCATCAACCTAGTACCACCACAATATTCTCCACTAAACTATGTCCCTGAGTCCCAGGGACATATCTAGCCACAGGGATGGTGACTCAAGCACTTCCCTGGGCGGCCTGTTCCAATGCTTGACAGTCCTTGCCACAAAGGAATTTTTTTAATGTTCAATCTAAATCTCCCCTTGCACAACTCAAGGCCATTTTTCCTTGTCACTTGTTACCCAGAAGTAGAAACTGACATTAGGCTTATCAAAATCTTCTTTCAGGTAGCTCTAGAGAGTGATAAGGTGTGCCCTGAGACTCAGCCTCCTTTTCTGCAGCTAAACAGCCCCTGATCCCTGAGCTGCCTCTTATCAGCCTTGCACTCCAGACTCTTCCCCAGCTTTGCTGCCCCTCTCTAGACACCCTTCAGCACCTAATGTCCTTCTCAGAGTGAGAGGCCCACAAATGGACCCAGGATTTGAGGTGTGGCCTGATAATAGGTCCTTTAGTTACAGGACAAGGAGTAAAGGTTTTAAAGTAAAATAGGATTGATTTGTACCAGATAAAAAGAAAACTTTTTTTACAAAAATAAAGTGCAGCATTTGAACAGGTTGTCCAGAGAGGCTGTAGATCCCTGAAATGTTCAAGGTAAGGTAGGATGGAGCTTTAACTAGCTTGATCAATTGGAAGACATATTGTCAAATCATAGAGGTTGGAACTGGATCTTTGACAGTTCCTTTGAAAGTTCCTTCAAACCAAATTATACTATGACTCTATGATTCTATGATATATGTTGTTTTGATAGATAACACTTTGTTATTTAATTAATTTTAGCTCTCTTTATAGTTATTTTATTTTTGAACTAAAAAAAGACGAAAATCACTTTATTTGAACAAAGAAATATGCCTATTAAATACTATTCCAGGATGGCTTTATAAAATTCTTACATTTTAATCTTTTTGACAGCCTCTTAAAAATAATCTGGTTATTGGTAGGGTATAATCATATCAGTCTTCCATCAATTTTCACTTACACTGCTGCAGAGCACCAGAATTAAATGGATTATATGTGATCATTAAGAACTGCTAAATTTAATGTCGTATTGGGAGGTAAATTACCTTAGTCATATTCTAAACCCTGAGATCTTTAGAAATTGTGCAACTATAAAACTTTTCAAAGTACTCAAAGCATTGGTGATAGCTCAGTGTTTTCACCTGTGAATATTACTGGCTCATTTTAATTTGGTTTGTTTCTCAGAACTGCCTGTGAACATTTTCAGACTCTCACTCTTTTAAGTTATTTTAATGGTGTCTTATTAATCCCGCTTATCTTTTCTTTCTTTTCTTTCTTTCTTTTCTTTCTTTCTTTTCTTTCTTTTCTTTCTTTCCCCCCTTTTCCTAGCTGCTTCTGGTGTATTTTGAACTTGATTCAAAGAGAAAATTGAAAATACATGTCATAGGGGAAGATGTTGCAGTCCTTTTCTTCAATATTTTCAGATAAAACATACTAATCTCTGTTAGTAAAAATGGTATTCTCATTGAAAAAGATTTGTCATCTGATTTCAGCAAGAAATCGTATTTCTTTATGAAAGAGATTACATTTTCTATTCCTGCTTAACAACAAAAGTGAATCTGGCTAGGAAAAACATCTCAGCTTCTCTTGATTTTACGCTTTTGTTAGAATAAAATTATCACTGTTATTATGGTCATGCTTCATGATTTCACAAGCATAAATTATTATGAACATAAACTTTGTCTTTTTACAGACATTCTCCTACAGAACTATAATTAATTAAAACCCTTTTAAGAGTTTTGGTGCAAGTTCCACTTGGTTTGTAAAATCCTTTAACCTACATATGGAAATTCAATTAGTAGAAAGAGAGGAAAACCTGAAAGAGAGTAAAACCTGAAACCTAAAAACAGGCTTACATTTAAATTCAAAGAAGACATTGAGAGTAAACAACAATATTTTTTGGAGAGAAACCTGCCAGCACTTTTTAGGTTAGCATCCTAAAAGCCTCTCTATGTTACCCGCATTTTCTTCCTAGACTTGCATTCTTGCAACACTGGGATTCAGAATCCCAATTTATCCTGATGAATTGGATGGTAACATCATATCTCAGTTCTTTGATGATAGAAACCATTTTCCTTTTACATTTGGCTTTATCATTTTTTCTTTTTTATTAATATAGAAGTATTTAATTAGGTTGGAGAGAGCATTATAATAATAGTATATATAATATTTGAAACACACTTGTTGATGCCTTATTCTAACATCCTGATGCTAGAAAAATTGAACTGTGGATTAGTTCTTTACTAGTTGGGTCTTAATGTTAGCAGGGCTTTCAGGCTGTTTTCCAATAGTCTTATATGCACATGCTGAAAAAATGCCTTTGATGAAGTGTAATGAATTCTCTACTGGATATTAAATAAGTTCAGTGACATTAATTATTGATTTTGGAGCATATAATTCAATGTAATATACTTAGAGTTAGTCAGCTAATTGACATTAGCTGGAAATGCTGAAATAAATGATGAAATACTGTATAGACTTGTAAAAAAAGGATGTGGATTTAACGCTTTTGAAAAAAAGAAGGGAAGAATTATTTGCTAATTACAAGCTAAACAAGATAAAAAAAAATGTTTCTGAAGTATTCCTTCTTTGTACTATATATTTCATTAATTTTAATATAAATGTAACGTATTTTGGTTAAAAACCAAATTGAGACTGTCTTGTCCTTTTATGACTTGGAATGGTGGCGGAAAAATGAAAAGGACATAGAGGTACTGAAAGAGTGCACAGTAATTGGACAAACTTAGGAAGACTGTCGGGTAGAGGAAGCTTCTCTATGTTTCTCACACAATTTTTGGTCAGAAGCCTAAAGTTTTTTAGTCTAACATCCTGAATGAGATCACAGTCAGTGCTATTTGTAGGCTCTTATTCCAAAGCTGCAGAGAAAAAGGAGAAACTATATTTTGGGGCAAAGAGTAAGAAAAAATATTCAGAAATTAAAGTAGCCCTGATTATATGGATTCTACATGTCACCACTAGTTTTTAGAACAAGTCAAGTGCAGGCTTGATGAGAAAACATCTACAGACTCACAGTGATGCCATGTGACTTCCATTTGAGTTATATCACCTTATAAACCCTTGTAGTGATTTCTTTCAATAATTCCGCTATTGATTATAATCCGTAAAATGCACTGTGGTTATTCACAGTGGCTCTTTGTTTAATATATAATTTGTTTACAATTTATAGCCTTTATACATCAGTCCCAGAGACAATTTTTAGTTTGAACCAATCTGTTTCCCACCAGCACTCTCAATCCTTAAAACTGGACATGGGTATTGTCACCAGCCCTCCAAAATCCTTAACATGTCCCCAGAGGGACAGAGATCTGAAACAGGTCTTCAGCAGACTCACCATGAGCATGAAAACTGTAGCTGTAGCCTCAAACTAGGCTCTTTTAGAACACCTTTCTCTCTGGAAAAGCCCTGCTCCTGAAAATTTACCTTGTATTCTTACATATTCAAACGGGATAAAAGGGATTTCTCAACCTTGTCAATGCTTGTCTTTGATTTTTCAAGTTGTTAAATGTCTTCTCAGGTTGAAAACTTGCTATAATAGTTAAAATAATATATATAAGTCAATAGAAATTTAGAAAGAGAGAAATATTTAGCAAATGCATGAGACAGCAGTTCTCTAGAGGAGTTTAATAAACACACCTCCCCTGATTGCTAGCACACTTTTACAATACTGAATTAGAAGGAGCAGCAGTACTTTGAAAAAAGGTACCCAGCTACTGTTTGTGAAATTTCCAATGTACACAACGCCATTCCAAATCACTTTTTCTCCAACTTATTGCCTACAGATTGGCTAGTAATCTCCATTTCCTTCTGCGTAGTCTCTGAACTTCAGAAACCATCAACGATCTGTTAGCAAGGCAATTAGTGTAAGACCAAAATCAGTGGGTGACAAACAGCTGTTGCTTGTAGGTGGAATTATCCTATAGATTTCATTTGAGCAAAATCTTCTGCAAAGCTGTGGTGTGTCTCCACATGGGATTGAACTGTCATTTCAGGAAAGTTGGAACGTTAGAGGCCAAGGCTGTGACCCATGGTGACATCCCCTAATGAGCAGACCATCAGTGAACTATTAATGAAATAACTGTCCACACCAATGTTAAAAATGCACATTAGAGACGGAATTTTAGCTTTGTGCTTGATTTTTTTATCTTTTGTTGAAGGCTTGCTGAGGTTCAGAAATATTCATACTTTCAAATTTTCTGCATGATTTGAGTTTCTTTGTGTTCATAAACAGAAACTCTAAGGGTCTGACACTCACTTATGCAGTTACTTCAAAATTGTTTAATGATGCTAAGTGGAACTACTGGCAATAAGGACAGCTAGTTTATTTACTCATAACAGAATTATTCCCATGCTTTGAAATTGGGTATATTGCACTTTTCTGTGATAGCTTAGTGTTTACATTAGCAAATGTCTGGTTTGTTTCTTCCATTTAGAAAATGCACTAAAATGTTTTCTGAAATTAAGATCTCATTAGAACCTTGGCAGGTAAAAAAGTGAAGTGTTACTACAGTTCTGTGCTAATAGCATAATGCAAAGTATTGCAATAGGTAAAAATTTGGTCAGTTTAAGTCGCTGGTGTTCGGCAGATTTTGAAATGTTCTAATTATCTTGCCCATATGTTTAAATGTTTCTTGGCTTTGGGCCAGAGCAAAATACATTTCAGCTGAAATACTGCTAAATAGAATGAACTGAATATTCTTCATAGAAAACTTGAGCCAATGACAGTGAAAATTAAAATTCCATCTCTGCCAACTGAAAATTAAAATTCCATCTCAGCCCATCAAAACTACTTAGGGATAGAATCTGTCTATGTCTGTGCAGAATTGCAGCATATACAGAAACAAACAAACAAGCAAACAAACAAATAAAAGGACTGAGTTTTCCTTACTACTTAAGAAATCAATATAAAGACTAGAAAGATACTGTTCCTAAGATGAGGCATACTTTTATGTAATTGTACATAAATTTCTCCATAGCTGCAAGTAAATCAAAAAAGGAAAACATAGGCAAACACCAATTTGATTTATGTTATATAAAGGAAGGAAATAAGCTGTATTTTCAGTATGCAGAAGCATAAAGACATATACATTAACATATGAATATTCAGGAATATTTTAAAAGCAGAATTTTGTTTAACCAAACATATAAAAAAAATTACTACTCAGTTAGGAAATCTAATGTTCTATATTTTTAAGAAACTATTTAGCAGTTATTTCTTTCATATTTGTGCCTTGTTATTACAATGTAAATCAATTTTATTGAAATGCAAAAAGGTTTTGTTAGGAAAAAACATTAAGTTTAAGTCAAAAGCAATGTTGTTTCTTTTGCTTGAAATGGTACTAACTAGACCTCATGAGGATTGGGATTTTTTAGATTGTGTTACTTTTGCACTTTTTCCTCCAGCAATGCCCATTACTACAAGAATGAGATTTTTAATTCAACAAACACTGTGTAAAAAGTGAAAAGTATAGTGTTACTTTGACCTTTTCAGTGTTCTTTTTTTAATGGCTGCTCATGTAGCCTGCTACCATGGGTATTACAACCTCTGAGGATAAAAGAGAAGATGGCCAACAAATCAAAACTCGTTACATCTAAAAAGGTAGAGTGTACATGAAGGTTTTATAGCACATTCATCTTCTAAATGTTCATCTTAAAGAAAATGGAAAACTGAACAAACTCTCAATAAAAAGGTTGTTTGGGTTTTCTTGGCTTCTTGTAAATAATTCCAAAATTAAGACATACATTTTTGCTAGGAATGTATTCATTATAATGAAAATATTAACACTATGCATTTGAAGAAGAAATGGGTACAGAGAATATGCAAAAAAATTGCACATTGGAGATTACAAAACATAAAATGATAAAGTGAATCTCAGGAGCTTGAGTTCATGATTGAAATTGGACCTTTTAAGAATGGCCTTTCTCTTGGCTTGAAACACAAATTATATGGGATTTCTGACATTATTATGTTACTATAATGTAAGAAGGAATACTTACTATGGATTGCATTTTTAAGGTCCTTGGTTTTTTACTTTTTAAAAATTAATTGATTAGTAATAGAGAAAGTGTGATTTTTGCAACAGTGTCATTTCCTCTTAAAGCAGACATTAAAGTAAATAACATTAAATATAGTTTGAAAGTGCATGCTCTTGGTCATCAACTGAAAAAATACTTTATATTGTTAGCTTAGATATAGATTTCAATATCTCTGGCATTAAACATGGGCCTGAAACCCTAGATAGGATGAATCCTAACTTTTTTTTTAAAGTCTAAAAAATTAAAGCACATTTCTTCAAGCCTAACTGCTTTTTCGTTCATACACCTTGCTATAAGAAAAGTCAAGTATGCTTTCCCCATATCTTTCCTTTGAGGTGTATTTCATAAACTCACTGCTCTAATGGATATGACAGAGTCTTCTTGTGTCCTTCTTATAATTTTTTCTTGACCAAATTTTCTCAACAAATTCTTTTATCAGTACCATCTCTTTTCAAATTAAACATCAACGCATGAAAAGCCTTGTTAAGGTCAGCAGCCTTTGCTCTTCTTCTTCTTACAATTGAACATACTCTGAAGAGTCTTTACATTGTACTTCACCTGTGAATAATGTTGTCTTACAGCATTAAACATAAAATATTTTTGTCAATGTAGATTCTTCTGAGTGTTCTTTTATCTAAACTGTTTTAGTGCAGATGAAAGAACTACTACTAGCTCATTTCAAAAGAGTCTGAAATTAAATTCACCATATTTCACACAGGTTTCTCTCAATACCTTTCCTGATTTTGCAACATCCTAGGCAGCTGGCACTTCCGATGGATCTCACAATCCATGAATGAGTGAAGAGATCATCCTGAGTGAACCACTCACAAATGTACCTGAGAAGAAAATCTGACCAAAATAATGTTATTGACACTAACATAAAAGTTTTTCCTATTTAATCAAAATCCCATGATTAGAAGCCTTTGATCATCGTAATATTGCGAGGCATCTGGACTTTAATCTCTTCAGCTATGATGCATCTCTATCATAGGGCAAAGAGTCCAATAAGATACCAGGTGGTTTTAGACTTTTACCATATATCTAGAAAAATTTTAAATGTCAAGTGTAGAAGTTCATATTCTATGAAATTTACCACTGGAAGTTGTAAACCTTCTCTTTCTGAGCACTTAGAAATTACCTGAAATTGTTAGACTATCTACTTCTCTTGATGCAGAGGTGTAATTTAGTCCTAAGTGCTATTTTGAAACGACACAGGGGTCATGCACACTTTAGACATCAAAGGCCCTTAAGGTCATTTGCAATATTTACTTTGTACTATGACCATGTTTCCTCATGGGAATTTAAACTTCTGTTTGTTAAATTCATTCACCTGCCTTTAGAGCTACCACCAAAATAATCCATGATTTATCTTTTTTCTAGTGTTTCTGGAAGCATTACCTGAGTCCCCTGATAATTTGGAAAGAAACATTTAAATTTAAAATATCAAGAAACCATACAAAGATCATACCTGTTCTCCTAAAAACTTCAGTTGAAATCAGGGGTAGCATTGGAGAAATGTAACCTTTATGGAAAGTATTTTAAGTGTTATACATGTGAGATGCATATACATGTGTTATTGTATATATCAAAGAGCTACAAATATGCTGCAGTTAACAAAGAACATTCCCTTAGAAAGCCACCTCATTTGTAAGGGGCAAAAAAGGAGTTTATTATAAAAGAATGCCATGAAGTATTTGAAATAAAATAAAATTTTAAGAATTGTAATAAAATAGCATCTCATGAACTATGGTACAGTACAACACAATGCAATAGGGTTCTCAGATACTGGGATTTAAGCTTTCAGTTAAATATGAATGTTACTTTCATTTTTTGCAATATGATGAAATTTCAAATAATTTTAACATGCTTTAGTCTTCTGAAGAACTATAATTGCTTAGTAACTGCAGTAGCCTCAAACAGACATAAAGTTGTCTAAAAACAAAAGATGGAAAAGATAAAATGAAAAAACAGTAATAAAAAATCAGCCAGAAAATAACAATTACGTTAGGATTTCACTTTAAAGTAAGCATAGAGGAAAAAAATTAATATAGCAAAATACAACATTAAAAAGTTATTCCAAAACTATGTTATGCATGAGCTGTTTAGTCTACATGAAGACTGCACTGCTACACTTTTAATGGAATACAAGGTCAGTTAACATTTTTATTCATTAGCAAGTAGAATTTCAGCTTTCTTGTTTCTCTCCTTTATCTTAATCTGAATGTAACAAGATCAAAGCTCTCTTAAAAGCTCAGTGCAGGTTCTGAAAAGAAAGGCAAAAAAGCCATCTGCCCAAGTCCCTGTTTTCCTTCTTCATTGGCATTGAAATTCATTGGCAATTACTCATATCAGAGGTTCTTTGAGTCAGGCTTCAGACCAGGGTTTGATTTTGGAAATTTACCCCACTACAGTACTTTATGTCAAAGCCACTCACAGATGGTGCAGTAATGCTTTTATATTCCCATAGTGTAAACTTAGAAGCAAAATTGGCCTTAAAGAAAAGCCATGGACTTACATTTGAAGCTTCCTAGGACTGAAATTCAATGCCAACTCCATTTAGTTCTTTGAATCACATCCATAATTAAGGTCAAAGTCATGTCAACATGTATTTTCAGGGACCACCAGTTATTTCCCCCACTGTGAGCCAATTACAGTATAGGTTACAATATAGATTTCTGTATTCTATTCAGAATTACTCCATTAGAGATGGTGATATATCTGCTGTCTTTGTGTTTAAATGGAAGAACTGAAGGCTATTACACTTATTAAAGTGCAGTGGAAGAAATAAAGGCAGTTTGACTAGTCTCTCACAGAAGTTACACCTGTGCTATTGCATTGCCATTTACAAAATATGTCCTTAGAATGTGAAGTGACTCTGGGGTGGGTTATAGACAGTATGGGCAGCTTTCACAAATTACATTAAAGAACTAAATAGGAGGGACATTGTCCTCTTACACTGTCCTCCTTTTCTGTGTATTTGTTCTCTACATTTATTCTTTAGATATCTGGACATAAAGTAATGGTTTAGATTCCTGAGGATCACAGAACAGGGGCAGCACATGTCCAGTGTTCTACTAAGCTAGGGAAATAAACCCCACCTATGAAGTTTGAGTAAACATTGAAGTTTTAATGCCTACTTTAAAGTAATTTAGATTAATATTTTACCTAATAAGTAATTTAAAAAATATTTTTTAAGACAAAATAGTTTTTTGAATACTGAATGACACCCAAACTTTCATCTTTTGAAATTGCAGGTAATGTTGTGCCTACTAACTAAAAGCTCAGTGAATGTGTTATAGGTTGCAGTGAAGTTAGCTAACATATGTTAAAATGACAGCATAAGTTTGCCTGTGATCACTGTAATTGAGATTACTCTGAATGTTTTATTTCCTAGGCTGGATATTAGCCTGCTTTGTCTTTGGCAATTACAATTCAAGAATGAGAAGCTTAGGTATGACAATGAAAAAGGGATTTGTTTTATTTCATTATATTTTTATGCAGTTCCAAAAAGAACTAGTGGAATATTGATCTATTTCTTGATGTATGATATGTAAAAATGCTAATTAAATTAGAATAGGGAAATAATTGAAATCATTTTATTCCTTTTTTTTTCTGGAATTTTATGGCAAAAAAATATATGTATACCCAGTTTTTTATTCTGTAGCATGTAAGAGATTATGTTTGGGGTTTATTTTCTGCACACTCAAGGGGAAAATGCATAAGTAGAATTCCAGGATATCTTCATGATTTCTTTAATATGATTTATTTGGTAGTAACTTTCAATTATCTTGCATTATGTATGTTTACAACAGTAAACATAATCATCATGTTTTTTCACTGTTAGATAAACTTGGTAAGTACTTAATTTTTAACTTCATTGTGGTGTCACATAAGTGGGGTTGAGTTATGATGCCATATCTGAATAAGCCATGAAAGGATGGCACGTTTGATGACATCTGTCTGCTTTTCTACATAAAAGAAGGTACACTATCAAGTAGATTGCAATACTATTTTTAGCACCAAATTTAGAAATTATGCTTTTATCATTGTTAGACCATAAACCTTGTGATAAACCCAGATGAAGTAACTTTCAGAACAGCCTTCCTTTTAACACGCAGAAGGGAAAGCTTGAAAGTGATACATGAAACTAAATTTAGACCTTACCATACTCAGAAACCTTTCTCTTCCTTCTCCATGCCACTTCCCAGTGCTCTTAATTAGCACACTTGATTGTAAGGGACAGAAAATATTATTTTTTTGAATATTACTTATATACTGACTGTTAAACTAAGATGGAAATATAACAGAAAGGATATTAGTACCTACTGTTCTCAGTGAATGACTCATTGTCATGGATGCTCTTTATCAACCTAGCAATAAAATCTTGAGATTTTTGAATTCCATGTTTCTAAGTGTCTCTGTTATCTTAAAATGGCAGAAAGACATTAGAAGGGACCTCTGGAGACTATCTGGCCCAGCCTCTAATATGTCAAAACACTTTTGGCTATAACATTTCAGCAATAATGTACATATGAATCCAAGTTTAGGTTTAGCATCAAATGTTGTGTTTTTCTACATGAATTAAGATTATTTTGTCTGTAAATCTATGACCTCAAAGATCTTAGATTTACTTCCACATAACAAACTTCCCACTCCTTTGGAAAAAAAAAATCTTATTCTTTTTATTAATTTCAACTACTAATTTATTAATCATAATTATACTTAATAAATTATCAGTAGAAACTAATGAAAAATTATGCATTATCTCCAGTATTTTAAAAATAGCTCTGAGACTTTAAATATTCTATATCTCTATGTAATACTATGGAATGGTTTTAAAACCCTGTCAGGTTCTGTTAAATTGTGTGTATAATTTTTAAAAGAAATTACTCATATTGGAAAATATATTTCCAATAAAGACCTCTTCATTTCAAAACTCAAAGGAGAAAGTATCTGATTCTCCAGAATAATCATAATCTATGAATTTACTATATTGGTGGTTGGTGGATAACTCTGAAAGAGCTTTTCCAAAATTCACCACTCATTTTTCTTTTGTTGAAGAATGAAGATTAGCTGTTAACAAAGTTGTGCAGAGAATTAATTTATTATTATTGTTATACTTTAATATTATTATTATTACACAATTTAACAATATTATTTCTATTATTATTTCCATCATTAGGGTGTTTTATCCCAAAACAGCATATAGTCAAGTGAAGGAATATCTCCTTTTATACAATAGAAGAAGAAATAAGTTACCTTCTTTGTTATGATCTGTAGTTCAACTAAGTGGCTGACTGGATCATAAATTTTTTCATATTGAGTACCAACATTTATTTAGCCCCAAAACGAGATACACTAAATGGCTTTGATGGAAGTTACACATTTTAAAGGTAGCCATAACTAATTGTTAGCCAAAGCATAACTATGACAAATATGAAGACAAATTATGTTATTATACAAGCAAATTTGACATGGGATTTTGAACTGGCAATATCATATAAAGTATTTTTAGTTGGCATGCAAAGGTGTCCATTTGGTTTCCTTCAAACATTTTTTATAGGTGTAACAAATGAAAAAAAACTAATTAAATTCCTTTAGAAAGAAGTTCTATTGATTTCTTTAAAATTGTTAATAAGAACATAGTAACTGCCACACCTATGTCAGATCATGAAATGTTAATTTAATGTATCCTATATTTCTTGTAGGATGGCAAAGGGAGAAATATTAAATGTTGATTTCTGATGCCAGTTTGAATTAGTTTATTGATCTGTACTTCAGTTCATTTTAGAACTCTATTTGTGTTTGTTCCCTGGAGGGTCAAATGTTTCCATCTGGAACTGAGAAAGTATTAATGTTAAAGAACATTGTGGTCTGTTTTACTGCTCCAGTATTTATTTGGTATGTCCTACCTATATTCTGTGTAAGAGACAGTCACCTCTATGCAACAAAATATTAATGTGATTGTATAATAACAACAACATTTCTCAACTTTCAGTTGAGAAATATGTTTCAGGGGTTCAAATGCTGTTTTGAAATTCTTGTAGAATTACTTAATGTAATTTAGCTTCAATGCTATATACACTATGATAAGAAGTATCTCCTTGATTAATGTTTCTTGGGAACATTATTTCTAAAGATGGTCAAAATTTTAATGAATTAATTTGGCCATCATTATGGGTAATGTGCTGAAGACACATTAATCTAAGTGATATCTTATAGCCTATGCAGAACTAATTAATCTGAATGGGAATTTGGCAAATTAATCCCAGTTCCAATATGGAAAAGCAATTGATGTCCAGTTTTGAATCAAACAATGAATGCATTCTGGCATATATTTTTCTGTTAAAGGTTTATGGATTTGGGGAGATATATACCTCACAGATAAATGTAGTTATGTCCCACAAGTTGTAAGGAAATGTATGAGGCTATGAATTTTAATGTGTAATAAATTATTCTTTCACTCGGATTGAAAAAAATATCTGCAGATTACAAAAGATAATCATGCCTCTAATTATGTAACAGTTTCCAAATCATAAATAATGCTGTATGTGTCGTATTCAAACCAGAAAGCAATAACAGGATTTAGCAGTATCTCCTGAATTAATGGTCTAGCCCAAAGTTCTGCATTTGTCCTTTCCAGCAGATTGAGATGTTTCACCCATTAGCTCGCTAACGGTATGTTGGATTTCCCAAGCTCACAACCCTCAAGGGCTTTCAGCTTTGAGGTTTCCAATGGTGTAGACTTTGTGATGGACAGAACAAGGACTTCTTTTCAGATACTTATACCTTTTTCTGTATTTACTTTTTCAATCTTCTGTGACATGTGTGTCAGCAAGCAAACAATGTGCAACTCTCCAAACGATGGAAAACTAAAGTCAGGGATATGTAGGAAAATTAGTCAGAGCTTCACAGATTCCTTAGTAAAAATGCATACAGAACATTACTAACTATATACAATGGCAGCTTTTGTCTAAAAAACTGCACAAAATTATGATCGATTTGCAGTATGATCTAATTTGCCTTACTTTTATATATGAAGCAAAGTATAACACATCTCTATTATAGGACATAACTGAATGGCAGAATTATGTTAATAATGTTGGGTTTGTTTATATAAATCAATATTCTAATAATGGAGATCTCAGAACATGTATGACAGGAATAAGACTCTATTAGGACTTTTAGACATTTTTTTGCATGTTTGAAAGCCTGGGCAATCTGTGACAGCCATTAGAGTGAGCTGATCATTCATTTTCCAGCTTCTTGTTTTCTCTTGTGCTCCATACGTGGAGAATGAAATAGGAAATTAAAGTTCATTATGCTAAAAGAATGAAAACTTCCTACTTAAATAGTTTTAAACACCAATAACTTTGCTGACTCCATCAGAATCAATTGCCAATTGTTTTTTATAGGAATCATGCTCTTATGTGGAGAATTGGCAGAAGGTTGAAATCCATTTTCTGACAAGCTTGTTAGAACACCATGAATAAGAAGCCAGACAGGGTGATCAAAAAAGAAGAAACTAGAGGAACACAAGACCTGCCAGATATCAGGAGCCTTCAGGCTTCTGTTGTACTTTCCAATCCTGTGTTTAC
This sequence comes from Haemorhous mexicanus, assembly GCF_027477595.1. Classification (NCBI taxonomy): domain Eukaryota; kingdom Metazoa; phylum Chordata; class Aves; order Passeriformes; family Fringillidae; genus Haemorhous; species Haemorhous mexicanus. The sequence goes on from NC_082341.1 coordinate 76,746,592, forward strand.
TATCTACTGTAAAACCAGTGACAAGTACTGCTGCTCTAAACCAGGGATTTAGCAATTTGTATGCCCAAACCCTGAGGGCACCTCCAGCCTTACTGTGCCTGCCAAGTCCCTGTGTCTCCTCTCATCCTGCCCAAAGCCAAGGACCCCCTTTCAGCCCCCTGGAGCCCCCACCTCCTCCCACCCAAGGACCAGGACCTCAAGTCACCCTCCAGGGCCTTCAGTCTCTGTCTTGGCAATTCTGCAGCAGTGTGTAATTCCAGCTCCTCCATGATCCCTGGACACTGCTTAGAAATTGTGATCCCTCTGAAAATCTGACATGTATCAGTTTCAGGAGAGGTGAGCCTGTCTGTCTAGGCCAAAAGCTTTTCAGCAGAACATGAGACCTGTATTACTGGACAACCAACTAAATGTTTACCAGCTCAATCAGTAGCTTCTTGGTGTGATGGCAGACCCTATGTTGAATGATACTGGCTAGAGTTCTTTTCTTCAAAGCTCACAAAAACTAAAATCTCTATGCAAAACTATATTGATTACTTTTACTAACTACTTGGCATATGTGTAAGTCTCTTTAAAAATCTGTTTACCATTCTATTGAGCTTGCTTTTAAGTTAGCAAAAAGATCATGCTACATATGTTCTGGTAGTTTAGCAATGCAAAAAAAAAGTTCCCTATGTCACTTACAGAAATATAATACTTTTCAGTTAAAGTGCATGTAATTTTCAAAAGAGAATAATTTCTAAAATGGTTCTTCACACCAGAAATTTTACAGCTGATACAAAAGGGTTTTCCTGATCATTTGCCAAAATAATTCTGGCTGAAGATCACAGAAGTAAGAATGTTTACAAATGGAATGGAATAATAATAATAAGATAAATAATAAATATTAACCAAAAGAGAAAATGTTGCCTATTAATTAATTATGATCAAGAATAACAGAGTACCTTTGTAGATAGTTGCAGATAACACCTCTGTATTTTATTCTCAGCATAATAGCTTTCATCTTTTTGAAACATACGCTCAAATATCATTGACACTATATGTAGTATTTAGTTCTACTTTTAAATTGCCCATCATTCAGTTAATAATCTTGGCCACAACAAAGAGACAACCAAGGAGGCATACATTGCCTCATCAAAGAAATGTCTTACTTGATTTCAAAAGTGAAGGGGGGGGGGGAGATAGCTAATTCTGAAGAAATTATAGACGTAGAATGAAGTACAATTATAGCCTGTTTTAATTTTGATATTCTCAAGCATTCAATTTCTGGTTTTTATAATTATAATAACATTCTTCTAACAGAATAAACTGAGGCTAGATAAACTTTCTAGAGGGAGACAGACAGGTTGAAGGACTGCATCTCAGGAGCATGGAGACTGCAGCACAAACCAACAGCACGCCACTCTTCAAGTCCAACTAAGGGAAATAGCTTTCCCAAGAAACTTGGAGAGGCTGCAGTGGTGTTTGTCTTCATAATAACACCACTGAAATTTGCTGGACATGGAAAATGAAACTTTAAGAACACAATGAGGACGGATATTTTTTCACAAGCCCTGTTATTACAGACAATCTTATTCTGATCTTTAAACTTTAAAAAGAGCATCATTCTACATTCTGATCATATTAGAACTTTTTTAAATGCAGAAAAGTTTGATGTGCTCTGGGTGTTTACTTCCAGAAAGGTCCATGATAATACGCCTCAAATCTCTGGCTGCCAGAACTCGATTACAAAATGAAGAGTTGCTGTTACTGCATCCAAAATATGTATTCGCTATGAATAAATGAGACACAGACAGTTCTAAACTTTCAGCACTACATCTTATTAAATACTTTTTAAAATTCTTGATTACAGACATTCTCTGCTATTGGAGAGAATCTCACATGATTCTTTCTTTTCTTACATGAAAGTAAGTGTCTTCACAGGATGAAACAAAAACAAAATAAAATAAATTATTTGAAATCCAAATTTCAGATAATCCCATGGGCTTTTCGTAAAACAATTACTCCATAAACATCTATAAAAAATTAGTACTTTTAAAAGTTTTATTTAGGAGTCATTAAGATTGTTAGAAAAATTCTTAAGCTTCTTATAAAGTGAGATTATGCATTTTATTTTCACAAGAAAATAAGGAATAAAACTAGTTCAAGAAAAATCTGTGCAAGGAGAAGAGTATATAGGCAGTGCTAAAATGTATGTATAATTCCATTCTTGAGAACATATGAGAAAGTAAACAGATAAGTAATACTCTTTATATATTAAAATAACTAATTTTCTACTTGGATGGGACTAAATTAATTGTTTTGGAATGCATCCTTATCAGTTTTTCATACTCTGGAGCACATACCAACACAAACCACCAGAGAAATATTTTGTGAAATAAAACCTTCAGCTGGATACTACTGTGATTGGAAGAGTATATAGAAATCTGTGTAATAGGCAGTAGAGATGGAGAAAAGAACATGAGCAGGAATCCAATTAAGACAGCTTACAACAACCAAAAATTGCGAGGCTTTTTTAAATAAAATAGTTGCAAGAAGAATTCTAAAAAAAAGCTGCATGTTTTAAACTGATATAACGTGAATTTTGGAACTTAGAGTGAACCACTCTTTTACCTCATGCAAATTGAATTTCCAAAGATAAAAAAATAATTGCATGCCATCATCATGACACTCTTAAAAGATAGGGAGGTCTCCCAGAGTGAGTAGTGGGCATATTGTCAAATCCTCTTATACAATACTTGTTTTAGTGTCATTTGAAAGTAGAATATAAGGTAATACCCAACTTGTTTCCCTTTAAATCCCTGACCAATGAATCTTAATTAAAATATTTAGCAATTAAAAGGAAACAATAATTTAAGAATCAGATTATTTCCTTTTTTAGGAATGAAAGTAGAATTAAATTTAAGGTTAATTACGAATTTCATCAATTAGTGCTTTTGTTCAGTTCAAAATAGGTTTGAACTGTAATTGTTAAATTTGTCAAAAAATACGAGATGATGCACCACAACTTCTCAAGCAGAAACCTGTATAAAAAAGAATTTTCCTTTGTATTTGTAGTCTAATTTAATTTTATTCTGTCAGAATGGGATGTCAACTTTCCCTGAGCACTGATTACCGAAAATTCTATATGATCATGTAGATTTAATGTAAAAACATCCCCTGAAATTTTCCCATCATGCACAGGATCTTTTGGTCTCTACTCAAGTTAATTCATTATTTATCAGTTTATAAGTGATATCACCTTCCTAAAATCACTTGAGAATTCCAAGTTTTTCTCTTCTACTATAGTATTTTTTTTTTAATGTACATATGTCAAGAGATAAAATTTAGTCACATTTGATGTATTTTACTATTTATATGCTTGGACATTACTATGCAGACATACACATACTCATTTTAGATAATAATTGTGTCTTGCTCTTGTGTTTATCTGCTAATAATGTCAAGGTTTCCTTTACACACTGCTGCTAAATATATTTTCCTCCAAGAGGCTAAACAACTGATGCTGTATAATCTGGCTAAATCTAAACTCTTTCTTTCAGTTCAGCATTCCCTTTTTATAAATACTTCCAGGCCACGGAAGTATTTGCTGTCATGAAACAACAGAAGTGAATGACTTGAGTATAGACTTCTTCTTCCAGTCCTCCTATCATCAAATGACCAAAGTGAAATTTATAATCATAGTTTCAAGGGATTTTCTGTTTAGGATAAAATGTCCATTTAGCAGCTTTTGAGCTCTTATTCCTCAGAGGTGAGAAATAAATACTCAGGTGGTGTGCACTGTCCAATAATCAAATTCTTACCCTGTGCTTGTAAACAGGCAGCGATTGCAGCCTGAGTTGTTTGTCTATGGTCAGATAAGAGGGTCCTGCTTCTCCTGTAAATACACAGTTCTCAGCAAAGATACAAAAATCTGAGACTGCAGATGATAGGGAGAGAAAAGAAATGAGACTGGGTCTCCTCATTTAAGACAGCAGGAATATCCAAAGGTGGGTTGCTTTGTTGGTTTTAGTTGGTTGGTTTTTTTTGTTTTGATTGTGGCTTTTAATTTGATTGGTTGATTTTTTGTTTGTCAGTCCAAGTTTTTTTGTTTTGGTTGCTTGGTTAGTTTGGTCTTTGGTTGGTTTTGGTGTTTTTTTGTGGGGTTTTTTTGGTTGTTGTTTTTTTGGGGCTTTTTTGGACTTTTTTTTGGAAGGGGTTTTGTGATTTTGTATTATTATTGTTATTATTATTTTTCCAGACCTAAATCAGAGTGCAGCAACATAAGAGCTCCCTTTGATATTTTTGATGAGGTTAACTTAGGTAGGGGAAACCATCTGCTGCAGAAACTGCTTAAAACTTCATTGGCACTAGCATACGTCGCTTTTCAACCTGTGAAAGGTTGCACAGTCTGCAATGCAGGTTCTCTCCACAGATCATAGGGCAGAGGAGTGGGGTTTCAAAACAGATTTAATCTCCTACTATGATAGTTAGGACTGGGAAGTAACTATGTTGGGCACATGTTTTTCTTCTACTGAAAACTCATGAAAATTTGTCTTAATATCTTTACCTTCTTGACCAGGCTCTGTATTATTTGGTCATATGGAAAGTGTGCTGGTCCCAGAGGAAAAACCTTGCACTAGTTCAGAAAAAACTTCAGTTTCTGATGCAAAGTTCCTTAAGTTTACTTTTATTCTTGCTAATTTTCAATTAGTCTCAAGCATGTTTCTGTTTATTGTGGTCATATTCAAATAATTTTCCTTAGCTTATACACTAATTTTTAAAAGGAAATAGATTTAGACTCCTACAATATTTTGTCATCTTCCATGTTGCACTTAACAATGGTATTTTAGTTGCTTTTTTATTCCTTATATTTAGAAATCTACTTACATAGGATGGTCTCATGTGGAAAAAAAGCCCAAAATTTTTAGGTTTCTAACAATAGCTAGTACCTAATAAAGCTCAGTGCTGATATCTTGAGTCCTTAAATAAAGTAGAGGGGAATTGGAGCAATGCTGGATGCTGGAATTGTAATATTCCCTTATCTGCTTAGGAACTAACTTACAACTGAAAACTGGAGAACACATATGTATTTATATATATATATATATGTGTGTGTGTGTGTGTGTGTGTGTGTATATATATATATATATATATATATATATATTTGTGTGTGTATAATCTCTGAGGCAGCTTGTTCAGTATATTTAAAGCTGTTTAGAAATAATACTATGAAATACGTCTTACAATATAAAGAAAAATATTCCAATTAAATTGGTTGTCATAAAGTTTAAAAATATATAAATAGGGCTGATGCTCTTTTCTGTGGCAAATCATTAAAGTTTAAAACAAATATTCTATTAAGCCTTTTGATTTATGTGTTTATAACTTTCACATTCATATTGTTTGACTATTTTAAGTGATAAAATGAGTATTAGCATATTTCTACAAAGGAAGAAATTTGTTTCTATAAGTCTTTACTGTGCATGAAATATTATAGTGCTGGAGAGCTTATGGATAAGGTTTGCATTCAACAGATAAAAGTTTCTCATGGTTTACAAAAATTTGGAAAGTATAGGCATACTACCTACTGTCAGACAACTTTTTCATTGTAAATTAAAACCTGGTTGTATGTAATGAAACAGTGAATGTGATTTCAGATGCCTTAATATCATTTTCACCATGCAGAAATATAAACACTGCACACATTGCTATACACAAAGAGAAATCTAAGACAATGAGAGCCATTTTTATCTACTACTGATTCTGCCCACATGCAAGGGTCACCTATTACTACTCCAGGAGTTTCTGACCACCCTCAGTGTGCTGACAGCAGAGCTCGAGTCTTCTGTCGCTCTTGAAACAGTGCTGAAAGTGCAGTTTAAAATTGCTGGCATCAGCTATTGGATTGTATGAAATTAATCTATTGCTGCTCATTAATGGCACTTCCCACACCTGGCTCCAGAGACCATTTTTTTTTAAATTTTATATGACAATATTATATTGTGAAGACTGTGTAGATTCAATCCCTGTTCCAAACAAAATGTGTGATCCCATAGGTTACACCTTTACTGCCCATTTCTCAGAACGCAGGATATTAGTAGTGCAAGAATAATAAGATTAAAAAAAAAAAACCTTCAGAACTTTGTTTCCCCAGAGACCAAAGAAAAAATTATAGGATTAGATTTTTTTTTCTTCATTCTGGCTATAACAAATTTCATCCTCATAAAAGGGAGAAAATGGTATTAAAATCTTTGAATAATTTGGTTTACAGCTGACTAACTTAATGAATTATCTAGAAGTTAATCCCAAATTACACCAACACCAAGTATTTGGCATATGTTTTACCTGTTATTTGTACAACAAAATTCTAGCTTGCATCTGTATGTGTGAGGCCTGAAGCCAAGACCATTAAACTATCAGTTAGACTGTCACATTTTCATCTACAGTGGCTCTGTAGTTCAAATTATATGGAAAAGGAAAAAAGAATTAATGCAATACCAAACAGATTGTTCACTAAGACACTTCCATTAAATAAAGTCTTTCTTTGGATAACATTTGAGTCAAAGAAAAAATGATGCGCACTACACAGAACTTAGAAAAATCTAACAAAGACATGAAAAGTGCCGACTTATCCATAAAGTATCCATGCACTAAGAATTGCAGTTTTATGAAACACACCTGTCACAAGAAACAAAATACTACTATATTTATTTAACACATGAAAATGTTTTTGCAGCTTTTGGTCAGAAGAGGATATATTCCCCAGAAGTGAACAGATGAGAGTTAGATAGACCAAGGATAACACATCAACAGTTGCTGTTTCCTCTGTTTTTCATTACAAGCTTGCAGTATTCTGAACATTTGGATTTCTTTGTGGCATAGGTATTCATTTCTCCCTTTCCAAATTTTTTGAGTTGAAAAAAGACACAACCTCTTAGTTTAGAAAAACAACATATGTTTGTGTGAAAAACAGAATTTAAAAAATTGCAGAAAAAAAATTACAAAGCAACATCAAGATGTTTTCTCATTTAAAAAACCAGCTGTCAGTGTCTCAGAAGGCACATTGCATACCATTGAATGTTTTGCATAAACCCCAGTCATTTGGAGTCACTACCATTGGAAGGTGTCACTGTACTGAAATGAATCTTCTATTTCCTTTCCCAACAGAAGATCTTGTGAATAAAATGAATCCAAGGATACATCTTGAAGTGCGTATGGCTTGGACAAAGTTATCTGTGACATTCTCATGAAATGTGAAAATGTGGTTGATGAAAATAAAAGATAAAATTTGACTCTGAATCTGAACTTGAAGATTACATTAAGGATCTGATAGAGAACAGTTCTAAGATGATATGAAGATGATGTCAAACACATTGATCAATTATATAATTTCAAGTTATTTTAGAAACACTGTGGGGAATCAAATTGAAATTCAGTGAAAACAAATGGGAAATATTATACTTCAAAGGAGATGCCAATATAAAATGGAAACTCCTGAAACAGCAACACTGCAGGGCAGACTTGGAGAAATATAGAGTAAAAATATGTCACATTTTAGAGTACAAAGGTCAGCTGGAGCATGGCATTCTAATATTTTTCACTAAAAAGCTTTGGATTAACTTCTTTTTTTTTTCTTTTTTTTTTTTTTTTTTCCCTCCAGAGGTGGAATGAATGATTTGAGAATCATTCAAGAAGGGCCTTGTTTAGACACAATATTAAGAGTGGAAATGGTAGAAAAGAAAAAGACATTAAAGGAGAGAAAGATATCCACCCTTCTAGTGATGATGAAGACCTGCTTATGACACCTAATTCAGAGAAAAGAGAAAGAATCTTTTTCTAATTCAGAAATAAAAGAATGGCTTTTTTCATGCATTTCTTCAGAGTTCAAAAGAGTAAAAAGTTCAAACACCCTCTGTTAACAGAGAAAAAAATTATTATTTCTGCCCACTGTTAACCCTATTTTCCAGCATAATAGAAACATATTAACTCAAACTTTTAACACAGTGTAACATCACACTTGTTTATCTAAGCCTAAAATGCTAGTAATCCTTTTTCTAACCCTAAAATTCAATATCCTTTAAGATATCCTCCTGGAAATCCATAAGTAACTTTATAAGTTGTGTAAATAGTTAATAAATACCAATAAATTGTAGTATTTCCTTTTGTATTCTGTTATGGATTAAACTTGTTGAGAAAAACAAACAATAATGTAAAATACTTGTATATGCCAGCAATATTCAGTGTTTAGACATACACATACTATTCATTCTTCAGGTACTGCATAAGACTAGGATGTGTTGATGGTCAGGCTTCATGCTTCACATCTTGTATAAGATTAACGAGACCTCATTCAGTTTACAGATGTTGCTCTACAGGCACCAAGCAGTTTCACAGAAAACTAAAAAGTCTCTTTAGGTAGAACATCGTTATTTAATTTGACAAAGCAGCCACACAGTTATATTTAGATTTTCTGATAGGTAAATTGAGTTTAGCTTAGGAAAATGGATTATGTCGTATTAATCAAGATACTGCCATCATTATTCTTGGAGAGGTTCTTTGATCCAGTCAATTTTTTTATGCCTACTGTAGTAGGAGAAAAGGAGCAAAATTAATCTGCAAGACTCCCCTCAGTATGGAAAATTACTAACAGAATAGACCACTGCTTCTTCTATTGCCACAGTACTCTGCACAGGGAGATCATCAGGAACCAATTTCAAGTAAGTGTATTAAAACTTAGGCTCAGGCTAATGTCAGCTGCAGCTCAGCTGGGGAGATGCCAGTCAGGTGGGGAGACATGAGTCAGCTGATACAAATAATGCATGTCCCAGAGTCTGAAGTGCTACAGCATACAGCTAATGAGCTGTAAAAGGAGGAATGGAGATAAGGGAAGGTAGCCAGCAGCATTAATTGCAAGCAATTTAAGTCTACCTTTGGAAAGTAGAATAGTATCAGCTTTTTGTTTGATAGACTTCCACATGAACAGCTTATAATTGAAAAAAAGATCATGTTTGTATTCTGACTTCATTCTCATTTTCTGATTTTTAATGTTGATCTTAAGGGTTGGAATTTAACCACTGTTCTAATGTTTTAAGTGAAGTATCTTTGATTGACCAGTTGCTTCAATATGACTACAGGAAAAGCCAGCTATTCCCTTTTGTATAGATGTGGCTTTCTTTGATAATGTCAACAGGAAACTTCTAAGCAACTTTTGCAATATATAAATTTTATACCAAAATATTTTTCAGAGTATTTTGAAGTTCTATGACACAGAAATCTAAAAGCCTTACAATAGACATTCTTGTACTACTAAAATGAAATAATTTATCGTAAGATATAAATGTATTCTTACAGCTTTCATACCAATAACTAAACTTTATTGTCACCAGAGTTGGGCATTGCTTATGAGTATGAGATTAGAATTAGTCTTTGTACATGCAATGCATTATAAGAAATTAATCCACATTTGTTTAGTAAACTTCTAAGAATGGTAGGTATATGAAAAACAGAGTGATATTAAAATACCAAGTAAATCCAACATAATTCTATGCTCCCTTGTGTCAAATATACAGAAATAGGGAACATGTGATCTCACAGGAATTCAAACCCATTAATTACTAAATAAACACAACAGAAAATAGGTCACGATAGCTTTTCTTTTTCCCAAAAATTACACATTCTTTTCTATATGCAGTTAGAAGTACCATTCTTGTTTATTACAATTCCTTGCCATGTGCTGTATATTATACATAATTCTGGCTTATTAAATTCCTGAAACATGCAATACAATAAACTTAATAGATTTTATGCAAATCATTATATAAAAAAATAAGACCAGATGGTCCTCACCACATCAGAACCTTTCTATAGCAGTTTCATATTTCGTTTAAATTAAATAAAATATAAAGTTACCTTTGTGACACCTAACTTATTTTAATTTATTCTGCTGTGCTGTGTTTCTTACAGATTTTCTTTTTTTTTTATAACATTAAAGTAAAATATTTGTGCTCACGTTCCTTAGATATTTAGATGTTTACCATTTTTGAGTTGTACTGTGAACCTATACATATATTTGCTTACTCCTACTTTCCCACAAGAAGGAAATCTATTGCTATCAATAGAGCACATAATTCATCTCACAGAATTGCCTAAAGGAAAGAAGGCAAAATTACACTGGGAATCTCAAACTAGTATCTTTTAAGCTCTTTTCCTCTACAGCTCTGTGACACCTTTCCCTTACAACTCACTCATTTTGCACTCTCCCTGACACCAGCCATGCCAGAAGATGAATGCTAGAGCAAATGAATCTAAAAGAAGTCATGAAAACTAAACAAAACTAAAAAAAGAGCTATCAGAAATAAAGAACTAAGAGAAAATTAAGAGCCATATTACTTTGTTGTCTCCTGAGAGATTCAAACAGCATATCTAATGATGGTCTCTCTCCTGTTGCCATGTAAAATATGCATCTTATGATCTTCCCCACCTACTCCAGCCAATGTTCCAAAATCATGTCAGATACACATCTTTGTCTTTGAACTTACACAGTAAATCATTAGCCATACAATAAACAATGAAGAGAGTAGTCAAAAGGGCTATCAAAAGCTATTGGAACCAAAAACAAAACCATTTTCTCAGTCGTATTTTGAACAAAGATGCTTATTATAAATAAACATATGGATAAATTTTGGGGTCTATTCACTTATGCTATCATATACTGCAACATTTAAAAGGAAAAAAAAAATCTCCCTTTCACTATATTTGTCAGTTCTAGAAGTGCCTATTTTTCATGAGACTCTATAACTTTACTTGTTCTATCTTTTCAGTTCCTCTGAAAAGCAACTATATAATTTAGGGGAATAAAGCACTGTACTGTATACTCTACTGGAAGTAGTCTAACAGGTACAAGAGTTATACCAAACAGTTAAAATTCAGTAACTTTCACCTCTTCCCCTCTTTCCCTTCTTTATTTTTTTTTAAATTTAATAATTTAAAAGCCTTATCTAAGGAAAGAACCTTTCCAAGATATTCAGTCATATAATAGGTGGGGAGAGGAGAAAGCCTCCAGACAAAGGAAGACCTTGTTATTGGTCTTGCCACCTTGTTTCCTTTTCTAGGACAACTGTGACACAACTACTTGAGTGAGTTTTCATGCTTTTTTTGGATTTTTTACTGAAATGACACTATGTATTCTGAAACAAAAGTTGTATTTTTTTAATCCATGGAAACATAATTCAAAAATACTTTTCCAAAAGCTATTTCTCAGCATTTCAGGTTTTCTGAATCCTGCTAGAACGTGAGAAAACTAATCACCAACACAGCTTACCAGCACATACTACAGAATTTAATTTCCCTTGTTTTCAGGAAAAAATAAGAATTCTCTTATTTACTTAATGTAAGGGAATAATTTGTAACAAGTTCTGGGAAATTAGTAATACCAAGAAGTAATCATGCTGTCAATTCCTATGAGACTGCATCCTGTTTGATCAGCCTGTGTCCCAGTAGAAACACTACAATCCTTTTTCAAGGGTCACAGTTAATAGGAAAATAGATTATGGTCAACACAAAACTAACAGTTTTGGTTACAATAGAATATCAGTGTCCAGAATGGAGAAAAACCATTTGCAAATGGTTTTTCTCTTCAACAGCAGGTTAATTTTAGCCTTCATATTAGGAACAGCCAAAAGAACCCCAAACAAACTGTGTGGTCTATCTGGATACTGAGAATCTTTATAAATTTTCTGTTCCAAAATTACAGAAAGCTATCAAGTTTCCTCCCAGCCTGGATGCCAGAAGCTGTCCTCTAAAATGGCAGTAACAATATTTTTCCATCTAGCTGTCCTTCTCATTCATTACAAATGCCAAATTTTCCAGCTTTCCCTTAAAATTGTCTGAGTTCAACTGATGGCACTTTATTGTAAAACAAATCAAAATGTCCAAAGTGATATAAAATACTTCAGGAAAGTATCCAAAGCAATATTTATTATGTAGAAGTTCCATGGTTACTTTGATGATTGGAAATAAGTCATAATTTTAATTAGAACCCCACAAACTTTACACACTGTGAAGAAGAAGCAATGGCATAGAATGATGCTTTTTCTTTTCCTGTCAAAATCATGTAATTTTTAATGTCAACAGCATGTTTTGGGATGTAACAACAAAAATGGTACAGCTCTGAAGGTAGGGAGAAGTTTTGCTGATGCTTGTAAAAATAAAATGTGACATTCATAGAGACTAACAAGAGGAATAGTCTTATTCTTATTAAATATAGCTGAACATACCCCCACAAAATTACCCCACAAAAAAGATCAGAAATGTCAAACATATTAATTGACTTAAGTGTTAGACATAATCGTAGACACTTACTTGGTTTCCACATATTTTCTCTATTTGTCAGAAAAGGCCAAGTGCTGCCTAAAAGTTTGCAACTAAAATGAACAAGACCTCAAAAATGGGAAGAAAAAGCTGAAGAGTAATGATGATACCTGAAAAAAAAGTATTGAAAATCCAGGCAAACAAAGTATCACCTATCATTTACTATTAGTCTCTAAAGTGAAAGAGAAACAAATATTTATTAAAAGAAAACATTCATTTCATTAACAATATGATTAACAAATTGAACAAGAGAAGAAATAGTAAGAAATGTTTCATTTTGAGGTGGTCTATTAAGTTCAAGTTTGAAGAACAAAGCAGAAAACAAATCAAGACCCTTACTGAGTTTAAACTTTTATAGTTACATGTAAGATGACAAAGTAAATATTTCTGCAACAGATGCACCACCTGAAGATGTACACCTGAAGAAGGTTAATTTTCTGCAATGCTGAAGGATTCATACTCAGAAGTTAGCATTCTTCAATACTGAAGATGAAACAAAGTATTTACCTTTCAGACATGTTGATAAACTCTTCTTGATTTCAGCACAAGTAGAGAAAGACTAAGTGGAAGTATTTCTGAAGATTTCACCTCAATTTTTTTAATTCTACAATAATGATTTTATATTTTTACTTGAGGATCTGAAACACTTCCTGAAATTTTAGTATTTATCCAGGAGTCAAATTTTATCACATTTCCTCACAGATTTGCAGGGGTTTTTTATTTTCCTTTTGCTACTTATTAGCATCTATTCTTCTCATGTTTTAATACTTAAATATATTTCTTTAAGAAAGAACCTCGTGACCATGGGAAGCAGTGCATGAATTCCTTATCTTGCTTTATTTTTGTGTGCAGATTTTTCCTTGATGATGAAAAGGTCCTTATCTCAACCCATGAGTTTTCTCTTACTTTTCTGCTTCTCTTCCCCACTGCAAGCAGGGTGAGAATGGGCAACTCTGTGGTGCTTAGTTGCCAGCTGGGGTTAAACCACAACACAACTTTATGCAATGTGTTTTGAAAATGTTCAGGAAAACATCTATTTCTTAAAGGACAGCCTGTAGTTCCTTTAAAATTTTTAAATCCCTTTGGTAGCATTTCATGCAGCCTTAAGTCATTGAACCAATAATACTCCTATTAATTAAAGGGAATTCTTTAATTTTTTCCTTGCAGACAAGTGACCCTGAAAAAGAGTCTGGTGGATTCTGATTTTATTTATGACCATTAAATTATCCTTCTACTCTCCAAATTTTAAATTTTTTGTACAAATCCATAGAAGTTTATGTTTTCCTTCTACTCATTACTCTAATATGTGTAGCCACTTAAATTTTCAAATAGGCAAAGAATGCAATATTCTTAAGGTGGTGGTAGGGATGAAGAGAGGAAATAAACAAACTTATCTGAAAACGATGAAACACACTTCTTCCAGTGCTTAGACTGTCCAAAGGTGTCACAAGAGCTCAGGATAAAAATTTGAGCCTAATTAGTTCTGCATTCACTTGTCTCGATTTGGCTGAGCTACATTAAATGATTTCTTTATCAGCCTGCTCTTGGAATTAGTCATGTATTCTCTGTAATTGTTTTGCATTCTTAGCATATATGTCCTCTGCCTTGATTTAATTTTAATATGTGTTTAAATTATATGCAGCAGTTTGCATGTGCATGTGTTAGTTTAAGTAGATATGTACATAAGATACACATAGAGATGCACAATCCAAATATTTTGTTTTGAACAATATGGTTCCAAAACTTTACTTTTGATTTACTTGAAAGTAATCAAATGTACCACAGAAATTGCCATGATAAAACAAATTCTTCATCGCTTGACATGGTCAATTGTATTCAGCTCCCTCACAGTTCTTGTGTTCTTCAGCTGTAATTTTTGCAACATTTTAGTTCATTATCTCTTTAAGAACACTGACTTTGAACATTTAATGGTTACTGGTCAAAAAAAAATTCCTAAAAAAATCAAACAACAAGAAACTAGTACTTATGTGTCACAGTCAAAGGTGGCAATAAAGAAGAACAGGGTAGATTTTTCTAAAATCTCTTATAGTAATTTCTTTTATCAAAGTGTGGGATTCTAATGATGTGATACGGGTTACTGTAACTTATGGGTTCTGCCAGAGTGACAAAGGAAAACAATATTTTGCAGCAGCTCTCCATTCTTCCTCATCTTTCTACAATGAGTCTAAATCTGTTCTTCCATTCTGGATAAACATGTAGCTGGAGCTCGTCTCAGCAAAGAGGATATAAGAGGCTCTACCCTGTCAGTCTCCTAGCTTTTGTTTTCTCATCCATTAATGAACAGCAAAAGTTACTGCTTAGGTCCTGCTCTACCCTTGAAGGCATTTAAAGCACCATACTGTGTCATTCTGCAGTAGTGGCATGTGTCAGCTATCTGCATACATAAGTTTTGAAGGCTTGCACCAAATAAATGAAGTTACTAAAAAGAAGATCTCCAAAGAGTTTTGACTTGGCACTGTTAGTCATGCGTAGACTGAAATAGTTCAAAGTTTTGTGATTTAGACAAATGTTTACTGTTTCAGTTGACCATTAAGAATTCAGCAAACAGCACATATAACTCTTCATCTGCCAAAGAATTGCTTCAGACAGGCCTTCTCAAGAATTAATTTTTTGCACACCAATTATTGCTCACTATAATGTTACAGACTACAAAGTGTATTCGCAGAACACATCATGCCCACTTCCTGTCCTCGTACTTTCTAGTAAATACTAACACACATTCATACTAGGAAAAAACATGGAAGAAATATCAAATAAAATTTCAGTCTATGTAATTAAAATTTGTCATAGGTATCTGTGACTAAAGAAAAACAAACCCTAAATTACCTATTTCTACAAAAAAATCAGACCACATTAAATAGTATTGGCATTAATAAATTCATCTCTAATGATGAAATCATAAGTGTTTGTGTGACAAATAAAAAAAAGAGATGATTGACACTAAAAAGAAAAGAGGAGTAAAACAAAAGAGTTGATTTACAATGCAGTTTTCAAAGGCCAAAACAAATTATGATATGCAAAGAATAGATTGAAATAAAAATTAAACTAAAACCAGGGAGAAGTGAAAACAAATAAAATACAATGGCAAAGGAAACCAAAATAACAAAGGAACTACTGAAAGAACTCAGTATATAAACAAAATGACATGCAAAAATAGAATGACAGACAATAGGTAGCAAAACTCATCTAATTATCAGACACATTATGAGGGAATATAAAATATGAAAAGATTTTCTCTTGACAGTTTTTAAATTAAAGCATCTCAATTGTTTGGTTGGTTGATTTTGTTTTGGCTTTGGTTTTGTTTCTGTTTTTTCAGTCAGGAGTCCAAGACAGTTAAAATCTTTGAAAAGGAACTGCTTTGACTTTAAATGAACATACCAAAGACAGCAAAAGTTTACAATTTCCTAAACTGTATTTAATTACAACACAAAGAGAAAAACTGCTACAAGTCAGTCTTTTCAACAGACTATCTCTGATAAAACAAAAAGGAGTTCTGAAAGTGATTTCTGCTCTGCCCACTGGGTCATCACAGAAAAAGACAATTCCCATGATTCCCCCTTTTTGCACTGATTAGTAGGTCTAAGAAAACAAAGCCAACCTTTCAATTCTTAGTTTTCCTATCACTTCTAAGCTGTGGATTTTGGTGTGGTGCTTGTTGGCTGCAACTTCCCCATTCATATCAGGAATCTCAGTTGAGATACTACAGGATCAGGGTACTCTGAAATAAATCCAGTTGAACTCAGAGCATGCCCTTTATCCCTTCTTCCAGAAGATTGCCTCTGCTTTGTAAAGCAGTTTCAAAGATGAGGTGACCAATCACATGTTTTTAAACAGAAGATCAGTCACACAGAAAACACACTGTAAACCACAAACAAGTCAGTAAGTCTCCTGTCATACATTTCTACAAGCTATGGGAGTTACAGCACAACAAAAATCATAATAACAGCTTTAGCTTGTCAGGGAAGTACCCACTGTGACTTAAGTAAACTCTGCTGGAGGAGAAGAAATGCATACAGATAAACACAAGCTCTTTGCTGCCTAGAATTGATAATAAATAGAACTGTCTCACTACTTACTGAGACTGGTTCTGTATTTTGGGATGCATTATTCTGTGGTAATGATATTGTAGTAGGCCTATAAATGCCAAAATATGGACTCTATTAATAAAAATATTCATTAATTTAGTCTCCATGCAATTTCTTGTGAGGTGTGTGCATTCTAAGTAGAAGTTCTTTGCCACAACTTTTTTTTTTCTGGTCTACCAAAGGATTCATACTATCCTAATTATGCATGTAGCATTGTCACCTTATAATTTCCCCTCATCCTCATTTTCCTTCTTTGACTTCATAAAGTGCAATGGTCACTATCAGGAGTAAAAACTCTTTCAGGTTTTTTAAGAAAGAAGGGAAGCAATAAACAGTCAAAAAACAAAATCAAAATGATGTTCCAATAAAAACAGGAACAGGAGAGTAGGCAAGACTCAGTCTTAAAAGCTTATGGGAAGAAATTTTGTTTCCTATATTGATGATATTTCAGAACTTTTGAAGTCTTATAAGATTTTAAGGTATGTAAAGTCTTATGAGATGTAAGTCTTACTCAGTGAAAACTGTTCCATTTCTGCGTAAATAGTACACGGCATTATTTTTTTTTTTCAAAGTTATAGTCAGAAGCACAATTTTTTTCTTTCTGTCATAATCAGGTTTATGGATTATTAAACCTGAATAGGTTTACTTTCTAATGCAAAGCTTTTCTCTAGCCATTATAACCAAGTAGCCCCCTAGGACAAGGACAATTGGAATTGATAGTATCTGGTTTTATGCTGTGTATGGAGTTTGCAAGACCTCAAGATGAAGGTGCCTTCATCATATTCCTGTGGTTTTGCTTTACTTGGTTCAGCTGTGACCATTTTTTCTAATTAACCAGACACCTAGCATTAATTTTGTTTGCTTTTGTTTTTCCTTGTGTGATAGAATCATTGTTTTATACAGATATCAGTAACAAGCAGGTAGCCTATGAGAATTCCATGTTTGTGATTAGAAAATAATGATGAAGAGTGGTGAAACGCAGGCCTGTTACAAAAGGAAAGGTTTTGAGAATAGACACACAATGAAGTGCAGGGGAGAATATACACAGGAAGAGAACAGGCACAGGATCAGCAGTGAAGACCCTGCAGCATTAAACAACTCTTTAATGGTCAGTTTAAGAAATGCAGACCTGGATCTAGGCAAAACGTGTTATGGGTAACAAAAAGAACAAAGAAATTTTATGTAGTATACATAAAAGGTATTTGGATACAACATGGACCTGCATACCAAGGAAAAAAGAGAAAAGTGTAAAAGACTGTAAGAAAAATATAAAAATGATCCAAGTACTTCCTACAATAAGAATGTAGAAACCATCAACACAAACATCATATTTCTCCTGGAGAAAAATTCACAAATGCTGACAACTCACCCAACAACTCCCAGCCACCCACCATCACAATTGAAGCAAGACAACTCACCATTCAGAACAAAAGGGTAATTAGAGAATAACACCAGGAAAAAGAGACAAAATAAGGAGTACATGGTATAATTTTGGCTGCACTGCTTTTATTTCTTTTTCTCTGACAATATTTATTTTAAGCTAACAATTTCTTGTGTTTACTTATATGTGATGTCTGCTTCTTCTTTGCCTTGTGAACAATATTTGCAATACTTTGAATTGCTGTGTAGCTATATTTGCAATATTTTGAATCGCAAAATTTTCAGCTATATTTTTTGCTTGGGATTCCCCGAAGAAGAGTCCTATTTATATACTATCTGTGATGTTGCAGAAAGTCAGATATAAGTATAAAACCAATGTATGAAACCACTAAGATTTGTTGCCACTTCAAAATTGTTATCATCAGCTGGGACAGCCATATACCAGTTCAAAAAGGAATACTGTAAATTACAGTGGACATAGAGATTCACAGAT
Organism: Haemorhous mexicanus; assembly: GCF_027477595.1. Taxonomy (NCBI): domain Eukaryota; kingdom Metazoa; phylum Chordata; class Aves; order Passeriformes; family Fringillidae; genus Haemorhous; species Haemorhous mexicanus. The sequence goes on from NC_082341.1 coordinate 76,764,922, forward strand.
CTCTACTTAGCTGCCTCCTGCAAGGGGTTGTCAAGATATCATGAATATTAAAACTCATGACCTGAGATGCTTTTGAAACAGGAATATCTGTTCCAAGAAAAAGACAATCTAGAATCCTGAAAGAATTTTAAGACATCTTGGAATGAAAAATGGGATTTATATTTTTTTCTTCAAAAGAGATACCAATAAAAGTAAAAAAGATGGTTTAAAAATAAAGATGAGGTTGAAAATACAGACTCTGAATTCACAGATCAGACATAAGCCTCAGGGTTTTCTCGTCCTGTGGCACAGCAATACAGAAGGCAAATGAGAAAAGAGACAGAAGCCCAGAAATCTGAGGTTTAGGAGCCAAGACTGGCAGGAACTGCAACTGTCTCCGTCTTATGAGAAGTTCAGCATGAATAATGCATTTCAATCCAAAATCATATGATAATTTTCTGAATGCAACCTGTGGCACTCAAAAACTTCTAGCCAACCCTGTTATATTGAAACCTGGAATGGTACTTAAGTAATGCCACGTCTGCCTTACTGTATTGTGGTGACTTGGTGCTGACTGGACAGCAGCTGCCAAAAAAAGCCACTCAATCACTCCACAGTCTCAAGTGGGCAGGGGAGATGATATGTGAGTAGAGATAAGAACAGGGAAAGATTACTCACCAGTTACCATCATGGGAAAAAAGGACTTATTGGGGAAATTAGTTTAATTTATTACCAGTCAAATCTGAGTAGGATTATGAGAAGTAAAACTAAGCCTTAAAACACCTGGCCTCCAACTCCTCCCTCCCCCCTAACTTAACTTTATTCTCAATTCTCTACCTCTTTCCCCTGCCATCAGCACAGCAGGACAGGGAATGGGATTGTGGTCACTTCATCACATGCTGTCACTGCTTCTACTTTCTCCTCAGAGAGAGGACACCTACTCTTCTGCTGCTTCAATGTGTAATCTCTCCCACAGAGGCAGTTCTCCGTGAACTTCTCCAACATGACCCCTTCTCACAGAATACAGTTTTTCATGAATTGCTCTAGTCTTCCACAGGGTGCAGACCTTCTGGAACAGATTCACAAGTCCAGAAAACCTACTCCAGCGTGGGCTCCTCCAGAGACTGCAGGTGGATCTCTCCTCCACCATGATGCTCCATGGGTTTCAGGGACACAGCTGCTTTACCATGGGCTGCAGGGCTCCCAGAAAACTGTTTTCCAGCATGTAAAATGTCCTCCCTTTCTTTAATGATCTTTGTGTCTTGCCCAGCTGTTTCCCCTCAGTCTCTCACACATTCTTGCTCCTCTCGTCTCTATTTTTTTTCTGCACAAGAATTTTCTTCTCTTCTTTAGTATGTTGCCCCAGAGGTGATACCACTGTTTCTGATTGGCTTGTCTTTAGCCAGCAGCAAGTCGTTCTTGAAGCCAGCTGGCATCAACTCCATTGGACATAGGGGAAGCTTCCAGCAGATTATCACAGAAGCCACCTCTGTAGCCGACTGCTACCAAAACCTTGTCATGTAAGCCCAATACAAAAATTCTCTTTCTTTTCACAATTGGAATTTTTCCCTTGGCTATTAAGGTATTTAATTGCTGAAAAATTATTTCTTGAAAGCTTTATCAAATACTCCTTTTCTGTTTTCAGATTGATAATGCTGAGTTAGTAATTGCCAGAAATATTTGAAGGTGTATAAAGGATAGTACACAAAGTCTTAGTATCAAAATTGTTTTAACACATCTGTTCTCTAGGAAAATCTCCTTACTTGTGATTAAGAGTTTTTGTTAAAGACTGCTCTAAGGAAAGATTGTGACTGGTTTTGAAGGATGATAAAACCAGCCATACGCTATGGCATCAAGGGGAATAATAATGAGGAAATAACCTGTTTTGTGGATAGTGTGTTCTGCTAAGAATAATCAGAAGTCTGTGTTAGAAGGGACCTAGAAGGGGCATTGAGTATAAGTCTTAGTCCTGCACAACATAGCCCAAGAACACCCATGTGCCTCACAGCATTGTCCAAATGCTTCTTGAACTTTGTCGCATTTAATTTGTATTCTAGTTTTATGTGACACAATTCTCTTAAGAATTACATTTCTTTATGGGTAACTTGGACTCATCACAATGCATGTTTGAAATTTCCAAACTTCTTCTTTCCTTGTTGTCTTAGCTAGCATGAGTTCTAACCTCATTATAGTGCAAGGATTTCACATCGCCAGAGCTTCATACTGCCTTGATGTTTTTCACATGCTGCTCCTCTAAGCCCTGCCTGTTCCTGGTCCTTGCAGAAGTCATCAGACTCCTCTAACTCCAGAACCCACCAATCCACCCTTTTATACCACTTGTTGTTATTGGCTACAGGTGTGGCCTGTTAAGATCAGGCCTGCTTCTAATCTTTCGTAATTGGTCCAGCTGCAACTCACTGGGGGATAAGATTACCTTCTATACCACCTTCATTTACCCAGACTGTATCCCTCTACATTTCCTTTATAATTTTTATACTTTTTCCTACCAGTACTGATTCTGCCTTGGTGATGCATGAAGATCAAGATCATTACCTGCTTTTACTCAAAAATCCCAACAGAAAAAAAGAAAAAAGTACTAGACATTAATAACTGTGGGTGGGGCTGCTGCTGAGCCTCATCCCTAATGGGTTACAGCTGTGAGAAGCAGGAGACCAGCATTGAAAGCAATGAGACATGGAATGCTGAGGTGCACTGGCCAATCATGAAAAAGAACAGAAGGCACTCAGTGTAAAGAATGTAAGACAAAGAATATAAAAGGTTTGTCTAAAGAACAAGTAGGGCTGGTATTTGAAGCCTTCTGAAGTGGTGTGGTATGACTATGTATGGGGATTCTTAAAGCTTTCTTCTATTGTATGATGGTACTCTGTGTACTGTGGCCATCTCAACTGCAGCATGTGCTCTGAAACATAACTTATTAGTGAGGCTTCTACACTGAGGTACTTTCCTCAAATTGTATTGCAAAATCTCAAAAATTACATGATTCCTTACACTTTTTTTTTTTTTTTTTTTTTTGTCGCCAGTTTTGAAGTGTCATCCTTATTTAGATATATTTATTCGGGTGGCTGATGTTTAATAAATATCATATATTTTTTTGGTTGCTCTAATCCCCCCCCCACCCTCCTAATGCAAATATCAATTTGCAGTTAGTGTCACAGCATCTAGCACAGACTCATCTGTGAGCTGAGCCTTTTCATCTGTTTGTTTTCCCTTTTCCTTTCATTCCACCCCCATCTCTGCAGCTCTTGGTGGGGCGGGGGCACTTTTGGAAGTATCAGGCCACATAGAGGAGCATTGAAACTGTTCCCCAAGCCATCAGTGTGTCCCAATATCCCTTAAGGAGAGGGTGCAGCCTGGAGTCATGCTCCTACCTTTCACCTCTCTGGCAGGTGAGTAGGTCACAGAGCAAATCAGTAGGTGGTTTCTAAAATTGAGGTCATGGACATATAAGTAATTGATCTACACAGAGCCATGTGAGAAAAGGAGTCCAGCAATCCCCCAGGTAGTTAACAGCATGATAAATAATATGCTCCTTCTCCTGTCACATTGGACCATGAGAAAAGGGGGTCAGGTGCCTTCCTTTGTTGTGCAGTGGGGACCTGCACCTCTCTTCTCCCAGACTCCAGGGGTCTTGAGCAGAGCAGAACCCAATAGGAGGTAGGTCAGCTCTGATGCCCTGACTTACCCCAGATCTATATGGCAATCCCAGTAGAGACTTGCCTCATCTCTACTAGAGACCCAGGGCCAGCACCAATCAAGTGTAATTCTGACATGGCAAGTGGAACAGAACTAGCAGGTCCCAACAGACAGATAAAAATGAGTAAATTATGTACTGGCAGAGGTGGATGTGTGTTTGTATCAGAGGTTACCTGTAGAGGGAGTGGTGAGGAAACACACCCATACACACATCTGACAGTGCTGTGCAGCCCGCCCAGCTGTTTTCTGGTTGTAACATTTCAAACTTGTTTTATCACTATACACCCAATATGAAGAGATAAAAACATCACAGAGAAAGTGGATATTTGCATACAATACTAAAAAAGCAATAGATGCCTCATGTCCTAGTCTTGCCTGACATCAAGACAAATGCTAACAGATGGAAAAATTAAAGTTTATAGGAAAGGCTAAGTGTTCCCTTGTAAAATTGCTGTATAACTTGATGCACTCACATGTTCTCCGGCTGAAAAATTTAAAACGTGGTTGCATAGTTTGATATTCATCAAACAGATACCTCACAGTAGATCGCATTTCCAAAAGGATCTGAGCTCTGCCGTTTTAATTAAGGTGGCTGAAATAGACTACCAAATATATTTTGAAAAGGGGATTGACTCTATTTCCCACACACCACTATATTTGCAAAGAATAGAAATATGTTAAACTACCTATTACTTTAGCTATCTGCTCATCATGCTAAAGAGAGATAGGGTGTAGTGAATAAATGATGCTGTGGATTTTTTCCCTCTAAAATTCACTTAATTTCCAATTAAATTAATCCAATGGCACAATATAACTGGAATTCTTAACATGGAAATCAAATTCTAAATTGGTGTTTCTAGCTAAAATAAAATATATTCCTCAATTAATTTATATATTTGTTTTATATTGCAGAACATATAGAATGATTCCTCACAGGGATAATTGATAAATAAGGACTCAACACACAAAAACTTTAATCAAAATTATACATTTCTGATGGCTTTTGCTATATAAGACTTGTAATAATGACATATGTTGTCTTACTGCAGAGGAAGAATATGTCAGTATTTTAATTCCAGGATCATCTAACAAATGCTTAGGTTGTATCTAATGCCTTCAAACCTCTGCTATAGAGAATCTGAAGCAACTGTAAAGTTTTCTACCTGACATGTTTCTTACTTGTGAAAATAATGTTCTGATGACTTAAAAGCAATTTAATATATAATATATATATTTTCTACACTTGGAGGGCATAAAGAATATGCTGTTTGGAGAAAAAATAAATGACCATGATAGTTAATGGCTAAAGAGTCATAATGCATGATTCATGCATCATGAGGCACTGGAGATTCAACCTGGGATACCCTGGTCATTTTAACAAAACAAAACCTCCAATCTTTTCAGAGTTTATTATTGTGTTGTTGGTTTGCTTTTTTTACAATAGACTGTGGGGATGTAATTACTGATGTTCTGCTAACAGTTGTTTGTATCTTGGATTACTGTAAATAAACTGTCTTCATTTTATAGAATCTCTCACAGCTGCCTTTTTGTCAAATTGAAATCTCAGCTGGGCTTTGATTAAAATGAAAAAGAACCAAAATGAAATTTTATTAGGTGATACAGTGTACTTTTCTCCTTTTAAACCTCTTTATACTTTCTAGGATGATTGTTTGAGTAGTTCTTTCGTACTTGGAGGTAAAGGTAAATTTGTTAAACAGTGCTGTTGGCAAGCAAAAAAGAAAAAAAATTATAAGAGATTCTGTTTCACTTATTTATGGTATATCTATATTTAAACTGCAGCAATACATTTTTATGATATGTGCTTTTTTAGTTTATGTTGTATTTTAATTTCTTTTATTTGAACCTTCTTTTTCAATGGTATGGTAGAGGGGTTGTTTGTGAGAGTAGTTTTGCTGTAGTTGTTTAGTTTTTTTCTTTTTTTTTTTTTTCCCTAATAACACCAGCTATAGGGCAGATACACATTCTGAGTTAAAGTATGTTCCATGTTTCTCTCTAATAGTTATTATATTTGTTATGTCCTTCAATACTAAAAGTTTTATTACTTTTATAAACTTATAAAACTTATAAAAGTTTTAATACATTTTCTCTTACAGGGAAAACATTAAGTTTAACTCTCAGGATTCTTTTGAGACTTGTACATGTGATGATGACCACAGCAGAAAAATCCCACAAAAATCAGTAAATGATAATGGTAGTGCCTCCTTAGCTGATTTAACCATTCATATGGTAATGTTAAGGAACCTACAGTGTTGATTCAGAAGATTCTTGAGAATAATTATAAGAATTTGCTTATGAAAGTAAGATGTCTGAAAATTAGGTGGACCAGTTTTTCTAAGGAAATTTTGTGTTTTGAGATTGTGACTTAACCAGCTGCAGAAGTCTACTGATAACATGCACATTGCCCTCATCTTTTTGTCATTCAGGATAGTACAGAACCACAGAATCACAGAAACATAGGATGATAAAATAAAAGATCAGTAGAATCACAAAATAACTTCCACTGGTGGAAGGGCTTTTGAAGGTAATTTACCCCAATCCCCTTGAAGTGAGCACAGGCATCTTCCACTGGACCAGGTTGCTCAGAATCCTGTCCATCCTGACCTTTGACACTCCCAGGGATGTGACATCTACCTCCACTTTCGGCAACCGGTTCCAGTGTTTCACCACCCTCACCGTAAAAGTTTTCTTCCTTAATTCTGGTCAGAATCCCCTCTCTTTTAGTTTAGAATGATTACAACTCCTATCTCAACCAGACCTACTAAAAATCTGCCCACATCTTTCTTCTAAGCTCCCTGTAAGTGGGGAGTTTGCATTTATATCTCCCTGACCCTTCTCTTCAGGCTGAAAACCCCACCTATCTCAGCCTGGCCTCATAGGAGTGTTATTCCATCTCTGATCATTTTTGTAGCTTCTGGACCTGCTCTCCCGTGCTGAGAACCCTGGAGCTGGATGCAGCACTCCAGATGGAGTCTCATGAAAACAGAGGAGCAGAATTCCCTCACCCTGCTGGCCACCTTTCGTTTTGATGCAGTCCAGGATATGATTGGCTTTCTGGGCTGCAAGATCACATTGCAGGGTCAAGTGCAGTCTCTCATTCACCAGCACTCCCAAAACCTGCTCTCAATCCATTCATCTCACAGCCTGTATTGATATTGAACCTTGCCCCTGTTCAGGTGCAACACATTGCACTTGGCTTTGCAAAACTTTGTGAAGATCCTGTATGCCCACTCCTCAAGCTTGTCCAGGTCCCTCAGATTGCATTTCATCCCTTAGCTGTGTCAACTGCATCACTTCAGCTTGATGTCCAAAAATTAGCTGAAAGTGATCTCAATCCCACTGTCTATGTCATTGATGAAGACATTAAACATTACTCATCCCATGGGTAACCCTTGAGCTACATCACTTGTCTCTGATCTCTGTCTGGACATTAAGCCAGTTTCTCATTCAGCAGTCCACTCATCAAATCCATATTTCTCCAACTCAGAGAGAAGGATGTTGTGGGGGATCATATTGAAGGCTTTACAAAGCCTTCTTCATGGGTTTTTCTTCCCAGTAACCTTGAGTTGATTACACTTCACATGCTACAATTTATTACAACCTTAGTCCAGAAAGTAAACAACTGAAATATTAACCAAACATATATGTGCTAAAAATTATGTAGACTCACATTCAGAAGAAAATCATGTGTTATTAAGTAATTGTCTCTCTGGTTATGAAAAAACTGAAAGTATAATCTGTGACTGTGACAAAGTCAATCTGAATACATAAAAACCAAGCATACCTAATGTGCATTCCTTCACATGCTTAGGTTCTATGACACATATAATTTATATATAGACAAAAACTGATTCTTCTTGATAGCTATCCACTTCATGAATTTTATTTTTTAAGTTTTATTGTGACGCACCTTACTTGTTATCACAAATATCCTGTTTAGCATTTTACTTAAAGCAATTTTTGCTGTCACATTAATCTTAATATTCTCTTCATGTTGTCATGCTACGTAAGAATAATTTGAGTTATATGGTTGTTAGTTTTTTTCAGCACCCAATGTTTTAGAAAAACAACAAAAGCATTTAAATACCTTATTGTACTTAATTTTAGCATCATATTATCCCTCAGGTCAGTTGCTCCTCTATTGTGATTTAATCAAATTGTAAGGAAGAACTGTAGAGTCCAGGGATTATTTTTGTTGAATGAATGTGTTCAGATACAGTTCTGAAATCAATGAACTGGAAAGATGTCAGCTCATGCTGGGAACACAACTTAGCCGTATGGTAATAAAAGCACTGAGAAGGTGTCAGGCAAACAAAGCCATAGCCTCCAGCAGCAAATGACAGTTCTCTGAATTAGTATCCCTGTCCTTGAGCTTAAATTTGGATATGCTTCAAATCTTTCTGATAAAATTCTTGATATTGCACTGCAAAGTTATCAGATTAATGCCTCTCTGGTTTTGCTGGATTAAATGATAAAAAGTGCTTTAAAATAAAAAGGAGGGAGGAAAAAAGTTCACTCTATTTGGGTTTTTTCCCTTTGGAAACAAAAATGTTGCAGAAGTTATGGTATTCCATAGAAATGTCAGCCCTGCAATCTGTCTGCAGAAGTCTGCATAATTGGGAGACCCTTCACTAAACACAATGTCGAAGCAGTACCAAGTAAAAGGTCATGTGTTATTATTCACTGTGTAGCGCAAGAGGGAAGAGCAATTAAGAAAGCCAGAGGGAAAGGCAAAAGCATCAGCACTGCTCCTAAAACTCCTAGCTAAATTTTAGAAGTGGCAGAGTGGGAGGATACCATATGTATTGGTCTCTATGGCTAGCTTCTTTAATATCTGGATGAGATGAATCAAGGTAAAATCAAGAGTCACAATCTAAGATGTCAGCAAAAGAAACAATAATTAATTAGAAAAAAAAAAGATAATAATAATAATAATAACTTAGAAACAATCATTCAGCCTCCCCCTTCCAACATCCCATCAGAACCTCATACAAGCCCCAATATTTTACCAATAAGGATAGGAGAAAGCTTTTTTTTAAAAAAACAGGAGTGCATCTGGTCAGATTCACCAGCACTGATGTTTTCTGAATTCCTGAATTAGAGTTATTTTCAGGTTTTAAATGCAACTTCAGAAGCTGGGGTATGCATTAATGGGGTTTTTTATCCCTATACTCACTTTTACTGCATTCAGAGCAGGTAATTTTTCATCCTGGGTTAGAGCAATCCATTGCTAAAACCTTTTGTGAATGGTGATGTGATAGTATAAAGCAATTTTCTTTTCTCCTTGATAATCTTTTTCAGCCAGGGGTGCAATCATGGGAACACCTGAAAGGCTTTTTTTGTGATTGTTAAGACATGGAGCTACTAGATAAATATAACTCAGAAAACATACTCATTGGAAAGATAGGTTCAGTTTTCTGAGGTTCACTTAGCCTGGAGTTTCAATAATATGTTGTAACTGTTACAGAAGTGCTGGACTATTATGCACAAAATCTTGTTGTGGGCAAAAAGGAAACATATTAGAGGTAAAGCCAATGATATATTGCTGGTATAACAGAAATCTTGACAACACAATAAATGCATCATTTTTAGTCCAGATCTAAATATTATAGGGAAAAAAAAATCTTACTGTTACAGTTTAATCCTATTGGTCTCACTTCTAACACTACAGTCAGACACACATGCATATTCGATTATATATCTCTTTCTCAGGTGCTATGTTCAACAATCCTTTTGGTTCCTCTGTCCTTGGGTTGACAGCTATGGTTTTCTTGTGGTTATGCAGCAACTTACAAGAATCTGAAATTCCATACCAGGAAGATTGTGATGTTGGTGATTTCTTCTTCCTCACCTTAGGATTCAATTTGGGTTACTGTTGTATGTTTTCTAATGTACTTTTGTAAGTTCCTGTTGCATCTGAATTTACTGTACGCATTATGTATCTTACATACTTTTTTCCCTACCCCAAGACTGGCTTGTCTCAGCTTTAGATCTGCTTTTTTTTTTAACTGATATTTGCCGGGCCTTGTAGCCCTGAGATCTCCAACAGCTTGTCGTTAGGAAAAAAAAAAAAAAAAAAGAAAAAAAGAAAAGCAATGGAGCTAAGCAAAGTGAAAATTAAGCTCCAAAGGAAGCATGACAAGTCTCAGTTTGGCAAACTCAGTGCAAAGGCTGTGTGCTATTGCTAACAATGTTAATATCATATGTATCAGTTCACTTTGCACTTCAAATATTCTGAGTGGTCTATGGGGAGGATGTAACAATAACTTTGTCAACGCATCATATTTACCTTCTGGCTTAGGACCAATTTTATAGCAGGACAGTAGATTTTAAAATAGACTTTGCATGGCTTTTAAGCAGACCATTTAAGGATGATAAGTTCTTATACTCTTCTAGTTGTCTGACAGATTGGTCAGGATCAGACATATGTTATGACCAGAAGTAGAATATGAAATCATCAGTTTTCAATTCTACTGAAAGAAATTAAAAGAATTACAAGCATAGTCCAGCAGGTTTAGACTTTGGATGCAAACATATATAATATATAAGCTAATATACATAAGAACTTACTGAGCTCTAGTTAGTCTAAAAGTGTAATTTAAGCCTGTATACCTTTAATGAAAAAATTCTACAGTAGATGGGTTATTTTTCATTAGCTTAAATGTTAGTCCCTGTATCTGCGATTACAGTATATTTACTTTAATTGTTTATTAACATGTTTGATATGCTGCTGCTAAATTATGCAAATAAAAATCTTGAATTCCTACAAATTCATTATAGATCCTTACCTATAATTTAAACATTAAAAGCTTTCCACTATCTTTTCGTTAATAATGTACATTGGTGGCAAGACAGTTTAAGTTACAATGGGTTTAATGTTATTTGCTGGTCCATGTTTTTGTTTGCTTCTTTGGGGTTTTGGTAGGAGATTTTTGTTGGGGTTTTTTTTGGAGGTTTTTAAACTATTTTTTTACTTTTAAGTTGTGAAATTTTCGATATCCTCTTAAAGTATTTAATTGAATAATAAACTCCAAAACAACTTTTTGGGTAAGTATATTGCAACAACACTACATTTAATTTTCTTTTTTCCTTTAACTTCAGAAAATCTTAATGAAATACTTCTACAAAAAAAAAATCCAAAATTAATGGCAATGAACAATATAGTTTATGTCCTTTCAGTGACTTATCAAGACATATATGAAATGTCAGAGTGACAGTTTTTATAGTTTTCATTAAACTGGATTGCACTTATTAATATTCCTTATCACTCCTTGTAGCAAGTTATTTATGTTGAGACGAGATCAACTACAAACTTCAGTGATTCCCTTGTGCTGCAGTACTTTATTATTCATATCTTTCAATGCAACTAATTTACTGGTTTGTTTGGGTTTTTCAGTGGTTTTTTTTACCCTTTGGTAAGGTGGATACATACTCTTTGGTTATCTACTCTTTATTGTATAAAACATTTTCCATAGAAATAAAATCCTATATTTAAGCAGTACAGTAGCAGTAATGGTAAACAGAAAGGTTAAATCAGGACCAAAGTATGATGACATGTATCATGCATAATAAACTACAGTATAATAAATAAATCAATTATTATATTTGCATTTTAATTGACAGTGAAATCATGATTTTTTTTTCCAATAAACAGGTGAGTAAATTCTACTACATGGAAATTCAATACATATATATCCTTCAAAAAGACTATAACAAGTGACAGTCACTAAAGGATTTTTTGTGTGTTATTGTCAGGTTTTAGTCATAAAAACTTATTTAAGAAAAGACAGACCAGTGAAAAATCTGTTGAACAAACTTCTAAAACCCCAACAGAATTTCCTTTAAAAAAACCCAAGCAAAGCATAATTCCCCCCAGAAATGCAAAAAACACTATGAAATTGCTAAAGGGCCTATCTGCATTTAACCTTCTAAAAGGCAAAATCTTTCAATACTTTTACATAATATTGGTACTAATGTTAAATATCTCCAGCTGGGAAATATTGTCCTCCAGAAAGTAATATAATGATATAGTTTTAGGTCTTTTTGTCTCTGACTTCAAAATATTGGTAATCCACATCCCAAGCATCTGTGACTTGAGAGTAACATTTAAAAGAAGTCAAAATTACATGATCACTGACAAGAAATGTGAAAGTAAACAGAGTTACAATATGTATGTGGTTCAATGTAAGGCACGGGTATGTCAGGAGTGGTATTATGACAGTGAGTAATGACTGGAGACAAATGATCATATGGCCGGGTTGCACAGATGACTAGCTATCATATATCCTGATTTAATTATACTTCCATAATTTACTTGAAAACGAAGATACTTGGATGGCTACCAAAACCAAATTGAATATCTACATGTTGTGCCCTTCACTGCTCACACGGAGACTGCAAAAATCTGCCAAAGTCTGTCTGCTTTTCAAGAAGTTCAATGTAAGTTCATGTGCAGCTCTGATCATAAACAACAGACAACTTTATGTTCATGTAATGGCTAAATTAGGACCTTTGGGCTTTACAGTAATTTCACCTTTCCCTTGAATCTCAGAAGTGCTGATGTTGAATTGGCCCCAGTTCGCAATGCTGTGGATTAACAGCGCGCTATGAGATTACAGAACCGCTACGAATTCTCACCATACTTCATGTTGTGTATTACACAAACACGGCCAAGGAATAGAGAGCTATAACTTCATCTCCTTGCTTCTGCTGGAATTGAATGTCCTGTGGGTCTGGTGTATTAAAACAATGTAAAAAAACAACTTAAAGGAGACCAAATCTATAAAAAACAAACGATCATGTTTCTAATACCTAATAAAACATTCTGATAGCGTGGTTAATTTATGTAAGGTTGCATTTTGTGTTCCAAGCCCACATGGAGACCATAAATTTTAAATACTGTGTTTTTTCTTCCTTTTAGTTCAATTAGGATTTTGATGAAGCTTACTCGCCAATTTTGTTTTCATTAAAAATGTGCCTTTACAATAATAAAAAAAAACCTAACCAAAGAGAAATGGACTTTTAACATTACTGGAAAACTGTAGGAAAGGGAATTTTGCAAATTCCTCCCATTTGCAATGATTGCTATTTTATCACAAATACATTCACTCTATACGAGCATGAAAATTAGAGAAACTTAATTCTTGCCATTCCCTACAGAGAAAACCAAGAGCTGCAGATTGTCAGGATCATTAAGTGTATAATGAACTCTTCAAACACAAAAGAAGTGAGTCAGATTATTTTAATACATTAGTTAATGACGACTTCATATTAGCAATTGGTGAAAACCTTTCTTTTTAATTTATATAAAAAAGAAAACTTTTATGTGTTATATTACATTTATACAAACTGTTTCCCCTATATGGTGGTCTCCTTAAGAAAAAATACAGATATAAATAATAAACTGCACTTTATGTATAAAATTTCAATTATATTATGATTTTGAATCATGTAGTACATAACGTATTTGCCACCTCTCTACTCTGCTCAGTGATTTTACTTTTTGACCTAAAAAACTCCAACACATCAGTCATTGTCAAAATTGCTGACAATTTTTTCTGGTTTTATTCAAATTTATTCTTCTCCCCTCACCTCTCTTTTACTTGATTCCCATAATGTGTCAGTAATCCAAAATTCTGTAAAAGACAAAATAGATCTTTAGAAGGAAATTTGGGATGCTTGTGTTTCTCACAGCTTTTTAGAGCCAAAAGCAGGAGCTTTCTATCACTGAAATACTTTCCAACAGGACATGAAGCATTTGCTGTTATAGATCGAATGTCATAATAAAATCTTCCTCTGAATCCTGTTCAGTTATAATCACAATATAAGAAGTAAGCTAGACATCTGTTTCATATATGATATTAGTGCTATATAAGCCTCTTCACAGCAGTAAGCAATCTGTTTCAGCTAGGTCATTTAGTGAAAAAAAATTAAAATGGCAACAGAACAGTAAAATATTGCTATAACATTTCTGTGACATAGGCAATAGGGTTTTTTATATATATTTGTCTGCACCTTATTTGAAATTCTTGTTTTGCACTGAAGGGATGATAATACTAGTGAACATTTTAAGCTTTTCTTGTCTATTTTTCTTTGTTGGTTTGACTTTTTGGGTTTTTTTGTTTTGTTTTGTTTTGTTTTGATTTATTTCCTTGTGGTATTTTTGGATTTTTTTTTCTAAAATGTACATAGTACAGCTAAGTGATGAAGAATGAATCAAAGACCAAAGGAAGACTCTAACAACTTTATGAGCACTTTTTTTTGAGATGCCACATAATAGAACATTGAATATTGGATCTATCTATACGAATACTAATGAAAAACTCACATACTGTCAGGAACTCTGATTTTGATATTGGAATATGTACATTATTTACTGGAAACACCTTTTACTTCCTTTGAAGTCACATATCACGAAAGAAAAAGGAGAGAAAAATTCAGATTATGACTACAATATTATTTTAGAAAATACTTTTTTTAAAAATTGGAAATATTATATAAAAGCATATTAATGTTCCAATTGCAAAAGGTCTGTCTCATTGAATGAGGATATCTAAGATGACTCAGTGTTATGCAATTTTTTTTTCTTTTTTTTCCTCTTCTGAGTCACATTAATAGTTCAGTATGTTTTGCTCTTTCTCATATAATGAATATTAATTGACAGCAATTTAATTAAATTACATTAAGAATTTTAAATTGACACAGAATACATGTTGTCAAGTCATTCTTATGGCCCTGTATCTAAAATCTGTAATTTTACAGAGTTACTATAAGTTATACCTGAACAACTGTGCCTTTTCTGTGGCAAATTTTGGAATTGAAAAACTTTTGGGTGGGGGTGGTAACTTCTTAAAAGCTGCTTACAATTAGCAGAAGTAAAAGCACTGCTGTTAAAAATTACTTATGTTGACCTATAAGCATCTTCAATAGACAAAGCTCTGATTCCACAGCAAGAGAAGCTGGAAGTTCACTGTGCTATTTCCTCTTGGTTTTGTATCTACAGGCAATACTCTCAATTCTAAAAAAACTTCATGGTCATAATTTTGCAGCATAGATAGTAAGTGACTGTGTTGGTATATAAAGCAGAAAAGCGAAGGATATTCAGAGCAGAGCAGAGAATTCTGTCAAATCTCCCTCCCTAAAATGTGAAAATGTGCATATTATTACTTCATTTATGTTGGTAAAATATCTTATTATAGGAAACATGTAAGTATAATGAATCATAAACTTTTAAAATTATGATTCTTGAAGAATTGCTGGAGGCAAAGAAAGAAGTCTTGCTACTGGTATATCATTACCAGACAGTTTCTGATTAATGACTATCAGTTCTTGTAAAATGATTCAAAGAAAAAAGTAATCATTCCAAGTAGCAAAAGGAAAAAATACTCATGAATTCTTGAAGTACAGTACTATAGAAAAGACTCAGAGGTTTTACTCATACAGTGGGTATTGCATTATATTATAATCCTTTCACTGATGTTGTTTTGGGAGATATCTGTAAATCGTAATAGTTTAAAGATTAGGTCATTTTGTGCCATCGCCAAGAGGTTTAAGACCCATTAATTTCAGATGGTTTTGTCACCTGCTTACTGCACAGAATTCAGGTTATCCCAAGCAGTAGCTAGCAGAAGGTTAAGCTACAATTCACAGGCTATTTTATGTAAAACACATAAAATTAGAATTATCTCCAGAGGGAAGCTAGTTTACTAAGTGACTTTTGATTCTTTTTTTCAGGATTACTGTTTTTTCTACACTTCAGCAATACAAATCCTGGCATCTCCATGTCATTCCAAATCTAAATTGTTCAAAAAGTAACAATCATTCTTAAAATACAGTAAGATTATTTTGACAATACCATGGTATATGATCTTCTGAGAATGTATTTCCCTGATTATTCTTTTTTATTTTTTAAGGGCATATGTAGACTGAATACTGCAAATGAAAAAAAGCATTCAGAAGGTAATAAAATTAGAAAAGCTTTGGAAAGTTTCCATGATTTTTCCCATGGTGCAATGATATTAGATTTTAAATA
The DNA here is from genome assembly GCF_027477595.1 of Haemorhous mexicanus. Lineage (NCBI taxonomy): Eukaryota > Metazoa > Chordata > Aves > Passeriformes > Fringillidae > Haemorhous > Haemorhous mexicanus. The sequence goes on from NC_082341.1 coordinate 76,780,664, forward strand.
CTCAAAACTTCTGTTTGAGGAAAGCAGATTTCATGAACATTTATTGATGAAAGAAATAAAAACAAGCATATTTTCAATGTTCTTAGAAGAGAGGAGAATATCAGAATAAAACCCATCTTGAGAAGTAAACATTTTTTGTATTTAAAATGAAATTGCCAGTCAAGAATTATCTGGCAGCAATGAACTCAGGTACTCTTACTGGAAAACAGGGTTGCTGTGTAATGAAGACAGAAGATGAGGAAGAAAAACTGCACTTATGAACACTTGATGTTTACTAAGGAGAATGAAAGTCGTTGGTAGGGCTGAGACACCAGATTCCATAAACACAATTAGGAAGCCCCTTTCAGAATTGTCTTTGGACTCACCATGGAATGTCATAATTTACTTTCTAGCTCTAACGAAAGAAGTTTGTCTGATGAAGACAGTCCAGTTTGTCAGACTGGACAGCCTTTTTCTGATTTGTGACTAACCCCAAGTCCAGTAAGCAGGCATTTTCCCTGTAAATCTTCAGAGATTTTCAATTTAACAAACAAAAATAAGGCCTAGGAAACCTTAGTTCGATTTTTTTTTTTTTTTCCAAACAGAACTAAATGAGGAAGTAGAATGGTGCTTCTTTTTTTTACTTTATTTGATTGAGTTTGGGTTTGATTGGTTTGGGTTTGGGTTTTTATCTCATGCTTAGTTTAATAATTGAAAATTAAATTTAGATGAGGTTTTTGTCCAGAAAAAAGCATTTTGAGTGGATGTTAACCACTGAGAGGAAGGTTGTTATGTATACATACATACATATGTACATATTAATTAATTTTTAATTAATTACCCACTCAGTGAGATGATTTTGAGGAATGGAGATTTTAATTGCTTCATTTTAAGAGAAAAATTAAGAGAAGTCTGCTTGAGAATCCTAACTACTAAGCACAGAAATATCAGCTGCTTCTTTTTCTCATAATTTTGTTTTGCTAGGAAACAGCCTTCTGCAGTTCTTTGAAAGAGCAGTTACAGGAGATGCTTCCAAATCCTTGACAGAGTTACTTGAGCCTCAGAGAAAATCTCCATCAGACAAGTTGATACAGCTTTATACATACAGTTTTGCTTTTACCTACTTTGAGTGGCTCACTGCTCAACATAAGGATTTCTAGAGCTGCCATTTTAAAGCACCTAACTCTCCCCAGAGTCTGTATAACTTTAGGAACTTCACTCACAGGAGAGTTGTACCATTAAATACAACAAAGAAGTTTATAAACATTTTATGTTGCTATTTATCTTAAATGTATGCATACAGGGAAAACGGCTAACTTAATAGGATTTAAAATAGAAGATGCCTATCTTTCCCTCCATGACTCTTTTTATATGGCTGCACTTATCCTTTCTGTGATTATTCAATTATTGAAATCAGCTCAGGTGCTGTAGTAGGTGTAGGTACAGAAAACTGTTGGCCTCATTTCTTGTTTCTTGTTCCTATTCTGATTGAATATTTTTTCTAACCATTTGATAAACCCAATGTCGTGCTACGTGATTCGCAATCACTATTTCTATTGACATATTGAGCTTTTTCTTTTAATTGATGTTAATGACATAAATACCAAGCCATTTGATTGACTTTTGGCTACTACTGAGATAAAGAAAGAATATATGATTTCTGGTATGCTTTCATACATATGTACATATACATACATACATATATATATATATATATGTATATATATATGTATATGTGTATATATATATATGTATAAAATTTTTTTTGTCCTCACATATCAGTGTTTGATGTGTCAAGTGGTTACAATTAAAATACCATCTGGGATTAATGGCTGAGTTATATTCACATTAAAGTTAACAGAGCAGTCTCCTGTGGGAGTTCAAACAAAAAGAATTAAGTCATCTTAAGAAAGAAAAATGGACCATTGTGTTTCTTTCCATCATTTTGGTAACCTAAATGCTTACTTAAAATTGTAACTGGGAGTATTAATAAATCCTAGACTATATTGTCCCCTTAGGGCAATACTCAAGATATTAGATAATAAACAAAAAAGAAGTAGGTAGGCAAGCTCCTCTGTCACAATTCACAAAAGATTGATTCCTACATACTCGCCTGGGTTTTTTCTGATTTTTCTCAGAACCTTATTTTACTGAAATAGTCCATTGAAACTTTTTAACCATGAAAAGATATGTCTAACAGGTGAAAAATAGAGGGCAGTTAAGATGTAATTTCCTTTTTCCTCCTCTCCTTCTTCAATTACTTCTTATTTCTGGTGATTCATGTATCTGGGTTGTCGTCACTAAATATGTTGTATTGAGCTATTTTTCTCTAAGTTGTATATCTTTATGTGTGTGTGTGTATGTGTGTGTGTGTAGCATTTAATAAGGGTTTCCCAGAGTGAGTGATCTTGCTGCAATAACTTTTGGGGAGATTGCTGTGAGATGTAAGGCAGCTAACACCTAATCTCTTACAGTAGGGGTTAGGTATTATTTGGTGATTCTTTTTGGGCATAATGTCACAACCATTTGTCTCAATTGCAGCGTCTGCTTGTGCGCCACAGCCGCACGCTCCCGTCACCACATTGGCTGTGTCAGTTCAGGTGCTGAAGTGAATTAATGACCTGGTGAGAGTTCACTGCACAGCTGTGGCCATGCAGAACCCGGGATGGTGCAAGAATAAAATCATCAGATGTGTAAGGCAGCAGTGTTACTGGGGAGGGGCTTATGAGAATTAGGCTGTGTTCTTGGCTGGTTCTATTAATTGTGCGTTTCCTTAGTTAGTTTGCAGTTCCTCTGGGGTCTTATCTTTGCTATTTTTGGCTGTTTGGGGACTACTAGCTGTAACTGCCTGCAAAGATTCTCAACGGTTTCATTTATTTTAACGTAAATCACTTGGGGGAATACTTTGAGGAATTTGGAACTATGTTTATCTACCTTCTTCAAACAGACAACTCAGAAAAAACATGATGAAGCAGAGTTAATACCAGATTTTAAAGGGGACTGAGGAAAATGTGGATGTGGTGTCAATGAAAGTAGTGTGTGATTTCTTCTTAGCTAATTTTTGGTGTTTATTTTTGAGTTATGAATTCTGTTAACTCTGCATGGAACGAAAAAAATAACTGAGTGCGGAGAAATGTGAAGGGGTTTAAGTACAATCCAGGAATATCAGTTTAAAGTAAATCATAGAGATAGTATTGTAGTATCAAATTTCTAATCCTCCATTCATCTAGTCATAATTTTCTACTTAAAAATAAGTATTAATCCAAGTGAAGAGTTCCCATTTACTTGGGAAATAAATGGAGAGCTTGGGTGGAACAGGTAGACTCAGAGGTGTTAGACAACTCCCTCTCTACAAAAAAAAAAAGTGGTTATCATTTCTTTTTTTCAAAACTGCTTGAGAATTATTTTAAAAATTCTGTCTCCTAATGTGAATGGGCAGTATCAGCATGATTTAGATATTTTAATTTTTATTATTAAATAAAATAAAAATGTCGCACAATCTGAGTTTTAGAAATTACAACTCCAAGAAGAAAAGAAAAAAAAAACTTGTTTGTTTGTTTGTTTGTTTGCTGTTTATTTATATTGAGCTGAAGGGCTGTGTTTCATCTTCTAAATCATCTGCCATTTGCCGCTGTCAAAGGCTGAGGCTTATTATCAATAATTTGCAGCTAAGTCAGCATTCAGTTCAAAAGTAGAGGGAAAAAACAAATCTGTTTATATTTGCCTTTAAAGTTTTAAGCTCAAGTTCTAAACAAATTTCATTTGTCGTGTTTTTCATTTGTGCAACCAATGGATTTAACTGGCATAAAAAACCTCAGACTGGAGTTTGGCTAGGATACTGAAACAAGCATTTTATAACTTCTCATAATTAGCATTTCCACTGCAATCTCTTTATATGTTTGGGTGTTCAGTGTTATTTTCTTGCACATTTCATATCTTTAATATGCTTCTCCAGGGTTTTCATCAAAGAAAGTGTTTTGATTATTTTTTTCTAGATGAATCTAGTGCGTCTTTAGTGGATGCTTGCATGAGAGCTTGCGATACTTCACCCTCATAATTGATCTGGTGTTTGCAAACCATAGAAAGTGCCTCAAAGGAAAATATTATAGACAAACAGTCTTGAACACAGTCTTAATTTGTCTGTTTATGATGAGGTTTAGAACATCTGTTTTCCTTTCAGCTGGTCTTTAAAAATATTTTGAAATTTCACAGCAGCCCTGTTGATCAGAGTGCGCTGGGGCCAAGAAGCGGGAAATGAGCACAAAACAGGAGAGAGAAAGAATATAAATGGGAAACACAGTGACATGAAAGGTGGTTGTAGAAGAAAAATGAGAAGAAAATAAGAGTGTAGAGACCCATTTTCCCAATATCTCTGTTTTAATGGCCCTCAATAAACTTTTTACATAATAAGAATGTAAAATGATGGGAAAAATACCAAGTGTTTATTATATGTCTGGTACAGTTTGATCTGCCTCAGAGACAGATCATCCAGATGTCATGAAAAATAAAAGAAGTCTGGCAGAAATGGAATGTTATATTACTCTGCTTTGTGATGTTTTGAAGTTTTCTGATACCTCTCTTCTTCCAATGACTTTTCATTCTAAGAATTTGTGTATGTGCAAGTTAAGAAGTTCCTGTGTGCATCACGACAGTTACCCCCACAAGATAATTTTGCCTTTTTACTGATTATAAGTAGAAAAAAAAAAAGATAATAATAAGCAGAACTTCATAATGTCCTTCCAATATTAAAAAAAAAAGTGTATTTAATACATATTTTTGTGGGAAAGAGTGATAATTGGAAGTACACACTCGATGCAACCAGATCTGTAATATTTAAGTAAAATTGTAAAACAAAGGAAAATATGTTTGAGTGCACAATTAAATATAAAAGTTAAGTCTGTACATTTAGATTTTGCTTGTGTTATATGCTGGTTTTCAGGCAATATTTTCATTTTTCAACTTTGTAGCTAAACAAGCCATAGGTACCTCTGCTAAGTGATGCTATAGGGGATCAGTAGCTAGGAAACGTGCAGATTTGTACAATAGTTTCCATGGAAAGGTGTATATGGTTCATCTGTGGTTCAACTTAGAAGGCCAAGCAAAAGATAAAAGAAGTGAGTTGTAGATAAATCTGAGCAATTGGTGGATAAAATGGTATGGGGAATCTGGGAAAGACATCAATATCTGTTTTTGCCTGCATCACAGACTGTTTTAGGATGCTGTGTTTTTAAAGTTATAAATTTTAAAGGTGTCTTTGTAAGAACAAAATACAATTCCTTCCCGATTCAGGGAAAAGATAAATCAGACAGTCTTAGAAGGTCAAACATGATCTGAAATTCTTAGTAAAAAATATGACAATTATATGAGATGAATGTAATTCCTAAAATACAAAATAACCATTTCTTTCCTTTAACTAAGATTGTATATTTAAATATTACCTGTACTGTGATATTCTTTTTCCCCTGCTTTGTCATTGTTCATGTGCTAAATCTGTTAATAGACCTCTGTATCAAAAACTCTATCAAAACATGAATTCCTGCAGAGAAAAAAAGTGAAATTAATTTTTTCCCTTTCAAATTTTCTAATGAAAAATGCTCTTGATGGTGTAGTGAGATCTACACCATTGTCTGATGGAAACAGCAAACTGAGTTGATCCAATTTAATTTTCGTTGCCACACACAACTGCTGTCTTCTCAAAATGTTTATTATTAATTTTTTTTTTGCATGCAATTCAAGCTGGACAGAAAAAACTGGGATATTTTCATGTAAAATTGCATTGAAAATATTTAGTTAAGGGGCAGAATTAGTGTCCCTTTGGACAGATACTCTATTGTTTTAAACAATAATTGTGAAGAAATATTTGATAAGTAATGCAAAGTGGTACCATGTCTACAGTTTTCTTCACAGTCTTGGAAACGTAGTACCATCACCTGACATGAAAAAGATTAAATGGGAAGAGCAAAATCAGTTATACAATAAAGACTTGTAAACTATCAGGCAAATTACTAAAAAAAGAGAAAATTTTGTATTTTTAGTAGGCACTAGAATGGACTTTATACTAGTACAACTTATGTAGTTCACTGAGAGCACATACTAGTCATGTAATGTTTTAGAAGTGATAGCATTTTCTCAATAGCTTATAAATGATCCTTTTTCATAAAAGCATCACCTTAATTCCTCCTCAAAAAGAACTTTTGAGACAAGTCACAGTGCTAATGGATGCTTAAAGCACAAACACATTACTATACTATCATGTTTGATGATATTTTATTATCACATTTTATTACGTAGTTTTAATCCCAAGAATAGAGGCACTTGAGGGAAGGTGCTCTGTTGGCAAACAGTGTGGCATATTGATGCCATCTTGGAAGATAATTTTGAAATGTGGAGTTAGAGGTAGGGGGATAAGTAAATATTTTTTAAAGTAAAAAATATATATTAATAGATATTTATTTCTGAAGAAAGCAGACAATAAATTTCCTCAGCAAGACAGTAGGCTTGGTAAAAACAGACAATGTGGTTGGCTACCCTTAGTCTGTACTCATGATCTGGTAGAATGGTACCCTACACTGTAGAAAGGTCTTCAAGGTGACCAGGCTTCTTGTGGAAGAGTCTGGCTGACCCTGCAAGGAGGATTAGCAGAAGCAAGGCATCTGTCTCAAACCCTCTGCTAACTAAATCCTTTTTACAAGACAGACTATAAAACTATGAGAAAAGAAAGCACATATCTTCCATCAAAAATAGAAAACTTGGATAGAAATCAGGAACTTTTTCAATTTATAGCCCATTTGGAAAATTCAGTGATGGTGTATTTAGAAAGACAAAACTCCAGAAGCTTCCATGTATAATGTAAACTGACACCACAAGCAGTCTCCCTAGACAAAAGAAAGTTTTTAAATTTCTCTGATTCCAGCAGCATCAAGTAGGCAAGTGAAAGCGCATTTTCCAGATGCAGAGTTCCTGTGCTTCACCAGGCAAAATCAACCAGATGAGTTTGAATAGTTTGCACAAATATTTGGAGCACTGGATGAACTGCCTTGTCATCAGGGTAGAAGGGATGCTAGCTTCTGTGTCATGCTGGTACTGTACCACAAAAAAAGACAACAAAAGAAAACCAAGATGGTATCTTCAGATATCACTAAACTGAAGGCCTAACATATATCAAATCTAGCAGTATATGAAATCAAGTTTCTGCAACACTCTGGCCCACAGCTAGACCTTGTCATTTGTCTGATTTTATTAAAAACTTCTTAGTTTACAGTGAGAAATTAGTTGCTGACAATAACATATACATCAGTCACAAAAACAAATCAGAAAAAAAGAGTTCTATTGGTTAGCATGTTCTACTTTATTACTCTTTTAACAATAATTCATTTAATGTCTCTGTCTCCATTTCCCACCTGGAAAATAAGGATTGCATCAACATCCTCTAAACTTCTGAAATGTCTGTGTGAAAAAGGCCCTTAAATCATAGACCATAGATTAATTTAGTTTAGAAAAGACCTTTAAGATCTCTGAGTCCAACTGTTACCCCAGCTCTGCCATATCCCTAAGAGTCATTTCTACATAACCATTAAATACTTCCAGGAATGGTAACTCCCCCAGTTTTCTGGACAGCCAGATCCAATGCCTGGTGACCCTTCCAGTGACATTTTTCTGAATATCTGACCTAAACCTCCTCTAGTGCAAAGTGAGGTCATTTCCTCTTGTCCTATTGCTTGTTACTTGGGAGAACAGATCACCTCCCACATCACTACAACCTCTTTCCAGGTAGTTAGGGTGATAGGTCTCATCTGACACTCCTTATCTCCAGGCTAAACAACCTCTGCTCCCTCATCTGCCCCTCATGACATTTGTGCTCCAGACCCTTCACGAGCTCCATTGCCCTTTTCTGGACAGGCTCCAGCACCTCAATGTCCTTCTTGCTATGAGGGGCCCAGAGCTGGACACAGGATTTGAGGCACAGCCTCACCAGTGCAGAGTACAGGGGGAAAACCACGGCCCTGGTCCTTCTGGCCACACTATTGCTGACAGAGGAGAGGATGTCATTGGCCTTTTTGGCCACCTGGCACACACTGACTCATGTTCAGCCAGCTGTTAACAAGCACCTTCAGGTCCCTTTCCAGCAGGCAGCTTTCCAGCTACTCTTTCTCAAGACTTTAGCATTGCATGGGGTTGTTGCACAAGCACAGAACCATTATGCCTAGGCAAAGCAAGGTATGTGTTTCTCTAAAGATCAAAGGCAGAGTAGAACTCTGAAGCTAATTTTTTGGATCTTTGTTTTGTTTTCACAGTGTGTTATTGAACTTCTCTCACCACCATGTACAGGCACCCCAGGGGACATGTAAGGAAATATGAAATGTTTGATAATGATCTGTATATCTTTGGAAAGACTGTGTGCCCATTACAATTCTGATGACTCCCTTGAAAATGTTATCTACATTGTTTCTCTTTGGAGAAGTGCATAAGCAACTGCCTATATTATCAGTCTGTGAGAAACCATATCTCTTCTCTCTGCCTTATCCAGGATGACATTCTTATCCTTCAAAACGTAAAGGGTGCAGCATGATAACAGGATGTGAGGTGATGAAATGTACTCTGCTTCTGGAAAGGGCTCTCTGCCAGCATGGCTAAGGCATGATGTGATTCAACAAGCAATAATTTGAGTGTGGGTATCACTTTATTCTTAAGTCATAAATTGAGCTGAATAAATGGCTGTCTCCTATGAAAGTTATTTCCATTGTTCTGAACTGAGTAGAACATTGTGAAATGCTTTGATTTAATAAAAAATTTGTTTTCCGAGGTAGCAGCTCCTAAGAATGCAAATTTCCTCAAAGATCAATGTTTGTTTTATCTGCGGTTCTGTACTTAAAATTGATTATTTAGATCATAGTTAAATTCTCCTTTTTTTGATGATGAAATATAGTGGATTGAAGCATTTGGACAAACTACTGAGATACTGAAGGACAGAATTTTTTTTCTTTTTTTGTGCTTTTTTTTTTTGGTGAGAAAAAAAATGCTACTCTCTTTTACAGCTTGTAAAATACCGAGGAGATACAGAAACCTGAAGCTGTTGTAGAGGTCGCTAGACAAGTTTAAAGTTGTATTTCATTTGGCTAGTCCTGCTTAGATAATTTCAACTCAGTACAAAGGAAACCTGGAATGCCAAAGTATTATTAAAATACATTAATTTCTATATTTGAGCATCTAATACTGGAAAGTACTAATAGTATTTGTCAATTTCTTTTTTTTTTTTTTTTTTTGTTGGTTGAAATCCCTATTCAGTTCTTTGTTCTATTATCTTCCTTCCTAACAAAACTGACATACATACACATATGACCATTAGCTCTTCTGATTTATTAGTCTGTACAAGTACCTAATTACCAACAAATTAAAAGAAAGATACAAGGCCATAGAAACAACAAGCAAAACCACAAAACACCCTCTAGATTTATCAGCATACTGATACATTCATTGACCTTTCTTCAACCCTTGAAGTACTAGTGGGCTTTGGATAAAGAAACATTTTGTTGACACATTTTGCATTACATGCTTTCATAAAGTACTGAAGTGAATAGTTGGGTCTTCTAGTCTGACACAGATGGTAGTGACATTCTTTCCTGTGATTTAGAACTACAATATGACATACCTCTGTCCTGGGGTGACTGTATGGCCCAGTATCCCCAGTTGTCTGTTCTGCTTTACTGCAAATACGGAGTTCTGTGCCTTTAAGATTGGTTCTGAGAGCGAAGGGGGAAAGATGCCACACTCCCTTTGTCTGCAGAAGCTTCAATTGACCCTCACGGAATTCTTTCTCATGGACTGCAGCATGGACAGTGGGAGAGAGCTCTCCTTTGCTTTTAGTTAGTTTTTTCCCTAATTAGCTGAGACCAGAAGTTTCTTTTTTGGAGTTGTTCAGCTATTGTTCAGTCTGGGAACATCGGGACTGTGGCCCGGGGGCTCCCCCAAGCTGCACTGCAGCTGGGACACTGGACCTGAGCCCTGGAGAGGCTGAGAAAGAGCTCAGCCACAACACACCCATGAGAGGGACTCTCTCTGACCTACAGGACTTTCTAATTTTGCCATCTCTTCAGAACAGCAAGAGATTTCATTGTTTAATGTTCATTTTTTCATATTTGTGAGTACATCACTTGTTAAATAAACAGTTTTTCCACTTTTCTCCAAGGACATCATCTCCCAAACTGGTTGGAGGAGGGGCTGCTGAATTCTGCCCTTAAGGAAAACATCCCTTTGGGAAGTTCCCTGCCAAATTTGTTCCAAACCAGGGAATTTTGGCCCCCAGTGTGGGACATGTGAAAGTAGAAAAAAACCTGTATGGATTGTGTTTTGGTTTTACTTAGTCTGTATTGGGATTAAGCGCTCAGTACCCACCATGTTGTCTGAGTTTATTATGTCTCTGGGTGGAGATCTTGATGTTTCTCTGGTCCCTAGGCCTGTTTGAGGTGTTAATACCTTTCTGGTTCCTAGGCTTATTTTTCTATCCACAGATAGTTCCATTATTGTCCCTAACACGTAGCTTTTACAGTAGAGGGGCACGGATATAAGTTGCTATACTGCTGGGCTCGGTGATATTGGTTTATAGGGAGTTTACAAAGGTACTCCCTATAAACCTTTCCTTGGGGAAAGGACAGAGATTATCACCCAGGGGTGGGATTTGTTAGAAATGTGCATGGTATGTTGTTTCTCTGTCCTAATCTCCTAAGCCATTTCGGGGAGGGTTTGCTGAATGCTGCCCTTTAGGGAAACGTCGCTTTGGAAAGTTCCCTTCCAAATTTGTCCCAAACCAGGACAACCTCAAGTCTGATTTAGAAAAATTTAGAAAAGTGTTGTATTGCTTACAATGAAGAGTACATCCTTGAGAAAAAATGTTTTTCTTTTATATTTATCATTATTTTCCCTCTTTCCTGTTGTGTACCACAGTACAGCTATTTAATATACAGTACATATATTACATACTTAATTAGAACAGATGAAAGCAAATTATATTACATAACCTACAAGAAATGGAAAGGGAGAATAATATCAAATGTCCCTCCCCTGAAAAACTAATATACACTGAGTATCTTAGATTTCTTTGCCGAATTATTTTCAGTCTATACAGGTTAACATGATAGCTTGTGGTTCTTTACACTTGTTCCCCTTATACCAGAAGAATTGCTTCCACAGGCCTAGTTTATTCCACCTCTATATTTTTGATAAAGAATCTTTCTTTGTAAATTAACATAACAGAAATCTTTATATGACATAAAACAAATTTGGAAAGTAGCTAATTTTCTATTGTCAGCTTCAGAAATAAAAGGAAAGCATAGAAGAATGAATCTCATTTTATTTACTAAGGCCACTTAAAACTGACTGTGAGTTATTTGTGTGAATCTATAGTAGTAGCATCCGTGCACTCTCATTCAGAGTCACCTTTATTTTCTTTATACAGCACACTGATCTCATTCTACAGCTCACATGTGGTAAGTAGGTAGGTAAGAAAATACATGACACTCAACAATAGCGTGGAAAAATAGTTACAACAGAATGAATCTCTATGCAATTTAGCAAGGAAAAGGATTTTAGCTTCTTAACGATAAGAAGCTTTAAAAGTAGGAATGTTTTCAATGGAAAAATATTTTGAATACCTTTACTGAAATTATCTCTAACTTTTGCAAAAATATAAACTACCAATTTTCTGAATACCAATATTTTATATCAACTTAGCTGATATGTCAGAAGCATATTTTTACTAGTCTGATTATACATTCCGATTGTGCTGTTCTCAAATTTACTTTTTTTCCCACAATCCTCTCAAATGTGAGTAATTTCAATTGACACATATTTTTTTAAGGACCATCAAGGTCTGCCTTATTCCTGTATCTCTTGTTGGGCTACATGGCCCTTGACTGTTGCATAGGTGCCATCTGATTAAGTGTTACTGCTACCACTATGGGGTGGCAAGAAGACATTTTTTTCCTGAGAGCTGTCTAGCTAGGATCTATTGGGTGAAAAGACTTTGGTATGTCCTGAGAAATGGTAACTAACAACTAAATCTCTGAATCTCTTAAGATGTTATTTTGTGGTCAGAGCTACAAGGCTACAGTGTATTTTTTTCTCTATTTTAAGCATTGATACCTCAGAAAATACAGCAGTGTCTTGTATTTTCTTTGCATCCTTTAAGAATTGTTCCAGGGCACAGTAATCAGTAGATCTGTGGTAGTTGTTTGGTCTTTGAGGCATCGTACATGGGTAATAGGCCTGGTTTTTACCATGAATTTCCTTGGATTGATGAGGACCACTGTGTCCAAAAACTGGAAAGGTCTCCAGAGCTATCACTCTTCTCTATGATGGTGACTGGTGACAGAACCCATGGGAATGCTATGAAGTTGTGTCAGTGGAAGTTTAGGTTGGATATCAGAGGAAGCTTTTTCATCCAGAGGGTGTTTGAACATTGGAACAGGCTCCCCAGGGAAGGGGTCACAGCACAAAGCCTGACAGAGCTCAAGGAGAGTTTTGACAATGCTCCCAGGAACATGGTATGATTCTTGGGGTGTCCTGTGCAGGGCCAGGAGTTGGACTTCAGTGATGCCTGTGGGTGCCTTCCAACTCAGCACATTCTATGATTCTAAGAGATTTTTTGCATTTGTTATCAATATCTTAAAAATTCATTTTCACTAAAACATAATCAAGATCCAAGCTGATTTTTTCTTTCTTTCTTTCTGGACAGATCAGAACATTTACATGAAAGAAATGTAGGTTTTAAATCTAAAAGTGAAATCTTTGTATATTTGCGATATTATATTCTGATTTGAATTTCTTAAAGTCTGTAACACCACTTTGCATTCAATAGCATGCAGACTTCTGCAGACTCAGTTACAAAAAATAACTGCAGTGTGAATTGGTAATGGGACATTCAATCAGCCTAAACCAAATTCTTTCCACACAGAATATATTATAAGGTAGAAAAGAATTCCAAAGTCTAATTTCAGCTACAGCTTTTTGCTTCAAAGCTGTTTTGAACTATTCTTATTGCAAACAGTTTCTGTGCTGGGTTGTGTAGTTAATAAAGATAACTGGAACTGCCTAACACTTTTACAGAATTTATTAATACAGAGGGGGAAAACAAACCAAATTTGGCTTCTTGATTTAGGAGGTCACTTGAAGCTAATCATATCAATGTTTGAGGTCTATTTTTCTAGTACTAATAATACTCTGTAGATTAGCAATTATTGTAAGACATATTTCTCAGGTTACTGAGCAAGACTGTTTTTTATATGAAAAGAACAACATGTAGATTCATTATCCGCTAGAAATTGTTCTATAAAATTCTGCAATATAACAGTCTTTTATCTGAGGCAAGATACTATTTAATTACTCAGATGTCTCTTAAACATGCAGGAAAACTTTACCTATCCCAGATATTTAGTGTAACATTTATGCATTGATATTTCAGCTGAAAAATCAGGCACATCATTCTCAGTTACATTTTTTAATCAAAAATGCCTACCTGTATTCAGCTTTGAGACCTTGTAGAGAAAAGCATTCATCTATGGAACTGTAAAGTTATTTTCACAGTAAGCAATGAAGTAATGATGTTATGTGAGTAACATAATATGCATAGCAATTTTACTTTAGAAGTTTTCAGGTTTTTTTAAATTCACTGTATGTTGCAGTTTCCTTTATTTTCTCTCTTAAAATTTTATAAATCTAGGACACGCTAGTATTATACTTCAAGCTGAAAATCTATGGTAGGACAGTCTGGTGTTTGCATCAACAACAGCTAGCTAAGTGGTAATTCTCTTACACTGAATATGAAAGGTCCATTCCATTTTCTAACGGGGGAGAAGTGATCCTGTGACTATGTCTAAACTGAACAGACTCTAATACAGCAAGTTATCACCATTCTACCACACTTGCTTTTCTTTCCATTGCAAATATATGAACCTCTCACCTCCCTCTGTAGAGGATTGTACAGAATATATGTTGTATGCCAGAACGCATGACTTGCTTACCCTAACAAATATTTTTCATACCATTTTCATAAAGAAACAGAAAATAAAAATAGATCAATATTAATGGATAGTCTCTTGATATTTAAAACCATTTTTTTGAGAGAAAAGTGTTCTTCTGTGAATTCTGAAAGCATAAATAAGAATGCTGAAAATATAAATGTGTGCTGAGGGATTAGTTTCTGTTCAAATTATATACAGTTGTAGATGGGATACAAGATAAAAGAAACAGAGGGCCCTCCAGAATTTTATTAATGAAAGATTACACTATTTACACTGGAAAATGAGCTAGAAATAAAGGAATTACATGTGAAAAAACAAAACAACAACAACAGCAATGACAAAAACAAACCAATGCTGGAGATTTCATCTGTGTGAATGACATGTTTTTTTATATTTTTGTTTGAATTTGTAGAGTTTTGCAAATCTAAAAATCTACTAGTACTGAGTGGAAGTTTTTATGTCTCGAAACTTAAGGTATTTATTCAGTAATAAATGGTACTCTAAGACAAAAAGAAATCATTAGGCACCTTTAAGGAAGTTTTTGCACTGGTGTGGTATTTTTTCTTTCTGTTTGTGTCAGCTTCTTTTCCATTGCTTCAAACATAAGGGTGAACTTCCTTCCTTCAGTCACATGGAAGTCATTCTTTTTTGTGTATTTCTGTTATTGTGTGCTAATCTCCCTCAGTTATATAAGACCTACGCAGTCACACATTGGCACAGTCACACGTTGGCAATTTCAGGGGCTGGATTTGTGCTCACATTGCTTTTCTTTCCATTTTCTATCACCCATCTGGCAGGAGCACTGAGCATCTTCCTTCTCTTGGCATTAGGAGCGACCCACACCCCTCTCCTCTGTGCAATGGGGAGAGAGGTGCAAGGGAGGAACTGTCAGGACACTGCAGAAATGCAGATGTACAGCCAGTCTCTAGGAGGACAATACCAGCCACTGATCTGTCCTTTAAGCAGTAATAACATTTTGTCTTTTCCAAGCTATGAGCAGCTAGTAAGTAAACAGGTATTCTTCTTCTTTCAGGGAAAAGACAGCAGACCAAATGGTAATGGATCTCCAGGGTGTTGTTTGAGCAGTGCAAGATTAATCTGGGTCCTATTAATCAGTTTGATTCTTCCTTGTTATCTGAATGCATTCCTCTACTGCAGAACACTTTAGTACCTAGATAGCCTGATTTGTCTGGTTTGGGGAATGTTAATACAAGAGACAGTTTGGGCTGCACTGTTAGGAACTCAGAATTCAAACTCCAATTGCGCCCTTAATTCAGTTAAGCACAAGTACCTTTATTTATCAAAGAAGCTGTAGGATGCAGGGGCACTAAGACAAGAAGATGACACATGAATGTTGTCTTTAAGAAATTACTCCTTTTTGTTTCTGCTGCAGAGGAAGTAGAGCAGACACTCAGTTAAAAAAATACAATTACTGTTTATGAAAGGGCTGAATGACCAGTGTTGAGAAAGGGCATCATTTAAACTTAATTTCTTTTTTCTGTTCAGTATATTAGCTATCCACTGAAAGTAGATTTTATGTAGAAAATTTGATTGTGTCCCTTAAAAACTCTGCCAGAGTTTCCCAGTTTCTAAGATGTCTACTGAATGTAGATAAAGTTAACACAGCCATTTCTAGCTTGTGAAGGCTTTGTTTTGCAGGCTGTGATAGTCTCTTGGTACAGAAACCAAACTAAATATTTCTCTGTTACTATTAACTGATCTTAAACTCTGAATTTTTTGAGTGATGCCTTGCAACACAAAAAGGTTTTATGAGAGTTTTATGAGGGTAGGGACCATAATTTTGTAAGCATTTTAAGTCCACAGAGTATGGAGGAGAGAAAGTTGGAGCAAATTTCGTATTCATATTTCAAATTATGACTCCAAGTTTCTTCTCATGGATGTATCAGAAAGTGTCAAAATGGATTCTGTCATATGAAATACAGGTATTCATGTGAGTATTAGATAAAGATTTCTAAATATGTACAAGTATGTGTGTACTGGAAATTAAAATCAAGACTCTTGTAAGTAATTTCAAGGTTTTACTTGTGTTTGTATTCGAGAAAAGATATCAACTCCTACTCAAGATTTAATAATTTTGTCAGGCTTGATATAAAAGCTAATCTACTTGTTAGCTTTGTATTTCTTTTTTGCTTAGCAAGACCAGTAATAGTTAATTTCTAGTCAGAAAGAAATCACTCATTTTATTACAGGATTTATGATATAAAAATTGATAATACTGGAAGGTATAGAATAGTCACATTATTTACTCAGTTCTATGTTGAGAACCAAGTTAGATGACGAAAATATTTAATAGGATTTTTCTCATGCTTCTGTATCTATGCCCAAGTTATGAAGAACTTATATGTTTGATGGCCAACAGAAAGCTGACTCTTCAATATCTTTCAGGGCACAGATGAAAACGTTTTATGCTCACAAATTTACAAGGAAATTCTGGCTACTGTGGATGATTTAGGAGTACCCTGACAAGTCAAATGATAAAAATACTATGGAATGGCAAAATGAAGTATAAACTAGACCAAACCTCAGCTATTATTTCCATAATTTCTTAAGACAGAATTTGAGTCCTTATGAAGTTAATGTGTATCTTGAGAGGATCAGTGTTCTCACAAAAAATGTTACATTATAATACATACCCTGTGTTATGTTTCAGTAAGATCAGTTCTCACTAAAGCTCCTCTCTCACAGCCTGGGAAGGTAAAGATGAACTCACTTCATATTACTGATTTGAAAACTAGAACTATCTGCATCCTGCTGTTAGCCATTAAAAACAAAGTAGCTGTTCATTCGAATTCCTACTTGTTTTATTTATCCTGGTTAAATATCAACTCTGCAACCTAACCAATAAGCTTATCTTAGAAATTTTCATTGTCTTCCAAATATTCAAATGCTCACTTATTTCAGGAAGATCCCCACAGTCAAAAAAAAAAAAAAAAAACCAAAATCAAACAAGCATAAAAAAAAAACAACCCAAAACCAAACAGAAAACCAAAAAAAAACCAAAAACCCCAACCACACCCCCAAAAAATTTACCTCCAGAAAAATACTTTTTTTTCAATGTATATGATAGTATTCAGCAGTCTAGCTGAAGAAACAAATTAGATCCTCTCTCCTTTTTCATCCTGTTCAATATGCAATAGAAGAGTATATTACTGTTTCTATACTATTTCACAAGTCTGACAGCTATTATTTCAGGCTTTCTGTGAACATGGCAAGATATTGAACATGGCATTACCTTACAACTGTGCCCAAAAGATGACTCAGATATAGGGGATGAAATTACAGGTGTGGTAAAAGTCTCAAGTGAAAACTTTAATTCTTGCACATGAGAACTGATTTACTCTAGAGGAAAAAAAATCTCAAACGTAAAATGTTAATGCATGCAAAAAGAATAACTGTTTGGTTTTTTATCTATGAGAAAAGTAACATGCAGATTTCTTCCAAACCCTTTGTCTTAGATCACTTCTGTTATTTACTCCAGGGTCACTTATCACTGTAGCCAAGGACTCTGAAAACATATAATGAAATTTTTCACAAAATTTCTATTGCAACCACATGTTTTTTATTGGACTATTCTAATTGTAGAATGACTTAAAAAATGATTGAAAGGAAGTGTAAGAAAAAGAAATTGACAAACAAGAAACTGTTTTATTTTACAAGCCAAAGATGTCAGGTCTTCCAGCAGTGTAGAGTACAGAATAAAAAAAAATCTCACAAGAGCACACGTGTTTTCTGTAAGAAAACACTAAATGGAGACATGTTTTTACAAGCTTTTGTTCATAAAGTGTATGATTTTGAAACACTTTTAATCATTCATTTAAAATTTTATTTACAAATAATTATATCAACAGTGGTTGAATCCTTCCCGAACTTCTTCCTTTGCATCATTTTTTTAGAAAAAATATCAGCAAAAGAAAGTTATGATGGGCTGAAGTTCATTGAAGTTAACTTAAAATCAAACAATATACCTTGAAAATGTCAAGGAGACATCTGTGGGGTTTTTTTTATTCTGCAAAAGCAAGAGATTGTAAAACATTTTTCAGAATACTTTTCATTTTTTGACAGAAGACATTAGACATTTACTCATGGCTGTCCTGACCTCTTGATCTTGCACAGAAACTCTTGACTAGTCATTTGCAATCTTCAAAGGTTGTGTTCCTTTGCTCTAATTCCCTATGGAAACAGTGTCAGGTAACCAATGTACTTGAGCATGTTTCATCCCCATCTGGTTAGACACAACTACTTGGAAATGAACTTTCTACAATATGTATCACACAGAATAAATGCGCCCCAAGTATTTAGAGATTATTTAGAGAAAGTACCAAGGTTTTTATCCATTGTAATACTTTAGGGTTCCGTTTTTAAAAATTGGAAGGGCAATGTTCTTTACATGTATAAGAGTTTGACAATCATTTACATCTGAGTACAGCTAGAAAGGGAATTTAAGAGGTACCTTTGAGGCATGCTTCCAACACACACTCTGCACATTCATGCAAAGACGCTTTACTCAAAAAAACTTACAGCTGAGGACTAGCTACACATGAAATACAGAGAGAGTAGAACTGCAAGTGAGTTCAGTGGCTACTTGAATTGGAGAGGTCACAAGTAGATTAAAGTATTTGCAAACTTGCAGAAAAGTGGGTGAGCATAAAATAAAATTTGGTGATATTAGAAGAGCGTGTGGTGTGGATCAGTGTGATGGACAACAACCAGAAAAAATAAAAAGTGATTTTGAAAAGCTTTCACAATTAAATGGAAAACTGTATAATAATCTCTTACTCACAAGTTAAAGATTTAAATTGGAAAAAAATTCAAAAAGCCTACCGTAACATCATGAATAAACTGGAAAGTTCTGTGTTTCCTAAAAAAAAAAATTTTTTTGAATTGCCTCTTGTTACAATCCATTGCAGAAGATATTTTTTTATATACTCTTTGTGGCTAATTTAAAAGAATTGTTATCTTTCCTATAAGTGCAGAAGTGTGCATTTTATTTGAAAAACCTCTTTAAAAATTCATCTTTGCTTATGTTGATTTTTGTTTTCAAGGTCTTCTCCCTTATAAACATTCACATCTCTTCCAAAGGGAAGTTTTTCTTGCTCAGCAGAATTTCACTCCCTACCTGGAAACAAAACATAATTCAATGAATTTTTTTTTAATTATTTTTAATTATATGGAAAAGAGAAATGCAGATAGTAAGAAAAAAATCAGTTTAGCAATCTGGCTAAATTATGACTTGTTAGTCTTGAATTCTCTTAGACACATGCAGAACAGAATTTCTATTGCATTGTCACACTGCTATTAGTAAATTCCTTTTCAGTGATAAATAGTAACATTTAGTACATTTCTTTTCAGTGATAAGTAGTAAATATTTCTATCAAAGGCGGTTCCACAAACTTCTTTATAATCAGAACATAAGCATACCCTGGAAAGGATTGCCTCCATGATGTGAAACAAATATAATTTGATTGAAATTCAGAAGCCTTATTTAGAAGGAGTTTTCATCTTCTTGCTTTTTATTTTTCTCTGTTACTCTTCCAAGAAATAGTAGCCATTATGCTAGTGATTATGACAGGCAATTATAAAAATGAAAGCAGAATTAAGAGTCAAATGCTTTAATGTTCTGCTTGAGTTAAAAAAAGAGAGATGAGTGCTGCAGAGATGGGGTAAATGAAGGCTGCTTGACAGCGTGGCCAAAACAGAACATCATTGCTCAAGGGTACTATGCCAGAGCCTTTTTATCTTATTCACATAAAAACCATGGAGATGGAGAGGGACAGCAATCCCTGTATCTCTTACTGCTGGTAGTATGGACATACAAAGTATTGATGTTAGAAAGAATCACCTCTTCTCCTGACTGACCATGGGTAGAGAGGCCTATCCTTAGCACAAACAAGATTGGAAGCCTTGTGGGTTTGCATGGACAGAGCCTGGGCAAAGTAAGCACCTGGGTAAGGGTATTTTGTTCCCCCTAGTGAATGGCTACATTGCTTATGCTAAGGTTTATCTCAGATCTTAACCACTCTTCAAAAACAACCACATTAACTCATTAACTGAATCTGTGGATATGTCTTCATGGGTCACAAGCAAATATTTTAGCCGACTCTTGGGATCTCTAGCTGGTCAGAGTGACCTCGAGATGAGTTAGGAGGTCTCTTTTCCCAGCCTGGTGCTCAAAGAAGGAGTCAGAGCTTTTCCCTTCTGGTTCTCAAGGTTGTTTATTTTTCCTTATCTAGAGAGTTCTTTCTCCTGTCCAGCTGAGGTCCGCTCATCAAGACAGTCAGAGGCACTCTGCCAGCCCCCAGAGTGGTGTTATCTTTTTACACTAAAAACTATGTGTACAATATTTACAATTACTTTCCAATACCTATGACCTATGTTAGACAGTGAGTTTCTACTCTAAATCAATCTAAAAGTGCCAACATCACAGCAGAAGATGGAGGCCAAGAAGAGGAAGGAGAAAGGCTGGGCAGACCCAGATTCCTCCATCTTGCCCCCTGAACCCCCATTCTAAAAATCCCAAAATCTACTTTTCACCCTGTGATAAATTCACTATCATTCTACTTAAACTGTTGTGGCTTGCAGATCTTACTATAAGGTTGGTAATTTCCTCCATGGGTCATAATCAAAACCACAAGCATCCTGGGCTCTGTGCCAGGGTCTCTGAGCCCCCCTGGCAGGGCTCTTGGCAGTCCAGGACAGCCAGAGGGATGTCCTGAATTCTGACACAGACAACTTCTGGTTTTTTAGCTAGTAGGTTGAAAAAATGCATTTTATAATACTACAGCAAATTCTTACAACTCAGAAACAACCCACTTTGACCATCACAGTGAAGCATCGTAGTCATAACATGCTCTGAAAGTTCCATGCACCAAATCCAAGTATTCTGTTTGTGCTCAGTTGTTATATAACTAGGATATATTTTGAAAACAATAAAGAATATATAATAAGAAAGATTATGGAAATATTATGTTCATTTATGGCATTTTATAAAATAGTTATTGCTTTAGGTTTTTTAAATTAAATTGCTTCTTTATTTTTTTTTTAATTTATGATGGAAAGGGAAAGAATTAGACTTAATATCTAATCAAAGTAAAGATGACCACTGTAAAAAAAAACCACAAAAATAATCATCTTTGCCTTTCCTTAAACCTGTAACTTCTATTTTTTCCAACTTTCTAGTCCGTGCACTAGGTTATTTGCTCAAAGATGTGAGGAATTTCTTTCTTTTAATTTCTTCCAAAGCTACCTAAGTATCATTGCAAAATTTTTTTCATATGAAAAATTTTTTTCAATGAATTAGGTGTGTTTGAATTAGGCAAACACACCTAATTCATTAAGATTCATTAAGAGTTCTAAAATTCTAAAGTTGTTGAAGTAGAATTTTTAGAAACCATTACTAACTCAGTGGGTTGCTGTCGTACTAGGTTTTGTTAAAATATTTCATATTAACTAAATTACAAAGCACTTGATTATTTAATGCAATTGTGAACACCTCCTCCACAAGAGTTTACAGAGATTCACACAGTAGTGGTCTCTTGCACTGAGCCATTACCAAAAGAGCCTGCTGTTTTAAATTTCCTGCTGCCTAACAGTTTTCTCTTTGTCACTTTAAATTAATTTTAAAATTCAACTGAAAAGTTTTTTACTCCTAATCAGGACCTCTGAATACAAGGGGACTAAATTTTTTTTTTTTAGTTAATTTATGTGGGTACATTTGATCTGTCTTAAAAAGGAAAAACATTTATGAACATTTTAGCCAAGGTAGTGTCTAAGCAGAAGACAAGTGTGCTTGTCTTTCTTGGGTTTTTTTAGAGAAAAATATTTCAGGTAGGTGCATTGTATATTGGCATTCAACACTGGATAAATATTAAAAAAATCTAAACAAAATAGGTCGAAGTATGGGAATTGTCTGAACATATATTGCCTGCCACATATAAAGCCCCTAACATTTTCAGAGATTTCATCATAAAAAAGCAATTACTTTAATTTAAGGACCTTGAGATGGGGAAAAAAGTCTCAATTATTTTACTTGGAAAATCATTACCATAAAAGTAGAAAAAAATAACTGCAGTTTGCAATTGTTTTTAACTTCAGCTCCTGAAGTATGGAGGAAAGAATCAGACTACTGAGAATAGAACTTTCGGAGTTTTAAGGGGAAAACACGGCCTGAAACCAAGAGCAGCCTAATCAGATGGAACATAAATGGAAGAAGAGAGAGTTGAAGGTATCTATCAGATTAGCCAAGAGGAAGTGTGGGGGTTTTTGTTTCTTTTTTTTTTTTTCCCAGAACTGTGGAAACTTAGGTATAAGGTAGAAAAAGAATTCAAAGTGAGTGAGAAGATTTTGCTGTTTTCAGCTTGAGATCAGGAATGGCTGTGATTTAAAGGAAATGGGAAGGAAAAAGTCAGAATAGGAAGGAAGTCATGAGGCAAATATTGAGATGGATACAATGGAAGGTAATATCTTTAAGCTGACATCAGAAAAACTAACTTGGCAATAGAGACATTTAATACCTTTTGAGGAGGATGAGGACTTAAAACACTTAGGAAAATAGAAATCAGACTAAGCAATTCTCTAAAAGCAAAATGCCACTAGAATATTTAATTATTATAAACTGACATGCATAAGTTCCCTCAATGTTCAGGTAATTTCCTCTCTTAACTGGTTTGATCCTTTAACTTTCTCCTTTGAAATTAACATTCCATAAGGCAATTGGGCAATGAGATCAATATTACCAATGTCACTGTGACATTTGATTAAGTAAAGTCTTGCCTGGCTTTTCATGAGAAAATTTGGGATTCTCATTGCCAGAACTTAATTAAGTCCCATTTTTCTAATTTGATTATCTTTGCAACTTCAACTTGCATCTTAATTGTAAGCAGTGATCAGAAGCTAAATACAGCCTACATTGTCAGAACCATTGAGATTTGTATAGTTTACTCTTCTTATCACCACAATGTGTTTATGGGCTAGGTATTTTTTTCCTTTTCCGTTTTTTTCTTTTCCTTTTCCTTTTCCTTTTCCTTTTCCTTTTCCTTTTCCTTTTCCTTTTCCTTTTCCTTTTCCTTTTCCTTTTCATTTTCCTTTTCCTTTTCCTTTTCAATGTGGAACACATTGTGTGATGTAAAATCTGATTTCTGTTAAGGCTTGAAGGCTAAACAGGCTAGATTGTGGCATAGAATTTTTATTCTGTTATTTTTCTGCTATAATTTTGAGAAACTTGGCTTTATTTTAAGGCTTTCTTTCTGAGGCAGAATCACAGTTGCCATGTTATCTTTCCTAGCTACAAGCTACCTAACCATCTAACCACTTAAAATGTGCTTTCTGGAATTTAAATTTCATTTTTTTTGGGAAGTGCTTGTGAGGTGTTGTGGGTTGGGTTTTTTTTTATTTGTTTGTTTGTTTGGGTTTAAAATTGTTTTTCTTTTGTAAGTTATAAATAAAATATAAAACATAAGACTTCTTCATTATAAACGGTATTCTATTTCCCATGAAGAGGGAAAGATACTGTATTTGATCTTTTCATGGTTTTTCTGGAAATCAACACAGTAGCTCTTAGTTTAGAAAGAAATGCTTAAGTGGAACATTCTTATGGAAAGATGTGTGTCAGCAGGGAGGCTGTGTTTGAGGCAAAAGGCAAAATTAATGGGCATTACCCTCCAGCTGCTGGGAAATGAAAAGCTGTGCTGGAGTTGAGTCAAACATTCAGAAGGAATCTCAAATATATAGGGACTAGAAAGAAGCTAAAGCTCTCCTACAAGGCTGGTAAGCTTTTGGGTTTCTTGAAATGTCACTGATCTTGAAACCAGTAATGCATTTGTTATATTCCATTTTACACAAAAATAAGCTAATGGATGTATAATCCATCACATGTCTTTCCTACTGAAGCTTCAGCATGAGATTTACATCTACAAATAAGAATTTTGGACTCTTTAGAAACCTCAGTGGTACTTGACATTGTTACCAAACTCTGAGTTCGCCAGAGCTCAGAAGTGTGCTGACCATCCAGTGATTGTTGTCATATAATAATTTCTGGTCTGTATAACTTGTAAATAAATACATTGACCAGAAACTTGTTTATTTGCAAGACATCTGGGGGTCTATTGATCCCATCTGTTCTCCTACTACCTCATGTTGTGCAGTGCCTCAGGGACAGGGCTTGAAGGGATGAAGAATTCAGAGAAGGGTTTGCTCACTAGGCATTGCTGGTGGCCCCAACACAGGGCAGGACTGAGTCCCTCAGCCACAGGCAGGCAGGTGAGAACCCTGGGGGAAAGTCTGGACAAGGGAGGGCAACACATTGCCTGGCAGTCAGGGCTGAGCAAGGGCAAAGAGAACGATGAGGTCAGGAGGGTCTCTAGGGCCCCAGCAGGGATGCCTCTGTGGCCCCAGGGGAGACCTTTCAGGGCAGGTGGACATGCTCCAAAGGACTCTGGAGCCCATGGAGAGCCCATGCTGTAGTAAGCTTTTCTTGAAGTACTGCAGCTCATGGAAATGCCCCAGGCTGGAACCAATATAGAGCGTTAGGAGGGGGGAGCAGCAGAGAGGAGCTGTTATGGACTGACCACAATGCCTCATTCCCCATCCCCCAGCTCTGCTTGGAGAGTGCACTGGTGCATTTGTATTAAACCTGGTTTCAGGGTGGTGACTAAAGTAATCTAAGGCACTCATTCACCACAGAGGGGAAGAGGTAGGGGAGTGACAGGTGAATAAGTGAAAGTAAACTTGGGGAAAAAAGAGGGGAATAGGGGTGGGTTAAGGTGATGTGTGAACTTTTGTTCAACACTCCTCAAATCTTTTTTTTTTTTGGCAATTATTTACTTTGCTTTTCTCCCTTTGATGGTGATAGGTAAGAGATGTCCCTGTCTTTATCTCAATCCATGAGCCTTTTCATTCTTTTTTCTCCTGATCTGTTGTAAAGGGGGAGTGAGAATGGATGGGTGGGCATCTGGCCATTACTTAAGGTAAACTCACCATGTTGTCCTTCAAGGTAGATGTGAATAGCAATTAATTCACCCTACATTTCCTCTTCTTAAAGCCAAACTCTTCCTCACCCTTGTGGCCCTCTGCTGGAATTACTCCAGTGCAATATTTCCCTTGCACAGGGCAGTCCGAAACTGGATGGTTTCCAGATGTGGTCTTGTAAGTGCTTGTTACTGAACTCGGATATCCATTTCCAGTTAACACTCTATCCTTAAGTGTAAAAGTTAGCATCGACATTTATTTGAAAGACCTTTGCATCTGAAAGTCCTCTGTCACAGAAAACAATGGAAAACAGGATAAGGGCAAGGAATACCAAGTTAATAATGAAGGTCACAAGTGACCACTTTAATCAGGTAATATAATAGCAGAGGGGAGATGCACTTCTGTCTTTAAGCTTTAACAAAAGCTCTTAAATTGCCTTTATAACTGGAACCAAAATAAATATGAAAATTAAACAGTTGAAGATACCTTAGAAATGTCTTTGGCAGACTTTATTGCCTAATTAAACTGACCAAAAAAAAAAAATCCCAAACAAACAAATAAACCGATAAACAAATGAATCACAGTTTTTGGATCTTTCCATGCACTTATTCAGCTAAGCAAGATAGACCTCAGGAATTGCCTTTACCTGTTGAGTTTTGTTTTTCCTTTTGTAGACAAATTAATCTTAGACCACTCATAAAAAGGTGCTAGAAGGAAGTTTGCAGCAAATTGTTAAGTCGTGGTCAGTGTAGGATTTTGGAGTTTTACAATCTTTAACTTATGGATGCTGGTTAGCTGACACAATGGTATTTTTGTTCGTTTCAAATTTTCCAAATGGTGACCAGTGAGATAAAAACATTGGTATGTTTTTACCATGTTAACGCATTTCCATTTCTTAACAGTATTACATCTGCTGGGAAAACAACAGCAAAGTGCAAATGTGTATCTCTTAGCCCCAAAACCCCAAACTCTCCAAAGATGTTAGAGAAAAAATATTTTTTTGTTAAGTACTTGTAGTACTTTCCATACTCACATTGGACTAGTTTCTCCCTCGACCCTTTTCTTATGTGTATATAGAATATAGATGTATTCTTTTTATAGGTCTTTATACATAGCAGAAGTCAGACAAGGAAGAACAGAAAAGGGAGGTTTCCCTTGGACAGTGAATTATTAGTAACATGTTCCAGTAGAATTATAATATACTCCATATAGGAGAAGGAAACTTCTTTATTAAAGAGAGAAGTCTGATTTTATGAGGAAATTAAATATGCTTGCAGATAATTTTTCCATTTTTCAAAACAAAAATGGTTTCTGAAAAATGTATTGTCAATAACTGGAATTTTTTTATAAAGATACTAAAAATTATTGATGTGGATGAGAACTTAGAAATATTTAAACTTTTTCTCTTTATTTTTCTCTCTATCTCCTTCCTGGTTATTTGTAGTATATTTCTGATTTTCAACTTACTGCATCATAATAATGAACAAATGTCACATTAATTTCATTGCTTAAATGTTTTTAATCCAATCTCTTGCCTCAGACACTTAGAAGTATCTGAAATTTTTGCATTTTTACATATTTTGGATTGATTTGAAGCTAGATATACTGAACACTGTAATGCATTTGATTAGCTAATAAAATATCCCAGTTTGAATTGGAAACCATATCTTAAAATTATCTTTGTATAACAGTTTTATATAACTACATTAGGTATTTAATTTTGGAGCTTTGATATTGGAAAAAAACATTACAGAATTTCTCCTACTTATTAATGTTCCTTCATCTGCTTTTTAGTAATTACTTTTCAGTTTCAGCAGTTTATAGTTCTCCAATGTGTTGGAGGCTGAAATGTTAATGGTTATTGACTCACACAACTGGCCACTTGCAAAAGCAATGGGTGCTTTGGTGAGGTCGAGTTTGCGGCCGCCGAGCAAAGGTGAGGAGGAGAGTTTTGGATTTGTGGTGGCAAAACCTCTCACCCATGTAAGACAGAGGCTGAGGGCACCCACTGCTGGAGGATGACCCCAACAAGCTGACCTCAGTTTAGATAAATCAGTGTAGCCCTGTGTCTTATTGTGTTCCTGATCATCTTTGAGTGATGTCTTAAACAAGCTGTTTTCTGGCCAGATAAGGGGAAAGGCCAATAAGAATCAGATCCTGCAAAGATGTGATGGCTTCTATTATGCCAATTCCTTCTGATAACACCTAATATAAGAAGAAAAAATAGTGGTCATGTCATTAGAAGGGGCCATAAACCATCAAACAGGCCAAAAGCCTCCTCAGACTTGTTTCTGGGGTCTTCCACCAGAGGACTGTGCATTATCCACAGTATTACATCAGGCAGTGTAAAACTGCCACACATGGGAGATACCTGGTAATCCCCACCCAAACCTGAACACTTATTACCTCATGGGCTTCCCCCACATCAGACAGATCATGGCTGGTGACCACGTGACCATTACTTCAACCAATGGACATCAAATTTGTGACAAGCAGGTGTCATTTTTGGATCCATGAGTGGTGATTTCTTTCTTGTCCTCTGTCTAGTCTTATCCTTTCCCTCCTTCCTTTCCTTATATAATTTCTTTATACTTTGATATTGTTATTTTTCTATTTATAATAACAAAAACCAGCTACATACCTCCCTTTCATTGCAAACAAATTGTTCCAAAATAAACCTGCCACATATAGTGTCATTTCACTCTATCAAGAACATCATTTACCCCATCTTCAGGAGTGAGTCAGAACACAAAGCTGTGGTTTTTTCCTCCTCTCTAGTGATATTCAACTTGTATATTCCTCTGAAGGAGGGCATTTACTTCTTAATGGGTTGCTGTGGACATGCAGCTACATAGCATTGTGCTGAAATGATGGCAAGAGTCTGAAGGTCTGTTTTCTGAAGCTTTTATTTGCCTCAAAAAAGCTGAAAATTCACTTTAAAATTTTCCATTATTCCAGGTTATATTTCAGTAAAATAGTGCAAAGGATCAAAGGTTCTTGCATATCTCTGAGTGTTTTCATTTTGCAAAGAGATACAGGGAAGTCTGCCTCAAATCCATGTGAAACATGGGATGCCATTGAGGGTCTCTTAATCTGTGCCTATGTGTCACCAAGATTATTGTGTTGTATTGCTGTAACACTTGGGACTGTGAATTCTAAAAGAAATTTTGGTTTTCTGTTTGAATTTACAATGAACTACATGAATCACTAGAAAAATAAATGCCTGATTGAATCAACTTGAATACTTGCTCAATGCAGTACAAGTGGTTAGATTTTTTTCTTCCTGTGTTCATAGTATATATTCTCCAAGTATGTATCTTGCAAGTTTCATACAAGGCAGATTTATTTTCTCTTCCTGTCACAAGAAAATTAAATTATTTATATAATTTCTTTCATGTGCTGTAACCCACTTCGGTAACTCTTCTGATTTTAATTTCTGATAAGATATTTTTTGACTTAACCTTTTATATGAAGTAAAAATCCTTGTCTATGTGACTATTTGCCTTTGTACTTGTTGCTTTAGATCTTTTTTCTTTTTTTCCTGAGATTACAATGAATCTTACTGGAGATATAGTAACAAAGATTTTGAAAACAAACAGAACAAAAAAGTTCAAAAACTAAAAATTGGGGCTTTATTTTTAGAAATTCAGGAAAATGTTATCAAACTACTTGAAAAATGGAAAAGTCATGTTATTGGCATGACAAGTTCTCTTCATAGGCCTTTGGAATGACTCGGTACTTTTGCAAAAATTTTACTATTACTGTGAACTTGCATTTTCCTTATTAACTGACTGTGTAAAGTTTATGCAACTATTTGATAAATTTGTGTGTAAGAGGAATACCTTCGATTTCTAAAAAATGTTCATATATGATAGGTGAATATATTGTTTGGCATACTGAATCAGCATTTCAGCTGAGCTGTGTAAATCATGACAGATATAGAACATGAGATGTCATTCGTGCAAACAGTTGGTTTGGAAAAGACGAGGCAAACACGAATATAATTGCAATGTTTCTTGAAATATTTTCATACAAAGTAATGCATACAATTTTTGTGTAGTGCACTGTATAAAAGTGTACTTGTTAAATAGCACTATTTAATGTACCTTCCGAATGCACATGGTAGAAAACAATTAACACTTTTACAACACCTTTCCAAGATAAGTTACTCAAGTTATTAACTTCTCTCTGTAGCTTCCAAACTTTTGGCAGAAGCAAGTTAATGAAATCATTTTTTATGATACCTAATACTGAAATTCATTGTAAGTTTTGGTTAATGAAGAAATTTAAAAAAAAAAAAAATCTAGGAAGAGTAGTTTCACTAACTGAAGAAAGACCAGGAGCAAAAGATGATGGAATAAACATTTGTGCTGGTTTTGGCTGGGGTAACAAAGGTTGATAGTAAAGAGATGTTTTTGTTACTTCTGAGCAGGGCTTACGTAGATCCAAGGCCTTTATTGCTTTTTGTACTGCCATGGTGGCAAATTCTTGACTATCTCCTGTGAGGGAGGCTCCACAGCTTCTCTTGACCATCTGTTCCAGTGTTCAGTAAAGAGCCCTACACAGTAATGGAAGTTCTTCCTCATGCTCAGGTGGAACTTCAACAGGACAGAATGAAAAAATGCTTGCTGTCTAAGTGAAAAAGTTGCTATTTCTACAGATGGGGACTTGGTGATTATTGATAAATTATGTCCCACTAAAAACTTCTGCATTTGACTAAGTTAAAACAAGTTTTGCCTAGGGGAAAGGTGAAACATACTCTTTGATCATTTTTAAAAATGTAACCAAGGTTCAAGTATCATCTTTCTCTCATTACACATGGCCATTAGTGCCACTTTAAAATCAACCTGTCTGGCTTGGAAACCCAACACTATGCAGTACAAATCCAGGAAACAGTTAATGACAAGTAATGGCTGGTGATGCATACCAGTGTCTTATCCTCCTTAGCTTTTATTTAATTATTATATTACTATTGTATATTTAACAAAAATTAAACTTGAAAAGTAAATTGGCATGCTAGCATTATCAGTTTGAAGATGTCTCCTGGGCAGCAGAATTTTTCCAGTCATTACTGAATGGATACACTAATATTGTCTCCTGCCAATTGTGGTTTGTAAACTTCATTCCTTTTTTTCCCCCAGACAAAATGTTGTATTTATTTCTGGAATAAGTTTTCTTTGAGATTATGGAACCAAAATGACAAACAGTATACGTGCCACCTCCCTATTTCATCTCAGTTGTTTTAACAGCATTGAAGCTTTTCATAACTAATGACTCAATCTGCTAAAGTAGACTGAGATAAATAATCAAGATCTCTTAACTTGTTAATGCTCTGCAAGTAAAGCATCTGGCAAGGGAAAGAAAATAGTTCTTTCTTTTTGTCATTAATTCTCTTTGGAAATTACCCTCAGAAGGCAAATAAAATGAGATGTTCATGGACCGAGAATGACGTACTAGTGGGAGAACTTGGTTAGAGAGCAATTAAACTGGAGACCTTCTAGAACAATAGAAATAAGAAAATATATTCATGAGACTTAAATAAATAAAAAAATATATTTTTAATAGTTCTCTGACTTACTGGAAGACTCATGAGTTTGTAGGAGGCTAATTTCCAGTGCATTTTTTGTTGTTGTTGTTGACTGAATTTTTAAGCTAAACTTTGCTAAAGTTTGAATGTGCACTCATCATTCATTAGATACCAGAAACTGTTCATTCAGAAGTGTTACACATGTCATACGGCCTAGAAAAATCTTGGTCAGCATATCTCATGGTGCACTGCCACTGTCAGTGGCTGCTGGGTCCCCCACTCTTCCTTTATTTTTTTGATGCAATTGAGGCTAATATTTCATTGTGGTATAAAAATGCTTAGTATTAATCACATTTTTCCTAACCTGTGTATTGCTAACTTCTGTAGGAATTTATTGTTAATTGTTAATTTATATCTGACAGGCAAATCGTGCATCTTCCTAGTCATCCATCCCAAAATCTGCTGACATTCATAGGGAGGGTTTATTATATGTGCAGGAGTATTTTCCTATGTGAAATATCTTGTATATGTATGTATGTAATGTCTCTAGCCATCTTATATTATACATTTATTTTTTAAATAAATCAAGTGGAATCTCTGTAAAGAGCTTATGCGTTATTGTGATTTATTCGGTAAACTGGCAACATTATATATAGTACAAAATATGATGAGTTCATAAATACCTAAATGACTCAAAAGCTGTAGAGAATTACCAAATGATGTCAAATCACCTCTGAACAACGCAAAGAGATTGCATATTGTCCTAGGGTGACTGTTATCCCCATTCGTCTGTGTGTAATTTATGCTGGATATTATGTTCTGTGCCTTTAAGACTGGTGGAGTGAAGGTTTTGTTTTGGCCTCTTATCAGCCACTCGGCGGGACATCCAGATAGCACCAGTGCATGTTGCTGCTTTTTGCTTCTTGCCCCTGCTTTTGCTCTTCGCTCTTGCTTCTGCTTCGCTTCTGCTTTGCTTGCTCTTGCTTTCTTTTCCCCTGCCATTAGTTAATTTAGCTAAACAGTCCAAATTCCTTTCTGGACTGTTCCCCCCACCCCGTTGGACCTGTCAACTGCTCCGGACTGGGATTTGGAACACGGAGAGAGAGAGTTTACACCTTGTGACTGCAGCAGCTGCCTCAGCGCCGGAGGGACTGATAACAGAGCAAACCCCCAGGAGAGACTTTTCTGAATTTGTCATCTTTGTCAGAGCAGTGGAAGAGTGGTGTCATCTGGTACTGTTCATTGTGTGTGCTGGGGGGTGCTGTGCTTATAAAATAAACAGGTTCTTTCCACTTCTCTCCGAGGAATTCTTCCTGAACCGGTTGGGGGAGGGGCGTGTGGGTTTGTTTTTTTGGAGAAGCCCTTTTTGGGGATTCTCTCCCAAATTTGCCCTAAACCAGGACACATATGCAGCTAGCCATATTTTCTTTGATTGAAAACTAGAGTTTATTCAGAAACTATTTCACCCTCTGCCTACTATTTTACTATTTGACCACATTGTTATTCACCCACAATTTTACTTTAATAAAAAGTAGATTTTTTTGGTTTTGAAAAGTTGTGAGTCTTTACATCTCAAGATGATAGTGCATTTCTATATCCAGTATAGTGTGTACTTCGGTTCCTTAATATATCCTGGCTTGGTTCAGTTTTTATTCTAGAAATTAGTTATTGCTGCATATATAATAATGCTGAGCAAATTTGTTGGCTTTTTTTAATTCCACACCTTTTCAGTTCACTGGTAAAGGAGATAAAAACAAAAACAAGAGTTTAAAAGGTTTCATGATCACTCACATACAATTTCTTACTTTTCCAATGCAGAAAAACCCCACACTGGGTTACAGAAAAATGTCACAACTATAATAGTTTAACCAAAATAATTTTATAACTTCTTCTGCCATTCAGAAGCTCTCTTGATTTCGATTCC
Organism: Haemorhous mexicanus; assembly: GCF_027477595.1. Classification (NCBI taxonomy): domain Eukaryota; kingdom Metazoa; phylum Chordata; class Aves; order Passeriformes; family Fringillidae; genus Haemorhous; species Haemorhous mexicanus. Next base: position 76,813,092 of record NC_082341.1, read on the forward strand.
CATGCAACTAAAATTAGAAACTCCATGCTGTTGTCCTGAATGGTTTCTTTACTCATACATAAGAATTACGTTTGTATTCCCTGGTTACTAATTGATTTTCTTATGCTTTGCTCAGGAGAAACGAAATTATTTCTGAAAACCTGGTTAAACTAGAAAGGCTCTATTTTTTAAGATTCATTATATGACTCACATGAAGGCTTTCTGTGATTTATTTAAGCTAAAGTTTGACCCTCCCATCTTTTAACAAATACTTCTATTTTAATGTAGTTTCACTCCTTATCCCTCCTTTCTATTCTTTTCCACAGGAAAATAAAAATCCAATACCATCTATGAAGTAGAAACTGGATGATGACTTCTCAGAAATTAACTAATTCATGGAATAGAGTTGCTCATAGTCAAGGTAAGTAGATAATGAAATAGCCTATTTTGAGGATTAGCTTGAAGATGGGTTTATGAACATCTATTCAAAGACAATGTTAAAGGCTAATTTATAGCTTGAAAATAAAGTTAAATGCAAGTTTCAGAGCTTAGAAAGAAGGCATTTTGAAATTAAATCATGGTACATAAATTGCTGTTTAAATGAAGTACTGTTTGATTTTCCTTTCCATTGCAATATGTTCAAGGTTCTTTTCTGAATGCTTCAATTCAAAGTAAAGAGGTCTATTTTAAAAGCTATTCCACATTAGAGATGCACAGAAAATTAAACCATGAAGCAAAGCAGATCTTGATGTGACTCTTCACTTCAGTGTATGTCCACAGCGTGTCTGAAGGAAAGTGAGTAGGTACATGACAGAGATTCCTACAAGGGTAACTCTGTAGCAGTACCTGTCATCTCTCAACAAAGCACAATGTTCTTGCTTCTCTCAGTTGGTATCTCCTCAGCAACAGAAGGGACATTTCTAATTTATATCTTGAAAAAAAAAAGTATTCTAATAAGACTGAAACTTCAGCATAAGACTGTAATCTAGGAGTGTTGCTTCTTCGTTTCTGAGTATTTTGATAAGATTAATTTTCTCTCTAATTTATGCAACATTTTAAAGTGAGGAAAAAAGTTTTCAATCCAAAATATCTTTGAAATAGCATGCTGTTATGAAATAACATAATTTTGTCTTTCCTGCATGGTGTTAAAGTATATTGTGTTCACCAAAAAAACTGACTTTTTGTTAGCTGAATCCAGAAAGATTGTCATTTTGAGAAAAGCAGCACGTCTTTAATGAACACAACAGGTATCTTACTTTGGTTTTGGTTTTGCTATTCTGGCGATCCATACAAGGTTTGTCTACTCCTAGCTTTGCAGTGACCTCAGCTCTGTAGGTTAGAATGTTTTAGGTTGATATTTCTTTTCTTTTGACCAGCATTTTCTACCCAAATGCTACTTGTCATAGCGAAACTTTAACTGCACCTATCTGCACATACTATTTCCATCTCTCTCTGTTTAGTAAACTCACTGTGGAGTAAAAGAATATTCCAGAAACATTGCTAGGTTCTGGGGAAAATCTTTTGATGTTTCAGTGGGAATGGTGACCTTCTAAATTTGTTAGATTTACTGCAAGCCTGACAATTGTTCTTCTGGATCAAAATAAAACAAGTATTCTCAAATATTCTTAAATAAAATATAATGTGTTTTAATACCCTTTGTAGAAAACATGTAAATAATTATTGTTCATTGCCATTATTGTTAATATTCAATTGCTTTCTAACATTGTGTGAACATTAGTATGATACCTCTTACAGCTCTAGGGAAAGCCAATGAATAAAAATTAATAAATGCAATTATTTTTTGGTAGTTTCTACTGAATTTATTTCATGTTCTTTAATGACAACTGAGACCCTCTTTCCCAATATATGTCACCAATATTTTGTGGCTGGTAACAGAATTTTAATTGGCTAAAGTTTAGACTTACACAATTAGGAAGAAACACAGTATCACATATATTTAAAGAACAATTACCCAGCATCCCGTAAGTTTCAGTGGAAAAAAACCATTGTCATATGAGAATTAAATGATTATTTATGCAGAAGAAATGCAAGGAAACTGTAAGCTTTGTATGAGCAATTTGCAAATTTAAGGTGAAATATATTAATTCTTTAAATAATATCTCCATTGTAGTGATGAACACAGATAAGTGATTGGCCAAAATTCACAAGACGAATTTATGAGAGACATTATAATACAGGTTACTATCTCAAGAAATTCACATGTGTCGTTACAGTTAGACTAGACAGCATTTATAGTTTATAAGCTATTCTATAATACTCATAGAAAGGATTTTCTGCAGTTATCATCTTCTTCCTAGTACCCATTAATAGTGAGTTATGTTCCATGCATCATCTTACAGCTTTCATAGTTTAGTGTTAACTTTTATAATTTTTGATTCATATAGGTTATGTCAGTTTTTCAAAAACTCAAGAATGTTCTTTGCTTCATGATGAAACCTAGGAGGCTGTCATGATGTTCTCTCTGAGCACACTGTGCATTGTATTTTCTATACAATTTAACTGTCTTGAGACCTAAGAGACCAGTTACCTTTTAAAGATTTTTTAATTAACTGTTTTTACTTAAAATCGAAAACTAAACAAGGGCAATATTAAGTGAAAAATGTTAAACAATGATAGTCTGGTTTTCAGGGTACTGTTCTTTTGGCTGCATCTCTTAATTACTAAATCTGCGTATGGCATTTATGACAAAATAAATATTAAAAATTATTTTCTAGGTCCCAAAAAAACTGTGCTAATAGTCTCCCGTAGGCCTTCATTATACCTTATAACTTCATGTTATACTGCACAGAAGCATAATTAAAAAATGCCAGAAGTCGGAACTCTTGAATACTTGCTTTTTTGGGATCAGAATTAGGAATGTAGCACAATAAATGGCCTAAGAAGAGAGCATTCTAATCTGATGTTCACTTTGGATATAAGCTATAAAATGGTGTTGGCTCATTTGTGTCCTCTTTGACTGAGTTGTTTTTGTTCTTAGTTTGTTTGGTTCAAGTTTGTTTGAATTTTTTTTCTTTTTTAAAGCTATTTTCCTGAGGCAAAAATGTTATTGTCTTTTAGAAAGCTGTATGTGAAATTAATTTTGTGCTGTGTTGTGACATTTTTGAAAAGCAGAAAGTATTAAATGACTGAATGGTGAATCATTGTTTAGAGATTTATTTTATTATTATGTTACTATGTTATTAAAAGCCATATTTTGCTAAAATGATGAAGAGTCAGAGTTTGAAGGTAAATTACTTTTTTGGTAACATTTTTTAGGTCACTTCCTGACTCCTGCATAGAAATACCTTGTCACAGAAGAATGCTTTTCTAGAATGGTATCTATTAAAATTTATCCAGTATATTGCCTTTATGTATCACTGTATTTTTCAGAAGATAAGAAAAAATTGGTAATATTATTGTGGTAACAAATACGTATATAAACCTTCAGAAAAGTATTACATTTACATTTAAAGTAATATAAATGTAACAATTTCTAAATTTCAGGTAGTGAAGAAAATCATATCTATCGCTATTAAAATACCTAACAAAACACAGAAATAACATTTTAATTCTTGTTTATGCCAGGAAGTGTGCAATATTACAAAAAGAAACATAAGGTTATACACAAGAGTACTATATAATACCTTGCATGTATTGGTTTGACTGTGTTTTGTTGTACTATTTGCTAGAATTTTCCCTTGCCTTATTTTGACTAAGCCATGAAAACCAACAACAAAGCAACCCCCTCTATGTATTAGTTTCTGTTGATTTTGATTCAATCAAATGTTATTGATTCATTCATTCATTCACTCATTTAAAACTCATCTGACTTCGTAGGCAGTTTTCTTTGCTTGTGCTTTCCGTGTTTGTCCATCCAGTTTTATTTTTGGCATCAGATGTTATGCTGCCACCTAAGCAAATCTCCTTTCCATTTTCATTGAGTCTGCCAACAAGGCTGCTACTTTAATGAGTACTGATGGCTATTTTTACTTGTGCATACTTATGATGTGGGTCCTTATTCCTTGGGCGGTCGTCCAAGCAATAAAGTGATTTTATTTAAACCACTAACTGGACATTAAATGATGATGACTTCTTATATTAACTACAGACTAAATTTTCATATAAGGTATGTGCATAGTCATGTCTTTGGTTACATATATATTTGTCTACTCTGGAAACATCCACTTCTAAAAAAGAGACTTGTCTGTAGCTATCAGATGATTTTGAATTGCAATTTAGTGTGTTGCTATTTGGCTAAAATTTTCCGTTTGACAATTAACATGTCTCTTTTCAGAAAGCTTAATGATGATAGCTCTGCACACAATGTAAGTGCTGATAGTTTTGCAGGAATCGGTAAAGGACAGCCTGACTTGGAAATGAGACATTCTTTCAGTGACACTTCAGTAGGATTCTTTTCTCAATACAGAAAGATCACATTAAGGTTCAAGGAGGAACAACTGTGTCATGCAAAGATGGATAGGAGCATTTGTTGACTTCACGTAACTTGCCCCTGGTGTTAGAGTTGAGCACTCTGCACTCTGAAGTCTTTCCTGTCAGATCAGGACAGTCCTTTTTATGCAGTCTGTGAGTTCTGTGTCTGTTTGGCACCCCACTGAAATATAAAGAGCATGAATTCTAATCAAAGGTGCTATTTAAGACTTAAATCCCTACAAGTGTCCTGACTGGTAAGTTTCTGGTATTGTAGCTGGAATAGGGAAGCTGATGTTTTCACTAAATTTTCCAGAAAAAAAAAAATCTGAAACACATGAATACAGAGATTAGAAAACAAGCAGTTCTGCTAGCAGATATTGATGATAGTTTTGCAAACTCCAATGAGTTGTTTGACCTCCTTGTCAAATTTTGGCTCCTTGTATTTCTACTCCTTGTGTTTTTATTCCTTCCTCAGAGAAAGATACTGCTATTCCTGTAGCAGTCAGGAAAGTTTAAGGCAAGACAGTTAGGCATACGGGGAGGGGTTAAAAAAAGAAAAATATGTCATGTGCAACATTATGCAACAGCTACATTGTTTAAGCACAGATGCAGAGTTTCAGTCAATTATCAGCTTTTTGTTTGTTTGTTTGTTTGTTTCCAAGTGAAATCCTTCTATTTTATGGGAGCCTGTTTTGGGTTTTTTTTCCCTTAATTCAATGGAAAACATACAGATAAGATATTCAACTTTGTAAACTTTTGTAAACAGGGTAAACTCTGATGCTAAGAAAAGGTGCTAACATTTGTTATTTCAATGTCTTGTTCCTTTGTTAGTAGAATAATGACTACCTTCTGCTGCTTGGAACACTTCTTTTAAAATCCACTTATACAAGTTATAATTTTTTTTTTTTGTTTTACAAAAGCACCTTAATTTTTCCTCACCATTTATTTTTCTTTACTTCTAGTCAAAAATATGTCATTAACACTGAAGCTCACTTCCTATATCTGCATATTTGACTACATCTTGGTCAGTTTATATATACAAAGTATTTTAGATGTATAGATAAGTTGCTGGTTTGTCTTTGATGCCCCTAAAAAATTTTGTATAAAACAACTATAACCAGTATCTGGAAGTATATGATTTGCATGTTTTTAATCTGATTTGCTTTTTGGTAAAAATCTTAGGCTCTGTCTTATAACCTCTGTAGTATTTAAATGCATGTATTTTAAGCATATGAACTCCTGGTTTTCTATCTGAGTTTTGGTACTGAGTAAGAAATTATAGAGAAGTTTCCCTCCACCTATCGTCAAGGGAAGGCTGGATTATTGTTCAGACTATCTGGAATCAAAATAAATATTGTCTGAACTGTTTGGAAGACACCAGGTTGATATTTAATAGGGGACTTATCATTACCATTAGTTTTGGTAGGGTGTGAAACGTTAAACACCACATCACTTTTCTGCTGCTAGACAACTTCCCCCTCTCTAACCAATGAGTTTATCCTTCTCCAGTTATAGATAGAAGAGACTGAACATGCTTAGGCTTGCTAATCAAGAATCACAGAGTCATAGAATAGTTTAGGTTGGAAGGGACCTTAAATAACATCTTGTTCCAACCCCCTCCCATGGGCAGGGACACCTTTCACTAGACCAGGTTGCAAAGAGTTCCATCCAACCTGTTATTGTACACTTCCAGGATGGATCATTCACAGACTCTCTGGACAACATGTTCCAGTGCATCACCATCCTCACAGTACAGAATCTTTTCCTACTATCTAATATAAACCTGCCTTCATTCAGTTTGAAGTCATTTCCCCTCGTCCTGTGCTTTTGTGAATAGAACCTGTAAAAGAACAGATCTCTGAATCAATTCTAATAAGAAAATATAAAATATTTTACAACCTCCGCTTTTACATAGTTTTGTATTCTTAGTCAGAACACGAATTCTTATCCAGTCCCTAGTAAAATCTCTCCTAAGGAGGTGTTTGAAAGTAAAGCTGAAGTACAAGCACGTGGCTAACTCCTGTAGGAGAATCTACAGGTAAAATTTAGAAGGAATAGGAAAGACTACAAATGGGACTTCCAGACCTGCTTTTTGCAGCTTGACTTGCAAATCGCCTAAGATGTGCTAAAAAAGAATTGGGGGATTTTTTTTTTTGGTGGTTGTTTTTTTAAATCTTTTTTCTTTGTCTGACTTGTGCCCTCTATATGTCATTCTCTATGAGATAGGTTCTGTGAAAAAAACATCTCCTCAGGTGTACTGCTTTTTACAATGGCAGCTTGACCCATAACAGGGACAGCATAAGAAATAACAGATCCCTTCTTTATTTCACTTCTTATTTCACTTCTTATATGCTAGACTAACTTGAAGGTGTACCTCTTGACAAGTAGATGATAGCACAAAAGTAGCACTTTTCATAATGTGTTAAAGCTGAGAAGAGTCAATGTGGATCCTGCTAATTGCATATAAACCGTTCAATGACTAAAGAGCTTAAAATGTCCCTAAGTCTCTGAATTCAAATGTAATGTAGCAAAAACATTATACACATGTTGAAATGTAGCTTTTTTTTTTTTTTTTTTTTGTATTTTTGTCTTTTCTACTGAGCCGGGTTTTGATTTACTGTCTGCTTTTGTCTATAAATACAATTCCTGGTATTATTTAGACTGAAAATGTATGCTGAATTTGATTTTGTTCTCTGAGGGAATATAGTTTCTTTCAATTGTGAGCAATTGATCTAAAGATGGTTAGCAGTTTAGCTGTTCTTAATGTATCACCATCACACTTGCCAAATGAAAAATTGATACATTTAATCTGTGTTCTTCCAGATATGTTATGTTATCAAGGGAGGAAGGATTTCTTGTGTATTTGTTAATTTATTTTCAATTGCACTTGCATGCACATTCTTATTTAAATGGAATGGAATGAAATGACACTAAACCTCCTTATAAACCTGCAGAGACAGATTTATGTGTACCAGCATTGTTTTATGATATTAAATCAAGACCATGCATCTAAAGCAAACATGTCAATAAGCCTGAAGTATAGAAAATACCATTTACTTAGGAATGCAGAGAGACATATTAATGGGAATCAAAGAACAAGTTTTTGTAATTGTTTGTAACATTTCTGGTGCAGTTATCACTGAATGAAAACTAAGAAATTGAAAGATCAAGGAAAAGAGAAATCTGGCAACCTTCTCATAACTATTACTAAGAACACTTTGGTGTACAGTGGGTCTTTTACACTGTGTGATCTTATACCTACAAATTAACTTTAACAAGGCTTGAACTAGTATTAACAAAAAAATAATGAACAACTGGCTGACTTGAAAAAGGGGAATCCACAGAGTAATTTTAGTGAAATCAAGTAAAGATGTCTTTTTTTCATATTTATTTTCATAGTATTATACAGAAATAATTTTTTCCAAATCAGAGGATAGCTGCTCTATCAAGAGACTTCTGCTTGCTTGTATTAATACAGCATTATTTTATAAAAGCACTGTCTATTCTAACTGCTAAAGAAATTAAATGCTATTTGAAGACTGCTACCAATAATCCATAAAGATTTGCCCTGCTGGTTGCTATAAACATTTTTCCATAATTATTAAGTAAACTAAAGACAAGTTTTTATGCAATATAGATTTTTTGACACCTTTCTTAGTAATTTAATCTTTTCTGTGTGTAGACTTCTGTACAAATTATGTTTCATTTTTAAATGGCACATGATCCCATGTTTGTAGATGTTTTCATGTAAGTATAAACTTTTTTAGTTCATTGTACTAAAATTCACTTGTAGCATCAGAACATCTGTACTCTAAGATAGAGGAGTAGGAAAGCAGATGATTTATAAAAGCAAAAGAGTTTTAGCAGATATCAGGATGTGCACATTCTGAAATAACTGCAATTAATGAAAGACTGGATGTTGGACTGATTCTTTGGAGCCAGCTACTTGACTTTAGCTTTCAAAAATAGCAAAAATACCCTGCTGTTTTGGTTAAAATAAGATGCCAGAAACCCAAAGTCAAACAATTTTTTTGTTGTTGTTTTTTTTTTTTTACTATAAGAATAGATCAAGGGGAATTTATAACAGAAGTCAGGGCATTGTAAGACATTGCTGAGACTGCATGGAGAGTTAAAGGAAATGGTGGTATTGTCAGAGCAGCAGCTGGTATGAACACTGCAGGATGGAACGGAGAGGTGATGCTACTTTTAGAAGAGTAATAGGGTACTGCGGTGTTGGATTTTTTTTCTTAATGCATGCACTGGGAGATATTTTGCTCCTCCTTCTTTTTGTTCCTAGTACTACCAATGTGTTCCTCCAGAGTATTTAGACTGTTTGACATTGGATCCTCTGCTCCTTTATTGCTATCAACTCTCTCTACTATTTATTGTTATACTTTTATGGTTCTAAGAGACCTTTGGAGGTTGTCTTGTCCAACCCACAAAAGCCCTTCTCACAAAAGGCCATCTTAGCTGGTTGCCCAGGACCATGTCTAAACAGCTTTTGAATATCTCCAAGGAGGGAACTCCACAACCATCTGGACAACCTGTGCCAGTGCTCAGTCATCCCCATAGGACAAAAGTGTTTCCTGATGTTTAGAGGAACCTCTTGCGTTTATGATTTGTGCCCATTGCCTCTGGTCCTATCACAGGGCAACTCAGAAAAGAGCCTGGCTCTGTTCTTTTTGCAACCTCCCCTCAGGCGTTCATGTACACTGATAAGATCTCCCTGAGCCTTCTCTCTTCTCTCTTCTCTCTTCTCTCTTCTCTCTTCTCTCTTCTCTCTTCTCTCTTCTCTCTTCTCTCTTCTCTCTTCTCTCTTCTCTCTTCTCTCTTCTCTCTTCTCTCTTCTCTCTTCTCTCTTCTTCTCTCTTCTGGTGCAAAGAGCTGCAGCTCTCCCAGCCTTTCCTCATATGAGAGATGCTCTTTGCTGCATTGTCTCCAGTGTGTCCATGTCTCTGTTGTACTAGAATGCCTAGAACTGGATAAAGGACACCAAGCATGGCATTCCCAGTGTTGAGCAGGGAGAAGGATCCCCTCCTTTGACCTGCTGGCAGTATTTTGCCTAATGCAGCCATCAGTCTGCTTTGCAGAAAGGGCATGTTGCTGGCTCCTGTTCAGCCTGGTGTCCAGCAGAACCAGGTCCTTTTCTGCCAAGCTGCTTTCCAATTGGTCAGTTTCTGGAATATTCTGGTGTGTGGGGTTGTTCCTTCCCAGATGCAGGACTTTACTCTTCACCTTGTTGAACTTCATGAGGTTCCTATCAGCTGTTTCTCCAGCCTGTTGAGGTGCCTCTGGATGGCAGCATGGCCCATCAGCCACTCTTCCCAGTTTGGTGTCAGCAGCAAACTGTCTGAGGCCATACTCTGCCCCGTCATCCAGATAATTAATGAAAATGTTCAACAGTATTGTCCCTGATACCCATCCTTGGGTGCTAACAGCTGCTAACGAGTGGCCTCCAACTGGACTCCATACCTAAGTATCCAGGATGTTCATGGGCATTTCATGAAGAAATAATCAACATTACGGATGTGCATGTAGTCATTGTAGAAGAAAACAGCTAAGACTTTAGACTCAAACTTACAGAAATTTGGGAAATATTAAAATTATGTGCTTATCCTGCAGCTACGATGTGGTGCATAATGATCATTATATTTTTAATATTTTAGATGATTGTCTTAAAGGCACATATTCTCTTTTAAAAAATTCTGCTTCATTGAGATTATTCAATGCAGTTTGACTTTGTTTGGGGCACGCTTTTCAAATCCTGCTTTTTTACATAATTCTTAAGGACTTCTGTAGTCCTTAGCATTAATTTTTTTCAAACAGTAGCTTGTTCTCTTACTAAGTGTCTGACTTTGGGCCATGATATTTAACCTTTTCCAAAAAAACAGCATTTAAGACATAGAGAGAAACCATGACCAGAAGTACGGGCAGACTCAGTGAAAACACACAGACTTCACTTTCACCATTTTTGCTGTCACTTCAGCACATGAAACTGAGCATTCAGCATTTCTTTATATCAGACCTAGCACTTCAGTCAGAAACTTGGAAATAATCAGACATAACAGGAAAGCAACCATTAAAGATATCTGGTTCAAGTAATGTGTTCAGCATCAAGCAGGAGTAAGTGGCAGAGGATTAGATATGGTCTTATTCAAAGAAAAATGTTTTTATTGTGAAAACTTCTATTTTCCTATCCATTTGGTTCCATTCTCTAAAAATTTTCTGGCCACCATAAAAGACAATTTTTTCTAGATAAATGTTGCCAGACTGTGACTTACCCATAAACCAGTCCATCATGTGCAGCAAGGAAGTCTACTTTCTGGATTGTGTGAAGAGAGATGGAAAATAATTAGGATATATGTAATAAATTGATTTCATATATGCACTACAATATTTTAGTTTAGTTTTCTTTATTTATAACAAAAAAATCTGGCTTTTGTTAATTTTGCAGCACTTGACTTTTATCATTAGGTTTCTGTATATAATATTACAGAGATAAAAAATGTATCAAAGGTGGAATAAAACCATGGAGAAATAGGATCATTAGATTCCATACAAGCCATTGCTAGGTTTGGAGTCTTTACAAGCACCGCACTGACCAATATTTCAAGGGCTCATGAGGCTACTAATGTGCTGTCATGCTCCATGTGGGCCAACACTGAATGGAGAGAATTCCAGTGGATAGGACAGACATTTGCCAGTAGAAATGTTTAGGAGAATGGGGTCTAATTCCAGATATTTCTTTCTCATTCTCTTCTTTCTTATACCTTTTCATCTTCCTAAAAATGCAAAAAAAATGTTGGCCTATGGTATCTCTGCCACTATTGTAACCAGAAATGAAAATAAAGGAGAGCATCTCCACTATAGCATGGTAGTAGATATATTATTTCAGATGATAAACCTGCTTACCTTTAAGACAGAGATGGCAAAAAGCAACCCCATAGTCTCTGGTAAGATCTTTATCTGTCTGGCTTTTCATCTCGTGTGCTTCTTTTTTTTTTTTTTTTTTTTTTTCCCTACCTCAGTCTTCCTTGTTCAGTTTCTGGAATTTATTTCTTTGCCCCTATTCTGCCACTACTTCTTCATTCTTGCTTCTTTATCAGAAACACATTGTTGTTTTTCTTTCCCTTTGCTGTCCAAGAAGAATGAGTCCTCCGGCCTCCACTCCTGCTTCTATCACCCTTTATTTTCATGCTCCTTGACCTAATCTGTCCCCATTGTTAAGCTTCTGTGACTCAAAGGCCAGCTGTACCCTGTGGAGTTTCACATTCTGCCTTCAAAACATGAAGGTTGTTTCACTCCTGTGATAAAATTTCAGCCGTATAATTTTTTCCGATTCTCTGAAATTTCGGTGTCATTTTGGCCAAAATGTTTTTAAAAGATTTCTGCCCAAGGCAGACCATCAGTGTAGAAAATTTAATCCTAAATAATTAATTTGGTAAATTTATAAGTAATTAAAAATGGACTGTTCTAATGGGAAGTATTAGGCAGTGTTAAAAATAGGTTATCATGCCACCTTGTTTTAAAGTTACTGTCATGTGTATGAATAAGTATATGGTTGAATAAATGTTTTTCTTTAGATGACCATACGCTATCAGTATTCATAGACACTGGATTTTAAGCAGCTGACCACACAAAGAGAAGCAGTAGTGTGAGACAATGTATGGCCTTTTCTAGAGTTAAACCTCAACTCCCAAAGTCAGTCCAGTTTAAGGGTACAAGTGTGACTTGCAGTAACTATGCCTGAATAAATTAATATCTCGCAAGGGTAAGATGGGTTCACTTCAGCTGAATAAAACCCTAGAAGAAATGTACCAAAATACTTCTCAGAAAAGAGAGTAAGCACACAGTCAGGGTCTCTGACCTCCTTTTTCCTGAATTATTCAATTTATTTTCTTGATTTTAAAATTTGGCATAGATCTCTGTATGTGTGTATGCATGTGTAGAATAGATTTTTGTGCATTTAAACAAATTGTCATTTATTACCAACTGCATGGTTGCAAATGAGAAAAATGTTAAAAAGGGATGACGTCTTTACCTTAATATTCAACACTGAATATTCTGTTCATCATCCAAAAAGCAGTCCAGCTTTAAAAAGATATTTTGCATCCATATATATACATTTGCACATATTTGTGTCTCCCTTCATCATAATTTAATTTGTTAGTATTACTAAATTGAAAGCACAACTTTTATTGTAACATAATCCCTAGCACTCTGCTATGGGATCAAAGCCTAAATCTAATATGTTAGGAGACAGAAGCACAGGTGGTACAGTCCGAAAAGGAAGTTCCATGAACTTCACCTTCAGATAGATATGAGAGGATTTGCCTAAAATAAAAGAATCTTGTTCTTCCTGTTTAGCACAAATAAATGTGTAAACTTGGAAAACAGCACAGGTGCCTCAATAATATTGCCAGTTCCACATGGATTAATGGGAACTGTGAATGTAGCTTTACATAGTGTGGTAGAGACTAGGAAACTTGAGTTAGTCCTTTGACAGGAAAGGAGAAGACAGGGATCTGTGAAGGAAAGTCTTTGGAAACCAGGAGCAAAGGGGAACACGGCAGTTCTGATTTTTATATTGATAAAAGAATGGGAAGGGGAGAAGGAAAGAATACTTTTTTTTTCTACAGAGGTTTTATACATGGCGCTGTGTATTTACGAGCCCAAGTACAACGAAAGCCAATAAATTTAATTGCTTTCCTTGAAAGATTAAAAATCTGTCAGGGTAGATGAATTTTTCAAAACAAAATCATTTCATATATGGCAGTAAAAAGAGATTCCCTCTGCCCCCACAACTTGGCATTTTGCTGCTTTACTTGTTTCTATCTCCAGATGATATCTTCACATGCTAGTATAGTGTGTTACTGAAATGCTGACTTGCTCATCTGCCAAAAGGTTGTACTTAGGTGATGGGTCATTTCTGTTCCTACTGATGATTACAAATAAGGGGAAGAAACAGCAGGTGGTTAAATTAGGAAATGATGGTAAGTTGTGGTAATGATCTTGCCTTTTTTTTTTTTTTAATTGTCCTTTCTCCTGAAAGCCTCTGAAAACAAGGAGAACGGTTAAAACTGAGTAGCCTAATAGCACCCAGTGAACCACATACTTCTGTATTCAATTTCCTAATAGTGAAATAGTTTTCATTGTTACTTTCTTCTTCACTCCCAAACACATTTTTCAACTCCTGTTTTAAGATAATTTGGCTTTCCCTTTTTTTTTTTTTTTTGAAGACTTTTTTTTGCAACCAGAGAAAGCCTCTTATGACACTTCTTAAATAGAGCAATACTGACATCCATTGGTTTTATCTTACGTGACTATTTGTTAAATCTCTTCTAACTAATGTACACATAACTCTTTACAGTATCACAATGAAAGGATTGAATTTGATATGATCCAAGGAGGATTGTGCTAAGTCCAATTTGCTGTATTAGAAACATGAAACCAACACAGATTACTCGATGCAAAGAAACACACTGCAGAATGTGAAGTCCAAATACAATGACTAAAGTAAAAGCAGGCATCACAAGTAGCAACTGGGGAAAAAATATTTATGGGGAATTAGTAGTTATAGTGATTTTTTTTTTTTTTAGAACATCTGTAATGTGAAAATACCTAATTTTATATGAACCTGTCTTGTTTGGTATTAATCATAAGGCAAAATAGTGAGGTGTGAGGAAAAATTGCTAATCTAATAGAAAAAGCAGTTCAATTAAGAAAATAATTACTCTCTGGTTTCATCTCATCCCTCAAAGATTTTCCTTTAACTTGGCAGCATGCTGTTTTTTAAAATAGATATATCTTATATAAACACTGCTGTAAGACCACTGCTGATATAATGAAGTGGTTACATCTAATGAAGAAAAACACACCACAAAAAGTGGAGGTGTTTTCAGTATTCATTATCACGACGAGCTAAGCAGATGAGGCTTAAGCTTCAAAACCAGAGAACCATTCTGGCAGCGAAGGGAGGGCGACAGGCTTTCACAAAAAAAAGCTTTCCGTTTGCTGTACCCTCCCACCGCATTCACTTGCAAATCACTGTGTGCTCGGGAAGCCTGCACTTCCCCGGGCTCCAACCTTCCCAGGGTAAGTGCTGCGGCTCCAGCAGCAGCGCCTCTCTCCCGCTCCCCTCGGAGGAGGGAGAGCGAGAGGCGTGTGTGTGTCTGTGTGTCTGTGCACGCTGCGCGTGTGTGTGTCTGCGGCGGTGCGTCTTCGTTTTTGGTGGTGGTTTTTTTTTTTTGTCTTTTTTTTTTGTCTTTTTTTTTTTGTCTTTTTTTTTTTTTTCCCCCTCGTAAATCAGAAGCTCTGAATGAAAGCCAGTCGGAGGCAGAGCTCCCCCTTAGCTTTGGTTCCGGACTGTCCAGAGTTAAGTGATGCTGGGAGAAAAAGCCTGAGTTAGATCCAAGTAGAATCAGTCTTAAAAAATAACAGGAGAAAACTGACCAAGAAAAGGACTCTAACAGCTCGTTTTTCAGTTTGGTTGGGGTGGACACCACTTTCTCAGCAGAATAAAAGGTAGGAACCTTTCTCATTTTCTTTCTCTTCGTATTATTACAGTTATTATATTAGAGCAGTATGTTGTTTAATGCGATTCCTGTATTTGTTCTACTGTATACAACTTTCTGCATTTTATAAATATGCGTCAGGAGTAATGAGACAAGGGATAGGGAATAACTGCTGTGCATTCTCTCCTCAAAGTAAACCGATATCATCATATGCATTCTGGATTGAAACACTAAGCATTTTATATATTTTTTGTTCTCCTAGTAAGCAAGCTGTCTTTTGAGCAGCAGTTTCCATCTACAGCCAGTTCTTGAAAATTCAGTATGGGGTGAGCAAGTCTAATTGAATTGAAAAAAGCACAATGTTTCCCAGTGTAACAGTTATGAACATAGCATGAAACATACACATATGTGCCCCCACTTTCTGTATACCTGTGCAAGACTGTTGCAGCTTTCGCTGTTAATCATTCTGCCCTGGAATGAATTTCAGAATAATTACCTACACTCACAGAAAATGTTTCTTATGAAGGAAATCCCTGTGGAGAAGGATAGCAAAGTGGATACTAGCAATATTTCAAATATCTGTACAGAGCTACATGCACACAGACAGGGATAAAATTGCCTGGTTTGACATTTCAGTAAAGGGAGAGTGGAGGGAGAAAGAAAAAACAGGGGTTAGAAGGGAAAAGGTGGAGGGAGGAAAAATTCAGTCTGCACCTGTGTGAGCATTTATTGTCAATGCTGCAATAAAATCCATATTTGATGTGGTGTTAAATTAATTCAGCACAATACAAATCTAAATCCACGCTCCCAACTACTAACTATTGATGGCATTGTCAGCTGCATAAGAAATTTTCAATAGGCTCCTACTGTACATGATACTAGTTGCAGCTGTAAAAATCTAACAGCCCTTCAGCTTAGGAGAATGCATCTACACGTGCAATCAGTGACAAATAGCAACCAGCATTTTGAAACGGACCTATCATCTCTGTTGCTTCCACGCAAATGGAGCTGTTGCCTATAATCTTCGTCTTTCATTTCAGTAAAAGCCTCAGTATTCCCCCAACAGCACTGCCGTTGCTTTGAAGGTATTTTTTAATTACACAACTTGTTGTGCATGTATGTGTGGATGCATATGTGAGTGTGTGAGTATGTGCACAGGGTGAGGAAGCAGGGCTGTAAAATTTCTGTGGGGCTTTTTTCTTTTTTTTTTCTTCTTTTCAAGGTAGCAGGCTTTCAATTTACATGGTGATGTTGCTGGAGGAGAAAGGCAGAGAGTGGGAGACTGGAACACACTTCTGGATCTCTAAATCCTTTTCACATATGGCGTTTACTAGGAATATTATTAGTCTGGTACTAAGATTTATTGAGATTTTTACAGCTACACAAACTTTTTTATTAATCGCTTACCTTCTAAATGTAATAGCAGTCCATGCTCTTTTAGAGGAGGAAAAGAAAGAAGGAACTTAGGGAACTAAGGAAAGCAAGAAGGAAACAGTTAATCTTCCTCAAGAGTTGAAAACCAGCTATTTAGAGTCAATATGGGTCTATGTCAAGAGAAGAATACTTCTTGTGTTATCAACTCTTAATCTAGTTTGGGCCTGAGGGCTCATATTTTTATACACTTTTTTATATAAAAGTTTGAATGAATAGGTAATAATTTCTGCAGCAGTTTCTGTTAATTTTAATTTAGATTTATGTCTGTGGTTTTTTATGTGTGGTGTCAAGACAATGATGTACACTTAAATAGGAACACTGAAATGTCTGAAGAGTGCTGATCATAATGCATATATTTAAGCTGAAAATTGATCCTGATTATTTGATTTTTTTGTTACTTTGAGTAGAATTGGAAAATATGTCTTGGCTACTTGCCTTGAAAACCATTTATATTTATAATATTTTAAACAGTTTGTGGGAAAGAAAATAGCAAAATATAACTTAGGAAGACTGTATGTAGAATCTTACATATTCCTAAATTATCTTTTTGGCTTTTCATTAGAATAAATGAGTATAGATACACTAAAACTTCACACTTGCATGTTCTCAATAGACAAAGGGTCTGTGAAAAATGATGAAATACTGAAATGTGCTCACAGTAGACACTGTGTCTACTGTTCTTTTCTGTGCTTAGCAGTAGTTAAAAATGCAGAAAAATGTTATAGATGAAGGAAAATGAGCATAGAATTGATTAAATGTAGAGAGAGATTACAGAAAATACACATCTGGACACACAAAGCAGTATACAAATTTCAGTTAAGTGATGTAAGTTTTTTTCCTTGTTGAATAATTAAATGTAAAAGTCAGAAAAGGTTAATTTGAAGATAATATCTGCCTCTGATTCTGAGAGAGTAATTTCCTGATCTCAACGTGATTTCCCAAGGAAAGAAATGAATGAAATAGAGCCTGTCTCATCTGGATAATTCTGTGCAAGTGATTTTTCTTTTTTTTTAGGTCTGCTAACCATACTTACAGGCTGATTGAAAAGGAGTGTAATTTTGTACCACTAGGTTGCAGCACTGGTACAGGGGGTCAAAGTAAGATTGAACTATTGCTGAATAGTAGTAATGGGGTGAATATGGGGTTATGATAATATTATTTTTACTTTATTCATTATTATCACCTGAAATCATGTTTGTGAACACCAAGGTGTTTTAACTGGACTTCACAAAATGTCCTTCAGAGATTTGAAAAAAACCTGCTCTATTTTTAATTCTTTGACATTATTATTAATTATGTGATTGACAGAAATAGAAGAAAACCACTGATTATTTGGGCAGAATATAAGGGTGTAAGGAACATTTTGTGAGTGACTTCAGTGAACCACATGAATATTCATTCTGTATTACCACTGAATTTGCTATGGGCTTTTTACTAACATACTATATGATACATTGGTTTTTGTAAAGGAGGAAGAACTGAAATTAGAAAAGTAAGAGCCATCATGAGCAGTTTAAATATGAGTAAAACATTATGAAGGGTGACTTCACTGCACATAAGAATGCCACACCATAGCACACTTTCGTTTGCTCTGAATAGTATGTAACTATCAATGAAAGCTCATAGAGACTAAAGGTGCAGTTCACTGAAACATTAAGTGATTAAAAAGCACACATGCCACACATCCTGCACTTTCAAACCTACTAATGTGAACACTTGCTTTATTGAGAAAAAAGGCCTTAGTGCCTCTATTGTCTAACTTCTGGAAAAAACTTAAAAGCAAAAAGAAAGAAAAGAAGCAGCAATGGTATTCTGAGCTCTAAATGTTCTCCAAATCTTTCTTTAGGCCAAGAGGAACTCCTATATCAAAAGTTGCTTGTGTTTTGCTCCCTGGATTTACATATCTTCAGCTCTGAATCACTGGCATGATGACTTCCCTAACATGCCTTTTTCTGTGGGTTAATGACTCTACGAGAGTGATAGAAAAAAAATCATCATCTCTGGGAGCTGTGTATATTACAGTGACCAGACTGCATTACTGCACACAGGGAAAAAAAAAAAGTATCAGCTTAACCTGAACACTTTTTTACTTTTGTTCTGTTTTCATCTGGAGGGAAGCCAGAACACCCAATCAAAGGCTACTGAGCTTTTATGTTCTCTCTACTGGCCTATCAGTCTAATTTTTAGTATGTGGGTGATCTGGCAAAAAATTGCCAGTTGAAGACTGATACACATTTCTTTTTACATGCAGTCTTCCTGATTATTCAGTGTCAGAGACTATTACCTCAAATGTGTATGTGTGTTTACAGTAGAGGTAAAACAGGGACAACCTTTATCTTAAACAGGGCTTGCATTCTAGTTAGTAGAATACTGTAAAATTCCTTTCTTAATTGAATTCAGCCTTTTATTACTTGACTTTTTCTGCAAGTCCCACTGCTGTTTCTTGTCTTTATTAACTTTGATAAGATAGATTATGTTTATAATTTTTTTGTTCAAGGAGTGTGTCCAGCAGGAGGCATAAAGCTCTAGTAGCATCTCAGAGGTACTTCCTACCTTGTCACAGGGCACCTGCTCTGGGATACAAAGTCTGTATCCGGAAGTGTGTACCTTGTACCAACAGGCTGCATCAGGGAAATACAAAGATTTAGGAAGTTAATTGGATATAATGAAAAGCAACATGGGAGGTGTCCTTTTTAATATTATTCCCACATGTACATCATTCTTCACATGATGTTTTTATTTGTAACTTATTATGGCATCTCTTAATTGTAACTCAAGGTGAATGTTGAACCATATTTAAAACAGGAGGGAATCATGTAATGAAGAGTTCATGTATGTCTGTTTATGTAAAGGTAATGATTCAAAAAATTACTAGAAGATAGATGTTTCCAGAATTCTGTTGCTTCAAAGCTACAACTGTATTCTTCTGTTTTCTAAGAAAACAAAAAAAACCCTCTTCAATTATTTTCTCATTATCAACTCTATATAGTATCATATATATGAATGCATGTACCTGTATATTTTACTGTTAATATTCCATCACCTACCACATTACAGATTGCATTTATAGTATCACCCTAGTGCAATGTTTTGCATTACAACATAAAGAACATGATATACCACCACTTATCCAGACCAGAACATGATCCATAAAGATGACTGCAATCCTCATGAGCTCTGCAGTGCTATAATATCCAGATTTTATGAACATGAAAAATGTATACCAATGTAATTTGCAGCATTATTAGCAAGACTCAAAATACAGTGTCCTAGAGGACACTGTTAATTTTTGTCCCCCAAACTAACATAAAATAAATATATAGAACTGAACTTTTTAGTGCATGCATCTACCACACTTTCCATCTGTTTAATGCATGCAAAAATTATCTTACTAATTTTCATACTCTCCTAATAGTAAGCACAAATAAAACAGAGATATATCTGTGTCTGGAAAACTTAGAAGCTGTGCATTCTGTCATCAGTTCCTCTAAGTATCACAGCCTTAATCAAGAGAGTTTCAAACATTTCGTATCTTACACAAAAGACGAAATACATGGAGTAAATCTATGAGATTTTAAATGAGAGTGGGAAAAGTTACACGAACCCAAAGCCTGTGTAATTATTTGGAGTTAATATTGAGAATAGACGGAGGGTGATCAGGTTTATTCTGATTCTAAGAATTCCAAGAAAAATTATCCCATAAATGTATCAATTCCTTTCTCTTTGACCTAGTGAGCTGCCATTTCCCTGATGCCTTTCCCATGGTGTATGGAACTGGGAACCGTAAATGTACATCCATTTTATCTCTGTGTCACCAGAAAATTAGTTAAAAGTTGACGTTTAGATTAGATATTGGGAATATATTCTTTACTGGTAGGGTAGTGGGGCACTGGAACAGGAAGTCCAGGGAAGCTGTAAATATCCTATCCACACTAGTGGGTGGCATCTCAGCTCATGGTAGGAGGGGCTTGGAACTACATGATGTTGAAGATCTTTCAGGTCCCTTCCAACCCCACCCTTCCTATGACTCTATGATAAAGTGTCATTGATTCTATACATCATTAAAGTTATAGGTAATACATCTACTAAAAGTTTACATGGGCTAATTAGATTAATAAGATTTAATTCTTAAGCTAATGTTGGGTGTATATTTGCTTGTTTGTTTTTTAAATGTTGAGATTATTCAGAAGATGATCTGGACTTTCAGTTTTTAGAAATAATTGCAAAACAAGACCCAAGGAAAATAGAAAGAAAAATACCCAACTGAATATCTTTAACACAAAAAAACACCAAACATCCAATTGAAGCAAGAGAATGACAATATTTCAGTTCTTGCTTCCTTTCCACCTATAAAAATAAATTTTAATAACAAATTATGCAAATAATCTTTTACAAAAAGTTTACATCATGCTAGAGATCATATTTTCATTAAGAGTACAGATACCTTCTGATTTTTGGTTTCTTGTATTTAATATGGGACATGGTTTTTACATGTTGATACCGTTTCATGCTATATTATTTTTTCGTGTATTAAAGGTTTGATTCTGTGGCATAAGCCATGCAGAGCTACTACCCCGCTCTCCTGACTTTCTGCTAAAAAATAAAAGCACTGTTAATCAGAATAGTCTTGTATTAAGCAGTAAGTAATAGTGTAGGCCTCGATTTATGAATGTGTTAATGGGGTACACCTAATTACTTTGCAGCCAAATCAAAAATTTCCTTCTTTCTGAGACTGCAGAAGTAAGACATTTCATTAGGACATGAAATATATTTTAATATCTACTTAAGCATATTACATCCAAGTTCCCTAAATATACTTCTGCTTTCCACTTCCCATGGCCAAGTTTTAAATAGTATAGCTTTAAATAAATAGTCTTCTAATTCTGTTTCTCTCAGGGATAGTTTCCACAGTCTTTTGGCAGAAATTTCTAGTGTCAATAAAAGAGTGGGATCTCACTATCGTGAGAACCATTTTAGGGAAGTGTGATTTTTTTCCCCCTCTACTGGACAAAGATTATTTTCTGACATTAACCTGCTGAGATGTGCTCTTTCCCTTGAGTGAGAGTGTGGTCCTCATGTTGAAGATACCACTGAAGCTGGAATCTTGATTAAAATGGGTGAACAGAGTCCCAGGCATGTTAGGTACATTTGGTTCTCTTCATCCCATAGGGGCATTTTATTAAGTTTCTGATTAAGAAGTTAAAAGCAATTGTGCTATGTGTTACTGGAACTACTTTGTTTTCTGGTAGTCACAACAGAATGGAATGTGAACAGATAGAGATAGATGGATTTTCCTCCTAATTGTACTATTTTATAAAATTACTTATACTGTTCCTTCAAATTTTACTTCTTAAGTGGTTTTAAACCAAATAGTATCCTGATTACTCTAATTAATTTGAGAAAACCTTTCTTAAGGTAGAAATGTATAAATTTTTTTGTTTGTTTATCTGTTTATACTATTTAGAGAGTCTATAATCATTCATAGCTTATACTATTTGAAGAGTCTATAATCATTCTGATCACCAGAAAAAACTGATCTCCTCTAAAATTAAAGCATGTATCTGGAATATTTGTCTAGGATGGGAAATTAAGTCAAAATCATACATTTATTCTTTCTATCCTTGACTAACAAAGCATCTGAATCCCTCAGAAACACATGTGCTATTAGTGAATATATCCTAACTCTGGTTGGTTTTCTCCATTTTTTTTTTTTTTTTGAGGCCAGAATAATGAGAATTAGGAAAGGAAAAAGAACTAAGACAAAGTGCATTGTATTAATAATCCCATTAAAGTTTTGATGAGCATAGATCTTCTAGAGAATCTGAGAATCTATAATGTGACTAAAAAAGGTCACTAGGCTTGAGATATTCTAAACTGGATGCCTAAAATTTTGTGACAATGAAGGAGAAACCAATTATTTGAGCTATGAAATCAGAAGTTGTTTTTTTTTTTTTTTAATACTAGTATAAATACATTTCTCAGCTTTCAGGGGTTTAAATGGTATTTGCTATATTGTGCTTTAGAACAGAACTTAAAAATGAGCTTTTAAGTTTTTACTTCGAGCATCATTCACTTAGCTGGAGTTACAAACCAGTGGTAAAGCTTAAAGTAGTTCAGCCTTCTAAATTACAGGACCAGGCCCCCTGTGTTAACAGAGCAGTGAGTTCTTGTTAAATTTCAGGTTATGTACATTCAGGAGAGAAAATACCTGCCATTTCCTTTCTCCATGGCTGCAGCCGTCAAGATCCAAGCAGTAAGTGCTTGTGCATGTGGGGTCTGAGGTTGTTTTGCCACTTGGACAGGCTGTGAATGTCAGGGCTAATGGGGTAAAAGCAGCCTAGGTGGTTCAGTCCCACAGCTGCCAGTTACACAGCTCCTGCTGCATCTCTGGAAGAGCACCCAGGCAGTTTTGCCTTAGAGGTATCCACGGCTATCGGGTCATTTTAGTGATGCAACTGATTCCTTCTTACTCTGGGCATGCTGGTTGGAGTAGATTTCTACTTCTAGTACATTAAAATCCTTCTTTTCTCAGGGGAAAAAAATAAAAGAAAAAAACCACCCCAAAAATATCTTGATGCCACTAAAAGATTAATTCCTGGACATGTTTAGAAGCTATTTAGTTATCATTACAATGGATTCAAACTGGGATATTAGTTATGAGGAAGATAAAAAAATATGATGTCATAATGGCATGATGACAACAAAATAAGTATTCAATTCTATCTAAGTAAACAGAAATCATCTCAATGATTCTAATGTTTAAGTCAAGTGATGACTTCTCAAGGGTAATTCATTAATGTTTTAAAATATATGAGCTAAAATGAAGTGATGTGCAGAAAAAATGTTTGAAGGGTTTCTGTACAATCAGAAATACTGGGTATGAAGCTCAGGACAATACTGACACAAGCATATTTCTTTTATAAAATAAATTTTTTGTTTAAAGGAAAAAGTTTCTATAGTGACTTGAAATTAGCTGTGGAATTTGTAGTTTTATTTTCTGAGATGCTTGCTTTCTTTCTGGTTGGAGGTTATGAACCACTTTCTAATAGTAGTTTTGCTGGAATTTTATAAGCACATGTGTTACATGAAGTAATTGCCAGTGAAGTGATTATGGTTTGAATTTTTTTGTCCTACATGGGACTATGGGATCTGGTTTTGTGTTGGTTTTATGCAGTTCGTCCACTCCAAGCTGTTCATGTCACATAGTAATGCCTTTCAGATGGGATGAGGTTTTGCTGGGGGAAGAGAAAAGCATTCATTTGACAATATGATATCCAACAAGCTAGAAACAGTTTCTTCACTGTTCATGTTATATATCAAACAGCTTTTTAAAGAGCTCAAAAAATTTGAGATAAACTTTTTTTTTTAATTGCAATTGAGCAGAGTAAAGGAATAATTCATAATGCATAAACTGCTGAAGTTCCATACATTTTCTTTAAGGATAATTATACATTGTTGATGCTTTTGGAGGGTTTTTTTGTGTCTGTTCAGTTTTTATTAATATACAATATATGTTTTTACTTCCCTGTCCTATAGGGGAATACTATAATCCTAAATGTCCACAGCTAGCTCTTTGCAATTCGTAGGAAACCCAAGCTTTATTATAACTTTTTTTTTCCTTTAACTCTATGGTCAGTCTCTACATTTTTATAGGTTGTCAACGTAGGCAAAATGATATTCATAACTTGCTAACCAAATTGAAAGTCAAATATTGGAGCCATTTCTTGTGCAATTCTCTGAAAAGTGTTTCATTTTTCAGATGGGAGCCTTAGGAATGCAGATATTTTTAATCTTTTGGTGCCATCTCGTGGCAAGAACATAATTATATGAAACAAAGTGGTAGCCTTTTCAGCAGGTATTTTCTAAGCTTAGCTAAAATGTACCTTGCTTTGGTGATAGATATGTATGTATGAATTTTAATAGTGACTGTAAAATAGCAAACTAACTCATGCATAGGACAAAACTTTCTTTGGTTTTTGGTTTTCTTCCTTTTCAAGAGCCTCTAAGTATTGATTTGAGAAATCTCACAAAAATTGACTGTCATTAGCACATAGAAATAGATTTTTAGTCTGCTGCATTAGATCTCTGTAGCATACTTAACTGGTTCAAGGCAATTGTCAATATATTTTTATTGTAGCAGTGCATTACATCTCTGTAGAATACTTTAATACTTAGCTAGCTCAAGGCAATATTCACTTCAGCATCCTGTAATGTTTAATAGGAAGCCAAGGTCTGTGATAGCATTCTTGTGTTTCATTTTATTTTCTGGTTTTGGCTTGGGAAAATTCATACCAGCCTGCATCCAAAAAAAGAGCAAGAATAGCACAGGAATGCTGTATATTTTTCTGGTATTTTCATTGGGATTCAGAAAAATGAGTAGCTTTGGTTCTGTGCTAAATAAATACTAGCTTAATACAGGGAGGCTTTAAAGATAATGCTTGCAGGTATCTGCAATCAGTAAAGATCACATTCTTGCTCAGTTTCTGAAGGAATTTTCTATACAATAGTCCATACTTGCTTACTTATCTCTAACATTCAGTCTGATGAAAGTTTCTAGATGCAAATATACTATTCTCTTTAAAGAGCTGGAAAGAGAATTGAGATGTCTGTCCTGCTTTTACTTATGGTGGGGGGTTCTCATTCTTTTAAAAGTAAGGATGTGTTTATTCTTAAAAATAATTTTAAGAAAGAAATTATAGTCTTGTTCAAGTAACATCCAAATATTCTGTAGTTATTGAAAATAGATGTCAGGTTATTGCTCTGTGAGTTATTATAATATCCTCCCAGCTGAAGAAGAAAATACTATCAATCAAAATTAGTACCAAATGAGAACACTGTTTTAAGATCCCACACTGTTATAAGATCCCTTCTTTTCATGTCAGATGATTCCATTACTTTCTGTACATATGACCATTACTGTCTCTGTTCTATATGCTTCCTATATTTGTACAGAAAATAATATTAGAAGGATAAAAATTCAAGATATATTTTCTAGCAATTATATGGTAAGTATTAAAATGCTAGTCAGTAGAATGTGATTTTTAATAATCAATCACTAGCTGAGGTACCACTGTGATAAGTTCAGTGTGCTATGATAAGTCAACAGGTGAAGCAATCACTTTTGTTGGTTAGAGATTGTGTGATTTCTCTGATTAGGGTTAGCTAGGTATAAAACTCCCTTGCCCTTCAGCTAGAAGGAAGAGAAGAATCATAATATTAATGTAGTAAGATACAGAATTTCGACAGTTTTATACAGGAATGTGATGATGTGTTTTTCTCCTCCTCATCCCAGTAAAAACTCCCCTAACAGTTAAGTATTGAATATTCTCTCTCTTCCTATATCTGCCTCCTGTTATAGACTAAAAAATTAAAGTGGTGACTTAAGAGAGAATTGCAATTGCTCATTCCAGT
Source organism: Haemorhous mexicanus (assembly GCF_027477595.1). Lineage (NCBI taxonomy): Eukaryota > Metazoa > Chordata > Aves > Passeriformes > Fringillidae > Haemorhous > Haemorhous mexicanus. The sequence continues at coordinate 76,838,861 of NC_082341.1, forward strand.
GAGTTGATCAGATTCACTTACAAGAATGACAAATCTAAATATGTGTTATAGTTTTGATAGAAACACAGACAGAAAAGTGTGAAGCTTAAGGCCTCACAAACTAAATCTTAAAAAGTTTTCTAGAAAGACATTTTCCAATATTTTATCTTCCTAACTTCTTATTCTGGATTAATACACATTTGTTTAGGCACGTCAGTGTTAATTTCTTTCTGTTACTTTTAATACATCTTAGTACCGAATATTTTAAAGATTATTAAAGAGGAAGAAAGTAAAATTCTGTTATATGTTTTGGACAGGTTTTTTTTTTTTTCTTTAAGTTTAAGGCATTTTTAAAATGTACTTTCTTCTAAAATCTTCAGCAAAGGCAGGCAGTATGCTTCACCTGAAACATGGAATGAGATGGGCAAAAGAGCAAGCAGAGGTACAGAAAGATGATGAAGCATGCCATAAGTCACCAAAGAGAAAGTCTCCAGTGAGATGAGATTAAGAAAATTTGCAGACAGTGTTATGTGGATAAGAGGAAGGTAAAATCAGTTTAAGGGATAAAAGGAATATGTAGATAGGAAAATGTATTAGAAAGATGAAATAATTCCATCTATCAATGTCTTCTTTGAGTTAGGGAGGGAAGAGGAAACATGGTCAATTTAAGTGATTCTTCCTATTTGTAGAGCTTCTGGAGGTGAAAAGTTAATGATTTTGTGATTATCTTCAGAAAAGCTTGGAAATATGCATAGCACAATTTCAGAATATGTTTTTGAAAAAAAATGCTTGCATCTCCTTATTTTTACTGTAAAATTCTTTGTATTCCTTTTCTTCAAATGGTACCTGTTGAACAGTAGATTTTGCTCTTTCAATCCCAGTGCGCATAATTTAGTTAGAATTTTAGGTAAGTAAATACATTATTTATGCTGGAAACTGTTGGCTCCTGTATATAAAGGGGAGACTGAAAAGTGTCTGTCACTGAACTTGTCTAGATGATCAAAAGGAAAAAATGCTTTTTAAAACTGTTTCTGGGGTTTGTCAGATAAGGGTGATCGCTGAGCTGTGGAACTTGTGTATTTAGTGTGTTCTCCTGACTGTCAAAATTATTTATATCTAGTGTGACGACCAGTTAGTCTAAGCAACACATACCTAAGCTGTGGCAGTGAAAGAAAAAAATTCATCCTGCTGTACAACAGCAGTAGTAAATAACTGACATGTTTCAGGGCCCACAAGCCTACAGAAATTTTAAAAAAGACATAAAGGTCACAAAAGCACAGATTCCTGACAATCACGGGTGCTGTTATTACATGCACAATGTAGCTGTGCCATCTTTTCAGACTCCTGCAGAAACAGTCGAATGAGTTTGTAGCTATGACTTTCTCCTTGGAAGATTGCAATTCTTAGGACAAACTGGAAGGGCTTTTTCAATAGAGAAGAGAACAGCAAAATTAAAAGTAGTGACACTGATATGTAATTTTTGGCATTTGGTTAAACTTACCTTTTTTAAAGTAAACTTGGTTGTTTCTTGTGAAGATAAACAGAGAAGCCTAGATTTGTATTATCTGCAAATTAAGCACTTTTTTTTTTCCCTACCTTTTACAGCATAGAAATATCTTAAAATATTATTATTATTATTATTATCATTATTTTAATAATAACAATGATAATATTAGTAGTAGTATTAATAAATTTTCATGAGGTATGAATATAGAAACAAGAAAAAAAATTATCTCTTATTGGACTGATGGGATGAAATCAACATGCTTCAGAAATAAAAGTGTGTTTTCCTGCAATGGTTTTATATCCATCTGCTCTGATGTAAAGCACTATGACAGACTGTCATGGGGATAGCTGTCACTTTTTAGTGTTAAGAGAATTCAGGAAGCAAAAGGCAAAAGGAATTGTAATTCCTTAAAAGTGGGACAGAAATTTCCAGCCTTAAGAAATTTTAAAACTTATTTTTCCCTGATTTAACCATAATTTTCAATAGCCTCACAATATCTTGTGCAGGATAGAAACATTTTCAGAGAAACTAAACCTTTTTTCTCTACAAGTGTCTCTCTCACAGCATTCAATTAAGTTCTCCTCCAGCTAAGGAAAAAAAACATCTTTATGTGCAGATATTCCAGAAGTCTTTATGATAGTTTTAGACCAGGCTACAGCTCTTTTCTAGCTCCTTAGATGTCTGTGACAACTGGTTTACATGGGAAAGGAATGATGACACGGATCACCTCTCCTGCTTCTTTTTTGTTAGCCCACAAGGACTTCACAGATTTTGCACTTTGAAAAGACCATACTAGTCTGGCTTGCCACTCCTTAAAAAAATATCCTGCAGGAGATTAAGTAAGAATTAATCTGCCTCTTTCTGTGTGTTTTGGTACTTCTCTGAAAGGCATTTTGGTTAACAGCAACAGTCAGGTGCTCTGGTCAATTAGGCCACGCTTGAAGTACTGGGGCTTGCTCAGGTGGAAGAGTCATGCATGTGAAGAACCAGGAGACTCAGGGCTGGACAGCACTGCAGAAGCTCCTCATTGTCAGTGGGTTTCTGATGCCCTCTTTGTAACAACAGGGAAGGAGTTTGCCTCCAGGAAGGACTGAAAGCCACCTCCTACTATGTATTTAAAACCTGGAGTTTGTATGCAGAAAACCACAGAAGTTTGAGGCCAGGTTATGTTGATAAACTCATGTGCTTCTGTGCAGGGTAGACCCCAGCAGTTCAAAATTTATTTTAGCTTGCATTTAATTTCCAATACTGTTGACAGAATTTGATCAGATATACAAAGTTCAGCATATTGGGTTTTTTTAATTCTGTCCAGATATGTACACAACTGTGCTTTGGGCAACTTCACCCTTAAACAAAGCTGTGCCTTGTTCTGAGACTAATTTTCTAGCAGAAAATAAGAACAAAACAACTCTGTATTTCTGAGGTTAACTTTTTCTAACTTCCAGTTAACCATCAACCTTGCACATTTGTCTCAGCTAGTGCTTAGTAGTACTACGTTCAGAATTTATAATTTTTCAGACTCTTCAATTGATTTCCACCTTCATATTAATAAAAGGGTAATTTTAATTGCTCACATAATTCTTAGAAGGCAGTGACTTTTTTCATAGCCTTTCAATGATGTCCAATCAGTATTCGTCAGGAAGTTGATTTAATTGATTTAAGGACCACAATGAGCAGCCTGCTTTAGTATTGAAATGAAGAGGACAGTTGGAATGATTACATTTTATAGAGAATTCACATGATCAGAGCTTGTCCTGGAAGAGAAGTGCAAAATGAGAACTTTCACTGAGCTGAACATTCTTATTGCCTAGGAAGTGCTCAATTGCACTTTTGCTTCAGGGTACATTGAGCAGAAATTTTCACATTCAAAGCAATATAGGGAATTATATATTTAATAGAATACTAATAAGTTACCTCACTGAAATACTACAGTGTGGTAAATCAAACACTGCCAAGTATTTTAGAATTATTACATCTTCCACATAAGACTTTAATATAAAATTATTAGGGAAATTAAATTACAAGACTTTTTAATACACATATTTTACTACTAGAATTTTAATGATTGTTGCATCATCCTTTATGTATTTCTGTTCATAAAATTTTCAAAATTATAAGCAATGTATTTGCAATATTACTTTTATTCCAATGTGGCCCAGCTCTTATTCAGTTCTTGATCTCTGGCTTTCTTTCTGTGCTGTGTGCTACTGGTATTTCAAAGTTTCTTTTATGTGTCATCTTCTTTGCCTAGGACATACTCCTTATGTTCATTGCTTCTCACTTCACATTTCCTGTCAATCATAGATGTTTATCTTTCATCTGTGTGATGTAATATAGCAAATTAACCACTAAATGATTTTAAATTCAGTTAACAATTGAGTGTTTCAAAACAACTGGTGCTTGTGAACAAAAGGTTAACTGTGACAGGTTAAAAGGAGTCTGAAGTCCCGTGTGATAAACTTTATTATGTAGCTAAAACATAGAACACTGGGTTTTTTAGCATCAAAATATATTTATTTGGGCATACCAAACTTCTATTGTAGTGGGCTGCTAAGTAATGTCATACCTCTTCCAGGTACGCCCTTCCTGGGCTGTATCACCAGGATCCACAAAAATTGGTTAAACTTGAACAGACCTAATTGGTGCAGCAATGCCCTGAAACCATGTAAGAGACCATATGGCACAGGAGCAAGGAGAAAAATTAAGAAATTGTTCAGACATCAACAATCATGTGATAAGTCCCTTTACATCTATCCATAAGAAAATACTATCTCTAGGTATCAGCACACACATACAGATTATTCTTGGAGACACTAAGATACTTTGCATATGCTTACAAATATATTTTTTCTAATGTTTCTTCCGCCTTCTGCTAGTTTTTAAACATTGATTTTATGGTGTATTCAATGCTTTTAAAAGTATTCAATGCTCTCAAGGGTATTCATGATGTACAGCTAGAATTCCTAAATAATTTTCAGTGTATAAAGGTTATTATTTATAAAGATTTAATTAGAGATAAAGAAAAGCCTGGTTTTATCATGTCTTAGTTATTAGCTACTAATTGGTGTGTGAAGTAATGGGGGTTATTGGGCTGCAACAGTGTTTGTGCATAGGCATGGACCTCTTATCTATCTATTTGTGCACTGCCTGGTTGTTTGCAAAACAGCAAAGGCTTCAGAATTGCTGAAGAGCTTTAGGCTGCTTTTTGTCCATTCAATATATTATAATTAAAGAATACAGCCACTGCCACCCCCAGACTATATCCACTCTGCTTAGTCTGTAGTCCTGTTACCTCCTAGAAATGTTATGTAGATGCTTGGGCAGCACATTAGCATTATTTAGTGAAATTTGAATTAAATTACAATTCCATAATTGGTGAGGCTTCTTTTTCTTTTGAACTCAAACAAAACTAACAATCAGTATTTAGCCTAGAGAGGGAGCACTGCAATTACCATTGCATAGCAAATAAAACTTAAAATCAAGCCTTCTTAATCATTTGAGATTATCAAAAGGTATGGAATAGAGTTATGAGTGTGTAGGTGTTGAAAACAGCATTCTATATCAGTTTCATCTTGGGATTTTTTTCTAATAATTGGGCTGCTTTGCATATAATCTCTGGGGCTCCTTCTTTGTCAACACATCCTGATGGGATTTGCTCATCCTCTTCAAAAGCCTTCCATTTCCTTGAGGTCCTGTGCCATAATGCTTGTGTAAGCGTTGAGAAAAAAATGTTCATGGGGGAGAGAAGAACCCGGATGTCTGAGCTGTGTATTGGGAGGTAAAACATAACCCAGGGTACATAGGATATAGAGTTCTCTGAAGATATGCAGCTTTACCCATTTTTCACTACAAAGGAGTGAAAAGCAAACAAAATCTTTCTACAGTGTCTTGGTGTTGGGTTTCCAGCATGAAGACAGACCTATGTAAACTGCCAAGTTTAGGTGCTTGGATTTTCTTGTACTTTTGGAAGTCCTTCTACAGGATCCTTTGGATGGGAATATTGTGGCCTGTTAGAGATTGTCACAAAGATAAGACATTTGTAAAACTAAGACTGGGGAATAGCTCACAGAGTTTGGAAATAACTTGACGTAACTCAGGTTTATCCCTGTCCACTGGATATGGATTGCATTTGTATGCTTAAGTAAAATAATGTAGCAATATATAATAAAATAAATCTGGGAACTTTCAAGTCTGATGAAGTCATTTGACAATTTAATAAAAAGTTGATTTTTTTTTTAAGAAGTTTTCTGTAAACAATATTGATTTATTTCCTCTGCTTCTTTCCACAGTCTCTTTGGAAACACAACATTTTATGTTTAATGCCGAATGATGTGTCACATTAGAGTTTAGTGTGATTTGAAAGAGCTGAAATAGCTAAAACAATGGAATGTTATATTGGAGGCAGGTCGTTCTTAATCGCAATGTGATTACAGTTTTCACAGGATTTTTCCTCTTTCAGACAGCATTTCTTCTGCATGCTTAGAATCATTCCATCTTTCTTTCCTTGAAGACACTGTGGGTACATAAGCATTCACCATTTTGTGTTCAGGCCCTTGGGCTGTTTCTTGTTTCCAATGAGGTTATGAAGTACTTCTGAAAATCCAGTAGTCTAAAGGGACAACTGTAAAAAAACAAACATAAGGTGAGACACGAGTCAACAAAATATGAGTAAGCATTTAGTTTTTCAAATTAGGTTTAATCCCTAAACAGCTGTGAAAGCCAGCCTGCAAATACAACCCATTTTATGTGGAATCTATATTAATGGAACACTTGGTTATTTTTGATTTCACAAAATAGGGCCAGTATGATTAAGATTGGTTCAAAAAGCTTGGTTCTCCTTTGTTCAGTTATTGTGTGGATGGGAAACATATCTGGAAGTATACATTATATAATAGCCTTTTATTACTTTTTTCAGTCTAAATAAAATGAAGTTCAGGGCTGGTCTTTTGGGTATAGCACTTACAAAATTAAGGATGGATAGAGGAGGAGAAGGAAGTTAATCTCCAAGACAGTCTTAAGAGATTAATTGTACTATGTTAATGTGTGCTAGTTCTGTCTGTAGATGTGATTATCATAAAAAATACAAGAAAAAAAATCACTGGGCTGGGGTTTGTGGTTTGTTTTTTGTAGTTGTTATTCTCAGCTACAAATAATTTTAAACATTACTTCTTGCACATTTAGTAGATAGGGATAAGAGATTAACCTATTATTAAGGTATAACCTCTTTCCAAGTCTTTCATATTTCTAAGTTGTAACTTGTTCTTCCCTCTCACATGCTTTCTTTTCTATAGTGTAGCAGCACCAGTTTATTCCATGTGCCATGACAGTCATGAGACTTCCTCTCCTCCACACCTCTCTTAAAATGTGGTGTTCAAAATGAATTTATTACTTTAGCTGAGCCCTTCCCATCATTGCTTGAGTAGAGAAGATATACTTTATTTTTCTCATAGGTAATAATCCTCCTTCTATATCAGTTAATTTTTTTTGAATCCAGATGATGCCTGCCGTTAAATCATATTCAGTGATCTTTGCCTCACAAGCATTAAGATGGTTGACATTTAGTAATTTTTCTCTGTCCACCAGGCATGATAATTATTCAATCATAGGAAGAATTAAGAGAGGAACTGGAGTGGAAAATGTATACTTTTAATCAGAGAATGACTAATTATTCTGAAGCTGCTTCAGCCAATTCATGTTCTATACTAGCAGTGAATTCATTAAACCCATGCTTTGAAAACCTGCAAATTGCAGTGAACAGTGTGTGGTCCTTGAGAATCCCTGATTCTCCTGCTGAGCTGGTTTTATTTTATCAACATGTGAATGTGCTGCTGCCGGGTGGCTGGGTTTTCTAAATGTCTTATAACTGAGTCATCCCATGGCTTAGCAGTTGCCTTGCTTACAGCTGCACACCTTGTCCAGTGTTGTTCCATCCCCTTCAGGGGGAGTTTACATCACTTCTCACCTAGAAAGTGTTTGTGGTTTTTTTCAGTATGTCTCAAACCACAACAGTTGTAAAACGTATTGTAACTCAGCTAATAGGATTGCAAAAGGTGGCTATTCACATCTAAGTTCTTTAATTACTCTTTCCTGTTTAATGCACAAATCATAACATCTTGCTGCCAATGTAAATTGAATTATCTACCTGTCCTACACTTATTTGTAGAAAGACTGCTGCTGTGCTAAGACAGCATTCTCCAGCTTCCTTCAATTTATCTGTAAACCACTGCTCCTCCAATGAGTATTGAATCAAAATTTTCAATCTTGCTTCTGTTCCTAATTCTCTTACAGAATTTTTTCATCCTAGACATCTCTGACTTTTCTTTTTTGCGTCTTGACTTTGTCTATTTTACCTCCTTCTTTCCCTGTTATTCCTTTATAGTCATATTTAAAAACGCAATGTATTTTATATTTTTGAGGTGTTTCTTTCACTATGTTTTGAATGAAATTACAGTGTCTTAGCCAAAATCTATTCTTTACTGCATTTTCTATTCCACTTTTGCACTACAAAAGCTTTTGTTTATGCCATATAGTTTCTTTCAAAAGTTACTCCTCCTTTGGTCTTCTTGTCTTTCCCGCACATAATATTGTCATAATCTTCCAGTCTTTTGGGATACTGCACCAGCTCTCTAAGATTCTTATTATATGGTTTTGAACTTTCAAAACAAAAAATGGTGCAATTTTCTAGGTTTGCTCATTTTTGTATTAATGCACAGATGTCAAAGACATCTGATTAGATGCCTAATGTGGTATCTTCTTAACCCTGACTTGCTATTATCTGGTTTTTTTAATCCTTCTTGGCCCTCAACTCTTATTTATTCTGTCCTTTATTCTTTTTTCCTATCCATACCTAACTAACATGTGTTAGCATACCCATGTTTCATCTCTAGAATCCTTTTTACAAAGCTTGTACATGATTTTTTCTTCCTTATTCCCTTCCACGTCCCCTAAAAAAAAAAAAAATCATCTTTATGTAATAACTGAAAAATGTCCCCTAAGTGAGGAAGACAAGTTTAGATGACACAAGCAGTCACAGATTTGTTTCCAGAATATTGTTCTATACAACTGGAGGGTTTTCTTATGAGAAGGTTCTCTATGAGGTAATGAATAAAAAAGAGTTTGTTAATGGAAATAGTAAGGGGTTTTTACAAATGTTGATACTGTGGAAAAAGCTTGCAAACCTTGGCATGGATAAGCATTTGTAGCAGACCTCAGCAATTTGCATAAATAAAGCTTTTGGAGGGGAAATTAAATTGGAAAAGGTTATGGAACAGGATTTGGAAAAACCCCAAGACACAGAGACATTGAAGAAGCTTCTGTCCAGTTGCAGAGCAGAAGGGACTCACATGCAGCACCTGTCAGGACTGAGGATAGAAATGACAGCAGCAGTGCTGCTGCTGATCTGGTTGCTCTGTGACGTGACGTCTCGCTGACCTCATTGTCTGTCAATGGTGTTTAACATCTTACCTCACCAGTTTCCAGAAAGGCACAAAATTTGCAACAGTGCGAGAGTGACTTTCTATCATAGTCAGTGCATGGACAGTTTTTAAAACCTTTCTCTCTCAAAACAGGTGTACTTTTTGTGGGTTTGGTATTTATTTTCTTCACTGTCACAGAGCTGTCTGTCTTAAAGAGTTCCACTAAGTAACGTGAAGGAGGGATTGCAAATTGGAAGGTTTGCTTACAGGCACTGGAAGAAGCTACACTTGAGTTCTTCAAATCCTCACTCACATAACAGTTATTAGAGACAAGATATCTGTTTTACTCTAAAATAATATTTTAAGAAGAGGGAGGAAATCATTGCTTGGCATTTTCACTAAGCTTTGCAAATGTGTATGTATATATATTTCATAATATTGTAGTTCTTTGCTTCTCAACACTGAGGAAAAAAATCCCATATTTTCTTTCACAATCATAATATACACTTTAATTACATATCACATTTTCCTTTGAGTAGCATCAATGAACATCTTTAGCAAGTACACTTCAGTCACTGAAGTACATGGCTTTTTGTTGTTGAAACTGAGAACAAATCCTTGACATTCTTGTAGTAACATAAGGATAACACCGTCACTGACATCAGATTTTTATGCTAGTCTGCCTTTCTCAAATAGGTATTTGGAAGAGGAATAAAAGAAACACCAGAGATAAAAAAGAAGCTGTGGAGAAAAGAAAGGATAGTTGTCAACATGCCAGTGAAAATCCATTTTCAAAATATAGGCTAGAGCAAGTAACTTCTGAGTGACACTGGATGGATATTGGAAAAGTGAACACAATGAGTCATAAGAATAAAAACATTCGATGGGATGTATTACCATGTAATTTATGTGACCTTTACAGCCTCCTAAGAATCACCTTTACTTTCTATTTAGAGCCATTGATCCACTGGATTATAATAAATTGATGTAGGACCTCCAGTAATATTCTTCCTATATTTATCTAAAGTCCTAACCTTCTTGTAATTGCTTTTTGTACTGTAATGCAAGATATAAATGAAAATAGGAAATCTAAAGTGTTCAGCATTGCTTCTTCCATGTTGACAGTAGCATTGGGTCAATGTGGTTTTTTTCTTGCCAGGTGCAAAAAATGATGTTTTTAGTGATATGACAGAGATCCAGTCTGACATAAACTTCTCAGAAGTGAGAAGCTGGATGCCACCCTATAAAAATATCAAGGCAGATTGTATAAAATACTAATTGTTTATCTACTAGTTAAGTCATGGTATGCATTAGATGGAAATGGATTTGCTTCCCCTGGAGTGATTTTGATAACAGATGGTCAACATTTCCCATATTGACAAATTCTAGAATTTTGTTGTGCAGAAAGTGTCTGAATATATATGTGTACTCTTGTAGCTGTATCTTTATGGATTTATTTATTAGCCAGCTTTTAGACATTAGTATTAATAGAAGATGGGAGATTCAGATTTTTCTCATGACTTTGTAACGCAATAATTGTAAGGAGAGTCTATCACACAGAGATGTGTCCATCAAATTTTGTGATCTTTTATGGTGTTTTCCTCTCTGTAAGTGATTTGAAGAAATCTGCTGATAAAAATGCACAGATCATCTGGTTCTTGATATCCAAAAAGAGTAACTTTATCGAAAATAACGTTCTGTAAGGGAAGAGAAAGAAAAGCATGGATTTTCTGACTTAAATCTGGTAGGGAGCAAGCACCACACAGCTGCTCCATCACTCCCCCTCCTGTGGGAAAAGGGTGAGAAAGGGAAGGATAAAAGTGAGAAAACTCATAAAGACAGTTTAATAGGAAAAGCAAAAGCTGCTCACACTAGCAAAGGAAAGGAAGGCAATTAATTCACCATTTCTCATGGGCAGGCAGGTGTTCAACCATTGCCAGGAAAGCAGGGATCCATCACATGTGGCAAAGGGGATGCGGGAAGACAAACTCTATTGCTCCTGATATCCACCACTTCCTTTTTTTTTTCTCCCAAATTAATTGCTGAGCATGATGTCACATGATATGGGACATCCCTCTGATTAGTCAGGGTGGCCCGTCCTGGTTATGTCCCCTCCCATCTTCTTGTGCACCCTCAGTCTACTCACTGGAGGGGTGGGGTAAGGACCAGAAAAAGGCTTCGATACCAGGCAAGTGCTGCTTAACAATAAGGGAAACATCCCTGTGGTATCCACACTGTTCCCAAAAAAAATCCCAAACACAGCACAATAAAAGATACTGTAAAGAAAATTAATTCTGCCATAGACAAAATCAGTACAATGAGGAAATGAATCAAGGGATTCTAGTATGTTATGCACCCAGTGGGATTAAGTGGTGAGATTTCTTTTTGCCTTAGTTGAATAAAATTTTTAAGTATTTTACAAAAATACTTTGTGTTTGTCCAAACTATTACTTTATAATGACAAGAAACTATATTTAAAATATCTCAGGTATATGCTGCATATATCTCTATATGTTTTATATTTTGAAAGGGTTTGCCTTCAAATACACAGAATTATCAAATTTCTGTTGTCTCATAAAGAACAGATTTTTTTTTTTTTCCCCAGATAGTTTTCTTATTTGTCTGGGTGATATATACATCATTATCAATTCAGTCATGAGGCTGGGATGGAAATATATTTATAACTGAACAGACACTTTTGAGAATATTTCTAATTCTAAGAATTTGAATTAGAGATTTTTTTTTTTTTTGCAGTCCTCTTCTGCTTACTCATTTGTGATCTCTACAAGAGAGATTTCACTTGCTGTTCTTGAGATTTGGCATATTTACAGAAGACTATTATTTAGAAAAAATGTGTAGATAATGCCTAAGACAGCATCACTCATTCAAAAATGATATCAAAATATTGTATATAATGTAGCACAAGGTAGGAATAAGACTCTGCAACACATTGTAACTCTTTACAAAGTCTTTAACTGCAAAGATCAAGATATCATTATTCACTTGCAATTTCTTTCCGTAAAAAAAATAGACTGTTGTTTAAAAAAACCCTAAAGTTAAATAATTAGCTGTCCATATTTTTGTGAAACAGTCTCTTGTTCTAAAAAAAAAAAAATCTCAAAAAACCCAAACCTCAGAGACCAGATAGAAATTGACAGGCATAAGTTATTCCTATATACTAAATTCCTTGTATTTCTCTTGTACAATTTTTATTCAGTCACATTAAATACAAATAAAAAATATTTTTTTGCATATAAATATGTTTTTAATTCTAATTGATTTCCAATTGTAATTAAACCATAAACATTTGTTTTACAATTATAATAGTATTTTATTTATCTTAGATCCAAAAGAGAAAAAAAAAAAAAGAGAAGTAATTAGAAAGTGTTGTAAATACTGCACGCATCAATTACTTACTTAAAAGCACAGAATTCACAGTACAAAAGGTATATTACTATAAATCATTGAGTTTTACTGGGATAAATGTAATCCTACAGGAATCTGTTAGGAAAAATATTGATTGTCTAGCTGACTCTTTGGGGAAATGTATCATTTTAATTAGGACTGTTTGTTGTTTAACAAGGAGGTAATTGGATAAACCTATAAAGTATGAATCCATCTTCCCTTTGACCATGAAAGTTGCCTTGCTATTCTAATACAGTATTCCTGAACTACCAGACAGCTTCTTGTGAGCTTGCTAGCTAAATGTGACAACATATGCACTGTTTGGATTTTGTTTTCTGGATTTTTGTTTTTGTTGTCAGTGCAGTTGGAGAATTATTGGACCAAAATATGAAGACTCATTGTCACTTTAGATATGGTGTGGACAGGCCAAGACTCTGCGTAGCAGAGCCTCTTGCAGGTTTGTATTTTCAGTTTAGACTAAAAAGAGGTGTTAGGTAAAAAATAGTCTTGCTTGATGTTACATGGGATGTGCTGGGCTGGCCAGTATTGGTTGAACAGCTAATACTGGTTGTGGTTTTATGAGTGTCCAGCAGCCATGTAAAAGGAAGCTGTAGTGATAAGGGAAAAAAAAATAAAGGAAGAAAAATAAACAGAAAAAATTAGCAGAGGTTATTGGAGGGCACTCATCAGAGAAACAGAAGTGAGTTTCCTTTAAACACAATATTGAAAAGAATGAGCAATAAAATAGAAAGTAAAAGCAAAACAAAGTCTTGTTAGTTTTTGCTTGTTTTCTCTTACATACACAGAAACAAAACAAATAAGACTCTGTACCCAGAACTAGAAACTTTAAACTTTATAAGCTATCCTACCACCTCTCAGATGGCACTTACAATAAAGCTCCAGTATTGTAATCCCCATTCCAAAGCCATTCATGGAATTATCTGACAGAATTCAGATGAAAAAGAAACCATCTAACACTAAAAATCTATCCAAAAGTCTAATTCTCTTCATACTCCTCAAACTTTTTTTTATCTTGCTATTGTTACTCCTAGTTCCTGATTATTTTAACAAATAATTAGACCATTAATTTGCTTGTATGACTATTTACTTCATTCATCTTTTATCCAGTATCAGAATTTCTCATTTCTCTTGGCTGAAAAGGATGAAAACCCTCCATCTGATGCTCATTTTAAATAATACAACAATAAACACTGTAGGTGCTGTATATTACCTGCCAATTGCCAGTTCACTCTATTCCAGTGTTCTAACTTAGAAGACTGGGTGGCCAAAGACTGTTATGCTTCAAAAAAGTAACATGTTGTCATAGTAAACCTTATATAAGTTCTCACCTCCAAATCATTACTTTATGAGTACCAAAACAAAAAACCAACCTTCCAACCAACCAAAACCAACAACAAACCAAACTAAACCAAAACAAACAAAAAACCAAAAACCCCAACCAAAACAAAAGGAAAAAAAAAACAACCACCAAACCAAAAATAGCAGAAAGTTACTTTTATTGGTGGTCTGGCTTCTATACTCCTTCAGGCAATGTCTGCATACCACCACAAGAAAACATCTTGGATGAATGCCAAGGTCTGGGAAGTTTCCCAGGCATTCTCCAGTTTTCTTCCCTTTACAGCTCTTTTAAGAACAAGTTCATCTGTAATTAGATGGGGTTGATTATTCCAGGCTTTCTTAAGTCAAATCACTGTGTCCATTCATTTTCAGTTTTTCTGGAAGATCTCTAATTCCGAGTTCAAGCAAATATATCTACACACACACCACTATGGGCTAATCATTCCTTTTAATTTACACCATGAGTCAGACTTTTTTGGTTGCTGCTTAGTCCCTCTTCTTGCAAAATCATTACTTTGGAATGTCTTTATGCCTTACACTGTGGATGTTGCTACTTCGTTACTTGCTGCTAAGCAAGATTTGGGTGTAGGAAAGGAGATGCAGGGTGCTGATTCGCTTCAGTCTTTATTTTTCTTCTCACTCTCCACTTTGTCCTGTTTGTCAGTATGAGCACTGTGGAGCTACTGATTCTCCAGACACTGAAACTGTGAAACAAACCTTCAAGTTGCAACCCCTCATGTAGAAGTTACAAATGTTGTCCTGAGTTTGCCCTATTTCTTGCATGTTTTGAAGAAAAGGGCTGCTTATGCTTACCCACATCACTTAATACTCCATTGACACACAGGTTTGTTTCTTCATTTGATGCAGCAAAGCAGATATTTTCCCTGTGGACTCAGGAGATTCTACTTGTTATTCCATTTTGCAGTTGCTCTGTAGTCCACACTCAATTATGTCAATGTTGTGTTGTGGCACTGGAGTCCCTGGGTGAGCAAGGATAGGCTGGATTCAATTTACACAGGGACTCTCAGCCAATGTCATCCAGTTCTAAATGCAGATGTATCTCTGGCCAGAGAGCTGGATGGGCTAAGGCCTCAATCAATCACATGTGCAATTGGAGCTCCTATAAAATCAGCTGGAGGAATAAACTCGAGGCTGTTTGTCACATGGAGCTTTGGGGTGTATGTGTTGTCCCTGTCTCCAACCAGTGAACCCACAAAACATGTGGATTTTAAACGTAATATTCTACTACTTGATTTATTCAGCTAAAATAACTTCAGTGTATTTATAACTCTCCATAGCTTTATCCTACAGGTAGGAGCTTACTGTTGTTTTCTTGTCTACCACACATCCTACTTAATGAGAAGGCAAATGATTTCACTTGACTAATAGTAAATCTATTGCTAGTCATATAATAATGACCTCACCAAGAAGGCTTGGAACAGGGCACAAAAGTACAGGATACAGAATAAAAGCCTCTCAGAAGAAGTTAAATGAAAGACCACTCAGTATTGTATGCTGAGACTTCAAAAGGTGCAATTTGCCTTCTTGCCTATCACATACTTTCTCTGCAATCTCAGGTGATCTAGAAATCAGAATAATATTTTATTATTGTAGAGTCAATTATTCTGTAGAGTCAATAGAAAGGAGTATATTCCTTTTCTGTATCATAGATGAAGCAGTAGTGAATGCCATAAAGATTGCTAGTGTTGCTGTAACTAATGACCCAAGATATTACAGATGAGATATAATTTTTAAAAATGTCAAAATATTTTGCTAGCCTATCTGGATGTATTTGGAAGAAAAGAAAACCATAATCCAAAATATTCTTTCAGGAGTAGAAACCCTTTCTATCTGAAAAAGAAAAGGTGGAGTTTATACAGAAGTTGAAGAAATTTCTCTAGTTTTAATTAGATAGCTATCAATTGCATTAATTCTGTAAAGAAAAAAATGTATATACATACATATATTTGCCACGAATGAAATAGACTGGTATGAAAATAATGTTGTAGAGAATAACAAGAGATATGTTCCTTTAGCTCTCAAGGGACAGAGATTTAGTTAGTTTATAACCTGCAGACATACAGAGGTTAAAAGGGAAGGGAGAGTGAATATGATGCACAGTAAAATGATAAACTCACTTGAGTTCATTGTTTTTGTCTCCTGGATGAGTTTTGAAGTTCTGTTTCAGGTTTATCTTTGAAAGGTGTTTTGTTGGTTACCCTTGAAAATCAGGAGAGAAAGATCAGAGATGAAATGACTGTTTTGAATAAAATCTCTCTAGTGGCAGCTAGATGTAGCCCTTACCAATTACCCATGCAAGGTCATTTCCAGTGCAAGTGATTGCTGATTTCCACTTACCTATTTCTCAGAAAAGCACAAAGCAAAGAGTGTGCAATGTGTAACATTATGGGGAGGAAAAAAAAAGAAAAGTAGAATTTAGTAATTTAGTTCTCCAGAGAAGTGTTCTTGTTGGGAAAAGTTTCTCCTCACATTATTGATGTGGGTCTTACAAGTGTTTTTCAGCACATTGATTTTTTTCCTGAAATAAATTTCAAGTATTTGTTTTTTCAGGAAGTGTTTCACGTAGATGATAACTGGACAGGAAAAAGTAGGCATGTCCTTACTTGGCTTTCATCACAAATTTAGTGGCTCTCTTCAGGCTATCTCTGCAATAGTCCAATATTGTTACTGTCTCCTCAGATGCTATGGTCAACATCAAAAAATGACAACATATAGAAGGCCAGCAAACTAACAAATATATCTCTGTATAACCATCAAACCTGACAGATGTATCAAAAGAAGTTGTATCATACAATTGTGTTCTTAAATGTCAACAGATTTGTCCAGTGAATATTTCTGAAATCCACAGGTTTAACTGGCTTTTCCAGCTCAGCTTGGTAGTCCATGAGAATCTATTGCATTGTACCTTGAAAGCTGAGACACAAACAGAGATTGTATAAAGCATAGAACTATACGGAGACTACAGAAGGCATTCAGAACACACTTGATCCAAGTGTGGAAACCAAGGTCACACTGTGCATAATTTAATTTATCTTAATTTATCTTATCAATGTCCACCTCTCTTTTCTTATCCAGCAGTTTTAGTAGATGTATAAATTATGTTTTCTGAGCATGAAAAGCACTCTTAAATGCCAGTGTAACTATAGTACAGCTTTTCAGTACACAGAAACATTCTTAAGTGAAAATTTCCTTGCCTCCAAAGTTTCTAATGTCCATCTGTTTATCACGCCCATGCTTATGTTCTACTTAAGAGCAGATATCCTTTCACAATACCAGTCAAGGCAGATCCTTTTCATTACTGATATATGCAAAAAATGGTATATTTGATTATATGATTTGCAGGTTTTTGCATTTAATCCCTCTGAAAATTAATTTTGAAAAATGTCAGATGCAGCTGGCTCTGTACTGGTTTAAAGCAAGAACCATTTTGGAAGAAGGAGCTCTTCTTGCATACCTCATACAACAGACCGTTTCACATTGCATAGGCAACAGCAAATATTATATTGCTCAAATTGAAAACACTTCATTGTGCTGCAATGTACTGCAGATTGTCTAATGGAAGGCACAAAAAGCTACAGACTGTTATACACTATACATGTATCTGGTATATTAAGAGATTTCTTGTCATGGCTTGACATTTGTAACAGCTTATGAATAAGCTTATAAAAGAGGATCCATAATTCTGACTCACTGAAAGTGAAGAAATTTTGATAATTTCATCCAGCCACAGCAAACTAGTATAATGAATATTAACACTCCCTACTTTTTTTTTTCCATGATATCAGATCATCATGGTCCAACAAACTGCAGTTACACCATGAGGAGACTTTTGCTTTACTAGATTAACTGAGAACAATGCAACAAGCCATAGCACAATTTTAGCATGCTAAAATAATTATAAAGTAATTAAGAACAAGATGAAGCTTCAGGCACTTTAAGAAACATTTTTAGGAAAAAAATCCAAATGCAGTGCAAACGTACCTTCTTGTCATTAAAGATGTTATTTTTCTTCCAAATATGAGCTTTATGAAATTTGTCAATAACTGAATGAATTTTGCAATACATACACTTTTATTCAAATAAGCTTGGGAAATAAAATCATGTATTTTTCAAACTTTCTTAAAATTTTATCCTCTTGTTAATTTCAACTGTGATTTTTCATGAGAAATGGTTGCTTCCATTTCTTCCTGACCACTAAAAAAGAATGTAATCCTTCTGCTATCATCTAATTAGCAGGAATGTGACTATCCATGCTGCAGGCACAGGCACTAACACAAGTTTGAGGAGCCACTGTGTAGACATCAATGAACACTTTATTAAATTACACAGTTTTCTAAGCAGGCACAGTCTCTCAATGCCCCAATTCTTTACGCTTTAGTGAACTGCCTCTGCTCTCTAAAGCTGTAAGGTTTCAGCCTGAGCTGAAGATATAAACTCCTGATGAGATTAGAGTGAGTTTTTAGATATTTGGCACGCTTCTGTGCTTATTCTATTTCCCTAATAAGGCTTAGAGTTTGCTGGCAGGTGAAAGCATTGGATAGCAAAGGCTAGGATATTTAAAATTCCACCTGCCCTGAAGGAAAAGAATGTCTTTCTCTTAACTGTTCAGCATTATTCATTATAATTCATTCTGCTCAGGCAAACACTTTATAGAGAGAGAGAAGGAATAGTCACCAGATCTAGATATTCAATGATCTCTCAGGTTTCATTTTTGGCAAAATTAATATGGAACTTTCTGATATTTTTATTTCCAGAGAAGCTATGATCTGTCAAAGATGAAATGTAAGGGATAAGAAAAAAAAATAGGGATTGGGGAGGGAGGGAGGGAGGGAAGGAGGAGGAAGGAAGTGGCGGAAGGAAGGAAGGAAGTGGCGGAAGGAAGTGGCGGAAGGAAGTGGCGGAAGGAAGTGGCGGAAGGAAGTGGCGGAAGTGGCGGAAGTGGCGGAAGTGGCGGAAGGAAGGAAGGAAGGAAGGAAGGAAGGAAGGAAGGAAGGAAGGAAGGAAGGAAGGAAGGAAGGAAGGATCAAATACTAAAAAGCTATAACTGCTTTGGGATTTCAGTTAGGTTTTATAATACATGAGGCACAAGACTACCCTTTTTTGTAAAGAAAATCTCTTCCAATAGTAAATATGGATGTTTTAGAAGACAGCATGGCTATAGGCTAAACACAAAGAGGATAATCAATTTAGGAAGATATACATGGGATGAATTCTCATTGGAGGAAGAAAGAGCCAAATTCACTATCAAGGAGAGTACAGCAGACAATTCATGGGATAAATACAACTACAAAATCTTATGGAGGGAAATTCAGAGGACTGTCAAGACCTCCTCTAAACCATGTGTCTAGGACTGTATCATTTGTTGTGGAAATGTGTGTTATGCTGGCTGGCAAGCAAGAGAACTTCAGTTGCTTTGAACCCACAAAAGCAAATTTAAAGCCACTTTAGAGATTAAATCAGATAAATGTAAAAGGATGTAGTTGATCTGGAATGAGCAATCCATACTCCTACAGGAGAATAGGGTGACCAGTGGTTGCAGTGGTCACTAGTAGCAGTTCCACCAGACATAGAAAGACATAATGAAAAGAAATAATGGCATTGAAAAAGAAGGGATAGAATTCAATGGGATGGAGCTTGAAAATATCTCAAGGAATACTCTGGTCACACCAGCTGCAGGCAGCCCATTTCAGAAAGCAGTTTACTCAGACTGTCCTTCAAATGCTTTAGTCACATCTCATTTCAGCTGCCAACTATGCCTGCAAATATATAGGAAGCTTTAGTTAACACTTAACCTAAATCACCGTGGATGTGAATGAAGTAAATTGCTTGGACTATCTGTGGTGTGCATTGAAAATAATTTCTTAATTTCAAGGAGTGGTTCTAAAAACTACAACCATAGCCCTTTCTTCATTTTGTTTTCTTTCTGTAGACTGGATAACCAGGTGTAGTTGTTCTTTCCATAAAAATAATTTTTTTTCCTAAATGTTTTGTTCCTAGCCTGATGTCTAATAATTTACATGTTATAAATAATTAGATGTGTGCTCAAAACTGAATGCTGAATTTACAACGAGGCTGTGTAGAGAGGAAGGACTATTTCATACTTCTTAAAAATAATATTCCTGTCCACATATCTTCTTTCCAGTTTTCTTTTTCTTCTTTTTTTTTTTTTAAGATAAGAATAAAAAATCCACTATATTGAGATTGTTCAGAACTATTATACTTCTGCATTATTTTCTCCAGAACTAGGGAGTTGTTGGGAGGACAGCATTAAAAGCAGAAGAATGGCAAGGGGGGGATGGTAGAATCTCTCAGGTGACCTTGCATCTGGGAATGCCAAGGCCTGGATAATAACAGTGCAGGAAACCTCACATATTGCACCTACTGCTGGTGATGTCGGTGTTTTCAAAATTTGGAGGCAGTCTCACAGTCGTGCATGAGCTCCCTGCTTTAGGAGAGATCAAAGCAAAGATCATAAAAGCCACAGAGGAGATCAGAGCATGGTGGTAAACTACATGTACACAGGCCCTTGACAAATGTGTGCAAACAGCAGGGCCACTGTCCATCAGGGTGGACTGAGCCTGATGGTGCCTGCATTCCCTCTTGAGAGTTGCTTCAGGATCCTCTGCTTAGTAAGTAACAAAATGATTTTACTCTTTTTATTTCAGACATGGGTTTGGGGTTGTTCTGGCTGCCTGCCTGTGTCAACTCAACACAGTAGTTTATTGTTATGCTGTGCAACCTATTATGATCTTTCCACTGTTTTGCTACATCCTGCAAATTTCAGATAGTGTCTTTATTTTTTTTTTTTTTAATACTTTGGGTTTTTTTTTCTTTAATTCAGCAGGGAGGGCTTATACACTCTATAAATTTACTAAATTAACTCTATACTTTTTCATCCTTATGCAGAAGAGTACTGGGTGGCCACCCTGTGGGACTTTAACTCAGTAAATACAATCAGATAAGAAAGAGTCATCTAGAAGGGAGAGCAGGTTGCCCCATGTAATGAAATGCTGTGGGTACCCCCCAATTTACAGAAATTATAAAGATTCAAATAATGTTTGCATGTTCACAAGTCACCCACCATTTAGTCACTGCTGCATGTATAACTTCTCAGACAAAACTTCAGCGACAGCGGTAAATTTAAGAATCTATGTAGAAAACTGCTATAATAGTGTGGCACTCTCAGTGTCTTACTGTCAGAAAAGGTATATTCAGTGTATGTAGAGAGCTAAGAGATTATATTTTAGCTATCCAGATAATCTAATTAACACAAAAAATCCTCATTAATAAACAGTCAAAATTGTTATGAAAGACAACTTACTAATATCTTCTGCCTTTTCTCTGGTCTTCTGTTCACCCTTTGAATGTCCCACTCTATCTTAAGCCTAAAGGTTTCACTCTTCTGTAAGAAGAAAAGGGAGAAGTTTTGGTGAGGCATCCAGAGATTTTTAGAGGGTAGAGGACTGTGTCCTTCACAGCAGGGGAACTGAGAGGAGTGTGTTTCAATTCCTTTTTGCTCTTCAGTTTAACATCAACTTGGAGTTATATTTTCCATGTTTTGGATTTCTGTTCACTTAACTATAGTTGTGGATATCCAATTACTGAACTACCAGTGGAACATAGATTGCATCCCTAACCACTTTGAATTTAGTATAGTGCATGTTTACTTGTATGGTTTTTTTTTTACAGTTAGAATTTTTAATACATAAATATACTTAAAATATGGTATGCTTATATATAATCTCCTGCAGGCCAAAAAATCAACTTCTCTAGCAAAAGTTGTAAAGTTTAATATTTCCTTTTGCTTTGTTTTCTCTGCTTGTTTTTCAGTACCTTTCTCCCCAAAATACTCCTTTGAATGAAGTTGTTTTGATGATTAGGAAATATTATTAGTATTAAAAATTATAATATCTCATCTCTGAAATGTTAGTTGTTGGGGTTTTTTTTTTAGTTTAGCACTGAACTATGTATATTCAATTCAAATTCCTAAGCAGATTAATTCTTGCAGGACTTCATAAAGAAGACCGAATTTTAAGGTTCAAAGGTATAACTGACTACTTTGCAAATTCCTATTGTAATTTAATAACTTGAAGTGTGGTCACTGTGTGTGCAAGGGTTCTGCTACAAGCTGTGAAATAAGCAGCTTATTGACAATTTACCAATTATCTTCTTAGTTCAGATTTAAGCAATTAAATTATGAATTACTTCAGTTGACTTCATTGGGATATAATACATAAAGTAATGAACATAAATCTATAATACAAGGAATGATGAGATTAGAATCCATTACAAATTGATCATTTGGCAGACCTAATTTGTCTGTTTCAAATACTCTTAAAATTCTTTATAAAAATGTATAGTCTTCTTTTCCCTTAAGGGATATCTTACACCAATGGGTTACACATACAGAGAGAAAGATTTGCTGTGTTTTGAGTTACAGGTTCTTGCAAAGCTGTCTTTTTAAAGTACTTGCTTCATCGCACTATGCTCTAAAGCATTAGAATTTCTGGTTTTTATAGGGATGGCAAATAAATGAACACAACTAAATTACCTGAGCTGGAGGCTCTTGTGAGGCTCAGTGAAAATACATCTTTTTCTGCACTTACCTGTCCTATTACTTCTACTTTTACTAGCTTTTTAAATAGTCCCTATTTCTTCAAATCCTAGCCAGAGGTTTGAATTTCATTCCTGACACCATGGAATAAGTCAGGAGCCAGAGTTCTAATGAAATACAGGCACCTTAGAAAGTTGCATAATTCAAGGAAGAACCAAAATGGTAGGAATTATGGCTCATGGCTGATGGCCATAGGACCTTTTGCAGTAGGCTGAAGGGTGGAGGAACTATGATAGAAGGTCTGGAGACTATATTGGTAACTCTCAACCAGTGGCTAGAGAGTCAAAAAATTTGGAGAAGACAGAAAGTAATAAAAGTTTCTCACTGTGGCTGTATATAAGAATAGCACTGTTGACATCAGCTTTGCAGAGTAAGAAAAAAACAAGAACAAAATATGCTCTGCTTGCTTCCAGTATAATAAAATTAAATATTATTCTCCTCATGAGATTCCAACACAGTTTAATCTAATTTTTCAGAAAGCATCTTCAGTTCCAAAAATTTCTTTCTTTTGTACAAACATAGCAAAAAGGATTGAAAGACAAGATTAGAGCTGTGAATAGCTCCCAGCTGAAAGAGAAATGGAGAAAACAGGACCAGCATTGCATAAATATCTTTCCTTAAACAAGCTTTTTGAAATGTCACATAATTAAAATTCAGTTCAAGTTTGACCAAGGTCAAATACAGAACAAAATCCTTAAATGGTAGGTATCCCAAGTAAAATTTTTGTTGTTCAAATTTGCTCCTCACAAGAGAAATTTTCTACAATTTCTTTATTAAAAAAAATAAAAAACCACAGTCTTTTGATCTGTATTAAATTTTCTATTTTAAATTAGGTTCTGCTGAATTCCGAAAGCAACTATATATGAATGCCATAAAAAAAACAAAAAGAGGACATAACTTAATATAGAAATAAAATCCCTAGTGTAAACTTCTGTCTTCTGAACCAGTAAGTGGCACTTGGACACATGCATCAGTTGAAAGCATTCATGGCCCATCTTATACAGATGTTAAATCTTAAAAGTTTCAAATGGCATGAAGTCTGCTTTAGTATTGGAGGGAGGGTTTGCATGAATGAGAAGCAATATATAGTATTTTTCAAATTTTGTAGAAGCTGAAAATCACATGAATACATTTTGAACAGCATTAAAACATTTTCTTCTAAATTCTGAGAGCTATAGAAGTGATCAGCCTGTGGAAAGTACTGCCTAATGGTTTTAAAACTGTTACCTGAAAGCTAATGGTGATTTAACAGCTTCAGTGATGATTGATCCATGTCTTGCATACTAGAAATTGTTCCAAGAAAACTCATTAGAAATAATACAATTACACAAACCTGTATAAAAAAGAGCACAGTTGGGCACAATGTTCTTCTGTAGTAATTTTAATGTAATTTAGAAGGATATAACACAAAACTATGGGAATTACACAGGAGAATATTACACAGAAATTAGACATATCTGATAGATTTTAAAAAGCTTTAATTTTTTTTCCTTTGTTTCTTTTCTATTGTGAAAAAAATTCAAGAAGCGATCTTCTGTAAAAATAAGTAGAGAGAGATTTGATGAGAAAGATTGGTGAAACAGTTTAATTTAAAACTATTTATAACTATTTTAAACTCTTTAAATTCTTTAAAAAAAAATACTTTAAGCCAGCAAAGCTATTTAAACTCTTCTGAGTTCTCTCTGCTAAGATAAACTTTTTTTCCAAAGTTTGAGTTTTCCAACTTATTTTCCAGGGAATTAAAAAGAAACAAAAAACAGCCACACAAACAACAAACAACGAACAAAACCACCAAAAAACCCTAAACACCAAAAAAGCAAACAGATGAAAAATGTTTATTCCTCCATTCACTCTTCCAGCACAGAATCCAGATATGCAATCTAATACAGAACTCAGATTTCGGTTTACTTTCTGTAGTTATGGATTAAAAGGTTTCCTTCATCTAATTGTCTTCAATTTTTTCCTTTATACAATGCTTTTTATTAGTTTAGTATGTTTTTTTCTTTTTTGCTAGCTCATTTTTAAAGGTAAATGTTATTACTTTAGAGTAGACTACTATCAAACTCATCACATTTAATGCAGGAAGCTGAATGCCAACAGGACTCTCAAAGGAGAGAAAAGTCCTTGCTGGTATGTACATCCATTAAGCAGCTGTGCTTGCCAAGTACATTAGCTACTTTTGTGAGTTTAACAAATTTCATCTGAGCTTTCATTCTGCTGACCTAATTTAACAAGAAGGAAATTCAATAACAACCCCTAATATTGAAGCATTATTTCCCAAGAGGCATTTAACAACACTTCTGCATCAAATAATAATGTGTGGATAATGGAATATATATACTGAGGGCAACAAGAAAGTGAAAAAAGGGGAAAAAAGAAAGGAAACACTCCCCCCCATACACACACACACACACACATACACACACACACACACACACACAAAGGAAAAGAGAGCAAGAGAAGAAAATTCTATATACCCTTTACAAAAACCCCAATATTTTTCAAAATTTTACGGAAATAGTTTTCAAAGTTTTAGGGAAATTGAGAGAGAGAATTTCAACTTTGACTTTCTTATGGTCTTTAAGAAGACATATTTCTAATTATCGTAGAATAAATCTTTTGCCCTCTTCTCTCAGTTAGTATACCTTTGTCTGAACACAAGTATGAGTTGTGATAAATTATTTCCAAGGTGCAGTACCACATCTCCAGCTTGCACATGCTGATATAATTCAGCATATGTATCATATTCATCATTAGCTTATATTAGAACTGATTGTTCTGTAGCTTATATTAGAACAGATTGTTCTGTATATTAATCAAAGTTCACAAATGAGGTAAATGTCAAAATTTTAGGAGAAAGGGAAAAGGGGTAATTGAAATTATACATAATTTGGTGTTTGTTTTGACCAGTGGAAATGGGTATCTGTGAGTTAATGAGAACAGGGTTGGGGCCAAAATCGTTAATAGCAGTGGCTTTGAGAAGTTGTTTGGACTTCCAAATGCTGGGAGAGAGGGGACAATGTTCCCTGAGTAAATTTAACTTGAAGGCAGTAACTGGTTCCTGAAAAGTATCTGTTCAGTTATTAACATGCCTGCCCACAGACACAGTTTTTAAACTATGTCACTATATTTCATAGTGTACCCACTTTGAAAATCCTGACATTTTATGATAAGCTCCTTTAATCAACACAGGCTTACTGGAAATAGCTTGAGTAACACATCAATATCAAATTGAAATACAGGAAGAATTTCTGAAATGTTTACATAGCTCTTAGAAAAATCAAAATATTTAAGAATAGTGAAATATAGTGTAAAATTATTGAAAGAAAAGAACATTACTTGCCTATTAAAATCAGCAAAGAAGAGAAAAATCAACCCAAGCTTATTACTACTTTTTTGCCACATGTGGAAGAATATTCAAGGAAGTGCAACAACCATCATTGTTTTTTATGGGTATGCTAGGAAGAGTAGTAAAAAAAAAAAAAAGGGCATAGAAGTAAAATAAAGAGAACTTGACTGAATTTCTCTTGCTGAAAAAACATCTCATGGTTCTGCTAGATAAAGAAAGAAATAAAATAAAGCAAAGTAAAAAAAAAAAGTAGAGACAAAAAATGGTGAGTTGAGAGAGCCTTGCCCTCTCCCTGCAATATCATTTCCCATAATGAGATTAAATTCAGTATTTCAAGATACTTGGAAAACAGGCTGTCATATTTTGAAAAACTTTTCTTACATTTTAAGGCTAAGCTCGCATCACTCCATATTGCAAGACCATCTCAAGAAATTTTTCTGTTTAAAAGTTTGCTTCGTATCATGTTGTAGTTCTTCTGATGCATATGATATTTCCTTTTACCATTTAAAATACCCTGGAGAACTGGTGTTTTACCATTCGTAATTTCTAAAACTACTTTGTGTTAGAGTTTCATGTCTCTTGATACTAAGATTAATAAAACACTGAAATTCTTGTAAATGAAATTGGGTGGAAAACATTTGAAGCAAAGGCAGCAGTATTTAATGTGTAAGTTTCAGCAATATTTATCCACCAGTCTAAATAAAGAACACTCTTAGAAGTTTCTAAATTGAAACTTTTTTTTAAATGGCACTCTTACTTTTTTTTAAGGAAGTATCCTTACGACAGCTACCTGATATATTCAGTGTTCCCCCTATATGGATAACCTTTCTGTTTCTGACCAGACTGCTTTCTGTCACCACGTTTTGTATATGAAGGGTACAATAGCAGTGATGTTGGACGCTGAGTGAATGCATTTCAACTTACGTTGTCTCTTCTCTGTTTAGTTTCAGGATTTGGTTACTGTATACAGTTCAGAGATGAGCTACTGGAAGCTGCTTGGCTGCATCAGAAACTAGATACATAAAAAAACAAGCCAAGAAAAACAAAACTTTACGCTCCACTGCCGACCGGCTTGAAGAGCATCAGCAGTGGAGAACTATGACAATACAGCAAGTCCTATTACTTCTGCTGCTCTGGATGTGGCTGCCACATCCCTGCCATACAGAAATGCTCTTCAGAAGGACTCCTGATCTCAGACCCAGAAACTTTGGAGGACGTGCTTTAGGGAATGATGGGAAAGCAATTCACCGCCAGAAGCGAGGCTGGATGTGGAATCAGTTTTTTCTTTTAGAGGAATACACAGGATCTGATTATCAGTATGTAGGCAAGGTAGGTTTCTCATAAGGTTTTCTGTATAATTTTCAAGTGTTCTTATCTTTCCACAGTCTTAATTTCTGTGTTTTATTCTAATGTGTAAGAAGCATATTTCCAAGAAATAATGTTTCTCCTACTAGAATCAGTAACTTAATGTTGCTAGTTAAAACTACTGAGAATTACTTGAAGGAAACAAATGAAAATATTTTTCACAGATATGTTTGTTTAAGGACATCATACCTATCAGCAGCCCACTCAGTATGCCTTCATCATCAAAACATATTATTATATAAATCATTATAAAATAATTTTCCAACTCTGTCTCTGAATATTTCATGTTTCATACAAGATATTGTATTTTTTTCTATGCTTATGTTTGACGAATGAAACCTTTTTTGAAGAAAAAATTTTCTTCCTCTTTATCTCTCCCTGAAAATCAATTAACTGCAGGGAGTACAGTTTATTTGCAAAGCATGTGATAGAAATCATGTGGTTAGGAATTGAACTTCAATAGAAGACAGCAGACTGATACATGTGACTGTGTGGCTTACTAGAGGTATACACAAATGATACTGGAAGCATCCTTTAAATAATTTTTTCTTGATGTTTAGGTTTTCCCAAATAATTTATTGAAAAATACATAATGTATAATGCAACAATAACATTCAAACAGGTACGAGATGTTAATTCAAAGTGGTAATTTTCTTGAAAATGAAATTTAGTGTCAGCAGTAATGGGTACAACACAGCAAAGAAATTCAATTTTCTATAAAGCAGATTTTCAATATTTACATGGTTTTGAACCTGAAAAAATTCACAGTGAAATACTGACTTTTTTAGAATCATTGAATCACATGGCAGCTAAGATTTTAAGGCATGTTTGGAAATCAACTAGTCCAAACCCTATGCTCAAAGCAGGGTAAGTTTGATTTTTTTCACGACCATGTCCTGTCAGATTTTAAATAGCTCCAAAGGTAGAGACTCCACAATCTCACCAGACAAACTATTGAAGTGTTTGACCACCCACTCAGTAAAAGATTTGTTCCTATATTTAAAGGGAGTTTCTTGTATATCACATTGTGCCTATTGTCTCTTGTCACTGAGCACCACTGAAAAGAAACTGGGCCTGTCTCCCTTACTTCTTCCCAACAAGTATTTGTATACATTACTAAGGTCTGTGCTGAGCCTTCTCTTCTCCAGGCCGAACAATCTCAGCTCTCCTCATATGAAAAATGCCCTACTTCTCTGCTCAGCTTTCTGGCTATTTCCTGGACTCCACTCCAGTAGTTCTGTACCTCTCTTCACATTTGGAGCCCAGACCTTGACACAGAAGTACAGATGTGTCACACCGGGGCAGAGGAGAGAGGAAGGATTATCTCTCTTGATCATCTCTCCACTGGTGATCTCTTCCAAATGGAGCCCAGGGTTCTGATGACCTCTGCTGCAAGGGCACATTTCTGGCTGCTGCTCAAGAGGACCCCAAGGTCACTCTGCAAAACTGCTATCCAGCCAGCCGGGCCCCAGCATGTATTGGTGTATGGCAGCATTATATTATAGAACATTTATTGGAAGAATTAAGGACACTGGAGGATTTGTGAAAGGAAATGCTTATTAAAACTTATGAAATTTAAACACTAAGTAAAAATTTAGGAGTGCAGGCTTATGAATTACTAAGCCATTTTCTATTTGTTGCCTTGAGTCTATAATATTAGCACTAGCATTTAAATACTGCAGCCATTTCCAAAGCATGTTGAGAGTCTTGTAAATAGTCCCTAAATTTATTCCATCCAGTTCTCAAGTGTAAAGTCATGACTCCCACGTGTTCCTAAGCAAGTAGGCCAGTTCCTCAGTCTGGTTCAGGTTCATAGCTTATGAAAATTAACCTTGCCCACAAAACAAGAAGGGTCACTGTATCAAAACACTTCATTATTATCTTGAAAGTATATTGCTTACGACAGTCCTAGGAAATAAATAGCTTTACAGAGCACCCAGAACTTCATATTTAAGGACCTTCAGAAGCATACTGATTACTTTTTTCCTATTGTATTTTTTTTAATATTTCTGATTTCAAATCATGAAGAGGGAGTGCTGTTACTTAAAATTTTTCTTCCAATCAAAAATAATTGAAGGAAAATTCTTTAGAGAGATAAAAGCTTAATATTTTTTAGACTAACTCGCCTCTATTAGAAAAGCTGCTGATAAACATTGAACTACTTTGTCTGAGAGAAAATAAATGTTTGCAAAAGTGAAGTGATAAGTAGAGATAAGTAAAATGACGGATTAAGAATACAGCACTGAGAAGAAACCTGATTAGCTGTTAAGACAGCCCTTTCAGCTAGTTTCTTCTGCTTAGAATAAAAGAGTTGTTAATTTTCAAAAGCAAATTTAAAATTAAACAGTAAAATTGCCCAGTAGTAATTTTGTGACATGTTTGGGAAAAGGGTTGAAAACACATGTAAAATCAAGAGTATCATAGCATAGTACTTGTTCAGGGAGAGTTTTACACAAAGGAAGCTAATGGAAAGAGATATAATTATATGTGGAATAAAAAAATTGATTGTTACATTAATTATGATTTTTTCTGATAGTCCAAAATCTCAAATGATTAGGTAAATAAAGAATTACTGATGAAAATTTTTCTGTGAAAATTTTTCTATATAAATTTTTGTAGTATCTAGCTCCTTTCTCTTGGTTTTGCACTTACCTTTCCAGTGGCCATCTCAGTTCCTTGCTCAAAATATTTCCAGATTTTTCCTTTTACCTGATTTTATCCAGAGACAAAACTATTTTGATAGGTGGATGACATGAAATGCCACTTTCATGATAATTTCTCTGCAGTGTGTTTGGAAATTTTGGGAGATAATAAGAGAACTCAGTGATTCATGGCCAATGACTGTGAGATAATTTTTGTGCAATGCCAGTGCACGAATCAGCAGAACTTCCAAAGCTGATTCATCTGGATTTATGGTTTACATCTTTTGCTTTCTGATCTCATGACTGATATAATTTTTCTAATTTCATAACCTGCATCTAAACATCTGTCAGAGAAACTTAATAACTGGTGAATGTGAAACAAGTGTCTACAATTCACAATGCAATTTATGCACTCATTTATTCACTATTTTGGTCACCTTGAGAATGTTCAACTACAATAATATGATGGAAATGGTGCTCACTGAATTATTAGGATAAAAAGTCCCATAGCAACAGCAGCATGCCTTCTTTAATCTGTGTGAAATAGTGGCAGAGTACATATTGGCTGGTTGTGGACATTCCCATGTTTCTTTAGATCAGTATTTATTATTATCACAAGAAAGAGGATGATCATCCTTTCCTTTATGTAATACAGAGCATCCTTAGAACAGATATCAAAATTATGTAGAGTGATTTTTGTAGATGCAGAACCTCAAATAATGGTTCCAGCTGTATTTCTACTAAAGGCTGAAATCATAAAGAGCCATGTGGAAAAAGAAACCTCTCCCTCTCTCACTATATATATATATATATATATATATATATATATATATATATATATATATATATATATATAAAAAAAATACTATTTGTCTTTGAGGTATCTTAACAAAAGAAAGAAGAAAATCTGAAGAAATTTAGAAAAAATTTCTTACTAGAAGAAAAGCTGAGTAAAAGTAATCCTCCCAGTTGCAGCTAAACAATGCAGGAATGTTCTAAAAGAAGTGTAAACCTCATGTCAGAAAACCACTTTATTAATATTATGGAAAGTTGATTATTTCTATTTCTTTTCTTAGTATACAGTTTCAAGGCCCATTTATTGTTTTTCAGATTAAGTGCTGAAATTATAAAATATGATGCATTTTCAAACCTGTTCTAAAAAACTTCAATTTACTTTGAGTATATCCAGAAAAAAAAAAGCTTTTAAAACAAAACTTTATTTTCTAATATTTGTCACCTAAAAGAAACACTACTATGTACCAACAATATCTTAGTACAGGGCCATTTAAAAATAAATTTTCAAATAAATTCTTTATACATGTTAAAGTTTATTTCCCCTCTTTATTATCTCAACAGATCTTGCCAATTGTTTATTTTTCCAGATATTCTCCCAACTTAGCTTTCTGAGGTAGATATTAACTTTTCTAGCAATATCCATTACGGTAGTTCTATTGCATAAACAACCAACTGACACAAATCTTTCAGCACTTTGAGAGACTGAGGTTCTTAGTAACACTGCAGTGCCTTTCAGTATCTCAAGGGATAATTTATCATATATTTGCACATAACTGTATGTAGCATTTGTGTGTGTCATATTAGAACTGTTACCAGAAAGGATTATCCTGGCAGTATTCACTTTCACCTGCTTGTAAGTGTAGTCATTACGTTTGATGGTGTAAAGAGCAGAACATGTCAACCTCACTTAGTTCCTTTCACTTCAAGAATCCCAACCCAGATGTGATTCTGAGGGAAAGTCTCAGCAAGCTGTGTGTGCATGGCACATTTTCAAGAGCAGCAGTTCCAGTTCCAGTAACTGTCTATTGACACTGTGGATGATGTACCACATAACAGTCAGAAAGACATAAAGCAGTGAAGCCTGGGATGTTGCTTGTATTTTTCTTTCTGATGAAGCAGCTACCAAAAGTACTGGTTGGAAGAGGGTAGCACAAAATATCGTGTTTTGATTTCAAAGGATTCATCATCAGGTGTGACATATACAATAAAAGGTCCCAATGAAGTGATGTTATTGTAGTGGTAAGGTAAAACTTACCAAACCCTTTTAAAAATCTCGGCATTTTGATTTCTGAAAAGGATTTCTACCATATTTCTTTTTTTTTTTTTTTTTTTTTTAAGACCTTTGTAGCTATGAGAGACTGAAGAGTAGGGTTTTGAATTGCAAGTGCTCATGTGCAGGCTTAATATTTGGTGTGAAGATCTGACTGAGAGATATAAAATGCCTTTTCTTTCTGGTGACGGTAATCAGCTCTGTGGCACTGAAGTTCTGTAGAGGTTGAATTTTCAGCTAGAGCAGATTCTCATGACAGAGATCAATAAAAAAGAATGGAAAGGGATGGAAGATAGTCTGCAAACTGAATAAATGAATAGTGATCTGTCAAGGTGAAAGAGGGCAGCTAGTCCTTTAACAGTTTCCATGTGAGGTGGTTTTGGTATAATTCCACTGGAAGCAAAGCCCAAGTTATTCACTGCTGTGTATCTTCAAAAACCTTATTGAAGATACTGCAGTGTGATGGAATTGACATTTGAGAAACAAGAACATTTAGAAATTTATTTCTTTCTCAGCAAGACTTAAAATATTGAATGTGAAGAGGGTTATTTAAGGCACCAATTCATTTCAAGCATATGAAAAATTGCTTTTGGGGGTACATGTGAGGCGTCCTAGAAATTTAAGAACAGGTCAGCAGTGTCAGAGTGTAATATTGTTTTCCCATAACATCAGAGACATCAAAAGCTTTCTGTAGGATTGTCCTGAAGGCTGATTGATTCTCAGTGACTCTGGGAAAGATTCATTCTCAAAGTCTGTTGAGTCTCAGCTTAGTGTAAGTTTATGACTATAACTGCTGAGATTCATCACTACTCTAAATTGTAAAGTGTGCAGAGGGTTGATATTTTTTGTTTGCAAAAGGGTTATTCCTTTGGAAACCTCAGTGTCTGCTGGAGGCTCTGATTTCTTGCTTCAGGAAACAGCATCTGAAGGTGCTGGTGGCAAAGAGCTAACGAGGCTGAATACTAAGGTTTTATTCTCATTAATAATGAATTGTTTGTTAGCTACTGTTCTGGATGTACCCCTACAAGTCACTGGGTTTTGCTGGATGACAAAGAATGCTATTTGCAACTGTTGAAGAATGCAAAGGCTTTTTAGTATCTACAAGTTTTTAGTGATGACCAAAAGGACCACAGTTGCTGTGTGCCTGAATTTGAAGCCAGATAAATTTGCTCAAAGACTGTGGCTTCACAGCCTTGGACAGATGTGTGTGTAAGTTTCTTTAAAGTGTTGTCTGCTCAGAAGAAAAGAGAGGTGTAGGCACTTGAGTAGGGCATACTGAGGGCATACTTAACCCATCTGCTTAAGGGGATGATTCCCAATGTCCAAATTATCTGATGATATTTTTGCTCAGATGTGCTCACACTTTAAATGAAAGACCTAAGTGAGCACTCCCAGTAGCCTTTTAAGACTTTCCTTTCTTTTGAGCCATTGAGTTATTTTAGTTGGTGGGTCATGATGACCCCTGGCCAGAAAGACCTTTTACCCAATCAGAGCTGATTCAGCACAGTTGCCGCTTTGGCTTTCCTTGTAGTCTATAAATTCTGTATTCTTTGTGTCCAATATCAGTGATGTGCTCTTTTTTAACCTCCCCATGC
Organism: Haemorhous mexicanus; assembly: GCF_027477595.1. Lineage (NCBI taxonomy): Eukaryota > Metazoa > Chordata > Aves > Passeriformes > Fringillidae > Haemorhous > Haemorhous mexicanus. The sequence continues at coordinate 76,872,177 of NC_082341.1, forward strand.
ATCTGAGGTAATGCCCAGAAAATAGTACGACCTTTATCTTATCCCAAGTTCCTGCTGTGGGACCTTCTCTTGCAGTCCAAGAACTGGGTATCCATGGAAGGATATTTGGGTGGGCCTAGGTGTTCATTAGTGGTCACAGATGCCATCTCTCCCATAACTTGGGGTGGTCTTTGTTTGGCCAGTGATATGTGTACAAGCAGTTGCTTCCTTACACAGTATGCCACAGGAATAAGTTTTGCCTGGATGCATTAACCAGGATGAGTCCTCCAGACCTCACCTCTGTGAGGCCTGGGATTCATGCCATCCTGTTGCTCCATTCTGTTCTTATCTCATGGCAAAGTCCTTCCGTGGGCTGAGCACTGTTCAAGACAGGCAACTGTGCTCTTCAACTCCTTGCAATTCCAAAAAGAGAAGCAAAGCAAAATACATAGAAAAAGAACAGTAAGACACTAAATTGCTTAGGTAGACATATCTATATCTCAGGTAGACACATGTAAATGTCCTTTTATTGAATAAAGTTAAACACTAAGCATGGTAGAGGACCTTTTTCACTTCAGTGGGTAGTTTTAAGCATACTTTGCATAGTTTTAGAGGTCAGGATAACTGAAGGAGTTACAGTGAAAGAAGTGAGATATCATCTCTAAAATTATATTTGCTCATCTTTCAAGTAAATACTAATTTTATAATCTGTTCTTGTATCTCTTTGGCCTCTATAGGACTTTAAATATTTTACTTATCAAGTTTAACAATTTTAGTGGTTTTTAACTGGAATCTGCAATAGATCTTTACAAAAAACAAGGTGGTTTTAATTTTTTTTCCCCTCCTAAGGAAAACAAACTAAAACTGAATGTAGGAGGTGCAAAGTAGAGGAAGATACTAATGGAAATTTAAAGTTCTACTGAACAAAGTTATGGATAGATTGAAACTTAAATGAACTTAATTGTTCTTCCTGACTAAAATGACCCTTTGAAGGCATTTTAAAGCTTTCTGTTTCAAGCACAGCTCTTGCATACTAAAACTGGTATGTTGAACTTTTGAGGTAAAGCGCTAAAAAGTATTTCTTGTTTGTTGTCATATGTCAGGAGGAGTGTTTTGCCGCTCCCTGAGGGGCTCAGCCGTGCCCTGCGCTGGGGCCGCTGCAGGCGCTGGCACCGCCTGGGGCCGGGCGGGCAGCGCTGGCACAGCCCCGGCACGGCCCCGGCACGGCCTTGGCATGACTCCGGCTCCGCACAGGGAACGCAGGGCAGAGTTCCTAGTGCTGCCGCTGCCACTGCCCTATATATGATAGCAGGCTTAGCTCAGGTATATTAAAATAGCTTTTTATTATTTCCTTGTCCATGCGTCAGTAGTTCTCAGTAATGCAGAATTACATGCTATGTTCATACTTCATCTGCTATGAGTGCTTCACAAATACCACTTTCAAAACAGTGTAGGTGTTTCACTTCATGTACATCCAAGTCCATCCATCTAATTGCTTTCAAGTGCTTTACCCTTATGCAAATACTTTGCAAGTCTACTCATAAACTAATGCAAATATGAGTAGGGACAAGTAGCTGAATATTTTTTCCTCCTCTTCTGTCAAGTAAATGGAAGCTACATCTCTAATGGTATTGAGGTGTTTGAAGTAGCATGGTAAATGCAAAACACTGGGAATGTATGAATCATAGAACCACAGAATCTCCTGAGCTGGAAAGGACCCACAAGGCTTGAGTTCAACTCCTGGCCCTGCACAGAACCCCATGTGCCTGAGAGCATTGTCCAGTGCTTCTTGAATTCTGGCAGGCTAGCTTTACCTAAATAATTTAATGAAAACTATCTAGATTTGATACAAGAATGAATAATGTTATTAGACTTCTCCATTTTTCTTCTGCACATTTGTACTTGAGTCCAAGCCATTTATCAATTTGATGAGATCTGGTAAATGAGACTGAGGGGTCAATACACTTCTGATAGTCACAGAGGTAGGTTTCCTGATGCTGCTTTTCTCAGTATCTGACAAAATTATTTTTAAATTGTAGATTTTAATTTTTATTCTAGTAATCCTAGTATCAGTAGTCTACCATTTTGAAAATAATTTCTAAAATAGATAATTCTCATCTGTGTAAGCACATAGTGAAATAACATCTGTCAGTTGTCAGGAATATTTAGAAGGAAGATAGTCTAAATTACGAGCATACTTCTAGCAGGTGTAAAATCACCAATAGGATACATTTTACTACCTTTATGAAGAGCACCTATAGCTCTCTTGAGTGGTTTTATTTAGAGTTTGTATCTGATTATGCATTGTACTTAAAACAACATCATGTTTCGAAATAGTATAAGAAACTGGGAAATAGATTAATCTGAACTCTCTAGTTCTTTCCAGCTCAATTTATCTATTGGTTTTAGAATTTTATCTGCTTGTCATGAAAAAGATAGTCCAAAAGGGAAAGAACTGATAAAACTCAAATTATTTATATTCAAAGCCACAGCTCAGGAAAAGTAGAGTCCGCTTCATCACAGTACATTCATTCACTCAAGGAATTAAAAAACATAATATAAAAGAGAGCCTGACAAATGTTTGACCTATACCTTATTTGAAATTATAAATGTGTAAATAACCAATAGTTACAGCAGCAATTCAAAGGCTGATTCTCCTTAGGGGCTTTTTTTTTTTCCTTCTCTTGATTTTTTTTTTGTTAAATCAGATGCAGATGACCTTTTAAATATCCTGTATACACAGATAGCAAGGAAGATCTGGGAGTAATACTGTGGAAAAATTGGTGACTTGCAACAAAATACCCATGAGGGAGAGAGTTCTAAGAAGTTAAAAGTTGATGTTTACCCTTTTAAAATGTCTTTCTGCTGTAAGGTTTTTCTTATATTTATGAGTGGTTTTGTCTTTGAAGATAATTAAAATAAGCTGAAGCAAAAAGACTGTAATGGTAAGTTCTTCCAAAGTCTCTAATACCTTTTGTTTTGAGGCAGTAAGTATCTGAAGTCCTTGAAGACAGAGTAGGATTTGCTCGCAGGACTAAACAAACATCATTGTCCAACTCATCACTGTTACTTTCTCAGGAATTTCTAATTCTTGAGTTTTTTTAATAGCTCTTTACTTCAGAGCAGTAAAGGAGGACAGGACCACTAAGGAAAAAAATATCCTTTAATTTTATGATATTTTGGTCTTCAGTAATTTTAAATATATAACCCTAGATGAGTTCTTAATATTTTCAAGCCTGAGAACAGAAGCTGTCTTGTTTTTGTTTCAAAGATTGAATTCACAAATCACCCAAATGCTTGAAAGGCAGGTACAAAGGTACCGTACACATGTGAACACATTTTAGAGATTAGAAAATTATTAGTGAATAGTTAGGAGGTTTGGCATCCTAAAAAGGCATGCATAAACAGATTTATGCAAAGAGCTAGGTGGAAAATATGTGCTGAACAAAGAAAGATAATGTTCTGGGATATTCATGGTATTGTAGTTTTAAAACTAAGTTGCAAAGATTGCTGCCTGCACTGTATACTCAGATGACTGGGAATGCAAAATCTGAGTGGGAAAAGACTGCATACTTGCAAGAACATGTAGCAGCTGAAGAAAACCTTGGTGCTCAACAGCAATTCTGATCATCTCTTCTGTTCCCCTTGTCAAGCTTGTAGAAAAGCCTTGCTTCTTCATATTGGCTGTGCCTTTCATCTGTGTCCTAGGTCTGTGGTCTAAAGTCCAGTTATGCTACCTGGATTTAGAATTATTGTCTTACACACAAGGCAAACCTATATCAAATTAACTTTTCTGGTGACATTTTTATTAAGTAGTGTAGCTGCTCTCCCTTCCTCTGAAATTATATTCCTTCAGTTCTGACTTTCCTTTCATACTTGCCTAAGTATGTATCTGAAAGCAGTTGGGGGAGAAGACATAAGCAAATCAACTTACTCTTGTTATAAAGTTAGGAGTAATCATACTTCACTGCCAGTGTTTTGGTAATCTGAGGTTTTTTTGAGGTTCCTGTTGGGTTGTTTTTTCTTTTTTTTCTTTTTTTTTTCTTTTTTGTTTTTCAGAATGTTTGTACTTTGTTAATTCTCAAGCAAACTACATTTATTAACACAAGAGTAAACAGAGGTTGGAATGATGATTTGGAAAATGCCTGGGTGAAACTGGTGGCAAAAAGAAGCACAAAGACAAACAAACAGAAACCCACAAAAAACCCTTCTTTTTTTAGAAAAGTTTGGAAGACTGCATGATGCATTAGAAATGATAATATGGGATACTTTGTCTCTTTCACACTCAAGAACAGCTGAGAAAAGATGCAACTACTCTTTCTGACCCTTTGGTTTATGTTACAAAAGCGCTTTTCTTTGTTTTATTCCTAAAATGTTTTAATAGTTTTTTTAGTAATTATATGTAATTTAGAAGTACATATGTTACAATATTGGAATTAATAGAATAAATTACACTTGATATGCAGAAACATTAAGTAGTATTACAGATTTCTTCTTTCTATATTAAGAACTCCATTTTCTAATTGACAGCATTTGCATATCCATTTTGATGCATGACATTTGCTGTGAAGTATGCATAAATTCAAATTTCTAAATCTCTATGATGATGATTGTAAATTCCATTATAAATGGTATCTTTATGAATTAGAAATATTTAAGAAATATTATTTTAGAGTGAATATAATAATTAACAACTATTAGTACCTAGGCAATCTTGGATAGAAATTATCTATCTTAATACTAAATTATTAAAATGAGTTGATATTTTAAGTTTTGGCAGTGGGAAGATTGATTAATGCCGCTCTGTGAAAGGTGAAGTAAATGGGGGGAGAAAAAGAGAGTTCTATTTTTTAAATTTTGTTTTAACAAGTAGGAATTTAAAGAAATGTCATGAAAATCCATTTTGAGAAAGGAAACAGGAAAAATACATAGAGTAAGGCAGTGTTCCAAGTCATGTTACTAAAATTTAAGAAAAGTTTTAATGAAGTGAAAGTTGTTGTAAAAAGTGAAATTAATGAGGTAAGTAGAATATATGAGCTTCAGGAGAAGCCACATGGGTAGAGCCATACAGCAAATAAATACACCTATGAGGGGACAGAAAAAAACAACTTCTGTTAATTTATATATTTTTTTTTTATATTTAAATCTTTTACAGAACACTTTTGTACTTTTAAAATACCTGTCCCATGTTAGAACTACTGTGCAGAAATACAGCCACATTTTCACATATTTTTGCTACTGAAGATGCCATACAGGACTTAGAAATACCTCTAGCAATCAGCAGGATGTCTTAGGTCATTCAAAAAGGATAAGGAGACTGCTATATAAATAATACAGTTGGAATATAAGGAAACTGCTTCATTACCTATTTAGTTAGGTCAGGGTATGTGACAGACCATTCTCTATGTGTCAGGAGTGGCATGTTGTCTACAAAAAGCCAAGTAAAATAAATGGAAGAGCTAGAGGACTGCTGATGGCTGTGACACTGGAAAGAGCTGCACAGGATTAATCAAGGCTTGTCATTTAAGAATAATGGAAGAGATTTCAGTAATACTGATGTATTTCCTAGGAAAGGATAATGACATGCTATAGAAAACAAAGTCATTAAAAGAATAAGGAGTACTATTTCAAGTGCCATGTAAAAGTCTGTGTATCATAAAAGAGAATTAAGAAGTTTTCTAGGGATAGTTTAGAATTCTTTTTACTATCGAAAGAAGAAAGTAGGAGCAAATAATACACAAGGCAAGAGCTAAAGCTTCATGGAAATGAACTAATTCTGGGGGGAAAAAAAGAGAATGTAAAGGATTTCTTTTGTTCTACAGACAAAACATAAAACCCCACACAAAGAAAATCAAACACCAGCAGGCATAACTAATATAGTGTACTTTATTTGTAATTAGGAAAAAGGAGATTAAGTAAAGGGTGCTTTTGATGTCTTACAAATGTCAGCAAATGTCACAGAAGCTTTATGAAAATACTGGCTAGGCCTATCAGCTGATTACCAGAGTTCACCTAAGTTAGAAATAATTTTTCATCAGTGATGTAGTCCACAGAACACATTTTTTGAAACCAACAATTAACATGGCAGGGGAAAATAATTACTATGGAATACAGTTCTTAATTTGTATCACTCAAGATCATGATGGGCTTTTTGTCTCCAGTAAAAGTATTTGAGGAATAGAATTCACTGGGGCTGATGATGCTGTCCTTTTGTACACACCATAACATGTAATTCTCTGTATGATTTGTGCCAAGATTTACACCCAAATCTGATTATTTTGGTATTTTGCACTCTGATAGTGGAATAAAATATGCTGCTTTGGTGGAAAAAGTTTTAATTGTAATTATGGCTATGTACACAGCTAGTATAGCTAGTATTAATAGAAACATTATTAAATTCAATTAAATTTCCTTATGTGCTTGTAATTCCCTACACAATCGGGGTGCCTACAAGGTGTCTACAAGGAATCATTGTGGATAAATCCCCAAACTGTCTCCAGGAACTTAGCATGCTAGGATTCCACTCCTAAATACTGTATGGTAAAGCATGAGGTGTGGGTAATAAACACAATGAGTTAAAGACCTGCATGCAGCTGCAGTACTCTGATTTTGTTGGGAACATGGATATTTGGTGGAATTACTTGCTTGACTGAAGCACTGAAATGGAGGTATACAGACTCTTTAGGAAGGATGGGAAGGGAAGATAAAGAGAGGGAGTTGCCCTATGTGTGACAGAGCAGCTAGAGCACATGAAGCTCTGCTTGGGGATGGGAGAGGAGCCAATGGGGAGTTTATGGATTACGATTAAAGGGAGGGCAGGCAAAGGTTACATTATAATGGGTGCTTGCTACAGGCCACTTGACCAAGAAGAACAAGTGGATGAGGCTCTCTAGAAACAGATAGAAGTGGCCTCACATTCACAGCAAGCCAAGAGGGGAGATCTTTCCTCTTTGCTCCACACTGGGAGGGCCATGCCTGGAGTGCCGTGTCCAGTTCTAAGCATCCAAGGACAAGAAATGGACACACAGCAAAGAATGTTTAAGGCATTGGAGCATCTCACCTATGAGGAAAGGTTGAGAGAGCAGCAGCAGTCTGCACCAGAGGAGAGAGGGCTTGGAGCTCTTATCAATGTACGCGAACATCTGCAGGGAGGGGACAAAGAGAACAGAGCCGGGCTCTTTCCTGAGATGCCCAGTGACAAGACCAGAGGCAATGGGCACAAACCAAAAGGCAAGAGGTTCCTCTGAACATCAGGAAACACTTTTGTCCTGTGAGGGTGATAGCACTGGCACAATCATTCTGCAATGTTATTTTATGTAATGATTTAAATTACAACTACTTTACTTACTAACTGGTATGTACATAGGATTTTTCTTCAGAATAGTGTTCCCTAGAATAACAGATTTCAGAATTTACTAAAAGAAGAGAAAAACTTGATGGAAAAATTTATTTATAATAAAATAATTTTTGTTTATTAATAACCCCAAATGTACAATTTGTTCTTACAACCACGCTTTTGTGATTGATGCAGAGAGCATAGGAATAAATGGTGATTTTTCCTTTAAAACACCTTCAACCTAAACAGACAAACCCCTATGTTTTAAAATACATGAAGCTATCATGAATTCAGTGAAAGAAAAATATGTTTTAGCATATTTGCCTTCCTAGGCTGTTCCTTGGTGGAATAGAGAGATTGTTCTGGAAGTTACTTATTCCTTTATACAATATTTAGTACCAATTTTCATTTTAGTCAAAAAACAGGCAAAAAACACAGCACATACAAACCATGGATATTAACAAAAACCTCCAACCAAGTCTGAGGAAAAGCTTACCAGGTATTTTTTTATTCTGAGACCACAGGACAGAGACTACTCGTAGAAGATGGAATGTAGGCTTGTGCCATATTGATTTCAGTAGGAGGAGAGCCAATGTTTCTTCATTCAGTCCAGTGTTTTAATGAATGGGGACCTGAACAACTGCCATGGGTCAGGACTTTTTTCATCTCTTTAACACAAGAATCCCCTTCTGCTTACTCATACCCAGACAGGTATTGGAGTTGCCGGGAAATAAGGGCACTTCAAGTCTACTGGCACTTCTCTGCTTTCTGTCTTTACCAGATATACAGACTTTATTTATTACATAAAAAATGGAAGACAATATGCATATTGCCTTATGCAAGAACTTTTTGGTGTATTAAATTCAATTAGTCTCTCAACTTAGTGCAATGATTGTGTGTCTTCTGGAGTGGAAGCTACAACAACCTAATGAAGCTGAAACTTTTTTGTTCTAACTCTCTGAACATCAGCTAAAGACCTTGGCTTGAGGAGGGAGATTGGCTATTGGCATATTGACTTAGTGCATCTCTGAAAGACCTTTTGCTGCTGCTGCTCATATGATGTGTCTTAAAAAAAAGTCCAGCCTTTCTCACCTGAAATCCTACAATGTTTTGTCAGTGACAAGACTATTTACCTTCTCTGGACTTGACTCTTCCCTTAAAAATAATCTACAATAAGAGGAAAAGGATACAAATCTAGTGATTGTTGTATGGTTATTTTCTGGAAATTGAGAATCCTCCAGATTATATCAGTAATGAAGATTGTAGGGAGCTGTGAAAATTATAATTCTATCTATGTGATAGATATTTCATTCAGGGATGTTGAAAGAAATGCTAAAAAAGTATATTAATTTTAATTTATGTCTTACCATTTTAAAGCATTGTTGAGAACAAACAAATGTTTTGAACACCAAGGAACTACTATTAAATTTATCACTAAAAATGGTGGAAAATATTTTTATCTTTCCTTTTGATAATGAATCAAGTTAAGCAAACACAGTCTGAAAATAGCCTGCACTGCAGACTGAAGTTTTCATTTCTGTTTCTTGCAAAAGAATTTCAGAGTACTCCTCATCTTACATTACTTGTTGTGCTTCCAGTTTAGTTTGCTGATCCCTTATCTTTCCCAGTCTCCTGAAGCATTCTTTTTGAAATCTGCCTTTTTCCTTTCTGCCTGTCTTCTCTTAAATAATACACAATAGCACAGTCCTGGCAAACTGACAATATAACTGAGTGAGAAAATTTAATGCGTGACATGTCTGAATAAAACTTGGTGCAAATTACAGAATCACTGAAAAGAGTTGCTTAAAATGTTACTTTTTAGATACATTTGAATAAGCTAACTTCTTTGGCGAATAAAATGTGGTTTAAAGCCAGGACTGTTACATCTGTCAACTGTGAGAATACCACACGGGATATGAGATGGTCTGAAAATCTTCAACAGAAAGTGCAGCTCCTGTTAAACCACTGCATCATTTAATAGTTCAGTTTGTGATGCTTAAAATAAATATTAAATTATTAATATTAAAATAAATATTGTGGGAATTCTGTATCAATTATTTTCTGTTGACTTCATGTCAAATCTTCCCACTGTTGTGATTATGATTAGAGACACAATCATTATTATTCAACTAAGTATCCAGTCAAGTTGCTAATATTAAATGCACACTAGAACACTGAATGAAATGGCAAGTGCTTCTATGGTGTATTTTGGCTTCACATTGCTAATATAATCACTTAGAAAAATGCTATTAGGTTACAATTTGCCTTGAAATTTAGCCTAAGAATTAGGAGATTCTGGACTTGTTTGTATAAAATCTAAGAGATAGAGTAATTCAAGAGTGTACTGAGATCTCATTATTTCTATGATACTAAGATTAAATTGAAATATTGACACATTGCCAAAGAAAGGAGAAAAAAATTTCTGCATTATACAATTAAAAATGACTACTATAATGTAAGAGATTAAGAGTACATTTAATAAGTTAATATTAAAATAGTCTGTTATTTTGCAAACACTACAACAAATTTTAAACTGTATTGGAAAGTGTTCTATAATTACAGTATATTAAATTAAGATGAGAAATAACTTGAACTGCATTAATGCCTACAGTGAGTTTTCTAACTAGAGGGAAGTTTCTTAAAGCACTCATATCTGGTGTCTATTTCTTTGAATACCAATCACTGAAAAATCATAGAAAGAGTTCTGAATCAGAAATTGAAATAGAAATATGTGCGACAAATCTTAAAGTCTTTATCTCTCATTGTCATGAATAATTTTGAATTCCAGAAGTAGCTTGTATGATAAAATAGATCTGACTAGCCCAATCTTCCCTCTGGTTTTCACAGTAGTGTCTTGTTGCTTTTTGGTGAGAATAGGATTAACACTTTGTATGCTATCAGAAAAAAAAAGTCCATCAACTTTATACTCATTTTGAGAGCTTCAGAATTGCATGGATTTCATGGGGGAAGATGGGGAGAAATCCCAAAATCCTGAGTGGACAGGTTTTATTTGAATAATTAGATTTTAATTAACACGGATTTCCTGTGTTGTAATTTTTGAAGCAAAATTACTATGTTGTTCAACTAAAGTCTTCTGAAAGTATTTTTACAATCATCTTTTACAGATCTAAAAAGTTCTTGAGCTGAATTTGATTGGGGCATCTTTTCATGACCTCATTTTATGGTTTCATTTACCCTAAAGAAGAATGTAATATGTTCATTAACCCTGTGTTTTTCCCACAAATGAAGAAAAAGTAAATCTATCTCTTAAAACCTGTTTTTGTGTCTGTCTTGGATTGCTAATTAAGTTTCATTTTTAAGTATTCACATAACAATCCATTTTGTTGTCCTCTGTAATTATTATCTTCCATTTAAAAAGATCTTCCTTTTTTATTTATATGAAATCCTTCTGGTTTAAAGAGTTTGTTCAACCAATTTAGATAGAAGATATGCAAAAATGTCTTTCATGGTAATTGAAATTACTGTATGATGAAACAGGGCTATATAAAATAATACCAACTGACATTTTGATTTCCTATAAAGTGAGAAAAAATATGCATAAAATACACATATCAGTGCAGCTGAAAAGGGAGGTATTTCTGTGGAAGAACAGCAAGAAATTCAGGAGTTTGCAAAATATCAGTGACAGATATGAAAACAAAACCACATCTTCACAGCTGATCATTTTGTGCAATGAAATTGCTAAACGAAACAGATGTCTTTCCATTTCTCAGCTTGGCTGACATGAATCACAGATGCCCATTAGCTAAAATAACTATAGGAAACACTTTATGCTAAAAGTAGCAGAGAAATATTTCACAGAACATTTTTTTAGTATTTGAGTAAAATGAAAAAAAATACTCTGCAGCACTGATTGACGAAGGGCATTTTGGAGTCAGGTAATGATTCACCATACAGGGCTGTGAAGCACCTTGGGCAGACTTTAGTAACATCTGGACTGAAATAAGAACTGAAAAAACAAAATGGGAGGTATTGTCTCTTGTTGTTTAACTATACTACACATTTTCACCCCTTGAATTATGTCTGGAAGATGTGCTCATTTTATCTATAGCTTTGTGTTTCCTGATTACTCAAAAGACTTGAAAGGTTATTCTGAATTTGAAGTTTTTCTACCATAACCCTGGACTCTTATGTATATACATATAATTTTAATTGTATTACCAAACCAAAGGCATTATTATTATTTTTTTTAAGAACATAGTTTCATAGCTTAAAGTGTTCTTCTAACTGTGTAGGTTTGTATTCCTTTTATGTTACTGTGAAGTGCAACCCTTGGCTCCCTACAAGTCTTTATGTGGATGTCTCAAAGTCCTATATTCAGCTTCCTTTCCAGACTTTTGGCTAATATATGTGTGGGGAAAAACAAACAAAAAAAAAGTCCCCAAATCACACAGACAAAAAAAAAAAAAAAAAACCACACAAGTAGGAAGTTTGAATTTGGCAGAGGTAATAAGTTAATGATTTTGTGGGCATAAAAACCATTTTTAAATCACCTTACTAAGACTTACGCATAGCTACAGGGCAGGAAATGGAAAATCATCAACAATGACAGTGCCTTACATATTAGACAAATAACTACTGTAAAAGATCTTTGCATGCTAGATTGGATCTAAATATAGTTGTTCAAAAACTTCATATTTTTAGTGCAGGGATTTTCTTAGTTTTCTGATTTAGTTTTCTTCACCACACTGTTAAGGCTTCAAGTGCCCAGCAATATTTTAAGGCACCAGAATATGATTATTGGGATTTCTAAATTATTTTAAAAGTTCCTGGCATGGTTTTGCTAAATATCACTTTCCAGAACAATTTCCATGCATCATGTGTATGTTAAATTTGGCCAGACACTCTTGCTGGGAACTGTTTACATGGAGTTATTCTGTTCTGGAGATTATGTATTAGAATGGATTTTGCCAGGCTGCTTACTGGTTTCTGAGTCAAAGGACAGGCACTGCAGCACCAATACGCTATTGTAAACTTTTGCAAGAATTAATAATACCAGACCTGGGTTAGGAAAGCATCTGGGAAAACTGCAATGTGCCCATTTAAAGATCCCACTCAAACAGGACCCTATTTTATATTTCTGTCACAGGTCTAAGGAAGAGCAGGCTTTTATCGTGCTCTTCATCATTCTGCCATGAAAACATTTCATAGAGTGGTCATGGACCAGCAGTGAGTTCCTAGGACCAAAATGTTTTTGAAATGAAATTATATTCCAGGAAGACATGGAAAAGAAAGCACTCAAGGACTACTTAGACTAGATGACTTTATAAAATGGAACACAACTTGGAAGATACTGTCAAGTCCCTTACAAAGAAGGGTGAAAGGGTTAATTGGAGGCATGAAAGGTCACAATTTTTGTGGGCCATCAGGGGAGGGATTAAAGTTCACTTTAAAAATTCATTCCTCAAAAAAGGTGTGAGAATGGCTTGCAACCTTCAGTTTGAAGTCATCAAGAGAAACAGAAGGAAAAGAAAAATATTTATTTGCAAAGGATTTTTCTTAACATCTGTCTTCCTACTCTTTGTGTTTGGTGGAGTTTCATATTTTTTTATTTGTTGTAGAATGAAAAGAAACAGTAAGAAAATACTCACTTTGTAAAGTAAACATGCACGTGTGTAGTGTAAGCAAAGTTTAATAGGTCTAAATACTTTCATGTAGAAAATCAAAGTTCAGAACATGATAGTATTCAAATTTCTACCATCAAGGCTTTGATCCAAGATGCCTGGTGAGTTCTGTCTGTTCCACATATATCAAGTCTGTGGGAAATATTCAGTGTTTGAAAATTTTTCACAACATCAAGTCTGTGGGAAAAATTCAGTGTTTGAAAATTTTTCACAACATAGAAGTCTACTGTTTGACTTTGGCTTATCCCACCAGTCCACTCTGTATGTTTGGTTTCAGCACAAAAGACAAGGAAAGACAAATTCAAAACCAGAATAATTAAATATTTTTACTTCTAATACTTGAAACAGATGCTATGGAAGACAATATGAGGGCATCATAGATGAAAAAGAGAAATATTTTCATGGCTGCATAGCAAGGCGGGTATTTATACTGTGCTACATGTATAACATTTTTCATGATCTGAAATGGAGGCTTAAATTAACAAAAACTCTTCACATGACTAAATATAATCTTCCTGTGGATCTAATCAATGCTGTTATTACATGTGCAAATAGCTATTTTTAGAAGAAAATAATGCACCAGTTCTTAAACTGGAATATTTCTTGGGTGTGAGTTAAAAAAAAAGTATTTGCATTTCAGTTTTGTTATAGGAGCTTCTACTTTATTTGATCCTTCTGCTGAACTCAAAACTGAGTTTACTAAAAAGAATATATTTCATGGTGAAAATAAATCTGAGTGCCAGATTCTTTCAGTTAATTATGGAACCAATGAGATTGGAAGGACCTTTTCAACAAGGTGTTTAGAGAAATGATGCTAAATGTATCCAAAAGATCTAATGAGCCATCATCCATGTGGCTGTGCTGAACAACAAAGCATAGTTGAATAATTTTCCATATAAAGGCAGTCAGGACTGCAAGTTCTATATGTAAAGTTAAGCTTTATACAACTTAAATAATGGGTGTTAAATCAATACAAAATGCTTAATAAATTTGAGTGTTTTTCCTTTAGTCTGTTTACCTTAGTTGATGAAGTGCAAGTGATAATGACTTAAAATTAAATGGTCCCCAACTTGGGAGGAGTATAAATAATATGAAATGAAATTTAAAAAAAAAAATTATTTCATGAAACCACTGGTTCTGTTTCCCTTAATTGTCTTGTATTTAGCCATGTTCTTTATCTGCTTAGTGAATTTACAACTAGCACAGCAGTTGTGAATTTTTAATAGGATCTCTTCAAGGAAAGAAAAGGTCAGAATTAACATAAAAATCTTCTTGAAGATTGTGGTGCAGAGGTTTCTTAGCAGAGAACAGGTGTTGCTGCAAAAGCAAAATCTTCCAGAGCAGCCAAGTTGAAAGATTCTTGGAACTAAGTTAGGAAACTGGCTGTCAGTCAGTGGTGAATAAAAATTACTTTCTTAATGGTATCAACCACATATGTTGCATACAGAATAACTTAAAATATAAAAATGGTATTTAAAAACAACCATTCTTTTCATTGCTTCTAAACAAAGGACTGTCTTTTTCCATTTCAGCTTCATTCTGACCAGGATAAAGGAGATGGATCTCTCAAATACATTTTGTCAGGAGATGGGGCTGGTACTCTTTTTATAATTGATGAGAAAACAGGAGATATTCACGCAACTCGGAGAATTGACAGGGAAGAGAAAGCCTTTTACACCCTGCGTGCCCAAGCTATCAACAGAAGAACTTTGAGACCAGTGGAACCTGAGTCTGAGTTTGTCATCAAGATCCATGACATCAATGACAATGAACCAACATTTCCAGAAGAAGTTTACACTGCTAGTGTTCCTGAAATGTCAGTAGTAGGTGAGTTCTCTGTACTGAGGCACAAATGCCTTTTCTTCATTACTTAACAAATTATTTCCCCATCTTTTCAAGTCAGTCATGTGCAGAATTTTACCTGATGAGTTAAGTATTTTTCATTTTGACATATTTGTTCAGATACTGAAATGGCATTCAGAACCAGATTTTTATGATCTAAGATCTGTTTCTACTTGTATTATCCAAATTATTGGCTTTTCAATTCTTTGGAATATAAATATTATAGATAGTAGGCAATGGTGAATCATCCTCTCCTTAGGTACTGTTAGAATAAGATGACTAAATTAACCTTTTGAAAGCTCAATTTTTTTTCTTTCATTTTCACTGGAGGTTCGCAGTGGTGATAAGCACTGAATGGAGAGCTGTCTCCACTCCCTCTGTGGGTGAGGAGAATTATATATTGACTCATGCATTGTTGATGCACTGTCTGAAGGTAGACACCCTTTTACATTCTTTTCTTTCACTTTTTTACTGTATAGACAAATCCTCTTGTGCTGTCACTTCCCCCCTTAACTCCATTCACGAATGACACCTTCATGAATGTTAAACAGCTGTTTGAGTTAATCTTTTTTCTCTTTGCAATGTATTTTCAGTTCCTATCTTAAATACAAAGTTGTGGCCTGGATCATGCCAGGTGGTGAATTTTATAACCAATAACATTTTGGAATATGAGCTATTATTGATATCAGTACATACAATTCATGAAGAATAATTTTTAAAACCATAAATGTTTCTCAACATTTCTTTTTAAAATTAATAATTATTAATTCATTGTATAAGTGCAAAATTAAGAAAACAAACAGCGCATTCAATATAATTTTAGGCTATGATTACCATTTTAATCACTTCTACTGCCTGAATAGGTCAAACAGGTATTTTAGATTACTAGATTAGCCCGTTGCGATGGTAAATTTTTAAGATGTTTTATATATACAGGTATTGATGATTTAGTATTTAATTTCCAGGACCTTGGAAAATGCTAAAAGAGAAAAAAATACATAATTGAAAGAGAATGGCCTCAGCAAATCTGTGCAGCAATGTATGGAAGCATGATACTAATAGCTTTTTGTTCTTAATATTTCAATCTGCTTTCAGTTTGTGATTGAATCAGTTTTTAAAATTCCAGCATTCATCAAGTGGTTTTTATTGTAAAGGAAAATAAATTTTAAAAAGAAAGATAACGAAATCTGACAGATGATTGTGTAGGCCTGTACTGAAATCTCATAAAATCAGCCCACATAAAGAGGAGAACTGAAAAGTCTTCCACCTTTCTGTTCCAAAATCTAACAAAGTGTAATACAAATTTACTAACATCCTGGTCAGTTTTCTAAATTTCCATAAATATATACAGCTTTAGGCAGAGCATCTTGAAAGTGCATCCTGAAAGAACATTTCTGGAGCATTTTCTAGAGAAGCATTTGGCAAGATTACAGGAGGGTTGAAAAAGTATGTCTCAGAGTTTCAATTTTATTTCTCATGTGTTTTCTGTAAATTCCAAAATTCATTGCTTAAAACATGATTAGAAAGATATAAGAAAATTACTCAGTGTTTTCATTAAAAATTATGTTATTATATAATACTAAGTTGTAAACTATTGTTTCTTCATTTCATCAGTCTCAATTCCATAAAGAACATTTTTTTTCTTCAGGTATTCTCAAACATTCAAGGCATTCTTTCAGTGCTTCTAAAGTATTCAGATTACAAGGTTCCAGTGTATCTGCACAGCTGTACATAGACCATAAAATTTTGAAACTGCAAAATGTCAGCATTAAAACAACAAAAAATTGAGATAACATGAAAAGAAAAATATTTAGAAAACAATAATTTATAGAAAAAAAAAAAGAGCAACAAAAACACCAGCTTGGGTGTTAACCTTGTATCTTGCATAAATAGCTGTGCAGAAACAAATGGACTTCATTTTGTCAATAGAATTATAATAATTAGGAGAATTATAACCAGTTCAAAACTATCATGTTCCTGGATTTTATAAATGCAGTCATTCAGCTTCTAGAGTGACTGACTGTCTACCTGATAGGTAGCATTTCTTTTAGCTTTATTACTTTTAGCTTTATGTCTGCTCCCTATAGGTTTATATTCATCTGTGGTCCATGAGAGAATGACGTGATTTTATAAAGTATTCATCAAAGTTGATTCATTTCTTCATAACACTAATTTAATTCTCCAATTTAAAAAAATCTACTCAGTAATCTGAAAACTAATAGCCAAGCAAAGAAGAGGAGAAATCTTCTAAAAGAATGAGCTGCATAACACTTTTGAGAAAAACAGAACTAATCAGAAATTGTGAAGTCATTATCTTAAAATTCTTCTCATTTTGGTACCACAGTTATATATTGTCACATTATTATTACAAAATATTTTTAAATTAGTATTTTTTCTGGCATCATACAATTCAAGAATTTTTAGTACAGCAACTTACATGAGAAATTTATGAAAAAAGGAAGAATTAACTTTTTTTTTTACAATTTCACTTCCCCATTCAAAGGAAAATAGGAAGAAATTCCTACATTTCTCTATTTTTCTCTCTCTGGATTATTTTTTTTTATTTTAGTTATAGAATTGTGAGCAGCCCATTACTTGTCCAGTACTGTTGACCATGGGCTAAGAAACTGTCAGGCTTGATGTAAGGAATGCAGATAGAAATTGCAGTCTTGCATGTAATTGCACATTCCGTTGAATGTCCCCTGCAGTAGTCACTTCTGTGAGAAAGTAGAAACAGTTAATTTTTCTATAAATGTCTGCAAACATAAGATGAGTTTATGAGTTTATTATTTTCACAGTGATAGGTACCAGAAAGAGAAATTACAAAGCTAAATTACTATGGCCCTTACCTGAATAGAGATGAGTTATATGGCTCTATAAAAAGTGTGGTACTATCAGGACTGTAATATTTTCATTATCTAACCCAGGAGAGTCAACATGGTGTGGCATTATGCTCTATATTGGGAGTCTGAGAAAGAGAGATATTGCTGGAACCACACCCTGCCCTTCCTGGGTCAGACCTGCCAAGCAGACAGAACGCCATGTGATGGATTCCTGGTCCTCACCCTGTTACACTTCGCTGAATGCCGTGACGTCAGGGATAGGGGAGAATGGTGACAAGTTCCTGCCCAGTCCTGCAGGTGCATCTGTTCCATGACTACCTCACTGTCACAGGTGTCCTTGCAGGGGCAGTGCTGATCTCCCCTCTCTGCTGATTTGCAATAGGACACAAGAAAATGGAATGGAACTGTGTGAAGGGAAGCTCCGATCAGACATTAGGAAAAGGTTCTTCATCGAGAGATTGGTCACTGGAACACTGGAGCACTTTCCCCAGGAAAGTGTCAGAGTGTCTTGAATGCTTCTCTTAGTCATATGGTTTAGTTTTGGGTAGTCCTATGAGAAGCAGGAAGTTGGACTTGTGATCTTTATGGGTCCTTTCCAACCCAGTATATGATATGATTCCATGATAGCATTATCCACCAAAAATACATCAATATTTTTATAGGATGACTTGCACTCCTGCTACTATTGGTACATCTAAGTTCAGTAGATTACTATCAATCAGTTCTAAAGGCTGGACCACTAGACAGACACATAAACGTACCCAAACAATGTTTTCTAAGATACCAGTTTATTCAAACCAACTGCACAGGGAAAGATCCTTATATATAAAAGTAGAATTGTATAGTATAGTAAAATGGGGTGAAAAGAAAAATAAAATACATGACACTTTAACTATCAAAGGTGAAAGATGACCTTGTGCACATAGATGGTGCAGATAGAGATTTAATGTCATGCCTCTTATTGGAGGACAGAACTCTGGAACAATTCTCTTTGTTCATTGTTTCCAATTCCTGTGGAAGTTGTCATAATCTTTTATATTTATTTTCACCACAAAAGTGATGTTTCATAGATAATAAATATTTACTCTCTTTTTTTCTTTGTTATACTTTAAATCCATATCAGTCATTAATATGACCCAGGAAGGGCAGGGTGTGGTTCCAGCAATATCTCTCAACTTGTACCCGTGCCTTGTATTAATGTTGTGCTGTGACTGTTCTCAAAACCTTGGCCATCACCTGGGGGCTGCATTCTCTGTCCTGGTACTGAATATCAATGTTTCAAATGGGCTTAATCTTATCTCTACTTTAAGATATGTCAAAAAACCCCAAAAAAGTCAACTATTCTGCAGTTTTGCCACTGTGTTGTCTATTTCTACACATCTGTACTGCAGCTACAATGGTGAGGTGTTCATATGAACGTTGTATGTGCTTATCTGGATACCAGAAAGAAGACAAACATGGTATCATATCATACCAAGAGAATAATGAAATGCTTATATACCAAAAACTTGAAGTGATTGAAATGTGTGCACCGTTGGAACACAGGGTTTGCTCCATCCTGCAGTTTCTGTACTAGAAGGAACAATATGGTGATCAGGAAGTCAGAAAAACACTATTTAGTCTTTATCTACTCCATATGCCTCCATCCATAAACCTTATCAAGCATGATGTAGCCATACAGCAGCCTCTTTCAGACCACAAGAGCAGTTTTGATTTCTTCCTCCGGCTGTGGTACTAACCAGACATACACCGGAGGATATGGCCATTGCTATTATCAAATACAATGTCTTGACAAAGGCCCATAAATTCTTTGTTGTCTTGTTCATCTTTCTTTTGTTGCTTATTAAACATTGAAAAGGCAGACATAAATGGGCCGACTTCAGGATCTCGCAGCTGGGTCGATATCCGAGAAGACAACTTATTCTCCTGAAGTCTTTGTACTGATTACTGGATTTTCATCTTCTTTCACTTTTTCCTTTCCTTACTTTCAGAGTTTGTGACCCAGAATATTCTTACGGTTTTGACTACAGTCTTCTGCTCTGTCCATCATATTTTTTACCTATCTCTTTCTGCTCATTTGGAGATTTCTTTTCAGCACTGCAGATAGTCTATTTTCCTCTAGATGGATTTTCCTGTGGAATTTGCCTATTAGTGTATTTTAGAAAAGTTTTCAGAACTTTCTATTTAGACCTCTTTTTATATACCTATATATTTTCACAGCCTATATATTCTATAATCATTCCTTATCCTTATTGCATCTTGTAACTTTTCTGCTTCTAAATTTGGGATATCGATATATGATTCAGAAGAAGTGACCTCCTTCTGGGTTTACATGTGATGTACAGGGTGGCCTGTTGGTCTGTCATCTCTACCTCTTGTTAGATGTTTTTCTTTCTTTTTAGACAGCAGTTAGAGCTGCTTAACTTTTTACCCTAGCTTCTTCTATACTCTCTCATTAGTGCTATTCACCAGTTCCCAATGCTTAGTCCTCTGTGCTGTGGAATTCATCTTACAACACTTCCTTCTGGTTTCCTACTAACAAAGATATTTCAACATCTTTTTTTTTCATATGAAGTTCTCTCAACAAACCCTTTTCCATCTTCTGACTTAGGACATTTCAAAAACCCAAATTGGGATTTTTTAGTTTTCTTAAAGGATTTTATTTCACTCTGCACACAAATCCTGCCATTAGGAAATGAAACAAAAAGCTTAAAAAAAAAAAAACCAAAACAAAAACCCACCAAGCTAAAACATTTTTCCTTAAAAAGGACATCTTAAAAGAATTGAAATCATCCACTCCTGTGCTTATTTGCACCTTATTGTTTTCTAAGTTACAGGACTACTTTGTAGTCAAAGATCTTTCTGACATTGAGTTCTCTGAACATGCAGCCCTTTTCAGCTCTTTTCTGTATTCTGCAGCTAGAAATAGATTATTTCAGAGGAAAACATGTGTCATTATTTCTGGGGAAAATAGGTGTCATTATTTCCTGTCTTCTCCACTAAAAACAGCAGAAAATTTCTATTAATTTGGCTTGTTATTTGTATGGATAATTTACTATAGAGGGTACTTGCTCTAGTTAAGTATCACATAACTCAGCTGGGAGTAAAGAAAACAAAACCTAAGTTTAGAATCCAGCTCTACAGTGGATATTTTGTGGATTCCTTTTCCTAGATAATTATTTCCAGTGATTTTTATCTAATATGTATGCATCATAAGTGAATTGTGAGGTCAAAGTCATTAATACTTGTATTGTGTTTGAAGATGCTTGCAGAAAACAGCAGCAAGGGCCAAATATATTAATTACCGTTATAGTCCTAAACTCTAGGGAGAGTCAAACACTATAATTAAAGTTATGTTAAAATATGCCTTCTGAGGACTACAACAATCTGCCAAAAGACTGTTTGTTTCTGGGCCAAGTTTACCACTGTTGAATTCTAGTTCATGGTATGTAAAATAGGCAGAAAATAACAGAATGCACTGGTGTGTTAATAATAACATAGATGGTGCCTTATTCATAGATTTATAGAATGGTTTGAGCTGGAAGGGACCTTAAAGATCTTCTAGTTACAACCCCCCTGCCATGGCAGGGATGTAACCTACTGACCTCGTTGTTCTGAATGCCATCCAACCAGGCCTTGAGCACTGCCAAGGATGGGACAGCTAAAGCTTCTCTGGGAAACCTGTTCCAGTGCCTCACCACCCTCACAGTAAAGCATTTGTTCTTTATATCTAATCTAAACCTGGTGTCTTTCAGTTTGAAGCCATTCCCCCTCGTCCTATGCCCTTATAAAATGCACATCTCCATCTCTGCTGTATGTAATCACTGTCTCCTTTATGCATTGCTACAGAGTTCAGATTAGGCTTTAAATTCTGAAGGTCAAAGACCAGCTTCATCAGAAGCAACCTGTGACTATGTAAAAGACAGAGCAAGATCTAGACCAAGTGATGATTACTAAGTGATCTGTGCACTGCAGTTTTTAAGCCCTGGCATAACTGATCATCTTCAAAGCCTTTGGATTTCTGATCCAGGTTTCAAACCAGAACAAACAATACATTTGTTTTATTGAGCATCAGTGGTCTTCAGTGTACTGAAGCAAAGCAAAACCAGCTGGTGCTTTGACAGGTGATGTGCAGAATGTAATTGATACACTGATGGCACTACTCCTGTTCACTTCTTGATGTGGCTTCTTTCCTTTTTAAAGGAATTGCTAATCTCCCCGTGGAAGCCTAGGGAACACATCTTTTTTTCTCTCATAGCAAGGGCCGAGATCAAAGGGGAGTTCTGCATCCTGAATGGCACTTGGAAGTGTAGTAGTGCCCTTGCACTTCTCCCAGGTACCTGACCCATAAAAATCAAAGAGCTGAGGTAACATTAAAAAGTAAAGTTCATCCTTACTGCATTTGGGTAATAGAATGTACATTGTCCTGAACATAACCCACCAATTGCACGGTGTGATTGTGATGAAATTAAGGAGAACAAGTCTCTTTCCACAGAGTTTAACGGGAATAGGTACAAATCTACAGTTTTCAGAAGTTTCTGATTGTTTTTTTTTTTGGGGGTATGAATATATGCAGCCATGGTCATTCCAGCTGGAGAGAAGCATAGATGATATAATTTGCTCTGTTTCATGTGCATGTGCACTGAGAGTATTAATTAATATATTCATTATGAGACCCAAATAAGACAGCAGTAACTGTTAGACACATATTATTACATTTAAAATATAATTGTTTTAAATATATTTTAAAGTTATTAAACATTTTCTTCAGTTTCCTTCCAAATTATTATTCAAAATTGATTTTCCTTATATTTTTAAACTAAAATGAAATGAAAGTCTCATAGAATTGACCTATTAATAGATACGTCTAGTATCCCAAATGAAGGAAATGTGAAAATTAGAAAAAATAAATTACTCAGTTACATGTATTAGAGAGAAAGTATTTATTTTCATGTATTTACAAGGTAGAAGTTTCTGATTAAAACATCAGGCTGTTGTGACAGATATCTTGATTATGACTGCTCTCTGTTGTTTTGGATATGAAATGGAGGACTTGTAAACTTTATTGCACAATTCCATGTTGGTCAGTGTATTCAGTGGCTTGGGGGTTTTTTGCCTTTTTTTAACTTACAGCACTTCAGTTATTGAACATGATTTGTCTTATCCTTCTTTTACACAACTGCTATTTCAGAGAAGGCATTCTTTAGGAACAAGTATACATTCTAACACTGCAGTTTCTCTGTAGTAGTAGGATGGTCAAAAAAATGCATTTCAGAATCAAGACCACACTCTTCAGAACTTAAATATATTAATCATAAAGGCCTATTCACCTTTTAGCAGAATAGGTATATGGACATATATCTACACATGGAGTTTAGAGTGGCTGAAGACATGAGACGTGAATCATAGAGACAAAGCTTTTAGAACAGACCTATCGTCCCCAAATTCTTATTTTTTTTTAAAAAGTTCAGAATTTCAGGTTCAGCCATATTCTAGATCATTACCAAAGCAATCTTTAATACAATAGAAAGTTATTTTCTCTTAATTTCTTTATAATTGTGCAGCAATTTTTATCTTTTAAATTCTATTTTGTGTTTGGGTCTTTTCTCTGTTAAATTCATGATTTACTCCATTTTAATAGGAATAATAAAATCAGCAATATGCCCATTTTGCCTTCTTTATGAGAAGCCAGTGCTTTTAGGGACTCACTGAAACAAGTATTTCAATTCTCTAGCAGTTGAAAACTGAACATTTTGGAGAACTTATCTCTGTTTCAACAGTTAGGCACATGCTCATTCCCTTGATATTGGTGCTACGATTGAACAATTTACTTGTAAAAGGTGGGTTTGTTGTCATGTCATAAAATCCCAGACAAATGGAGAAACAGCATTTACTTTTACTTGTTTCTCTATGTATGTTAGAATAACTATGTAATATAGACAGACAGTGCAGATAATGTGAGGGAGTAAAGAATTGTGCCAAAGGTCCTGGATTTACAGGTGCCTTTTTTTCATATTTGGTGTGGGAATAATTTTGAAGGAATTGGGATAAAAGAAGAAAATAGTTTTGAATTCTTCTGATCCTCAGATTAGAATAGCCCATGGCTAGACAGTCATGTGCTTATGATGATCGTTTTTCCTTTTTTTTTCTCAATTCTTTCCTATATACTTAAAATAGTGTCTGCACTTTATGGATGCACAATAGGGGGGGGTCCTTGTTCACACTTTATTTCTGTGGTGAAAGAGTTTAACAAGATGTAGAAAATATTGTGATTGTGGAAAAACTGTCAGTGGTAATGGCAAACATTTGATGTTTTAAAGGATTTGTATATTCTATTAAAATTTAGAGAAAGTCTTTAAGGTTAGGAAATTTTCTGTAATCTAAATAATCAGCAGATTTCAAAGTTCATATGACAGTGTTTCTTCTGGTAATATATATCAATAGTAACACTTAAAAAGCCAGGAGAACGGATGACTTGTTTTTCACAAGTTTCAATGACCAGTTTATTAATCTTTTTTTGTCATGTTCCTGCTTGTGTAGTTTCATATCATCCTGATATCATTGAACAAAAGAAAAGAAAAGAAAAAGAAAACAAACCACAAAACACCCCAAACCCATTCTAGGCAATGGAATGAAGGTATTTATTCCAATTAAAAAAGTGTCTTCTGCAAAGAGGATGTGAATACATGAAATTATTGTAGCTAGGTAAAGATAAGAATTCAGCTCAGACATAGCTATTGTTTATGTTTTCTAATTAAATCTTAATCACACTTGTGGGATTACGGAAGTTTATTTTCAATTTATGTAGAAGGAGACCTGGAATAAGGAAGAATGTACCTAATGATGACTAGAAGATCACATATATATTTGGAAAATCCAATTAGTATTAGCTGAAATTTTCTTTGGTGTCAGTTGGAATGGAAATTGATGCTCTGACACCTCTTTGTAGTGTCATATGCAACTAAGTTGGCTTTGGATGTTTCAGGTACTTCTGTGGTCCAAGTTACAGCTACTGATGCTGATGACCCTTCATATGGAAACAGTGCCAGAATAATTTACAGCATACTTCAAGGGCAGCCATATTTCTCTGTGGAACCAGAAACAGGTAAGGAAAATTTTCATTATTTTCATTTACCATAAACTTTAAACTTTTTCCTTCATTTAAAAGACCTTAGATCACATGAAAAATGTAATTAAAAACTGAAATGAAAGATCATTTCTTGCTTTTTCTCATGATTTATAACTTTTATAATACATATAAAAACTCAAGACATCTGAAATTATGAAGTATAAGTAATTTCACAGTAGGTCTATTTATTGCTTTAAGATTTAAACAACAACATTTCTGATAAAGGCAGGCATAAAGGCTTTTTCCTTAGAAAATACTGTTCTTTTTTTCCCTAATGATTCTACTTTTCTATTAATAAAAGGTGTTCTTTCTCCTAAACCTTTGGCACAAATATCTCAAAGCTTTTTTAGCATGAAAATGGAAAAGTATCTGTGATGTAGAAAAAGTACTCAACAAGACACAGCCTGTACTAAAGACTACTATAATTATAAGACTACAATAAAACTTATGGACAGAAATTTGTTCTTTGAACATTAAATGAATATTTTAGAGATTTATTTCAAGACTAATATAAAAAAAAATGCAGCAGATTGCTGCACATAATTATTAGCAATTCTGTTTTCCAATTCATTTCTTTTAGGCATCATCAGGACTGCATTGCCGAACATGAACAGAGAAAACAGGGAGCAATACCAAGTAGTTATCCAGGCAAAGGACATGGGAGGCCAGATGGGAGGATTATCAGGGACCACCACCGTGAACATCACACTGACTGATGTCAACGACAATCCACCTCGCTTCCCCCAGAGTAAGCTGCATTTAATAGTTGACTTGTGCTGTAAGAGTTAAGCAATCACCATCTGGTTTAATTTAGAGTAAATCTAGATTATGGGGCACACATAAACAAAAGGCTTATGTGCTGATTATTATTATTAAAGCAGTATATTAAATGTTAAAGCATTTTTTTTTTGTTAAGAAACAGTTACATGATGAAATATAACTGCAGTAAACCGGGAATTCCTCCCAGGAATATGGAGAAAAATAGTAGGTGGACTTGTAAGAGCATTAGAACAATGCTTTTGCTTTCCTTACCTTATGCTTAAATCCTACATGCTCTCCCACTGGAGAATAAAACAAGTTGTAATTCTAGATATGCAGAAATGTTTGAATTGAGGTATCTGCTTAAATATTTAATCATGAAGAATGTGGAAAAGAAATTACTCAAAGGGAATCAGACAGATTTGTACTTTTTCAGCTATAGAGCTACAATACAACATAGAAAATTTCCAAATTAAAGCAAATTACATTTAACTCTTTTTTGGGGTTTTTTACAGCTTTAGTGAAGGTTTTTATAATGCTTTTTGCCTTTTGATAATAACGCTGTCAAGCCTTTGTATCCTCAAACCAAAATGTAAAAATATTCTTGGTCTCTGTCTGATATGAAAATGTTAAACTATGTAACATTGAACTTGTAACAGTCAAGCATTTTAAATACATTTGAAGCCTTTTGCATAAATTGAAGTAGCAATATTTGCACGATGATTTAGATTTACTTAATACGTAAAGGATTTAGAGTATCCTCACCACACATTTTATACACTGTATAATTCTACTCAATCCAGTAGTTACTGATGCACTCACTCTTCTTGATCAAAATACCAGAATCAGCTTCAAATTATGCTCCTTATGGCAGAACTAGAGTACATAATTATGTTCAATTTTATATTGAAGTTAATATATATGTGTTCAGCTAAGATGTTTATCAGCATGTAATTTCATCACACTTGAAATAAAAAAAAGTCATGCACCATTGAGTAAGTAGAATTTGTGCATTTCTACAAAGGTCATATTCTGAACAGAATTTATTGTTAATTTATAATTTTTTTTCATTTTCCCACAATTTTTTAAGAAATATTTTTATTTTTTCCTTTTGTATATAGAAGATTATAGTATTTCCATTGTTGTGTAGGACAGGAATGCTGTATTACTCCTCTCTGGATACACTGAAGAAGACTATTCAAAGAGGTGTCATGTTCAAAGCCTTTCATGAAAAAAAAAAAAACAGTTAAACTTAAGTCAGCATAGAAGCTTCAAAAGTGCATATTTATACTTTTCTTTTTCTCTTTTTTCTTGTTTCCTGAGCAGTGTGGTAAATTAGAAGTTAGAATGATGGAATCAACTTTCCAGACCATTTTAACATGACTTATCTGGGATTCCAACACAATATTTGAGATAGAGAAGGATTTGATGTAGCATCTCTGCATTTTTCTTTAATGTCACTTTAAATCAGATGTGTCATTTGCTTTAAAGGAACTTAATTTTGCTCTCATGGGCTTTTGTTGTTGTTGTTTGATTTCTCTCTCTACTTTCTCTCTGTCAATTTCTTTGTTAGATATAAATGCACGTTTCATTGGAGATGAAAACTAAAACATTTATAAAGATGACATATTTTACTAGATATATGAAAGTAAAAATAGCTATTGACTTTTAAAAAAATATATATTTAACCTCAAAATGGAAATAATATTTTAATGATTCATGATTTTAACAGAGTTTAATGAGACTGCTGGAATTGAAACTGATTAAATTATACTTATTCTATTCCAATAATGTAAAACCCAGATGTATTAGGTTAATGAAACAATAATATTAATATCAGATTTATAAATTATCATGCTAAGTATTAGAATTCCCATTATGTTTCCACAGGACTCGGCATATTACAGCTATATGTTTCAATAAAATGTTTAATATCAGCTTATATGTCACCCACAAGAAACTCATATTAAAATTGGGGAAAATTTGACATAATGTATTGTATCATACATTCTAAAAAAATAAATATAGAAGAACCCTTAATTCCTCTGTTTTTTACATTATGAAACAAGGATTCTTCAGAATATTTTTCTCTTCTTAAAAATATACTAAAACCCACATAGATAACAGTGGTGATGAGATTGAAAACTTTTTCAAGGCGCTACAGAAAGGTCTTCAAAGACCTCAGACCTTGGATCTTTGTTTCAACTATAATATTTCCAGGTGTTCTCAGAAGTAAGGAGATGGTGTTGATCAGTGATAAATGGAAAATGTGATGTATTGACTTAGAAGCCTGAGTCTGAATGAAACTCAGTGCACCTGAATAATGGCAGCCCATGTATCCTGTGAGAGTATAACCTGTAGTTCTTTACAATATTTGCCCTTACATTATACGCCTATTCAAGAGTGAATGGGAAGAAGGGTAAATGGAAAAATGAGATTGGTTTTTTATTCTTTATGACTGATTGAAGTATTTGCAATCCCAAGTGTGTAGACTTTAATCCTCAAGCTGATTTTTGCTCTCCTTAGTATTTGGAAAAGTATTCCTTTCCTTGAACCTCCCATTTCTTTTCCTGACAGACAAATGAAAGGACATCATTCACTGGAGTAAATGCAAAGAGTAAACTACTTTCCTTGAGAAGAAAGAAATAAGATTGACAGCAGAGTTTTGCAAGGATGAGTCTACTTTGGTGTACTTTGTATTCTGATACAGTGTCCAAAGCTGCACTGCATCCCATACTTAGTCAATACATTAAATGTATTCAGTGACAAAAGGAATAAAATGAAGCATCTCATACTATGGTGGAGATTTCTAGAAATGGATAGGCTAGAAAAAAAATTATCTTTCAGATGATAAGTTTCTGGTTATTTTCCCTCTCTGTTTCCACTACCTTATTAGCAATTCATGATATGAGCTCTTACCATTTTGTAGACTAAATAATGACTTGGGTATTGTACTGGGAGTCAAAGTAGTGTCCACAAGGCATAGGGATATGGTTTCAAGCACTGAAAAAAAAATGTGGGGAGTAGTTGACACCTCATAAAAATAATTATAACATATAAATATTTTTTGGGAATAAAAAAAAAAGCAGTCTTTCACCATAGTCTCCTATAGTACTGCTTAAGTACTAAACTGGGGATCATTTTTCTTTTGCTTCTTTTTTTACCATTGGGTGATTAGAGAGAGATTCTCTACTAGTGAAGTTATACAGGTTTAGATATCGGAGAAAGGTAATGAAAATATAAGAGAAAATGTATGATAAAATTCTCAATTTAACGTCAAAATATGACTGAGCAAAAACAAACACATACAAATAGAATATGGGGTGTACATGGTCATAAAGTATTCATTCTTTTGCTACATGTCCATTTCATATTAAAATATGCTTAAGTAAAATTATATGAAGAAATTAAATATTTCAATATTTTTCATTCAATGTTTAATTGCAAACTAAACGTGAAAGTATTTATTTTTCAATTTTTGCATTTTTGCTTTTTTGGGTCTGTCAAATGGGAACATAATGACATAATAAAACAGAAAAAAAAAATCTATAGAAGCAGAAAAAATCTCTAATGACCAATAAATAATAGAGTTTTTTTTGTAGTAAGTGTCACTCTGTAGCTGGCTTGTAACACACCAACAATCCTCAAATGACTCATGCTTTCCTGAGTTACGATAAAATCACATTGCGAGTGACCTTCCCATATAGCCATGCCACTCTCTCCCCATGATTCTTCTTGATTGCACAAAACTAATATGCCCTTGATGGACTTTTCTGTACTACTTATTTGGACAATGTATTTATGTGTTGCTTTTTATGTAGCCTGTCCAGCTTTTTACTGTTGTGGTTGCTGCCCTTTACCATTCCCATTTTTCTGTTATTTCAAGCATATCTCTAAGTCCTTTAACTTAGGTACTCTCTAAGTAGAACAGAAAATCTTGGTAAACTTAACAAAGGCCATAGAAGAAAATGTTTTCCAAGAAAGATTTGATGAATTCACTTTCATCTTTGAAATGACAACTGTAGATGCATTAATTTGAAAATATTTTTTCTGAGAATTCTTCATAGCGCATTATGTCCCCCACGTGTTTTTGTAGCGTATGTTCCAACAGATGGGATCAAATATCTCAATGCTTATTTACAGTTTTCACACTAAGGCTAGGACATAGAATGCTAAAATATATGGTAAGGTACTTATTTCAATTTACTTCAGCATGCAGAATGACGATAGTTTTATTCTATGCATTTTATCAGCTGTATGACACTACCATAAAGGGATATAACTGAGATAAGAAAAGTAGCACAGACCAAGAACTGTAATATTCATAAGCCTATTTAAGTATGAATTAACTGCTTTAACAAGTATAGGCACAATTTCTGCTGGCAGATTTTTAGAACACCTCCCCCTGCATTAATGTGTTATTCAAATTTATTTAATATGATATCTTGCTATCTAAAAGCTGAAATGTCAGTCTGTTGCATAGAACTAGCCAGCAAAATCAAGGAATTCTATTCTTGTTATTGTTTCCAAGATAAAATACATGTTATATATATATCTCAAATATTGCCCTTAGATATTAAGGGGTAGAAAAGAAGAGTGAAACCTGGCAAGAACACAAGGCAGTCTTTCCAGATGATATTTCAGGAAGGAGAGAAAAAAGAGGACAAAAAACTTACAAGGAAAAGAAAGGCAAGAAGAGTGCAGATATAGTTGATTCTTCTCTGAGATAGATTAAAGGTCTTTCTCAACCCTACTTTCTATGAATTTTTTTTCTATTATTTTGTTTTTAGTCTTCTATATAAAACTTTCCTTTGGATAGTTCTCTACCTCATTTTTTGTCCATTGTCTCGGCATTAAATGGCAAGTTGTCTAGAATAAAAAAATACCCAAAATTATGTTATCATTTTTTGTGGCACACAGTGTTACTTCATGCATGTGTACCAGCTTGCAGGGGTCCTGAATGGCTCTTTGTCTCTTTGACAGGTACCATCCATCTCCGCATTCCTGAGTCCTCCCCAGTTGGGACGGCCATTGGCAGCGTTAAAGCCACAGATGCGGACACTGGAAAAAATGCAGAAGTAGAGTACAGAATTATAGATGGTGATGGGACTGATATGTTTGATATTGTGACACAGAAGGACACACAGGAAGGCATCATCACTGTGCGAAAGGTGCCTGTTAACAGCATTCACTAAATTATTTTGATGTCACAAGTGTTCACTGCTTACATTATGTGATAACATATGCTAATTGCTTAACATTTGCAAGCATCCCCCATCGGTGACTGAAAGGTACTATTTCCTTTTAAGATGAACTGGAAATAAAAGGTGGTG
The DNA here is from genome assembly GCF_027477595.1 of Haemorhous mexicanus. Classification (NCBI taxonomy): domain Eukaryota; kingdom Metazoa; phylum Chordata; class Aves; order Passeriformes; family Fringillidae; genus Haemorhous; species Haemorhous mexicanus. The sequence goes on from NC_082341.1 coordinate 76,903,043, forward strand.
ACCATATCTAAGATGCAGCATAGGTTCAAAGCATTGTTGTAGCAAAGTATGAAAAAATGGACCAGCCCCAATGTGTAAACACTAAATGTCTCTGTGATTTCAAATGCAGACTTCTTAAGTATTTCTATAACCTGTTTTCTTCAGCAAGCAATCAGCAGCTCACTCACTAATAAGAGACACAGATTCCTCCTCTGTGAGATTCTCATCTACTTGGGTAAGATGAGATCTGTGTGCCAGAACAAAGACATGAGTTGCAAACTATATGGTTTTGTTCCTGGTTCCAGTGTGTGAGAGGGCTGTCACACGAAGAGTGTGTCTGTAGTGAAGGTGTTGTTCCTGGTCCAGAGCCAGCTTTAGTTCTGCCCTCTGTCTTGCATTGTCAGAGCACTTTCAGATGCTTGCCTTCTAAGTCTATCTCGCAACCAGAAATGCCACTCTCCTACTCCTCAAAATTTTCCCTTCCAGAAGTCCCTTGGTCCTTGTCCTTGGGACTTTGAGATGAACCTCAAAGAGCTCAGGCACCATTTTTAAGATAAAACATTGTTTATATTAGCTTTCCAAACAAATGTCCTTAAGCATAAAATAATGAAATAAACAGTGATACAAAAGATACCTTCACATCTCTTGATAATGGCAACCAAGGAAAAGAGAAGTTCTGCAGAGTGTTCCTTTTTAATTTCTGTGTTTTATTGTGTTCATAGTCAGTGTAGTTGTTTATCTGGGGGAAAAAAAACTAAAAAAAACCAAAGTTTGAGGTCATATATTACTTCTTTTCCTAGTTTGTGAAGGCTTCTCTTGAGATGCTCTTTTCTTGCTTGCTTCAGATTTTCACACAATTACACTAAATCAATAGCATCTTGAAAAATGTCTAGTAGCTGAATCAAGCACAAGAAATTTCCTAAATTTTAATACAGCAGTTCCAAAAATGTCAAATACTAATGAACAAGATCTTCTGATTTTGTTATTAACAGTCTGACAGAATTTGCATTTTTCAGGATGCTCTCTCAGTCATGAATAAATAGTTTATTCAATACCACAGACAACAGCACTAACAAGCAAGGAAGGAGATGAGAATGCTGAGTTCATTGATTCATTAAAATAGTCTCTTTTTTTTGTTGTTATTTATCCACTTTGATTGTAATTTCTGTTTTCAGTGGTGAATAACTACAAATAGCTTGTGTTCCTTTACAAAGCCTGCAAGTTATTAAGTCTGAATTTATTATGTGCTGTAAAAGAACTTTTTCTAAACAAATTTTTCTATACAATTTCTCACAGACAAAATAATTGATTTTCCACAATTTCATATATTTGGGCAAGACTTTTCTTCATTACTGTGGATGTGCTGGAATGCCTGTATAATCCACAGGTTTCATATCCATGTTTTGCACTGTAGGTAGACAAGATGTCCAAATTGCATGTGAATGTTGTAGTAGCAAGTTTACATATTCATGGTGCACATTCTGCCAGATTAAACCAATTAGAATAAATCAGGACTAGCATGTCTTCTTTGCTTTCAGGATTGAAGCCAGTGTCCCTTAACAGCTGAACGATACACTTTACAGACACAGCAATAGCCTCAGATCTAGGTTAAATAGTTGTTTTTCTCATTTGTATTCACAGGTACTCTCCCATCTGCTCTGACTACTTTTTTAAAATAAGTCTGGGGCAGTGGGGAAACTCATTCTTTCTCATGCACTGGACTGCATCTTTCTGCTTTTGAATAGTTTATTTAAATATCTAACCTGTCACTTTGGCATCTTTAGTGAACATTAATTAATATTTAAAAGCAGCTAGGCAGAAAAAAATAAGCCATCAACCACCCATTTTGATGAATGAAAACCACCAGTTCTATATCTCTCTAAGAATCTGTGGGAGTTAATAAAGTCTTCTTTGTGTCAGAAAGGTAGATTTTCAGCTTGCTCATTTCCTTAGAATCATTAATTAGCTAACACTTTTGATCTATGACAGCTAGAAAAATTTGAAGGAATAGAATTATTTTCTATCCAAAATGATTTCTAATTATAACTGTGAACCGCTCCTCCTCCCATTTTAAAAAGGAACTGCTGACAAAAATGTCAAATATATTTTCAAAAAAAAAAAAACCCTTCTGATGTCGGATTCATTAAACTAAATGAAAAGGAACAAGATTAAACCCCACTGTTTCTCTAAATATAGAGAGCTTTGACACACACACCTTCCTCAAAAGACACCGAAAACATTCCTGATATTTAAGGCCCCCTATATAGGCTTGCCAATAAGAATACTTTGGTCATTTTGATTATCCAGGAGTTTACAGAATTTCCTATGAAACATTAGTGTTAAATACCTTATTTTGGAATGTTTGTATTTCCAGTCAGTATCTCAAGCTTTTTAAAAGCTTATATGATTGTTTCAAATCCATATTATTGTGAAACAGCTGCAAAATTCCCTGAATAATTGGTTAATTTGCACTGAAAATCTTTTTATCATTCATGCTGAGATAATTTAACCAATATACAGGAAAAGATACTTCTAAAAACAATGTAACTTCTTATTAGACAAAGTGACTCCTGTGGTGGGGAAAATATTAACTGTGTTGGTGTTCCCAGCATGCAGGGGTAGGTTCTGATAAGGCTTGAGCCCTCTTCAGTTTCCATTATGTACATAGGTCAACATCTGCCAATATGTAAATCTAATTTAATAAAATTTATCACAATTTTCATTTTTTAGCCACTGGACTATGAGACAAGACGACTTTATACTTTGAAAGTAGAAGCTGAAAATACCCATGTGGATCCCCGTTTCTATTACCTTGGGCCTTTCAAAGACACAATTATTGTGAAAATCTCTGTAGAAGATGTAGATGAACCTCCTGTTTTCAGCAGGTCTTCCTACCTTTTTGAGGTGCATGAAGATATTGAGTTGGGGACAATAATAGGAACTGTAATGGCACGAGATCCTGATTCTGCCTCAAGTCCAATAAGGTAATACTTCAGTGTCTTTTAACACATTATTTGCTAAAGAAATTAGAATAAAGAGTAATACAAAATTAATTTCACATAGAGGTTATTTCTATTATTTATTAGTGTCCCAGAGATAGACAGAATTGAGAATGGTGCTAGCTGTAAACCTACAAATATGCCAGGCAACAGCAATTTACTTGCACACAAGAGACACACAAAATATTTTCCAGTGCCACAATTCATAAAAACTTGATTTCAACTAGGTCCATCAGGATTGCTTTTTACTTCACACTGTGAAAAGCTTTTAGAGTGCTGATGAAACAAGTTCTAGTCTTCAATAAAACTAACATCATGTATGAAGTAAAATGAAATGCTTATCATATAAGCCAAATAGTCTTAAATATAATTTCTCTAGAAAATAGCACATTTTTGTTTTATTCTAGTTAAGAGTTATTAAAGTAAGCTAGTAATAAAAAAATCAAAAACATTTGAGTAAGTCTTTATTGCACTATCAGCAGTTTTTATTGGCTGTTCTAATTCCCTTTTTTTGGTTGTTTTTATGTTCATTTTGGTGTTGACTTGTTTATTGGGGTTTTATTTGTTTGCCTTTCATATTTATTGCAATTGTGTGTAGCGGATTGAGCAAACAACAGCCACCAAAACCATATAGATGCTATTTTCATATAACAGCATTTGTTTATTTGGCTCAATTTAGTTAAGTACTGCAAATGAAACCAGATGCACTTGATGAACAGTTTAGATCACCCATAAATTTTCATAGAAACATAAACATTTGCTTCTATTGTACTATACGAGTGTACTATTTAACTTTTCAAAAAATTTGGCCCAATTCTGACACACATTCTAAAAATCATTCTGTATTTGGCAAAATCCTACATTTAATTCCAAATCAAGAGCTCAATTCTAATTTGAAGGCAATGTTAAATATTAAAAAAAAAAAAAAAAAAAAAAAAAGAGGAAAGAGAGAAATTTTCTGATACTAGTTTGACACTACCATAGCACGTCCTTTAACATCTATGCATGAAAATTCTGCATGTGGACTTATTTTTATGCAAGTTTTTTTTATCTTGATCTCTAGTGAATTAATACATCCTAAACAGTAGAAGCTGAGCTTATAGCAATACTTTTGAAGAGCTTGTAAATTAGGTATCAGTGTCAGTCTGAAGAAACAGTATATCAAAGACCATTTTCCTTTCAGAATTAAATTATTTCTTTAATTATACATTGAAATTCTGATTTTTTAAAATAATTCTCCTATATTCTTGCAAAAGCTCCAGTTATCAAATATTACACTATTGTACCACATTCTTAAAATCCAAATTTTAATTCCTTGTCCTATGGAACTAACATTCAGAATTTTCAGAAGTATTTATAGAAACTAAATATATGTCTTTTCAAAACTAACCTTTGTGCTATAAAACATAAAACTTGTAGTGACTTGTGAAATATATGTTTCCTTTGACTTTTTATAATTTTGATGATACTTTTTTGTTTTGTTGTCATATTTAGGTTTTCTCTGGATCGTCACACTGACCTTGACAGGATATTTAACATTCATTCTGGAAATGGGTCCATCTATACGTCTAAGCCACTTGACCGTGAGATATCCCAATGGCACAATCTTAGTGTTATAGCAGCTGAGATTAGTAAGCTAATTTAGTTTTTCTTTTACCTTTCAGTTTTCCTTAGCCTGTAAAGTTACAGCTGAAACTTTGTGATGAAAACATCCCTCCTTTATTTTCCCCCTGTCCGTTTATACTAGATGTTCTGGAAAAATGAACTGGGGAGTAACTAGCAGCAGCTGTCTCCTCATTGCTCTTTTCATGACCTACCTCCATCACTGACCTTTAATGTCCAAATTACTTTAGAAATCTTAGCCAATTGAATTATAAGACTGGAGTAATTATTTTTATTCCTTTTCTTGGAGGACAATAGGATGATTTTGCTGATAAAATGGGCAAGATTAGCATAGTAATCCATGTTTTTGTCTCTATTATTTTCTTCACTTCCTTAAAAATGCTTTCATTATCTCTTCCTATGGTATCTACACCTACAGCTCTTAGAATCAATATATCTTACAAGTTCCATTCAGTTTCATCCCAAAGCTGTAGCATTTCTTGGACCATTTAAAACAACTGTCTGTAGATATTTTCATGTTAAGAGTTTAAAGAGAAGAGCAAATATCCTCCTAAACCTACTACATTACTGAGAATAGCTTTAATCAATGGACAGAACATTTTCTAAGGGACAAAGGTCTGATCTTTGAAATCAGCATCTAAGAATCACTTCCTCTCAAAGTCACTAATTTTTTTAGGGCTAATTCTGTATCAGTTTAAAAAAAAAAAAAAAAAAGGAAAAAATACTGACCAGCAGCGAAACGTGGCTGGCAAGAGCTACACTGTAGAGGACTAAATGGAACATTTAGTCAAATTAAACATTCTGGGTTTTAAAAAAAAAAAAAAAAAAGTAGGGCTTTTTTTCAAAAATCTTTTTTTTTCTGCTAAGTTTCTGATGAAACTTAGCATCCTTGTATGACAAGATCTTACTGCTAAACTTATCTCCTTCACAGGAAACTTAAGGCAAATTTGCATTGTGGGCATATCTGGAGTAGCTAGCATTCTCCACAGAGATATGTTAATTTTGGAGAAAGAAGTGAAGAGGGAGATTTAGATCTTTACATATTTTAAAACGCTACCTGTGAAGCATGACAGAATGAAAGCAGTGTTAGAATTGATTTGGAAAGTTAGTACAAATATACAGAAGTCTACGAAAAACTGAATCCTAAACCTGGAAATTTAAATAATTCAGGATGTTAAAAAAGATCCACATCATGCTCTTTAGCAAAGGTGTTACTGACAACAAGCCAGTGTAATTCCAGCTGCTCCTAAATGTCTTTTGTTTTATTTAAAGCAGAAGAAAAGGGGGGAAAATAAATAATTTGGAACAATCTCTTACTGTTGTTACTTATCCAGTTCTATTAATGTTTAAAAATCATACGCTGCTTAGCTGCCACGCAGCAGAATTCCAAGAAACATCTGCGCTTCTTACACCCAGGCATTATTTATTATTTTTGGTATGGCAACAAGATCAGCAAGTGAGAACAGGGACACTTGTATTCCTGAATTAACCTATACTAACAAAAGAGCACTCTAAATAATCATAGTATCTTGGCATTTGGTAAGGGGGAGGTTATTCTTGTTTCTGAACCTAAGGTCTGAAAATCTACATTCATATTTTTTAAGGCAATTTAAGCATTAAAAAAATCTTATTCTAATAAATTCTTTACCGAATGTTTTGGAGAAGTACTTTCATGTGTTTTGTTGGATTTTCTTTTGAGGAGCAAGAGAGAAAAGCCTGACTTGAAAATTTTTAAAAATATGTTTGCATGTCATAGACTAAATTAGCTCTATCCCAGCCAAAACCAAAACAATGCAAAAATTACGTCCTTGATATTTTTCTCTAAAACAAACTAGATATACAAAGAATTTTAAAATTAAAGATCAAAACCATGCAAAACCTTGAGCCCAACAAGTGATCAAATTTATTTATGCCCTCTAGTAGCGGGCATACTTTTCATATACAATATTTTTATTTATTATTAGCATTTGCTGCCCCCTATCTTCATGTACAATTTAATTGCTCACTAGATCCCAATACTTCATTTTTTTTTTTACTCTACAAAAATAATTTCCTTATTTTTCAGAAGGCCTGATTCTGGCTTATTACTGGTTTGTACACTAAATACTGACCAGATTCAAACTTCATCTTGCATGTGTATTGCTCATGAAATTTGGGAGAAAACAGAAAACTCTTAAAAAGAAAATAATCTCATGTTTCTTCTCTCTTCTACTGTCAGACAACCCCAAAGATACTACTCGTGTTCCTGTCTATGTAAGAATTTTGGATGTGAATGACAATGCCCCACAGTTTGCTGTATTCTACGACACTTTTGTCTGTGAAAATGCAAGAGCTGGACAGGTATGCCTTTGATAAACACTTCCCACTATCCAGTGTTTCTACAGAACTCAATTGTAGATCATTCCTACCTATTCCTTAAGAAAAATCACATCTAAATTAGATTTTGAAATGTTAAAGATGAAAGCAAAGAAGCTCTGTAAGTGAGGCTTACACTGAAATGTCAATATGTTACAAGCACATCAGTCTTTCCATCACCACTTTTCCTTACCTAACCTTGTACTGCTTTTAAATCCCAGTGAGATACATCCATAACATGGTCATGATTCACTTTGCCCTTAATTTCACAAAGTAGAACATTATATGCAACTAAAAAGTTTGATCTACATTTTTTAGTAATTCTCCAGTAGCAAAATTCAGATATATTTCAATCCATGATAACAGCGATTAAAACCAAAAATCTGTCACACTTTTTTTTTCAATTGTTAGATTCATCTTTCATTATCACACCAAAAATTTCTGTAAAGAAAACATACATTTTTTAAATGGTAACATAATATCTTCCTTTTCTTTTGCTTCTTCAAGGCTACACAACATGTACTTCAATTTAAGTGAAATGACTGTACTGCTTAATTCCTAATGTCCAATGGGCAGTCATTTATTAGAATTGTTTAATTTTTTTTCCTATTACACATCCCAGAGCATAATCAGCCAATAATAAAGCCTTTTAAATGGGAGCAGTAGTACCTCAGTGCAACCCTTTCAGTACATTTGAATAGAATGTGGTAGAAGTGCCAGCTTGTCTTAACAGTTGGAGTCCCATAGGTATTACATTCAGGTTGTGTTGCAAATTTCGCATTCAGGTTGCCATTCTTCCTCCCAAAGTGGCATCAGCTTGAACTTACAACAAGGAATTTGAGGCCCCAATTTATAGTGCATAAAATATCTGAAGGTACTGAGCAAGTGCATTTGTCTGCTGTGGCAGTCGCAAGAGAATTCAAGGTGTTAGATAAAGAGAAATCACTGGCTAAAAATGTAGAATTTTGGACAGCTGAAATGTCTACTCTAAATGCTAAAATAATGTTTTAATAATTTTCAATATGACATAAGGATTAAGACTTGTAGAAGAAGAACATTGAATTTTCCTCTCCCAGTTTCACAAAAAAACCATCCTGTGTTTAAAAAAAAAATAAAATTCATGAATCCACAAATTTTACTCATCTGAGGTTTCAGAATTTTTTCTGTGCAGGTTACTAGTTCTAGAGCACACACGAAATATTAAGAGAGCAGTTAAATTTCTATGTAAGTGTATTTTAAGGAACAGTTTTTTCTGGACTATCTAGACTATAAGGGTCAGTATAATTTAAAAGTAAATATAAAAGTGTTTTGACATTGCATTGTTTTATTGCTTACAATCAGAATAGGCTGTCAGTTTAAAAGTTGAATAAAATAGCACTAATAACTTATAACTAATAAATGAGATGCTAAATAAGTTTACACATCCACAAACGCTTATTTAAATTGTTATAGGGCTCAGTAGTGTCTTTATCAGAAAAAACCTGCCAAGGTTATTGAGAAGGCCATAAATATAAACATTTTTAAAGAAATCTGAGTTGCAAATGATTGCATAAAGAAAACAATTCACAGGAAGAGAAAAAATGTAATGCAGGATAACATGAATAATCTATTTGAATGTAATTATATTCTTCTTGTTTACTGGCAGCTCATAAATAAGACTTTTTATTTTTCAAATTCAGTCTGTCCTGAGAGAATGTAATCAATCCAAACAGAACATGGTTCTCTGAGCTTGATTCCTCCCACATTTCTGCTATTTTTCTTCCCTTTCAGGTTTTCATAATTACATTTGATCCATGAAATTTATATCTATTAGGTAACTGAAACTGATGATGCTTCATCAGTCACAGATTCTGTGGTATTCATTTCAGTATTTCCCATCTACTAAAGAAAGATATTATAATGAATATTATACTTTTCCATTTACTTACTAAATTTTATACATACATATATATAAACATGCACATACTATATATGATACCTAGGGAGGTGCACATAAATCCATGTAGACAAACAGACACATATGTGCAAATATACAGCAAGAGAGAAATGTGACTTTTGTAGTCTTAACGACTCAAAGGGCCTGTGATTGTTTTCCTGCTTGCTATTACTGCTATTTCAGATCGTACCATGAACTTACAAATTATGCAAATACCCTATCTCAAAAAGCTCAAGCTATACACAAGCAGCACCTCTGGCAGAATGCTATTTTGGTGGTTGCTGTTCTTTTGACCCACCCCCCCCCAAAAAATGAGGACAGTCTTGGTGTGATGGCATAAAGAGGACACAGGCATTCATGTGACCTACACAAGGCTGACTCAAAAGGAGTTCAGGGAAATAAAGCAGCAAAATGCTCAGACTGCTGCAGCCCTACAACCAAAGAAGTTCAGCTGTCCTCTGCCCCCAGGTGAGAAGAGCCAGGAGCTGGGCATCTGGACAGATGGAATCCCACTGGTTTTGTCAGCTCCCAGCTGTCACAGGTCTGGCAGCTCAGCTGCCAGCCTCCAAAGATCCTCTAATGTAAAAGATAAGAATCAGCTTAGAAAGCAGAAGTCAGCCCTGCTTTAGAGAGATCTTCCGTGGAAGCTGAGTATAACTTTTCTACATATTCATTTTCCTTATAGTAGATGTCAGAAGAGAGGCCCTTCTTCTCTATTTGTAAATGATCTGCCAAAAGAAAAGAAGGCAGGAGTTGACCTTGGTTTGCAGCCAAGTGCCCAACGAGCCACTTCCTTTCCCCTCAACAGTATAGGGGGAGAAAAGATGAAAAGAGAAAAAGAAAAACTTACAAATTACCATCACTGGCAAAACAGACTCAATTTGGGGAAAAGTAATTTAATAAGCTGTCCATTAAACATGGGGTAGGATCATGACAAACAGAGAGAGAAAGAAATAAAACAACTTCCCTTAATACCGCCCTTCTCCCCAGGTTCACCTTTCACCCCTTCACCACCGACTTTCTTTTCTCGGAAACCCCTTCCTCCTCACTCTTTTCCCTACCCCAGGGTGCAGTTCCCCATGGACTGCATTCCTCCAGAATAAATCTGCTGCCACATGGGATCGCGTTCAGCTCCGCAGGCACAGCCCAGCCCGGCCGGGCTCTCCCAGAGGCCGCAGGGCCATCCCTGCCGGGTCTGTCCCGCCCCGTCCCTGCTCCCGCTGTCCCCTCGGGGCTCGCAGCGCTGTTTCTCGCTCGCTTCCCCTGGCTCAGCCCTGGCTGCCGGGCAGCGTTTTGCCCTCCCTTGCCCAGGCTTTCCCCGGCGCTCAGGGGCTCAGCCGTACCCTGCGCTGGGGCCGCTGCAGCCGCCGGCACCGCCTGGGGCCGGCCCGGGCAGCGCCGGCACGGCCCCGGCACGGCCTTGGGACAGCCCCGGCACGGCCCCGGCACGGCCAGCGCTGGGACAGCCTCCCCTTTTTCAAGTCCACTGTGGTGTTTAAATGGCTTGTTATTATCTTGCTGTTCCCAGCCTTCATTTTACCTAATCCATACATCCCTTTTCACATGGTCAAATGTTATGTAAATAGGTCTAGCTCATAATGGATTCTCGTTCAAAGACATTTTAAAATATGAATCATGGGGTCTATATTCTTTTTTCTGATAAGTTAATTCAGTATAGATTATATAAACACACTAGGTTTCTTGAACCAATTATTTATATCCTGGTCTTCATGTTATCAGCTCATTTGACCCCTATAACAATCCTTATCAGGAAAAACAATATCCTTTTCTCACAGTAATCTTACTTAAACATGGCTTTTGGGATCTTCATATTTCTAGAAATGTCCTTGTTGTATCCACCAAGTGTCTTTCTAAAAACAGCTCAAATTCATATCTATTGAAAAACTAAAATCCCTGATGTTTTTTTCTAGATTTTAATTTTCCCTTCCTATTTTTCAGATAGGTCTATAAAAAAACAATGATAATGAAACCTCAGCAAATCAGTTGATTTTCAATAGCGTAACACCTGCAGCTGACCATATTCATGGTCTCAAGTTGTCAAGTAAAATAAACTAGTGGGTTTTTTTAATTTCATTTTGTAAATATCTATGAAAATTCATACGCTAATTGCTTACTAAATAATTAAAATATTCATTCTTCAAAAACAAATAATATCCCATGCTTGCAATATCAGTTTTATTCATATAGAAAATTATTGGAGGATTATGTAAGAAAACAGATTTAAAGACAAAACTCTTGTTGAAAAAGCAAGGAAGCTGCTATGTTAAAAGAAATCCCATCCTCGCCTCATCAAGATAGTTACTGCTGTTTTCTGGATGGACAACAGAGAAGTTGGGAGTTAGTCATGCGTTTTTTAAGGCAAACAGGAGTGCACTGCAGTTGTTGATGTGAAAGATGATCAGACCTGACAAAAGCTGTGATATGAAGAGAAATGGCTGTATTTGGAAGAACTGGAAGAGGAAAAACAAACAGGGTTTAACAAGTACACCACAGGGAAGGAATAGTGTTAAAAATTGGATGTAATTCCATGGTTGAAAGAGCAGTGCAATTTAAAATGATGGATAAGAAATGAAGAATAAAAATGATCTAGACTAAAGATAATCTATATTTGGAAGTTAAACTTAGGAACATAACTGAACCTCCAAGCATGCATGCACAAAAATCCAAACTTAAATTCACTTTATATGCCATAGTATGAAAGAAACTCCAGACTGAAATTAGGCAATAAAGTAAATAATAAAAATAAAAAAAATCATTTTGCTTGGGAAACAATATTTAGCCACTCTTAGGTATAGAAATTTCACTGAAAAAGCCACATATTCACTTGCCTGACAGGTAAAGAAGTACTGATAAAGGGGTTGCCATTACTGGCTCCAAAAATAGCCAAAATTTGTGGTAGGCATTGCAGAAAGCTCTGAGTCTGAGTATGGAACTGACCTGGTGCATCTTACTCTCAGAATTATGACACCTGATTCTCATCCCCCTCCAAACTTGTGCAACTCCAGGGTGTGCTACAATGTTTTACAAGAGTAGAAATATGTATAAAATATAACTGGAATTTTTAATCTCAGGAATCATGTTGGTGTGTTCTATAGTAATAAATAGAAAAATCATGTTTAAGAAAAAAATGCTTTAATGTTGAAATGTAATTTGAAACATTCACTTCCCTTTCAAAAAAATCGGCTTGAGAAAATGCTGTTTTTATCACAAAAAAAGAAAATTTCATGTGCATTACTGTCTTAGGTGTTGATTTGAATTTAAAATGATGAATCAAAGATGAAGTTTAAAAACTACCAGCTACAGCTAAAACTATTTTTGGCAAGTTTTGTCCACTATGTAGCTACAAAAATATAGGTGCATATGTACTATCACATGAAAAATACAGATGTTCTTTTTCAAAAAAACTTATATAAGACACTTGTTGAACATTTGTTTAGTTTTTATATTTTACAGAATAAATATTCTGTTTGTGTGAATGCTAAGTTATTCCAATGCTTTTCATCTTCTTTGATCAGACAGCTCTATCAAAAACCTAGGTGTATTTGGTCTTTTTGTTGTTGTTTGTTTGTTTGCTTGCTTTTTTTCCTGCAGCTTATTCAAACCATAAGTGCAGTAGACAAAGATGACCCCCTTGGTGGACAAAAATTTTTCTTCAGTTTAGCTGCCATTAACCCTAACTTCACTGTTCAGGATAACGAAGGTAAAATTCATGCCTGTTCCAAAGAAGAAGTCTTATCTTTTCTGTCTGGCTACATTCCTGAAATATATTTGCTTTTGATGTCTATCAATATGTAGAGAAGTTGTGAAGGTTGCTGCTATCAAGAATACTTTACCTGAATGGGGTTTAGGACTTCTATGCTTGTAGATACAAGTGTAGGTAAAGCAAAAATGTCATAAAAAAAATTATAAAGAAAATCACAAAAGTGTTGGCTTGGGGTAAGACACAGATGAAATACTTGACTACAAAAGAAGAAAGCTTTCAAAAATGCCTTTAGCTGACAAGTTGAGATTTTTCACTTGAGCCTTTTGTGACATCGTTCTGATTCCCTTGGCCTTCTGTTTTGCTTCTTTTGACCATTAATGAAAATAATGGTTCTGAGAGCTACTTTGGCTTTTCTTTTGATCCTTGCTCAATCTGTCTTTATCAGAGAAAATTTTCAGAAGCTTCTGTTCGGTGAAGTGAGACTATGAATTTTGGCTTTCATTATTAGTATGACTAATTGAGAGGACTCTAGATTACAGAAGACATAAATGAGAGGAGATGTGGTATCAGCCTTCAAATGTGTCAAAGGCATAAAGGCAAAGGGAATAATCCTCTGTTCCTGATGAATATTACAGGATGTAGTAGACTACAAACAACAGCAGAAAAAAAACTTCTAATGATAGGGAAAATGAAGTAATTAAATAAAATATTTTGCATACCTTATAAAATCCTTTGCAGTAGAGGTATTTAAAGATCTGTAAGACACTTAATTTTTGATGTTGAGTGAAAACAAATAATATTAACATACATAGAACCAGTGAAGGGAAACAAGAAAGAAAAACTTTGTGTTTCACATCTTGAAGTCTATGAAGAAATACATGATTTAATATTTTAAACAAAGGTTATATCTTGGTGACTAGGTCCTGAGTACAGAGAGGTATAGATCTTGATATTTACTTACTATCTTATTTTCTTTCAATTATTTTCTTTCTTTTTGCACATGGGTTCTTTTAGTTGTGCCTGAAGTTAGCTATCAAGATAGCTAACCACATAGTTCAGGCAACCCACAAATATGATGAAAATAAATTTTCCTTTTAGTGCACATTAAACCTGTATTTTCTGTCTTTTGGATGAAACAGGTATCAACTCTGGTGTTGGTTGCCACTCTAGCATTGTGGCTCTAACAGTAGAAGAAATAGTCTCTCTCTGTTATTCATTCCTTCTCTTCCTTCCCTTCCCTCTGGCCACTCTGTGGACAGCTTTTGGTGCTGAAGTGTCCTGCACACAACTATGATTTGTCTGCTACAGATACAGTTAGTAAGTTAACTTCTCAAAAATGTGCAGGAATACTTACCATCTTTCACATTTTCTGAATTCCTAAGACAATTTCTATCCAAAAAAAGCCCTACTTCATGTGCTAAGGTACATAATTCATTGTTCTAGAGTGTGTTGAAAGAGGTTTGGTTTAACAAATCTCATACTGAGTTGACAGCATTCCTGTGGGTGCTGTCACAGATGATCCATAGAAAGAATCTTCTAGAACAGAGTACTTGTTGAACTGCACAAAGTGGAAGGTTCTTTTTCCTTGGTTGGTTGCTGCATTTCAGGGTTTCAGCCCTGAACTGTAACTGTGTCACGCACTGCATGCATTAATCTATAAAACATTTTAAGCTTTGAGAAATCCTCTTTTCAAATCACACGCCAAAGTGGTGCAGAGGCACAGAGAAGCAGGCCAGATGTACCTAAAAACTTATAAATAGCTTTCTGATCAAATGAGAATGTTGTTAGAAAAACAGAGATATCACTCTGATATCAGGATCTATTTTGAAGTCATCTAAAACACGATAATTTGCATCTGCTATAAGTGATATGGTTTCTGTTTGTATAGCCTACAATGGTATCTTTTAATCAATCTAGATAACACTGCCAGGATTTTGACGAGGAGGAATGGCTTTAGCCGACACGAAATAAGCACTTACCTTCTCCCAGTGGTGATCTCGGACAACGACTACCCGATCCAGAGCAGCACGGGCACGCTGACCATCCGGGTGTGTGCCTGCGACAGCCGGGGGAACATGCAGTCCTGCAGCGCCGAGGCCCTGCTGCTCCCTGCCGGCCTCAGCACGGGGGCACTGGTGGCCATTCTCCTCTGCATCATTATCCTGCTAGGTAAGAAGAGAAACGCGTCCTCCCCTACCCAGGAACAAATATTCAAGGCCTGACTCATTTCACGAAATTACGCAGGTTGATAGAGTTAATGATCCTGGATTTTGCGAGAAGAATATAACTGCAGCTTAAAATAAAAAGGAAAAAACAAAGGCAAACCCTCGTTATCTGCTAATTTAACACTGTAAATAAGATTTTGAGTCCCAGACTGTTAAACTATCACTGTGCAACCAGAAGCTCATTTATGTTCTTCGTTAAGTTGCCCAAAAAAAGAAAGTTCAGAGAGGATGAACAGTATAATCAAAAATTGCTTTCATGTCTTTCATTTAAGTTTTTTGAGGAAAAGTCTTTTTTTCATTTAAATAACTACTAAAAATCAATATGCAGTATATATTTCACATATAAGAGTAAGCAGCAATTTTACTACATCAAAGCCCTGTCTATCCAGTGGTTTCAGTGCTGTAGTAAAAAAAAAGGAAAATTTTGTAAAACCTCCATTTTGTGGTTTTCAGAACAGCACTTAATGACCTATAATTCAACTCAAACCCACTTTTTAACAATATCCTTTGAGCTTGAAAAAGGAAAAATATCTTCAGAATAGACTGGCTATTTTAAAGCTCATTACAGCTACAGAAGGAGCATGCAGACAAGCTCATGGTCCTGTAAAGCAGAGCACACAATGTGTGCAAAATAGGTTTTTGATATACTCTATTGTGCTACCATTATACAGATAGAGGTGTTTATCCAGTTATCAAAAAAAATGAGTTGGTGAAATGTAGCTGAAATGTCGTTCTTGCACCCAGTGGATTTGCTGCTAAGAAATTGTTAAATAGAGATCTTTACCCATTCTTTGTTTCCCTCTTTAAGTTATAGTGGTGCTGTTTGCTGCTCTGAAGAGGCAACGAAAGAAGGAGCCTTTGATCCTCTCTAAAGAGGACATCAGAGACAACATTGTGAGTTACAATGACGAAGGCGGTGGAGAGGAAGACACACAAGCCTTTGATATCGGCACACTGAGGAATCCTGCGGCTATCGAGGATAAGAAGCTTCGGCGAGACATTCTCCCTGAAACGTTATTTGTGCCACGGAGGACTCCTTCGGCACCAGACAACACGGATGTCCGAGATTTCATTAACCAAAGGCTAAAAGAGCACGACACCGATCCCTCCGCGCCGCCGTATGACTCGCTCGCGACCTATGCCTATGAAGGAAACGATTCCATAGCTGAATCCTTGAGCTCCTTGGAGTCAGGTACTACTGAAGGAGACCAAAACTATGATTACCTCCGAGAGTGGGGCCCTCGGTTTAATAAGCTAGCTGAGATGTACGGTGGAGGAGAAAGTGATAAAGACACTTCTTAACCTACAGTAGGCTACTTTGTTCTTTTCCTTTGAGCGGAAGTAATTTTACAGACACCTTCTGCACTCAACAGTATTTAACATTCAGGAAAATTTTCCTGCCACTCAGCACAATGGTTTCCTTTTAAAATTTGTTTTAAACTTGTCCATTAATGTCATTCATTCTTTCTAGTAGGATGCCACTTGGAATATATACAACATTTTATTTAATCAAACTTCCAAGAGCCAAAGCTATGGAAATTCTGTGTTGTACATTTTAGTAAGTAAAATAAAAAATATCTTACCTTCAGAAATTTGAACAGGGTGATAATCCCTTAAGCAACCTCATGTACAAGCCGCTTCTGTTAGGTACATGTCCTATTCCTGCAAGTGCAGCTTTTAAGATGGCGAAGAAGAAAAAAATCCAATATGTCCTGTTCTGTACATTAAAATAAAACAAAATGTACACGTGGTGTTAATAAGTGTAATATGCAGCTGGTTTAAAAAAAAGTTTGTGCAACTTCATTTCATCAAATTCTATCTGCCAATGTTTTATATTTATATTTTTGTATTTATTTTTAAAAAATAAACCAGTTTTTACAACTATGTTAATGCTTGCCTGCTTGTTCCGGCCATGAGTTTCAAGCTATAAGAGATCATGGAATTTCTCCAGTGACATCACAACCAACTGATAATACTTCTGTGCTGAAGTATTCTCCATACATACAACACAGTCTGAAGTGCTTATGCTCACTGAGACAGGAGCAAGTTATACAATTACTTGCTTGCTCAAAAGTGCTACTTTCTACAGTTCAATGTTTGTGAGAATTATTTTGGTTTTATTTTTTAACTAAACTAATCATATTCTAGTCTAGAAAGATGAATTATTATCTTGTGTCACCTCGAATAGCCTTATTCTAAAACCATGCTGGCACAATATATTTATCCAAACACATAACATTAGTTTCAAAATCTCAGTTTATTTATTCTATAGTTCTCCATTTTGAATCATCATCAGACTTACATCATCAGAAGTGATCTTTAAGAGCAACAGATAAAGCGTAAAAGGATGCTCAATCCTTCCTAAGCTCTATTTTTCCAAAGACAAATCATTTGCTGACAAGCACTATGTGTTGTTTTTCAACCACTTTTAAAGCTGTCAATCTGAAGACTGAGAAAGTGTCACAAAAACTAACATCCCCTCCCCTCCATTTACTGAGTTTTCTCAAGTCTGGTAAAAAGAAACCTGAGCAACTAGTCAACTGTAACCAAAATTATACATTATCTATCCCAAAACAGAGTAGGTATGCAAAGACAATTTGGAATCCTCTTCTTTTCCCTTAATCTTTAGGTTACGCAAGTTTTGTACTAGACAAGCACTGAAGACAATTTTGAAATGCTTCCGAGATTAAATAATTCCAGAGCCAAAGCAGTACGTTAAAAGGTCTGTATTAGCTACTGTAAGAGAAAAACACCTGAGGGTTTATTCCTCCTCACTTTCTCTTAGCTAATTATTGGCATAACACCAAGAGATATTGGAAATATATTAGTCCTTTGAAAATTGGAATGCTGCATTCTCTTTTAGTTGAGTATTTATTCTCCTTAATGGGCTGATAAAACCCAGAGAATTTGAAAGCTGAATACACTACCATTAAGCAATCTATTTTGGTGCAATGGAGACCAAATTTTTTATTGACCTGATATCAAGTTAACTATTTGATCTATTAACAAACTGTGAATAATATGGATTTTTCTTCATTGCAATCAATAGTACTTTTATGAACTAAAGATTATTTATATTCCTTACTAGAATATGGATCTAAGAATATTAAGACATGTCTTACAAAGTCAGCATTACAAAGCTTTTTAAAAGTCTTACAGGTGATGCAAACAGTTTATCTTCTTTATGAACACTTCGTGAACAGGACCTAATTTTTTTCTTTCAAATCCCCATTAGTCCTTCAAGAGCATTCAATAAGAAGAAACAAACAAATAATATCCAGCCATTAACTATATAAATGGACAAAAGACAGTCTTCTAAAACAAATTTTGTCTACTGCAACACTGAGATCAGTGACATGCAATGTATTTAACTGAGTACATACTAGGACAGAAGATGAAATAGGCTGTAAAATATCTGGGTTCTTTACCTCTTTGCTAAAAAAAAAAATAAAGAAAAAAAAAAGAAAAAAGTGGTTGAACAGGTCCATACTTCTACATATAACACTGCTACATGTAACTCAGTAAAAATCTCTTGCTTGTTTCCAGGAGGAAAAAACAGATACACACAGCTCCTTCACTATTTATCTCTATCAGCAAACATCAAGACTCTATGACTTTGATTTGCATTACAGTACTAATTTCCAAATAATAACTATAAGGAAATATTTTTCTATCACTGTGTTGGAGGAAGTTATTTTATAACTGATCAGCAGAATCTGAATCTGGTGTTTAAAATTTAATCCTGTGCGTATTATTAAATAAAATATGAGTATACATTGTGAAAGTATATAACCACATATAAACATACTACTACATTATTATTTGTTGCCATATCCTTGCACATTTATTTCTCAGTACATTTTAGGAATCAAGGGCACTATTTCAATATCTTCTTACACCCTTAAAATAGTGAGGCATTGGAAAGTGAAACTCCTAGACAACTCCAAGTGGAAACATTGTCAAACAGGATATCTGCTTCCCAAGTAGTACTTGCTAAGTTTAGCCACATGAAATCTGATGAAAATGAACAAAACATACCAACATCTAGTAAACAAAATCATGCAAGTCTTTAGTCTGAATGAATTTTCTGAATGTTCTTAAGACAAAATTGCCACAGGACCACAGAAACAAAGAAACTGCATTAATATTGTGTTTCAGTTGGAACTTACAAGTTATTTACAAGACACCTTATGAATGCTTAAAAAGTGAGAAGCATATAAAAACAATTGTAGCCACTGGACATGCAATTGACAGTGAATTCTTAGACTCTGTTGCAAAAAAAAAAAAAAGTATATTTAAAGGGATTTTATGGAAGCAGACGTGCACAAGATCTTATGTTAGTGACAACAATGTAAAGGGTAGTATTTCATAGGGCCTTCAGGAAAGTGGTTGATAGCAGGAACAGTCTAAGGAGAGTAAAAAATACCCAGAGTACAAAACAAGCACTTAAACCAACAAAATCCTCACGTTGCAAAGATCAAGTAATATCCACCAGCTTCCATGTCTATATATGCAGTGGTTTTTCTCTCATTCACTCTTACAGAATATCATATTACCATCATTTCTCCTTCAATCATATGTAATAACATTTCCAGGCCAAACTATTATCAATTGCATTACTGTCTGTCGAGTTTACCCTTCATTCCTCTCACTCATTGTCCAGTGTGATTCTGTTGCCTTTGAGTTACATGCTCGTATTACTTCTTAAATGCTTCCTGTGCTACCTGTCACACGAAGTTGGAAGAAAGAGAAGCAATTTTGCTACATTATTTCCCTTCAAACTTGTTACTATAATTTGCTCCTACTGAGTAAACTACATAAATACTAGTTAATGGCTACAGGGCTGCTCATTATGCTAATAACAGAATATTCTGATTTGGAAGGGACTCACAAGAATCATCATGAATGATGGAGAAAATTAAACTCAATCATTTCTCCAGGTTGCTTCAGACTCGTTTGCCCTTATTCTATCAGAATTAAAATTTTTGACAGTGTTCCTCTAAGCTTATCCAATATTGAATAAAAAGCAAACACTCTTTTGGCCCATCACTAACTACTCAACATAAAAAAACAAAACAAAAAAAAAAAAAAAAAAACCAAAACAAAACAAAAGAAACATTACATGTTACACTTAGTAACATACATGTTATATAAGAATATAAAGAGTTTAGGTTTCCTTACTTCATGTCAAATAAGTTGAACTAGAGACCAGGAAATAAAAGTTACCAGAAGCCTTCAAACACTATGTTATCATTATCAGGCTCACTTGAACAGCACAGAAATCACTCAGCTGTAATCTGTTCATAGCAAGATGCACAAATAGATGTTCAATCTAAAACAATTTCACTTATTCACAACAATGTTATCTATTATGTTCAAAGCCATCCTATAAATAGTAAACATAAGGAGATAATTGGAAATACAAGGAGACATGTGAATACAACTTTTATTTTTCCAACAAAGTATTCTGGGCTTCTCTATTGTCTCTCCAGTTTTTCAGAGGCTTATTTAAACTATATTCTAATATGGTTAAGCTGGATGAAAAGTCACTTTCTACATGACAGAAGATACATGGGAATTCACAAATACAATAAGCCAGACAGAATTTTTAAAATTCTTTTGTTTTCCCTTCTTCACGGCTACCCTTCTTTCCATTTTAAAAGAATATAATCAACTATTAAATCAAAATGACAGTTTTTAAACCAATATTTTTTTCAGAATGTCAGTTTCTCTTGAGTCCGTCCCCCCCCCCCAAAAATCAAAAGAATCATTTAATATTTGACAAAATTCATTGTCTTTAAATTGATGTAAACCCTAGTCAACAAGGACAAACTGAAAATATATTTGAAAAGAAAAATGAAATATTCCTTTATTTTTTGACTACAAAGCAGAAATCATATATATTTTGAACTTATATTTGGCAAAAGAATTTTGTACATTTCCATTAATGTTTGTTAAATGGTATTTTGTTTGAATATTAAGTTTTGGAAGGTAAGCACTGTATAAATATTTTTGCACACATGTCTAGCTACTGTGTGTGGAAACTTATATCAAAACTTTTTGAGGGAAGGAGAACAAATTCTAATTTATTATATTCACTAGAATGTCAGAGGAATGTCAGTAGCTGAATCTAGAAAGTATCTTTTATGTTTCAAACAGGTAGCATGACTTGCAACTTTTCAGTCACAGAAAGTACAGAAAATACAAATTAAATAATCAGTAATACCTGAAAAGATTTGAAAGTCATTACACTTTGAAAAACTTTATTTACTGAGGAACTTCAGTGTATTTAACATAGGTGCATAAGAAATATCTCCATCATATTGCATGTTGCTACTGTTTGTCTCATCCTGCTCATTTCAGAATTATAAAACATTACAGAATCAATGAACTTTTTTTAATTTTGGCTGGTTTCTGGATAGTGCGGAATCCTTCTTGCTCACAAGGTCAAAAATTAAGATTTAACCACTGATAGGAATTTCATTTGCAAGCTATGAATCAATTACACTTCTTACATCTGAAGAGGAAGCTTCAGATTTCATAATCTGCTGAGCTTTCCAGAAGGTATTTGACAAGGTCTATCATCAACATTTCTAAAGAAATTAAGCTATAAAAATCTTCTCCTCAACAAAATACAGAAAAATTAATTAAATATTCAATAATCCTAATAGAGGATGGACAAAAGTTGAATTCTTCTAGATCTAAACTTTTGATCTAGAAACCTCAGTGTTAAGTAAATAAAGGAAATAATATGTTAAGAATTATTAGGAAAAGAAGAAAAAAATGCTATACTACTCACTGTCATGTCCTTATAGTGAAGGTTTTGTTGTTGTCATCAAAAGATCAGATCTTCCCTGAGACAAGGTATTCTCCATCTAAAAAAATAAAGAGGACAAGAGATGATCAAAGTCAGAAAATTATTTCTCTATAAAAAACAAAGCAGGCTGGGATATTCCAGCTGATAGGAAATAGATGTCTATGAAAACATGAATTACATACAATATCTAATATTCACTGTGTTTTTCAATAACAGAATCAGGAATTTTATAATAAAAAACAATTTACCAGGTTCAAAAAGAAAAAGAGGTTATTTTTCAGATACCAAACACACTTTAGACTGTGGATTTCCTTGCTGCAAGATTTTGTAGATGCCAGCTGCTTAAATGGATTACAAAACTGTTGAAGGAAATGTTTCAAAAGCCCCTCCACGTAATCCATCTAGATACCCCTCAATTTTACACTGCTGGTGATCATAGAAGAAACTGCTATATGTAATTATCACTACCTGCTTACCACACTCTTCCTAACCACCCACAGCTGGCCACCATCAAAAACAGGCTTTGATGACCTAGACTTTTGGATTTCTGTTACAATGATTAATATATTCTCATTTTTATGACCTTCCCTCTGTCTCCAGAAACAAATTCCACCATATAATTCTCAATGGATCAAAATTGCTTGACATTCTTTCAATATATCTCTAACTGTTTCTAAATTGTCATGCTAGAGAGTGTTTTAACATTATGCAGAAGACAAGTAGACCAGGAAAATGTTAGATAGCATTGACAGAAAAGCTCTCTTTTACCTTTACTCCACTAAACTCACCTTCCCTTCACTACAGTTGAACTTTAATATAAGTGGGGCCAGAATGTAAATTTCTTCAAAGAAAATTTAGTGGATACTTTTCTAAAACATGGCTGGCATAACAGCTAGCCAACACTAGGTTTAATGAGATGATATATAAATTGCAGTTTAAAATATTTCCCTCGACATGAAATTCCATCAGACATAGTCAAGGATATTATATTTAATTTAGCTGCCATAAGCATCACTTTATTTAGTAATGGAAGTTGGTAAACCTTGTTCGTAACTCAAGAGACTGCTGAAAACTATTATTGGCAGGAAATTGTTGCCCAACTTCTTTCTCTCCTCCAAATTATTCATGTTTGAGAAGTAGTTTTACTTACTACTCTTTATGTTACATTCAAAGAAAAATATAACCCAAAGAAAATACTATTTCTAACATCAATATTCCATATATATATATGTATATGTATATATACATACAAGTATGAATTAATGTTCTAGATAAACATATCACAACATAGATAAATGTGTATAAAATATTGATGCATGAAAAGGGAAAAAAACATGTTTCATTCCTATTAATAAGACACAGTTTTGGAAATGTCACAGTAACCTTTTTGAATGACACTCCCAGCAGAGAAACTTTAGGAAACTGCTCTGCACAATTATACCAAAGATATATAAACCTTCCTGCATCACCAGCTCAAAACAGTGACCTGAGCAGCCTTGGCACAAATGAGGCTGGATGACAGAAAAAAAGAATATCATTAGGGTTGTCTTCTGACCTTTAATTATATAATCTAAAAAACAGTCCTTGTAAAAAAGTGTTCCTTTGTAGCTAAGGCCTCAGTCTGGCCTTCTTCCATACCAGTGCACTTAGACAGAGAGAAAAATGTTCTTCTGTATTGCAAATTTCCATGTACTCCAAGTATTATGGCTACTCTTGTGCTCCCCTATTTTAGTTCTGCTTGCTCTATTTTCCTCAGTTCCACACTGGGTAAATTTGTTTTGGGAATAGTTAGAGGCTACTGTAAAATGACCATTTTCTGTGGAGATTTGCCTCATTTCATACAGAGATAGTAATTTGTAGTAAAAATATTCCAACAAAATACCACTTCCCAAGAAAGCAGTCTTCTATTTCTTCTTCTACTGGACAGTCTTAAAATAAAATAAATATCTAGAACCATAACCTATATAGTTTTGAATTTCTGAGTTCCAAGCTTGTGGCAAAACTGTCAGTCCTTCAAACCAAGAATTCACAGCTACATATCTCAGCTGGGAGGTATTTTCTTACTTTAGTAGTTATTCCTCAAGGCTTATTTGTAAAAGACATATAAATAAGCCTTTTAGACGGTGAGGATTTTTATTGTTCAATTAATTGTCAAACGCTGGTCTTCTATAGTGTCAAGAACAATAGAAGTGCCAAAACAAACAAACAAACAAAACAAACAAATCCCCCCAAAAAAACAAACAAAAAACAGTCAAAGCAAAGCAAAATACTTGATAGCCCCTTCTAAGGAGAATAAGGCAAATTAAATATTTGGCTACTCATTGGACAAAGTCAATAGTTACTTATGAAGTGCAGGCAAGCTTTTCTTCAGCAGAGAAAAAGAAACCTGACAAAACCACCACATGATTAAAACTCACCTATAACACACACATAAAATAAAGAAATACGCACAGCCTCAATAACAGTATTTTCGGAGTTGCCTTTACAGCTTTAATTTTGTTAACTAATAATAAGTTTGAGTATTATTTCCATTAGTATATGATAAAGTTAATCAGATTTTTCCTTACAAATTCAGTTATACCAGTACTGTAATGTGTAAGGAGCCATTTCATACATAAAATTTGAAAATGTGACTGGTCTAAGATTCCCTTGTAGTTTTATATAATTTAAAATGCAAGGCAAATTTGGGATTTTGTTTGTTTAGCATAAATAAGGGCCTGCCAGATTATTGTTTCCTGAAAAAAATAGAATCTTCTATTAATATTAGTAAAACTTCAGAGTTCTTATCAGTCATATAAGAAAATAGAAAAAATATACCTCAAACCTTCAACTATAAAACACTTTAAAAAAGGCCTTTTTATCAGCAGAGACATAAAAGCAAATTCTATTTCCCTAAAATTCCAGTTCATCGGGTAAAAACATGATTGAATAATAAATTGTAAATATTTTTAAAAGTAGATTTAGCAATCTTTTCAGTATTTATTCCTTTTGGATAACACATTAAGAAACCTTCAAAAAGAATATGACTTAGTGCTGTCATGTTTATTCACAGGCATGTTCTGAATAATACCATAGGCCTTACCCTTACTCTTAAGAACTGTCAGAATAAAATCAAATACTTAATGTGAAATTGCTCTTATAAAGTGCTTTAGTCTTCTACCTTTGGTTCAGTACACATTTTTGCCGATGTAAAACACGCTTGCAAACTGAAACTGGTTTTTGACTGAGACAGCATGCAAACAGTTCTGTGTATCTGCTTTCTAAATTCAAATCTTTGTAGTTCCAGAGCTACAAACCTGCCTGATTATGCTCGTTACAGAAGGATGCTATGTCTTTCAGCATCAAGTACATCATGTTACAAACCACACAAAGAATGCCTTAACACTGTTAAAATGAATGCCAGTAGGCTTCATTGAAGGTGCCTAACACCAGAATGGAGAGTAAGTTTGAATACCTGTGACTGAAAAACAGAGGAAACCTTTCTCAAACTTTTTATATAAGGAAAACCAAATCAACCTACAGAGCTTACAGGAATCGGCACAGTTAAGATTCAGCTTTGTAGCTATTTGTTAGGTCTGTCCATTTCAATGAAAACAAAATATTTCTGTGATTACATCCCTTAATTTAATTAATGTAAGTAAAAGCAATAGCAATCAACATTCGTATGTGCAGATAAAATCTCTTTAAGCCCACTGAAAATAACTACTCCTGGCCACTGTCAACTGTCTAAGCCAGTTAATGCACAATTATCTTACATAAGATATTAAAGTAAAATGTCAGGAGAGGGGAGCGGTCCAGTTTTTTTTACCACCCAAATGCTGTGAAATGAATTAACAGTAATTCATGCTGACACTGGAAGTTGAATACAAATTAATTTTTATTTTTAAAGTAGTGAAAGCTAAATAATGTTTTGGTCTTGGTGGGGTTTTTTTGCAGTGTTATTACAGGAAAAAAAGTATTAAAATAATGCAGCAATAAAATTTTCTTGTATAACTTGAAAAAATGGCCAATGTTTCCTTACTTCAGCTTTATTTCTTCCAGTGGATGTACCTCAGTCAGCTTCAGTTCAGTTCAGATAAGCACAAACGAGCCATTCACAGCCTAACTGAATATTTTTAGGCCATTGTCCCTGTTGGCACCTTGATATTCCTCTGCTGATGCTAAAGAAAGTAGAATCCTAAAGTAATAAGAAACTTTAATGTAATTTCAGCAGGATCCAGTTTGAGTTAGTCAGGACCATTTACTTTATGAATTCTGAGTGTTTCTTCACTTTCATAACTATAGTGGGATTTTTCATGCACAATCGAGGAAGTAGAACTTGCAAAGATAAAAACATATGAATAAATAAAACCTTCTATTAAAATAAATTTGTTTTGAGAAACCGGTATGTACTGGTAAAATCAGCTTGTTTATTCATTCTGATAGTCTACTTTTCCCTCATTAGTCCTTCAGTAAAGAAGAACAGTCACCGATTTTTAAAAAAGAAAAACAATGAGCTATTGATTTTTTAACTCTCTTCTGCATTAGAGCCTGGCATAAACTAAGCTGTGTACTGAGCATGAGGGGGATAACATTTGAAAAGAAGGTGTAGTAGATTCTACCACTATATCCTGGTGCAGTTCTGGAGAGAAGCACCATTCATTTCCTTTAAAGGCACCAGTTCCAGATGGATGAGGAGCCAAATGAGACCAGGGAAAAGATAATTTTAAGTCCAAAGTCTGTGACCCTTCCCTGATTCGTAAAAACAACTAAAAGCAATATAAAGATTTTTTTTTTTTTTTTTTTTTACTTACTACTTTCAGAAAACTAAGACCTAAAATTATCTATATCTCTGCTTGGCATTACTGTGACAGAAGATGACCCATATCTCTTCCTGTTATTACTATATTTCAGGGAAATTCCATTGTTAATATTTCACAATTAGTTTGACAATCAGATATATATGTTAATAGCAGAGCACAGCTATTACTTGATTCTAACATATTTGGTTACAGGTTCTTAACCAGAAGACTTACGAAGAATGGCAAGTATTATACAAACCTCCTCCATTTTTTTGATCTTTGCTGGTGCTTCTGCTGAAATGTATACATTTCAAAAGTATCACCTAAGCCATTCAGGAGGGATTCAAGATGCAGCCATCTAAAATATATTTTATACGACCAAATATTTCTAATGTCTCTGCAAGTTATCATCTGTTTTCTTGATGATATGCAAATATCAGCATATTTCAGTTATATCATCTTGAGTATACTAAAATAGAAAGACAACTATTCAGCAAGCAACAATGATATTTTTACAACATGAAAAAAAAAAAAGCTACTTAAAATTAGGTTTTTTGTTATTGCCAAGAGCTTGTATAAACTGAACTCCTGACTCCCATATTAACCGCACATTTTGCTTAATTAAGACATATTTTAAAATTGTACAGGAATAAAAGAAATCATTTTTCACAAGTATTAGTATATTTCATAACATTTTCACAATAAAGGTGTATCATCCCTCTCTGATGATAGCTCTGATTATGCTGCTCTGTTGAAACATATCTGACACTTTTCAGCACATCATTAGAGCTATCCATTTCACAAAGATGGAATAGCTCAAGAAACATGTCATGTAGATTTCTGACTACATAGGACATGCATATTATTATCTCACTAATGGATAGATAGGAAATGGCTCACAAAGTATAAATTAGAGCATTTGAAATTTCGTCTCTAGACAAACTCGTTTTACAAATACAAAATTAACCATTATTTGAATTAATGGCAATTAATCCTCATGACCAAGTGAACAACATCCCACATATAAAATTTTACTTCAACAATGTTTTGTGTGAGAAAAAAGTGAGTTACATTGATAATTAAAATATGTTATGTTCGCATATTCAAAAGTGTTATTGTATGTTTTATAAATTTAGTGAGGTTTTGCTTTAGGTTAATGCATCAGTACATAGTGAAACATTTTTAGTGCTTTTCAGTATAACTGATGTGCCTACTGAAAAAGAAGTAAAATCACAACAAAAGAAGTAAAATCACAACAAATCTGATGCTGTATATTTCGAAATGGAAAGCTTTTTTATTTTAATGGACAACAAATCCTCCTATTCCAATTTATGTGTCTGTCATCTGCCTTTCCCCATTTCCCACTCCCCCCCCCCTTCAGACATTATCTCTTTTCAACCGGACTGATGCTTCAAGCAGAGGCATATTATGCAAAAATGCTGCCAAACTGCTTTCACCTTACTGTTTTGGACTCAATCACATAATGATGGCCTAAACTGACCCTGCATGGAAGATTTATATTGCTGTAATAATTGTTTTTTCAACTCTATTATTTTAAGACTTTTATTTAGAGTATACTCAAGACTAGATGTCCTGTAGTAATGTTATCAATGCAAAATGTAAAACATTAGGAAGAATTAGAAAAAGGTGACTCCAGGTGTTTGTTTAGTGGTTTTACATACTAGAGAAATATCTGTTAGAATGATCTTCATTTTTTCTTTTTGTTGTTCATATTACATAATAGTAAAGAAATTACATATAGTAAAGAAATCTCATGTCCCAATCCCATGCTACAACTTTGAATGATGTTCTATTAGGAACCTCTCAATATATTTTACATAAATAGTATATATGGCAAAAATAATTGTGGCTCCACAGCATCTCTTCTGGGTTGAAGTCTCAGAACTGTTTTAGCTCTTTTTCAGCCAGCCATGTTATCCCACTCAAGACTTGGCTGCTCAGTCTTGGTTAGCCAAATCCAATGTCTGATGCCAGAGGCTATAACTATTCATTCTTTCATGTTAAGCCCTCGGGAAGGTTCATTTCATGTGTAAAGGACCTGTACTGTTTTTTTAAACAACAAAGTATGAAGATGCAATGGTGTTCAAAGCTTTTCTGAAGTCTTATTCCTTTCTCATTAAATGTGAAGCATTCTTTACTATGACACTTGCAGTATTAAAGTCGGGATATATTATTTCTCTAAGGAAGCTACATCAGCTTTTGCAGGCTATGGAACACATATTTTTCAGGTTCAGAAAAAATATAATTTTGTATAGCATCTCATCTTTTCTAAAATGCTTTCTAACTCATGGCAATAAAACACCTGATTTCGCCAACTCAGCTTCTGTCTTTATAACATTTACAGCAGTGAAACTGATCTAATTTGCCCCCATGCAAATTTTGAAAGAAAGCAAGCACATTTCAATTAATTTCTTTAGGTTTTTAACAGGAAATAATCAAATTTTGGCATACTTTTTTCAGATAAACCTTGAGTGTTGTTTTTTTTTCCTTAAAATATCCTTTGTTGACCAAATTCAAATTAGGGGGAAAATAGCCAGGAATTTTCTTTGAAAACCACTGATTGTTATTTCATTTAACCCTTCTGAAAAAGAGTTTCACACCTCATTTCTGCAGATGTTATACCTTCTGAACTGCTCCTTACTTTCATGCTAATTAGTTATTTCACACATTTTTCACAGGTCTTTATTTGTCAGGGACTGTGAGAGGGTATGCACTATAAAGTGAATGGCATAATCTTGTGAGGTAGGACTTCTCTATAAAAGTCAAAACCTGAATTCTGACTCTCTGGAACACCCACTGCTGTGCATGTTGTCATGCAGGGCTTGACTGTCTGCATGCTGTTTTCTTTCCTCTAGATAATTTCTGAGATTTTGGCTGAGAATTAGACAGTTGTGATCAACTGCATGTGGAATCTACCAACATACAGCGCTAGCATGGAGAAAAAAATGAAATGCACATATGAAATGTTTCCTAGAAACTTGTTTTTATCAGATCACAATACTTTTGTGAGAGATTTTGTTTAGCTTGTGATTAAACACATGTCTCCTAAATGTATGGACAAGGAATGCTGGTGACCAGAGGTCTCATATCTGTTATTCTGTGGGATTCACATTAACTTTTTTGCTCTATTGCCAAGGTGAGCGTGGAAAAACCTTTCCAGATAGGAATGTGAAAATTGGGTCATTGTTATTTACGCATAAAATATGTTCTGAGACACTAAACTGTAAACAGGTTTGGGGGGGTTTTTGTTGTAGGTTGTTTTTTTTTTTTTAAATGCAAACCAAAACAATAAAACGAGTATATGTTGCAACATATTGTTTGCAACTGACAAAGTTTGGAATAGAGATTTGGAAGATTTTAAGTAAACAAAACTTCATGACCTGGCTAGTGGGTAAAGGAAAAGTTGTGGATTTAGTCTACCTGGTGAATGAAGTTATCCATAGCTGGCTACCAGTCAAAAGTGGCATTCCCCAGGTCTCAGGATTGGGGCCAGTCAATGATCTGTCTGATGTGATCGAGCACATCCAGGCAGGACGGCACTAAATTGGTGGGACTGTTAATCTGCTGTGTAGTATATGATAGAGATAATTCATGCTTTGTAACTGTATAAAAATTATAAGATCCAACCATGCCTCTGACCCCCATGGCCAGAAGCAGGGCCTTCTTTCTATTCAAAGATTTCCGGGACTCGCCCAGATAAAATCATGACTATTAATGAATGAATGAGTCCTTCCTGGGCAATCAGCCGCCATTTCCCAGGAATGTCAAGAACATTCAAGGAACTGCACCTGGAAGAGATTACATCAAGGAACAGTGACGTCCTGGCTACAATTGAAAAGAAGACCATTTTGAGGAGCCCAGACAGCCATCCAAACCTATGGACTGACTTTTGTACTGGACTGAATCTGTATAGTTCCCATTATACATATGTAGGGACTTACAAAAATCTTAGGTCATTTCTGCTCCAGGCAGAATAAACTGTATATAAGCTGGCTACCTGGAGCAGTTGGGGTGACACTCTGAGCAGATGCTGACACTACGTTGGTCTGACCCAGGGTTCACCCAGCATCAAAATCCGGGGTAGACGCTGTCTTGGCTGTGGCGATTTCATAATATTCTATCTGGTTGTCGATCTAATAAATTTATAAATTTTTTTTTTATAAATTTGGCTGCTGATTTGATCATTTACAACATGCTGTAAGGTAGGAGGGCTTTCCAGAGGGATATGGACACACGGGATTCACGGGCCAAGGCCAATTGTATGTAGCTCAATAAGGAAAGTGCCGGGTCCAACACTTGATTCACAATGACCCCATGAAACACTACAGGCTGTGAGCAGAGTGTCTGAAAAGTGGCCCAGCAGAAGAGAATCTCGGGGTGCTGGTCAACAGCTGGCTGAACATGATCCAGCAAGTTCCCAGGTGGCCAGGAAGGCCAATAGCATCCTGGCCTGTGTCAGCAGCAATGTGGCCAGCAGCACCAGGGCAGTGATTATCCCCATGTACTCAGCACTGCTAAAGCTGCATCTCAAGTCCTATGTCCAGTTCTGGGTCCTTCACAAAGAAAGACATTGAGGTGCTGGAGCATGTCCAGAGAAGAGCAATGGAGGCGATGAAGGGTCTGGAGACGAAGTCCTATGAGGAGCAGCTGAGGGAGCTGAGATTGCTCAGCCTGGAGTAAAAGAAGCTCAGGAGAGACCCTGCCACTCTCTACAACTACCTGAAAGGAGGCCATAGCCAGGTGGGAGTTGCCATTTTTCAGTTGCAGCTAGGAACAGGACAAGAGTAAAAGATCCCAAGATGTGACAGGGGGAGGTTCAGTTTAGACATCAGGAAGAATTTCTTCAGTGAAAGGGTGGCTAAGCATTGGAACAGGCTTCCTGGGGAAGTGGTAGAGCCACCATCAAGGGAGGTGTTCAAGACATTCATTGTGGTTCAGCTGACATTACGGTGTTCAGTCAAAGGTCGAACTCAGTGATCCTGGAGGTCTTTTCTAAACTTAAGGGTTCTATGATTCTATGATTTGTTTTTTGTAATATGGAAAAAATGCTCCATCTTTCTTGATTTTTTTTCTGGGTTTTATTACTGAATAAAAAGTCATTGATCACTCTTGATATAAAGATACCTTCTACGAGTATGAAACATAGGTAACTCAGTAATTAAACTGACCGGGTTCAACCTGGTTTTCTTCAAACTCTTCAAGTTCCAGCTGTGAGTCCTGTCTCTCCAGCCATTCTTTTCACATCATTCTGCTTTTCCAACTGTGAGCAGTCTTTCAGCAGGGAGGGGTAGAATTGTACTTACCTACTTATGGCTAGAAGTAATGGAAAACTGCCATATGGTGATGGTATTCCCGTTAGCTATGGCAAGTTAATGTGCATGTGCCACTTCACACATGCATTTTGCATAGATTAAAAAATAAATTATGGTGATAACTTGCAACTCTCCCAAGTATCTCTTCAGCAATTACAAGAATTGTCTTAGCTCATTTTCAGCTGACAACATCTTACTCAAGGGTCCTAGAGACAATCCCAACATTCCCTATGAATTTTCTTAGCTCATTATGCACTGCTTCTATTGTCAATTTTGTCAGCTTTTGTGTTTACCCTTGGAAAGTACCTCTTAATGAGAGGCATACAAGAAGTATCCTCAAAATTGTCCAAATGCCAACTTAACACACTTAAAAATGTGAAATAAAGCATTATTAGATGTCTAAAACTTAGAAATAATGTGTCAGTCTAAAGCCTTTTGGATGGATGATGGGCATTATTATATTGGCTGATTTTTTACTTTTTCCTTATATACAGGCACCTCTGTATAAATATATATATATTTATATTTACATATATATCATTTTTTCACTAGCTAACAACTATGTCAGGCAGCTTTACATGATGGGTGATAAACACTTTTTTTTTGGTACATTCTTTGTTGCATCCCTTTGACAAATGAATAACTGGACCAGAAGAGTCCTTAAGGTGGTGAATTAAAGCACACAGATCCAGCTACCACAATAAGACTGTTCTCTTAAATACTTTGCCACGTCTTTTATTTAAACAATGCAAACAATGCTTTTACTCATCATGTGGAACCCTGGCTTGGAACCCAAGCATATTCTTGTTTGGATTTTGGATAGGAATAGCTTCTACTCCTCTTTTTCCCCTTAACATGTCTGTTTTTAGTCTTACTCTGGAGGAGATGGCCAGACACAAATGGAAATCAGAACTCTGAAAAACAATGGAAATTAGTTGTGGGTTTTTGGGGTTTTTTTTTAAGTTTTGGTTTGTTGGGTTTTTTGTTTGTTTGTTTTAACACAGACCTTATAATTTGAGTATATTATGATTTAATTTATTCAGATTGCACAGATGGAAGTAAAAAATACTTTTTTTGTGTGTTAAATGAGTCCAAATGAGTTTGTGAAGACATTAATCTTTCAGGAGAATAACAGTGATAATGAACTTAGGAAATATGTCAATATAAATATCTTAATTGTGTTATCAAGACAGGCAAGGTACTGAATTATTTGGTGTGTGGTTTTCTTCTGTCTGATGAAATCATAGATGTATTTATGAGAGCCTTTTAAACTCACAGGTAGAACAAACGAAAAGTCTAAACCACACCACAAATGTTTATTTATGTAAGACTATTGAAATCATTGCCTAGCAAACAGGGAAATGGATTATGGCTCAAATATAGAGGTGAGTCCTTTTAGTAGCTTCCTGACACCAAAACCAGAGGTTTTATTCTTCACAAGGTTCTTTTGTGCATTTCCTTAAATTCTGCAACATTCTACAACCTACATGGCAACTCCTACATGCCAACTCTGACACTTGAACCCAAGTATTGAGGAATGGAACAAACAGAGAGTAAATTAATTGCAGCAACCCTGCAGAACCTTTTCTTTCCTATTTGTGTCAGAAAAAAATCATAGGATCAACAGAACAATTGGAAAGGTAGCAAGTAGAAGCAAACATGCTCAGCTTTTGTTTGTTGGAAGGTAACTTTAATGGCTGCAAGCTTCTGTCTGAGAACAGTTATATGAAGATTAAGATGAACTCAGGATCTGATCTGGTAGCTCACATAAGATGTAATGCAATGCAAAAATACCCAGTTAATGTTTGAGATGTGTATAATAGAAAGAGACTTACTTGGAGGAGAAGCTGACTTTACAACAAGAATCTCAAAATTAGTCTTGAGCTTGATGTGTGTTTTTGAGTATTTTTCTTTCTTAGTGTAGGTAAAGCAAGTGTAGGTAAAGCAAAACTTTGAAGAAATATTTAAGCATGAAGAAACTAGGTGAATTGAAATTACAACAAAAAAGGTGGCGGACAGGATTAGGATGCTCTGACTTAGACTAAGGTCCATCACAAGAATTAAGAGAAATTTTTGGATGGTTAATCTATCTCCATCAACCGTTAGAAAACAAGCCATTACCCATTTTAAGTCTGGCAGGGAAAACTTTCATTTTGCTATGTGGAAAAGTAGCACACGTTAGCTATTTGGATGCAATTTATTTTAAGCATCGCTTAATGAACAGCTATATTCTATTTTAAACTCTGTTTTTATATATGTGCATTCACAATATTTCAGGTTTGTATGTTTGTATGTACAAAATGTACAAGAGAAATTCAAATACTCTGCTGTATATAACATTTATACTTTTTGTGTTGATGGCATGATTCCTTTAGAGGCTACTATTTCTGGTCTAATGCACTTTCCACTCCACTGACTGCAGGTCTTTACTAAACCATACCATTCCTTCCCATGCAGTGTAGATCCAAGAGTAGCAATGAGATTGTTATATGGCAAAGAACCTTCAGTTTTTGCTTAATTCCAGTCGTTTAAAATCAGAACCACCTAAATATTCCCTTGAAGCATTAATCTGAATATGAACAGTATATGTAGCTAGAACAATCAAAAGAGTTTTGAATTTTCATACGATTAATACACACTGTTTGAATAAGAAGGAATTCTGGTTTCCCTATTAAATAGACGTAATTTTTAAAGGAATTTGATACTTTTGTTTCCAAATCTTTACTTGCTTGAAGCTAAGAGTGCCAGAGTATACCTTTATCAGGCTATTCTCTGAAAGGTTATCATATGATATGATTTTTGTTTACCCTTGAGTTACTACATATCAGGATTAATTCTGCTAAAGCTTAAAAAAAAAAAAAAAGGATCAAAAGAGTAGTATAAACATGTTGCAAGGGAAATCAGTTTCTTGTTTCTCTCAGTTTTTTCTATGTGTTTCATTCTTGTGAACTAAATCCTGAATTTTTTCTTCACTAAGATTTTTCTACCATTGTACAAAGCAATTTCTAGAGCTGCAAGTCTGAATATTTCTCTTGACTTATAATTTTCTGCAATAAGTGCATATTGTTATGACCAACAAACAAATAAATAAAAGGAGGACTACAGAACTTGTCATTTGATTTTCAAGTCCCATTTAAAGGAAAAAAGAGTGTTAAAATCAGACTCTAGATTAATCCATCTTCAGTTTTCCAATGTTATTGAGAATTGAAAAAGTTGGCAAATTTATTGTGTGTCTATGAACAAACACATTTAGAAACAAGAAATTGTACTAGAAGAACAAAATAAATATACAACCTTCACAAGGGGTCAGAACACTGTTCTAACCCATGAAGATCAAATCACATCAAATAATATTTTGCCAGGCCCCAAGCAGAATAATATTGACCTAGAATTGATATGAACAAGGCCACAGCTTTTCATCTGGCAAAAGCCTGGGAAATACCACACACTTGCATTTTTTATTGTGAATAATAATGAAATGGAGCAAACAGTCAAACAAGCCAAATATAAAAACATCACTAACATTTGAGTTTTCATGTGCCTTATTTCAAGCTATGTTTTTCACTTTGACACATGGTAGTTAAGGAAAGGTTTCCATGTACTTTGGCCCCTTCAATATATTAGAAGGAAGAGACTGCAAAAGAATGCATTAAAATACTAAATGGATTATCCAGGAAATGAAAAGCTTTTGTTGTAAACCTAACTCAGTAAATACAACCCCTCTCACATGCCTGTTCTTCACAAGAAAAACATCAAGCAGTAAGTGAAAAAGAACAATTATTTTAAGAAGTGCTTGATGATCAATAGAAGAGAAAGAAAGAAAGAAAGAAAGAAAGAAAGAAAGAAAGAAAGAAAGAAAGAAAGAAAGAAAGAAAGAAAGAAAGAAAGAAATACCTCTCGCTTTTCATTTATGACATAGGGTAGAAATATGACAGTTCCTGCACAAATGAGAGTTCTCCATGTTTTTCCACCCTTCCAGAGACATTTACTTTAAAGTCATAATTTTTCCTCTCTTTCTGCCTCCATTCTACATTCTCTTCACCAGCAAGGAGAGAAGGAGCAAGCTCACAGAATTGATTAGTCTGCCACATGTTCATGGGGTAGCTCCAGGTGACATTACACACACTGTAGGAATACAGATATCTTAAGGCAGTTCTGCACCAGTTCTGTCACAATAAGATAAATGTAACAGTACTGCCCCTAGGGCTTGTACGTATTTCATGGTACCTGAATGATTAATATCAGTTGATTAGCTAGCACAAAACATTCTAAGTAAAATGTGAGAGAAAAAGTAGGCTAAGCTTGTACCTTACTTAGGATCATCTCAGCTTCTCTTTAAAATTAGATTCATTTATTATCTTCTAAGGAAGTTTCTGCAACTATCCATTCATAGAATCTCCACTATCCCTTGTCTGACAAAAATATAATTCACACAGTATGCCAGCGTCAGAATATTAGTATATATGAGTGGGAAGATTACAGCTTCCTTAGTATTATTACAAAAATTCATATTTTAGATTAAAAATCAAATATTCACTGACCTAATCTCCTCAGTACTGTCAGGTAGTTCTCAGTTGCCTGCAAGCACTTTTCAATACATCTTTATATTCTGTCAACCTGTAGAAGTATGAAGTCAGGACAAAATATTACTTATTCTTCCACTGTGTGGGATATACTTTTCCACTTATCACCACTTCAGTGCATTTTCAAAAACTTTACATCAAGGAAATCTTTGAATTGACAGTCCACGTGCAAAACTGCCTGTACAGAAGATGTTGGATATGTAACAGCTACTAAAGTTATGCTAATTGCAGGACACCTGAACAGGTGCCAGTCTTCTTAGCAGCCATCTCTTAGGGGAAGGACTGTCCATGGCCAAACCTCCCTGCTGCTTCAGGAAGGTTATATGTTACATTGGCTTCTGGATAAGCATCACTGGAGGGCTATCCAAACTGGTAAAATATGGCATGTTATCCATAAAAATTTCCACCAATCAACAAAATTTGGCTATGTAGAGCACTTCTCTCTGCTGGATATTTTGGGCTTGCCTAGCTTGGAGAAAAGGAAGCTGACGACTGACATCAATTATCTACATTTTCCTGAGGAAGGGAAGTAGAGAGAAAGAAAGGAACTGATTTCTTCTCCCTGATCGGGTGTGGAGGGAAAAAAAAAAGATGCACTAGGGGATATTTAGACTGGACTTTATAAAGCATTTCTTTACCATGAGGGCAGTCAAACACTTAAATACTTTCTAGAGATGTGGTTGATGCACCAAGCCTATCTATGTTTAAGAGGCATGTGGACACTGTCCTCAATAACATGGTTTAGCCTATGGTCAGTCCTGAAGTGGTCAGGTACTTTGACTAGATGATCATTGTAGGTTCCTTTCAAATGGGATAATCCATTCTATTCCAGTATTCCAGCTTTCACATTCCATATTTCCTTTCATGTTTTCTTTTATTGGTAAAATCTAAAAAAGATTCAAAAAATAGGTCTTTACGCTATGTAAAGTTAAGATATTACAAGTACCTTCATGTCTGTGAAATATTTTTGGGTACTGGATGTGCAGTTTTGAGAATCACCTTCTTTAAGGGGTAGAGGGACATGCTGCTTTGAAGACTCTTAGCATCTACTGCTCTGAGTCATGCTGGAGCACACTTGGCATCTTACATAGATGGGCAAGGGGCTCACGGAGCAATGGGAACCAACAGGGAAATACTGCTGAAATACCTCAAAGGAATTAAGACGCATTCCTCTAAGAAGGTGACAGCTGAAGTGCCCCCAGAGTTACACACGCAGCATCGTCAGCAAACAGGAGCTGGAAACCACCGTGCTGCTGGAAAGCTGCAATCTAGTTACCATAATTGAAACTTGATGGTATGAATACAAAGCTGAGAGTCTGGCTACTAGTGGCTGCAGGCTGTTTAGAAGGGATAGGAAAGGAAGGGAAGGTGGAGGGGCTGTCCTCTACATCCAGAAATGAACAGAAATACAAAAAACTGTCTCAGAAGAACAGCCATGAGCAGATTGAAAGCTTGTGAGGAAGAACTAGAGACTGAGGCAAGAAAGGGAACATTGTTGTTTGTGTCTACTAAAGGTCACAAAAAGCCAATTAACAAGGCCTTCTTGCTCCAGCTGTGGGAGGCGTCACATTTGCAGCCTCTTGTCCTGGTGAGGAACTTCAACCATTCTGACATCTGCTGGGAAAATAGCACAATAAGCTGTAGGCAATCCGAGAGATTCCTGAAGTGAATTGAAGATAACTTCTTATGCCAGGTAGTAGACTACCCTACAAGAGTGGATGCAATACTGGACCTGATGGCCACCAATGCAAGTGAGTTGATCAATGATTTGTGGGTGATCTTGAGCTGCAATGATCATGCACTTGTGGTGTTCATAGACCTGTGGGTTATAGGGTGGGCAAAGGGTAAAGTCAGGACCCTGAATTTTAGGAAAGCAGACTTCCAGCTGTTCAAAGAGTTCATAGAGTTAGTCAATAGGACTCCTAGGGAAACTGCCTGAGAGACTAGAAAGAAGAGCAGGAGAAGGCAGATATTTAAGGATCCTTTCCATAGTGTGAAGAGCCCTTGATGCCCCTGTGCAGGAAATTTGAAAAGGAAGGTAAAACGTTGGCATGGCTGAATAAAGCCAGGAAGTTCAAGGCACAGCTAGAGCTCAGGAAAGGATATCACCACCACCACCACCACCACCACCACTACTACTACTACTACTAATAATAATAATAAACAAAAGGATTCTAGAGGTATGTCAGCCAGAAAATGAAGGTCAAAGACAATCGACAAGGAGAAGAGTGAAGTACTTAACAACACTTTTGCCTCAGTCTTCATTGGCAACCTCTCTTCCCACATCTAATGAGCAGAAGGACCTCAAGGCAAGGACTGGAGAAGCTAAGGCATTTAAAAGACATTCAGACGTGACACCCAGGGACATGATTTAGTGGTGGACATGTCAGTACTGGCTTAACTGTTTAGCATGAAGATCTTTTCCAACCTTTTCCAACCTAAACAAATCTATTTATTAAGAAATTTTGTCACTGATGAAGAAATCTAGATGTGAAGAATATGTACCTAAATATAGCATGGATCTTTATACATGGAGCTTTTAAATTTTGTTGGATAGTAGGAATTCTTTCAAACTGTTCTTCATTTTACATAAAAATGTGTCTACTATATTTATGGAACAAAATTTTTCTTTTATTTGTACATTGTAGTAATTATACTATATATATATAATATATACATATCATATGAATGTAAGAACTAGATGCTAGGACTCTATATTACCATGGCATTTTTGTGCATTATTCTTAATATTAAAATATTTTCGTTATTATGGACATATTAATTATATACCTATAATAGAAAAAATCTTTTAAATTATTATCACAATATTAATAATATATTTACAAAATTTCTGTAATGGTTACTGCATTTAAATAAAATATATATGTCCTAGGGTGACCAAGACAATATAGAAGATGTTTAAATGATGGAAAGGTAGTATGAACTTTTCTGACTACATAATAGGTTGTTCCAATGAACACTGTATAGCATAGCATAGAGATGTTAGTGATTATGTATAATAAATGAGAGCCATACAGCATTCTTATAGTTGTTGAATATTTGTACTACAAGATTGCTTAGGTTATGAATTTTTAAAGAATTTTTTTCATGCATGTTTTATTCATAATAACAAGAAAATAATTTAACATTTTCTCCAGTCTCAAATACAGTTCTAACTTCTTTTCTATAAAAAAGTAATATGATAGAATATACCTTTAATTTAAAAAAAGGCAAAGTAAAGAAATCAGGCTTTAAATAAAAATAAAAAAACAACAAGGGAAAAAGCAGTCTTTTGTGGGAATCTGGGGCACAGGGAATATTTATCTGTCTGCTCTGAGGGCTTCTGACCCCCTCTGAGAAACATTGGCTTTAACCTTCACCCATGGAGAGGGCTTCTAAGACCTTGAGATAGACTAGAGTCTACCAAAGTGTGAAATAGATAATAGAGAGTAGTATAGTATGTCACTTGGTTTTGGGATTTTTAGTATGGCATAGATAAGAAGAAAGATGGAGGAATTTGGGTGTAGTACTCTTTTTCTTCATCTACTCCATTTTCTTCAGTGTTGGTGGCACAGGGTGATTGGTCAAAGAAAGCTCAGTGCAAAGGTTATGTGGACAGTCAAGGTATGAGTCATTGGTAGGTAAGTAGAAATAATGTATCTTGAAAGAATTAATTGGATGAGACAACTTTAAAAGACCTTGAAACTATACATTTTGGGGCCATTTTGCTGTGCTTTTGCAGCGCGCTGAGCCTGGTGTGGACAGCGTGCAAAACTTAAGATAACAATAAACAAGAAGCTGAAGACTGAAAAAGTCTTTTTCCTGGCACAGAACTGCTACAGGAGAGTTTTCCCCATCCAGGGAGCCCCCAGAAGGGCCCAATGTAAAACAAACATCCATAACTAACACCCTAACAGGCTTTTAAAAACAAGACTCAAGGAGAGCAATGAACGAGAAGAAAATAAGAGCAACAAAAATTGCAATTGCACAAAATCTTGTTATTAAGCGTGAGCAATCAAAAAATAAAATGTTGGGAAACATTTCACAGTTATAGAAAGCCTACTAGTTTATTACAGATTAGAAGTATTTAGATTCCAGATTTCTAAGAATTAAGCCTATCTTTTGCAATATTTCTTTGTAGAAAATGATAATATAGTGTCATATAGTGCAAAAGTCTTCCTGGCAACCTTATCCTTCCTGGATGGATGCATAGGAACCCATTTCCTGTGCCTCTAGAGGCAAAATGCATGATTGAATAATGGCTACATAATTACAAGGCTTGTTATTACACAGATTTCCACATCACACATCTTAGGTGTGTTTCTTTCTAAGGTTCCTTTTATAAAGATGGGAACAGAGGGATTCTCCTAAGAATAGCACATACCCTTCACTTAGTTTGGCCAAAGCACTTGATCTGTATTCAGGGCATAAAGTTCCATTAAAAGCTATCCTCCAAAAAAATCCTTTTCTCCAGTAATCGTTTGCAAAAATTGATGGAAATATATTTATTTCCTAAGCGCAG
This sequence comes from Haemorhous mexicanus, assembly GCF_027477595.1. Classification (NCBI taxonomy): domain Eukaryota; kingdom Metazoa; phylum Chordata; class Aves; order Passeriformes; family Fringillidae; genus Haemorhous; species Haemorhous mexicanus. The sequence continues at coordinate 76,943,920 of NC_082341.1, forward strand.
TTTTAACAAATATACAACAGTGACATACTGAAATGAAATTACTTGACAATTAAAGCACAATCACCAGACTAAGAATAAAATAGAGATATTCAGAACATCCTGAAGTATCTTGTGGGTATACCTTCTTGAACAACATATATGGAACAGTTTGGCTTCATCATAATTATGATCAAAGTCTAATAACTAATAAAAGCACAATCAGTCTTAGCATCTTAATGGTTTTTTTAAAATTTTAATTTCATTTTCTACCTACTTATATAGTATTTTTTTCTCTCTGTATTAACCTGTAAGTATGAAGAAATAAAATATACATATATATGAAATATTATATAAAATAATACACAAAACTCAGGCTATAGAAATATTGAAGTTCCATGACAACTTTTTCTGACACTTCAAGAAGACAAGTGAGTGAGACTAGATGGCAGTAGCACATTTTAGCAACCTTCCTCATTATTTATGGCTACAGACACAAAAGGCACTAGCAGACATGAACCTTAGACTTCCAGTACTTGTAAGACAACACTTCCAGTGTTTGTACTTGTCATGGTTCAGGAATGGCATTTTTCGTCTTAGTGCCCCCTGCAATCAAGGCCCTCTCAAAAGAGATGCTGCTTGCACATTCCCCACCCATTCTCCCCCACCTTCCCACTCCAGGAATGGAGTTGAGAACTGGAGGGTCTAAAATGTGAGAATTAGGGTTTGAGATAGGAACAGTTTACTGGAAACAGCAATAAGATAACAATAACAGCAACAGTATTAAAAATGTATAAGAGTAAAACACTATTTACATAGAAAAACTGTGGCAAAATACTGACTGGCTCTTCCCCACCACATCCTGCTTTCTCCCACCTGGATTAAGTCCCCTACTCCTGCCCCTTGCATCTCATCCATGATATGGCATTAAATGATGCTTGGGTCTGACCATGCATCCTTACTGGCTACTGAAAAAATGGACCGTGTTCTGGCTAAAACTAGGACAGTACTGAACTTCATTTAATAATGAATTACTTTTGATATGGCTTTGTTTTTTTTTTTTTTCTTAATGAGATTTTTGAAAATTATGATGCAGCTTTATAGACTGATCGATAATTAAGTGACTAGATACTATCACCCTACTAATGTTTACAGTCTGTTAATTTTTTGCATATTGAAGTCCCAGGTAATTTATTTTCTCTTTCCATTTATATTACAAACAGCATTTCAAATTTATATCTTTTAGCTTACACTATTAAGCCCTTACACTGGCAATCTGAGCACTACTTAATTATTTATTATAGAAATTAAAAATAAATAATCAGGAAGAAAACACAGGGAAGATAACTGTTAAGTGTAGCTGTAGGTAGTATAATATACAACCACGTCTCTGGGGAATATTTCACCAATTAAAGAATCCTAATTACTAAACAAGACAGTTGTAGAATGAACATAAAAGCACCACATGGTTCATTTGACAGCAACCAGCCTTTTTAATTTTCTCATGACAATGGCTAAAAGGAAGGAGCATTCTACCTATAATCTCTCAGTTAAAAAAAAAAAAAGGGTTCTACATTTCAAAGGCTGTGTTTAGTAATTGCTGACCATTAGGTCCTTTGCATCTCATATTGGCTATTAGAAGAATAAAGATAATAACATGAATAATCACTGCTGAAAATCATGGTTGGATGCCCAGGGTCATAAAATGATTCTCATGAAATGGAAGGTACCTGTCTTATTTAATCTTTCTCGTAACTGACTTCACTTTCCAGAGCAGCTCCAGTACTTCTTTTTCCTAACAATAAAGAAGCTGTTGCAAGGGCACATGAAATAATTGTCTTATTTCCTAGAGATGAAAAAATTACTCATATTTCTCTTCTTCATTTTTGCAGGGACCTTGTCCCTCTTACTTGTATTTCCTGTATTTCTTCCAATACCTCGTCCACCCATTTCTATCAAAGTATCCACCTTTTTCATTCCTGATCAACAGAAGCCAAGTAACAGGCCAGGCATTGCTCTGGAAGTCACAGAAGCTTTCTCCTTTTTTACCTGTCTTCCAACTGTATAACTTACATGAAGTTAATTCTATGACTCCTGCATCTTTAGAACATTTGGTTCTAAGTGTTCAGGGGTTAAAAATCTGTAATGGGAACTGAAAGGTAGAAGGCTGACACTGATCTATTAATTCTTGTTGCTTTAGAAAATCATCAAAAATTTCTGATAATAGCAGCCTCCCACCAAAAGTTAATTTGAAACCATTCTAAACAGAACTTAGAACAAATACTGTAAGTTTAATTATCTCTAAGTTTTAACTATTCATTTTCTGGATTCAAGTTGCTCTGCTTATCTTTCAGAGAACATTTCACAAAGAACATGCTTCTGCCTTTAACATTTTAAAATAATAATTGTGCTTTCCGAAGTAAAATATAAAAAAAACACAAAACAAAAATGTTATCTTTATTAAGAGAGCTGTTGACCTTGTGACTTGTTTGGTGGGAGGTTCACTCAATTTGAATTACATGTGACTGCAGGGATTCCCTTCCCCATCATGAGGGCAACAAGAAATATTACAAGTTTCTATAGAACTTTGGTATTGTAAATCATGCTTCAGTATATCAAGCATTAACACTTGCAGAACTAAATCCATCCATGGACTTCCAGCCAATTTGACATTTCCATCTGTTTCTCACCTTCAGAGTTATTCCTGAAAAAAATTAAGTTTAATAGAAAGAAGATCTGCATGAAATAGTTTCCACTGTACATTTCCCGATAGGAACAGTTGTGACAATCTGACTGTAACTCATTTGGAGCATCCTTTTTACCAAACTTTTCAGAGGAAAGCTTTTAAAAAACCCCATGCCAAACTGAAATAGGAAGTATTCATGTTCTAGTACCTACTAAATGTGGACATAGATTTAAGCCTCTAAAAATACCCTTTTTTTTACCCCATTTATATATCCAAAGCTGGAAAATTCACTCTTGTGAATCCTATTACTGTCATCAGTACTGATCTATAACCTCAATTTTGTGTTTCCTAACTAGCCTTATATCATTTATGTCCTAAATTGGGCTAAAAATATTACCGTCCCCCCAAAACTCTTCTAAATATTTTAGAAAGAGAACAAGTGATGGAAACCTAACTGTTCACACTATTACGACAAATATCTGGCTACGTGTTATAATTTCCCAAATGCTTTCATTTCCTTAACAGGTACAATAAAACAAACTGAAATAAAGACTTTGGCATTCATCTTTAGGAAAAAAAAATACATTACTGAAATTAAAAACAGCGTTGTTGAAATGATACTTATATAAATTGTTTGAAGTAATGAGCACCATTACAGCAAAGAATTTAATGTCACAGCAGAAATATGAAGTAATCTGAATGTAATGGACCTGGTCTAAACTAGAAAACAAATTCAAACCTATCATATTTAAATCCAGGCATAAATGGTTTGCAGAGTAAGAAGCACTCTGGGTTCAAATTTAGTTGCAAGACCAATTCCCTAAATACTAAATGGCATTATAGTAAGAATATTTTAATAGGTAAAGGACTGTGAAGGAAACAAGTAAGCCAAATAAAATACATACCAAAATCAAGTCTGGAATGTACTCTAAAGCTTTGGTGTATATCAGTAGAGAAATAATAGTTTAAAAAACTAAAGTAACCTTATTTCATCCATAGATGAAATTTTCCATAGATACACATTGTTTCCCATATTTTTTTCCTTTGCAGCATAGTTTTGTTGTTACTGTGTCATATAAAGAATTGAATAATTAAAGGCATTCACAGATTACAGCAAGAACTATAAAAAGATAGGACAAAAGAAAAAAGACTTTTAAAAAAGCAAGCAATGCTTCTCACTTCTACCAAGATTCTTGGCATTGGCTATATTGAAGAAACGAATCATGAACTAACATCACTATCCTAAAAACGTGAAATTAAAGTGTGAGATTACAAAATTGCTCTGACTTCTATGTGAAAGCTATTTCAAAAAGGGGATGTTAGGAATTTAGCAAAAAACCATGAGCCAAAAAGTTGAATATTAAATAACTATTCGGAACTATTTCATGCCAGTCATTATCTTTATAAACTTGCTGACGTTGTAGCTTATATCAGCATTAGTATGTTTTTTTCAGACATTAAGATGTCTGATAAGTTTTCTTGATTCAACTGCCCTACATTTTGGGGTGAGGAAAATGGAAATCTTCATTGCTTTGCAAAAATATTAAGTAGTATATTAACATTTTTCAGTTTCCTTTTTTTTTACTTTCTGAAACAAAAATACTTTCAACATGGCATAAAATATGCAGATTAATCCATTTTAAGATCCATGTGTTTATTTTGGAAATAACCTGAGTACTGACCTGCTCCACAAGCACATCCCAGACTGGGTACTTATAGGAGGCTTTCAGTCTTTCTGAGGAAGTAGCATAGATATTGCCATAGAGTTGGGCAACAATTAGATAATATCATTGAAATAAGTCATCTGAAGCCTCCAAACAAAATTTAGTTGATTTTATAGTTCAAACAGTGATTTATTTTAATTACCTTTCCTGTTATAGAGAAATAGCAATAATATATCTTAGAACTGCAGCAAGTCCTCAACACTGAGTGAATTTGCTCAGAATACATAAAGTCTTCAAAATGCAAAAGTATAAAAAGAATAATTTGGTTTTGAACCAGTCATAGATTGTGGCATTGTGTGTTTTTAGAATCGGTTATTCCTTTTGTAACTCAATAATGGTTTGGTCCTCGGTTCCCCCCATGTACTTCCCTCACAATGGTTTCTCCTCATTTCCTCCATATTGGAGCTGCCCCCCCTCCCCTGTCTGTCACGGTAACCACCCCCCTTATCTCGAGAATTCTCTGTGTCAGTCATTCCTTAATTTGATGTATGATTTGCCCCTGGGGTTTTTCCCCTCCCTTGTGTGGTCCTCAGTGGCTTAGCTGTAACTCACGCTCCTCCCTGAGTCCTCGTTATTGGTAAGCTTTGTGTCTGCTCCTATTGGAATAAAAAAATCCCAATATTGCCAAGTGGAGTGTGCCTGGGCTCGTACAGCCCTAGTGCTCAAAGGCAGCAGCTGTGGATGTTTCACTTCAGAGACACCCTTGGCTGGCTGGCAGCCAGGCACTCAGAATGACTCCAAGCAAAGTAGAAACTCAGTTTACCTCTAGTGGAAAAAGTTCAGGCGATGGTGAAGAGAAAGAGAGCAGATTCCGCCAGAGGGTTAAATCCAGAATTTATTCCAGGGTGACAGAGTCCTGAATCTCGGTAACAGCTCCAACAGAATCCCGACAGCATGGTTTCAGTGCCTTTTAAGCTCACAGGGCGGGGGGAGGGAGAGGATAGGTGAGCCACCAACCAGGTGGGAGGGGGAGGGTCTCAGGGGACAATGACACCAGGACTGGCCAATGACCCCAGGTCTGAGAAGCATCTTTTGAACTTCTGCCAATCACACGATGCCCTTACTGGAATGTGGAACTTGACAGATAGCACTTAGAAAGAAGGCAAGGGGGCAGGGGGAGGGGAAGGAAGTTGGCACACCTGAGGGACAGGATCACATCCCAACATCCTCCTATCACACCCACTCCCTTTATCAGCATCCCCCCGGGACTGTGTCTTTGTCGCCTGTCCCTGACCCCACCAAGAACGAAGATTAAAAGATCCTTGGTACTTATACAGGTGTCCCTCCTCCTTTCTTTGCTTTGGTACCTCGAAGCCGAGATCCCGCCTGCGCCACCCACGCCGCAGGCGGTAACCACTGCCAGGGTTCCGGAGGGAATCCGGGAGTGGCACTTCATGTGGCCATCTTCAGCCGGGCCGGGGGCACCTAGCCGAGCTCCCGTACAGCCCCCGTGGCTGTGGGAGAGAGGCTACAATAGATTACATTCCTTCTTCTCCTTGCCTAGTGGAAATTGATCATGGTACAGAGACAAATGCAAGATTTACATGACTTAAAGGATTTTAGTTTGTTACTAACTGATCACCTTGATGGGAAGACGTATATTTTAGACCCTGATCCCAGTGGGTTTTTTTCAGTTTCCAAATAAAAATTACATGCACTTCCTAACTTCTGTGCAGATACCAAGGAACTGAATATATGATTCTAAGTTTTCAGCCGTAGGAGTCCTCTTCCTCGTATGGGCAGCAGCCAGCTTCCAGCCTTCATGTTCAAAAAGACCCTTGACTACTTACTTGTCAGGGTTATCAGTCCTTCTGTGTCTCTGCTTCAGTGGCAGTCTGAGACTCCTGAGACTGCAGTATTTCCCTGGAGAGCCTACCTGTCTCTCACTCATTCTCAGGAATGCTTCTCAGCCTGATCACTTCCTTCTGTTGCTCCTTCATGTGACAACACAGCTCAGCAACAGCAGCACACCTTCTGCAAAAAGGAATGATTTTCAGCCCAGAGAGACATCAGGCATGCTGGGCAGCCTGAGATCTAGAGAGCTACATCTACCATCAGAAGATCTGGCTGGAGGCCTCTGATACGGCATGTGCAGTGAACAGGAGAATGAACTCTTCAGCCTGCCAAAACCAGAGCTGAGAAAGTATACAGGAATGAGACTGGTGATGAAAAGACTGCTCTGTCACAGAATTCTAGGTCTGGTTGCTGCCTCTGTTACATGCTCCCAGATGGTGAAAGGTGAGCCCTTCCTGTTGCACAAACTTGAGCAAGCTGCTGTGCCATGCCCTGTTTGCCTGCTCCATTCACCACATTCCTGGTCACTAGCACTCCCTGTGGGCCCTGTATGACAGAGTGGGAGCAGCCACTGTCAGTGCTGGCTCTGCTCTCATTGACACCACCTTAGGGCAAGCTGCTGTCTCCATGGGGGCCTCAGTGATCTCCTGCAGATTCCCTGGCTCCAGAAGGTTGCTGTGCTTGCTGTGAAATTCTTCTCTGCTCAGCTGCAGGATGTGCCTGCACTGGAGCTGTTCAGCTCAGCAAGTAACAGTTCATGGCCATGTTTAAATGTTAACAGAAGTTTGAAGGTAAATAAAATCACAATGTTTTACTTAGTCCAATTTACAAGAGAGTCTATAGCTGCTGTATATGCAGTTGATAACATTGGTTGAACACCCTTTCACCAGAATACAGAAGTGACAGAAGCACCTTTGAAAGAGCTCTGTTTCATGCTTTGCTCTTTTAACATATTGGTGTCTGCAGTTGTTTCTCTCACATATTCTCATTCATCTCCTCTCTGGCTCCAGCTGTTCTGATGCAGTAACTTTTTTCCCTTCTTAAAGATGTTATCACAGAGGCAGGTCTGCCTTGGAGCCCTCTGGCTTTGTCTCTACTGAATGCAGGGGAAGCTTCCGGCAGCTTCTCAGAGAAGCCACTCGTGTAGTCCCTCCACTACCAAAATGCAGCCACACAAACCCAAAATACACACATAAGGTACTTGCTGGTTTCTTAAAAAGACTGTAAAAATACCTTAGCCTTTGTCATTTGAAGAGGTCAGATGAGTGGCAGTAGAGAAATAAAATGTGCCAACTCCAGTTTTTGGAACAGAAAAAAAAATGAAAGTAATAAACTGTGAAATCTTTCATTAATTAGAAGCACACAGAAATAAACTCTAATTTTCGGATGTTTTTCTGGCTTGTTTTTGTTTGTTTGTTTGTTTGTGGTTTTGTTATTGTATTTTTGGTTTTGTTTTTGTTGGTTAGGCTTTTGTTGTTTGGGCTTTTATCTTCCCAGACATAACTAGCATATTATTTTTAGGTATATTACTGGACAGAAGTTTACAAGTTGTTGTGTGCCTACTGAACTTTCTATTTTCTTCAATGAATGAATGTTTTTATTGCATGGTATTCTGCATCATTTAACAGAAATTAAGTACACCATATGATATACATACATTTAATAAACCAGAGTTTCACTGCTCCATGCAGTTTATTTTCAATCTCCTTTGCAATTTTATTATTATTATTATTGTAATTATTGTTATTATTATTGTATTATTGCAATTTAAATATTATTTCTGATTGGAGCTGAAAACATAGGAAGACATGGTTTCCTAATTTCAGAAGTTTTCAGAATGCAGACCTCTTTACTTGTTTCCTGATAATGCATGTCATTCAGACTTAGAACTAAGATGTAGAACCATATTGATGCATTAATCTTCCATCTCAAGAGCTATTTCTGTTGTGTATCTTGTTACAAGTACATATTATTATTCAGTGTGATGAAATACTCTATTAAAAGGATAAATTTATGAAAAAGATCTGTCACAAAGTATAAAGTGCCTGATTTTTTACCTCTAATTTTCTTGCAAGCTGGATTCCAAATCATTATTGATTTTTTATTTGCAAAATAAATAATTTTAGTGACATTTTAAATCCATTACAATCATGGTGAAAACCAATAAATTGTGGCACTTCAGAATAAGTACCATTATTTTCTACCTTTCTAGTAAGAATTACTTTAGAATGGATTAATTTTTATTTAGAAATAATACATCTGTTATTGATGATAAAAAGATTTTTAGTAACAAAAGTACATAAGGGGAAATAAAACTAGAGAAATTTGGACTAAAACCAGCCAATTTTAACTTTTTAAAAGATTTTAACAAACTGAAATAAAGTTTGTAAAGTACAGGGCATTTTTAAAAAAATATGTTAGTCCCGTATATGTGCATTCTTTAAGGATGTTGTTGTGAAGTTTTAGGGTCTATGCTACCATTTTGATTATTTTTTCTGGCTTTCTGAATATCTTTCTGAATGGAGCAATTTTTTTTTTAATATCATTAAATGGGAAGCATTGCAAATTTACATTAATCAAAGTATAGTCCAATTGACATAAATTTAACTTAATTATAAAGAATAGATTTCATTCAATATAGAGACACTGTCTGCAGTTATGCAGTATTTTCTGTCTTTCTTATTCTACAGCTTCCTGCAAGTTTATTGGAATATTATGCATTAAGGGTTACATAATTTTAGCAGTATATTCAGTACTTCTCAGGGAGCACTCAGAGATCATTATGTATTTTTTTCTGTGATTCTTCTGGCCTTTTTATGAAACTTGTATTCATTCACATTTGACCATGGGAGTCCTACCACCAATCCATTAATGCCAGTATACTAAACCCAATCATAACTAATCTGCAAGGCTTTATTTGTCACACAAGAACTCTATGCATTATCCATCTCATAAAAAGTCCATAAATATATTCCCGTGTCTTTAAGTAGGATAACATTATACACTTTTTTTTTTCATTCACAATGGAGGGGATTTTAAACAATCTATAGAAGTTCTATATTGACCTATTAAAATCCAGTGATTTAGCTCTTTATTTGGGGAACCTAAAATAAAAAATAAAATAATAAAAAAATAACATTCTTTCCTCCCCTACCCCTAACACAAGTATCAAAATCAAAATCAAAACATCAAAATCTTTTTGATTCATTCAGGGTAAAAAATTAAGAAGATGTAAATTTAAGCCTGATAAGCGGTATATATAAATCCCGTTTATATCGGTGTAAAGACTTTATAGCACCATTTCCAAACTAAAAAGTCTGACATTTATACAATAATGTATGCATAATTTCCCACTTGTATGTCACATGCTTGAGATGTAAATAATTTTAAAACACAAGAGTAGAGAAATATCTGCCAATTTCACTAAAAAAGTAGAGGAAAAAGGCATAGAAAGTAATTTAAAATTTTCTAGTGTGCATAATATTCAGCAACTATTGTTCAATTTCACATAGAATGGGGGAAAGATGTAACTATTCCTTCTGAAAGAGAGAGACATATTCTAGGTAGGGAAAATTTTTCACTGATTTAATGACTACCATTTCTCATTGACCAACAAAACAGTTGGAGCCATTGTCGCAGGACCGCAATGTTCTGTATATCTGATAGATGGTATCACCAGAACAACCTCAGTCACAGCAGGAAAGACATTGAACAAATTGTCAGCACGATTTACATACAACTTGTCAACAGCATCTGGGTGGCTGAGCAGAAGAATGATGGACAACAGATGTTTCTAGGAGTGTTCCCATCTGCCCCATCTGAGTATACATCCCCTGTGGAACAGTGGGTTACAGTGGCTTACAAGAGCTCACCCTGTTTCGATTTCTGAACTTTGATCCTTCTTCCTACGAAATAACATCTCTCCCAAAGTATAACTTAACCAACATATAATTACTTACTAAATTATTACTAAATAATGTTCAGTCTTACTACTACTGCTACTACAGAAAACTGACATGAATATCTAGAGATGGTTGAATCAAAATGGTGAGTATCGATTATGGTACTTTCAGGCACCTAAACCATATTTCAGGGATAACTTTGATTTTGGCCTTTTGTACAAATCCTGATTAAACTAATAAATGCATAGCAAATAGATAGTGTCCCTAACAACTCTGTAATTTTAATTTTAAGAAATTGATGTAAAAAATAATTTTCATTTTGCTTTCTTTAGAAGAACAACTTTATGCTTTTCCCAAAATTGGTCTTTATAATATACATATATAATTATTAGCCAAAATATTCCAATGTTATCTTTTTTATATATATATATATATATATATATATATATATATAAAAATATATATATATATAAATAAAATACAGATATATATGTATACATCTATACATATATATTTACTTATAAATAGTTTCTGTATGTATTTATGCACATATGTATATATATATACCTATAAAAACATATGCATAGATCAGTATATTTATGAACCTATAAATAAAAAGAACAAGAATCCAGCTTTAAAAACCTGTATTGTTATCATAGCTCATACTCAGAGTCATAGAGAGAATGGTGAAAAATACATAGTAGTGAAAAAAGAAACAGACATCAACATCTATTTGAATACTGCCTGTTATGGCCCTATCACAGTCCTCATAATTGCCTGAAGTTTCTCTGAGCTGACTTATATTGTCTTCTGTCATGTAACAGATATATAGCACTCTGATATATCTTTCATGTATAAAGGAAATTAAAATATCATGTAATAAAAATACTAAGTTTTCAAGAAAGAAATAACTGAAATTAAGCATTTTGAAAATATTATCTGGATATAATATTTCTGTGGAGCTTGTTAAATTATATATTTTCTTTGGCAACAGAGTTGATATTGAAAATTCCTTTCACCCGCTATCTGTTCCTGTTCAATCAGGTCCAGTCATACCCAGTTTATGAGGCCTAGTATATAAAGTGCTGGTGACTTAAACATGAAAGGGAAGGAGGGAGAATGGTATGTTATTGAAAGCTATTTTATGTAAAAGCTGAATATTTTCAGTGAGAGTATCTTTAATGGCAGTAAAAGTTGAAAAATGTAAATAAGCATCACAAAAGCTAGTTATAGGCAATTATGGCTGACTTAAAAAAAATAGAATATTTATTAGGTAAAATTATTCCTGTATTCCTGGAATACATTAAAATTAGACTGTGTTTCTATAATACACCGTCCTGCTCCACTTAAGGAGGTTTTTTTCTTAATATGCCTATTTTTACTTGCAGTGGAAGTACAAATTTAAGAAACCCACCTCCCCCCCACCATAGAGCATGAGAACAATGTTCAGTATGTGATTTTTCTTAGAAAAACAAATTTGCACTCACAAGTTTACAAAAACAACAGAGTAAAAGAAACATTTCTGTGAAATAATACTGTTATCCTGACTGCTTTTAGAAGATGGTGGTAAAATAGGTAGAGTTTCAAATGAGATGATGTTAATATAGAATGAAACTGTCAATTTAATAAGGGGATTACTGTCATACAGTATTAGCTAAGTAGTTATGGTCTTTAAGAAAGGCAGTTAAAATGTTGTTTCTCATATATTTGATATAGATAAAAAGTGATAAAAAATAATAATTGGAAATCAAGAACATAAGACAAATGCTTTAATCTCAAAATATAAATTAATTCCTGAGCAATTCATACATTAACTGGCAGGCAAATAATAACATACCTAGCAAGGTCAAATGAACATAACATGCACTGGGAAATGCATGTAATAAATGCCACTGTGAGAGCTATGTAATAAATGCCACTGTGATTTACAAAATCTAATCCTGCATTGCAAAACACATAGCAAGAGTATGATTAATACATTCAAATCATATTTACATGAAATTACTGAATACTTTACTTGGAAGGAGTAAACAATTCGCACTTGTCCCTGCTGCCTTTAAACACCATCATCTTGTTTTGGTCATCATGGACAAAGACTACAGAGTATATAGCTAAGAATTTCAGCAAAAAAATATGCTCGTTTTTGTCATCATGGACACAGACTACAGAGTAAGTATATAGCTACAGAATTTCATCAGAAAAATGTGCTCTGTACTGGGTCTGGCTGTGATGGCATTAAGGTTCTTCACAGCAGCCCACATGGTGCTGTGCTTTGTGGCTAAAACTGTTGATAACACACCAGTATTTTGGGTCAGTGGTCTTTACACAGAATCAAAGCTTTCTGCCTTTCCACTTTTTGACCAAAAGCAAACAGACTCGGGCACAAGAGGTCAGGAAGGGACAGAGGCAGGACAGCTGATCCAAATTGTCTAAAGGGATATTCTAAACTATAAAATGTTGTGCTCAGCAGCAAGAGCTCAGGGAAAGGGGGAGGAAGGCAGGACTTTCAAAGCTCTGCTCTTTTCCCAAGAAACGTTAAGAGGTGCAGAATCCCTTCTTCCCAGAAGTGGCTGGACATCTGCCTTCTGATAGGAAATAGTGAATCAATTTCTTATTTTGTTTTGCTTGCAAACACAGATTTTTCATTCTTTATTAAGCTGTCATTTTCTCAATCCATGACCTCACCCTTTCCTTTGATTTTTATCCCAGCCCAATGGAGAGGAGAATGATCAGGAGGTGGTAAGGGTGTTTGGCCACTAGCCAGGTTCAACTCACTACTCAGATGAGAATCAGGAAAAATTAGAACTTATAGTTTTATCACTCTTTTTTAAACATATATTTACTGTATCTTTAACTTCAACTGAAAATTTTGTATGGTTTAAACCTACAATCATCAATGGCAAGTGTCTCTATTATATCTAAAAATTTATCACTGGGATTAAACTAAATTAAACAGCTCATGTACATAAAAGCAATATGCTACATCTGTACATTAAAAGGAAGAAAAAGGCTTGGGGATCAGTGTAGAAAAAGTTGTGTCTTTCATATTTCCACGGGTCCACAAAACATTTGAATTTAATGTTGATCTAATATAGCAGCTAAGAAAAAATGGAAATTGCTTATTTTTTTAGTAAAACTTGGATGGCAAACAGTAATGTCAGCTATAAATTGGATCCTAGAGTTGCAGATGATGGAAAAATTGAGATAAGTGTGTAAAAAATTAGCACTTCCTTCCGAAGATTATTTCACCTCCTCCTGTCAGCTGCATTTCCTGAGAAAACATCTCTTGCTCACTTATTATACACTCAATTTAACCACTCACTATATGACAAATCAATGCAAATTGCACTTTTTCTGGCAATACCACTATTTATGAACCATCAGAATATTATTCCAGGATGGACATGGCTTGCACTCATTCAGTTAATGTTGTGTTTGGTGCACACTGATCTAACGATCCTGCACTTAAAGGAAGTCTATCAAGGAGATAGAGAGGGAAAACTAAAAACAAAAGGAGCTGCTTGATGGGATAGGAAATACGTGGGAAAACATAAATTATGTGTAAGAATTAGAGCAAAGAAAGCAGCATCTTAAGGCAGCCAGAAATGGACAATTATAAAATATTTCCAACAGCACCTAGCATCACTATCTTTGATCCAAACCAAACAACTACCTAGTATTACCTGGAAACCTAACGAATAAAGAGACAAGACTAGCAGGGTAAATATGGTGGAGTGTCTTGCAATAACCATTTGAAGGGCTGCTAGTGAGGAACACGTTTATTCTGTTTCACCCGATGGCAAAAATGCAAGAATCCTTCAAGGACAAAGGGCTTCATGCTCAACAGTGTGCACACTGGTGTTGTGACTGTTCTAAGGATCCTTCCCCAGCCCTCTTCTGGATGCAGATGGTGTTCCTCAGCCTTAACTGTTGAACATGACTGACAATCAAACAAGTCCATTTCCAGTCCTTTTTGCTGTTCCTCTTCCTCATCTTGATTGGCAACCTGACGTGAATCATTGCTAGATTTAATGAATTTGTTGACAGTCTCCCCTTGACAAAATAGTTTTCCCTTAAATGGAGATTGCTTGTTGGTTAGAGTGGAGGTCAGCAAGGGAGTCTTTACTGCAATATCTCTGTTCTGCTTGCTCTGAACTATCCTCTCTCTGAGCTGCTTCTAAAGACTTTGGTGAAGAAAAAAAAAAAAAAAAAAAAGGCAAAGAAGCAAAAGACTCCATGTATCAACTGCAAATACTAACTTGGTGCACATCCATACAAAACATTGATTACAATGGCTCAGTCCAGATAGGACGTCAGTGGCGACAGGTGTCCCTCAGGTGTGTGTTGGGACCAGTGTTATTTAATATCTCCATCAATGACATAGACAAAGTTCACCCTCAGCAAATTTTCAGATGACCCCCAAGTTGAGGGGTGCAGTTTCTGCGCCTCAGGCAGGAGATGCCATCCAGAGGGATCTGGCCAGTCTTGAGAATTGTGCCCATGGGAATGTCATGAGATTCAACAAGACCAAGTGCATCCTGTTGTTCCTGGGTCAGGGCAACCTGCAATGTCAGCACAGGCTGGTGAATGAACAAATCCAGAGCAGCTCTGCAAGGACTTTGTGGTGCTGGTGGATGAGAGGCTGGACAGGAACTGGCACTCCCACCCCAGAAAGCAAACCATATCCTGGGCTGCATCAGAAGTATTGTGGTCAGCAGAGCAAGGTAGGAGATTCTGCCCTTCCACATAGCTCTGGTAAGAGTCCACCTGGAGTTCTGTGTCCCATCTGGGGTCCCCAGCAAAGGCCTTAAAGAAACTTGAAGAGGAATTCTTTATAAGCACATGTTGTAATAAAACAAGGGACAGTGTCTTCAAATTGAGAGTATGTTTAGGTTAGATATTTGAAAGAAACTCTGCATTGGGAGGGTGGTGAGATGCTGGCACAGGTTGCCAAGAGACGTTGTCAGTGTACCATTCCTGGAAGTGTTCAAGGCCAGGTTAGATGGGGCTTTGAGCAACCTGGGTCCCTGCCCACAGCAGGGGAATTGAAACTAGATGATCTTGAAGGTTCCTTCAAACCTAACCCATTCTGTGATTAATAATCCTAATCATAGTTCATAAACAGAATTCTGCAGCTTATCACCATATATTCCATTGATATCAATAAAGATATAAAATAAAGCAGGAAAGACACAGAAGACTCCAAGGATCTGCCAAATCTATGAAACTGCTGATACAGCTTAAATAGGCATTTTGCTGCATCCTCATATCTCTCAAATATATTGTTGATTTTTATCTTTTCAAATAAGAGCTAAAACAAATCACTTGTGACTTTTGAAAATGTGGAGTAGAAACATTTCTGACATTTCAATTTACAGATGAAGCAAACCATCATGCACAAAATATTTCAATGTATTGTTAAATTGCTCATTTATGTCCATTTGCTAGACAATAAGAACATTTAAAATTATAAAGCAGCATGTAACATCATTAGGTCAAAAAGCATAGTTTTCTAGATTGCATTTTACATGCAGTTTTAAAATCTGTCATGCCTTAATTATCAGTGACCTATCCAATAGACTGAAAAAATGCATGACTGAGAGTGGCATGGAAAGCTGCACATCTGCATTTATAGATCATTATGTCTTTTGATCACTACACTGAACAGTGCAATAAAATTTATTTACTTTTATTTACAATCAGCTTGCCTCAAGTTTGACTGGTGAACTTGAAACTAAAAAGAAGTACATGGTTCATTTACATTTCAATCTGTAATAGGGGTAGAATGGCAGGAGTAAATAATCTTTCAGGGAAGAATACTGAGTGACAGTGCTCAGAAATTAGATAAATAAGACAGAGACTAGAAAAAAAAAGTACATACTATGGCTAAATTCTGCAAAATGTTTGATCCTTTTACTCAATTCAACTGTCAAATGTCAGTCAGCACAACTAAAAATTTATGTTTATGTACCACTATCTTAAAATATATAACAAGATTATAATTTTAAATATTTTTCTGCAAACTCCAGCTATACCCTACCTCAAAGTATTTTAGGATTTCTCCATTTGTTTTTTTGATTTTTTTAATGAGTCTTGACTTTTTGAATAAGTTTGCATTAAACACTCAAGATCGAGCTAGACAATGTTAGTATTCAGACTACCTACCGAAATGTACTTAAACTTACTACTAAATAAGAGCATTAAATAGTAATGTTCTTTAACACTAAAACCTTTCACTTTTATCAGATCATTATAAAACCATTCTCTAAAATCTTTATGTACACTGCCCATATGGAAAAGCTTCTGTCTTAAGTCCATTTCTTGACAGTTCTTATTACTAGAGTGCTTATCATATTTCAAGTTTAAACACTGAAGTATTCTCTTTTCTAACCCTAATGTTATTTGGAACTCATATGAACAGCATGCAATCCTGCTGTGTGAATTTCAGTGTCAGCTGAATTTCAGCTTTTAGGGTTTTGCCATTCTATTATATTCTCCAATAACTCCTTTTATTCCTGAAAAATATTGTAAATTGTTCATATTCCTGTTGCAGAATTCTTCAACTAGCACTCCATTTTTTTTCGGATCTCAGAGAGTTGAGTTTTCCATACTAGATTTCAACAATTATTTTCATTATTTTTCACAAGGATGCCATTATCAAAATCCCTCTTGTACTCTTTTTAGGTTTTTTTCTTCATAGATTATAAAAGTTGTGCTCCAAAGTGACACGACAAAAACAAACAATTCTTCCTCTGCACATCTGTTCTTAAAACTTCCTTTTAATTCTGCTGGTTATTTCTGTTAAGGAACAGAAAAGTGCACCCCAACACTAGAATACAGTAAGGCACCAATTATTCATTTACAGTTGTACCAAACAGTATTTTAACTTTTTCTTATTTACTTCCTTAGCTTGCTATACCATTGCCCATGTTGGTTTTCGGTTTCCTTTCAATAATGTAGAACTTAAATAAAATAGCTCTGACTAAATAATATTGAGCTGAGTAACTCTTTTTCCTACTGTTCCACTGTGAACTTAAAACCTAGATTCCCTGAAAGATCCAAACATGTTGGTCTCATTTCAGTCAGTTAATCTTATTTCAATAATAATTGAAGCATAATATTTAGCTTGTGTAAAATTTAGCTGGTGTAGTCCCATCAGCTAACATACAGCATTTTGTCACATGTAAGTTCAGTTCTAAGAGCAGAATCCTTCAGGCTTTAGTCAGAAGTGCTCTTCTGTGATTTATTGTGTGAGAAAAAAATTGTTTATTAAATGCTCTCTTTATGTTCTTCGGTATATTTTAACACCTTTAAAGAAGGAAAGAACACTTCAACACTTTATCCTCTAGTGCTACACAGAAGACTCTTTTCTTGTACTGCATTCAGGGTTAAAGAAAAGAAATTCATGTGTTTGGTAGTTAATCTCTCGAAAGTGGCAAAGACAACAAGACTGGCCATAAGAGTCATCACCTATATACTGGAAGAAACACCCATTTTAAACAATTATTTTTAAAATTTTGCATTACATTAAATAAACATTTATTTTTAAAAATTTCTATTTTTGTGAAGTAGTTTCCTAAAGAAATGAGTTTCAAAGATTAATGATATACAGATCACGTCTATTTTTTCCATTCTTTAATGTGGTCTTTAAGTAGTTTTTACAAGGTTTTAAAGGAAGTGCGTCCAGTAGTAAATGTTGGAATTTGCCTAGGTCTCAAAGGAAAGTCTTAAATACAAAATATAGTAAACAATGGTCTTTTTTTCATTTATCTTTCAAACTAATTTCTTCAGCATGCTACTTGATATTGCAGTTTGAAAAAGCAAACTGTTCCACCATACAACTTCATATATTTAAAGTCTTGCTATTCTCTTCTGATCAAGAGTTCTGCTCATTAGACCAAAGACCTTAAATTAGTGCATGCCTACATCAGTTTTCAGAGTTTCTAACTTCCCCCATTTTTCCATATTTCCCAATGGATCTGTATCCTTTGTTGAAAATGCAAGGTTATAAATGTGTATCATATTCTGCCATAACAACATGAAGTTATTGACTCCTGAATAAGATTTGAAATTGAATTCTAACAAGCTATACTAAAGTAATCTCTGTTCAATAAAATTACCTCATGGCTTGGCATCCTTTTCTTCCAGGAAGAGGTTACATTAATAATTTAATAATTAATTACTTAGGATGTAGCTAATTCTGATTAATTAAAAAGAACCGCCACCTTATTTTTTTATCTTAAAATTTTTCTGATAGAATTATTTAATATTTTTTCTATCAACATTCTAGTCTAGGCCTACTTAATGAATGCATTTTTATCATGTAGGTATATTAGTTGCATTATATTTTAATTACAATAAATTATCTCTGATTATAGATGTCAAGACCATACTGTTGTATGTTACATGGTGGAGAATGTTTATAACCACCATATTAAAAAGTAATTGTTTACTGGACCCGGTAATTAATGAGTAAATTATCTGGGTAGAATTTATTCAGAACATACAATATAAATGACACCTTATGTACTGCTCTAAGAATTATTATGAGCCTAATTGTGTCCCAAAGGCTTATAATATCATTTATGTTTTTGTTTTAAATGCACAAATAAGTCATGATGCTCCTGAGTAAAAAGCTGCAGATATTTAGAGATATTTTCAGATATTTGTTATGAAGCATGTTCTACATATGTTCTTCTACAAGCATGAATATCAAACGGATTTTGTGGAACTCACACCCCCTTTCTATTAAAAATATGATGATTGTTTTTAATCAATAATTTTCATACTTTCAGGGCATTAAATTTAATTTTAATATTTTTTAACTTTAATTTTTTTCATTAGAAGTTTTATCTTGTTTAATGATGAAAATTTGTGAGTTATTATTTAATCTACAAATAAAATCTTCTCTCTCACACATCACATCTGAGTTTGTACCAAGCCATGTAGGAAGGTAAATAGTAAGAGAAGTACTATAATAATTTAAATTTTGCTTAGCTATGTTGTATTCATTTCCCCAGTCAACCACTTTCCATCTTTTCTAAGTGTTCCTTTTACTGAAAATCTCATTGGAGAAATGGTAAGAATATGTTTGCAGGTATTCCTCCAGAGCACATGCATTTTTTCATTTAAGTAAAAAATTTTTCCTACTTTCTTTTGTGCAAGGTCAACAAGCCTTTAGCTACTGTCTGTAAAACTAATTTTTCAATGTGACCTTACTAGCATTACACGCTTTGTTTAGCAACCTTATGAAGGATCATAGAACAAGATCAAAAGAAAAAAAGGTTGTCAACAAGGAGTGCATGAAAACAAAAGCTTTAAACCTACACAGAACAGAGGCTGTACTTTTCAAGTGCCAACACTATTAGAAGAGAAGAAAACTTTTTGTTACAAATAATTTCATTTCTCTCCTTCTCACTCGAAAGCACGTGGCTTTGTCAAAGCAAGAGTTAATATTAAGGTATATATTTGTGCTCCTTGAAAATTTTTTTCTTCTTCAGCTAATCTGGCTGCCTTCTGTGATATATTTGTTTTGTAAAAAATACATTTCACATGAAAGTTAGAGAGAATGAAGGATATCAGCATTGCATCAAGTTGGCTTGACATAAGAAATGCAGAATTCATGCCATTTCATTAGCAATCATGAGACTGAAGCAGGTATCATTAAGTTCTGCTGAGAGCTAAAAACCTGCCAGCTAAGAGGATACGCAGGTGTGTGAGTGATGCATTTTGCTCACATCTCAACTGAAGGGGTACAAATAGTCTGGTGTATTATCAGTGTGCAGTAAACATTGTAATGACCGACCGCATTCTTGCTGAGAAGATTCAAAGAAAAATGAGTCATCACGGTTCAAATAAATGGATTAACTCTAATAATGGATACTGAAGGCATTATTTTCTCTTAAATATGCCAGAGGTAAAGCTTTTGAGTATCAAGAGTCATTAAGACAAATGAAAAATCTTAAAGTAAAAATCTTAGTGTTAGTTTAGCCCTTTGCTCAGTAGCAATTCAACAAGCTTCAAAGCGCTGTCTTCAGTATTTTTATCATATAATTGGAAGATGAGGACAGAATCTTTACTTTTTCCTTTCCTTCTGCTGGCAGCAAGGGAACATAACTACAAGCCTAAATGTTGTATCAAGGAAACATTTATTCTTGCTTCAAATTTCCAGCTGCAAAGATATTCGTAAGTTCTTCATTGCAGTCGTGAGCTGGGTTATTTGCATCTTACAGGACAGTAGGATATATTATAGTTATCTGCTGATTTTTTTTTCTCAAGCTGATAATGCTGATAATAAAATATTAAATAAAAAATGTCTATGTTCAAGTCACAGCTGGATAAGGAACATTTAAGCTCTGAGGCCTTTTTAAACAACACCAGAAAGTGACATTTTAGAAGAGCCCTTTCAAGAGTAATTGTGGGATGTATAAGCTTTCACCTTTGCCATGGCCCAAATTGCTGAAAATCTTTACAGTAAAGTTGCATGTTTTTTAATATCTCCAAATTTCAAGAAGAAATAAACACAACAAACCCAGCAAACCTGGGATTTGGAAATAAGACTGGATGGCGGGGGATTGGATGCATATCATTGCACCTTTGCCTTCTGACATGGAAAAGCCTAAAGTTTTAAGCTTTTTATTCATTGAAAGCTGTGCCATATCCTAAATCAGAACCTAAGTTATACCTTCATTTCAGTAATACTGAAGTAGCTTTTAAAGTTCAGACTCAAACACCTTTTTCAGTCAAAATTAGCTTATTTAACATTCATATAAAGTTTTTTTTTTTAATTGGCCCAGAAGACTTAAAAATTTGATGCTTAACCTGTACTCGTTTGCTGCTAGTACTAGTACTAGTTGAAATGTATGCTAAAAAAGTTTTAAACCTTTGGACAGAATAAAGAATCATATTGTACATGGTGTATTATTGTATGCAAAATTGACATGGGATTATTTTTTTCTTATCCATGAATTAAAGCTGTAATAGCAATGTAATAGTCACTTACAGTACATGCCATACAGTCTGGAAGCAGCATCTGCATGAACTTGTTAGATTGTGTCATTTCCATCAGTATAGTCCTCAATCATCAAAATATATTTGAATACCTTGGTCCATTAGAATAAAACTTTATTTTCATTTAATCATTCAAGAGCAATTCCAATGTAACTGACATTTTATTAACCAAGAGCTGAAAAGTCTATTCTATTATGATTAATACTAGTAAGAAGATAAAGAACATATCACTGACAATTCTCAGACATTTCATCACTTTGACAATATTTTTGAATTTTAAGTAAAGCAATCAAATAAAATAGCAACAAAAATTACTAGCAAAGAATCTAAAACACTGAACTAAATTTTAACAAATGCAGCTTGTTAAACTACTACTTGGAATATCTGTCATGAAAGGCATAAGGACTGGATTACTAGATTCAAATAGGTGAGTTTTGTGTCTGTATAACCTCTTTGCATATTTGATTGAAAATGTCCTTTTTCCTGTTGCATTCTGACATCATTGACATCGAGCAGCAAAATAAATAAATCCTACCTTAACTTTCAATTTTTAACTGCTGGACAGGTGATGGACGGGTGATTCAATGAATTGTAACAGGCTAGACTATAATTCAGAATTATTTTAACAATCACAGAAGAAAAATAGCTTTTTTAAAAATTGTTTACAACCCTATAGAATGTTTTTTGTTCAAGGAAGGGTGATATCCCTCTGCTTTGTTAGTAAGTCTGGGAGGATCACAATACTGATGAAAGTGCTCACTAGAGCATATAGATGATCCTTAATAAAATACAGCAGGATTGAACAATTTTGCAATAAAATACAGCAGGATAGAACAATTTTGCTTATTACATTGTATAAGAGATTTCTTTATAACTCTAGAAGCTCACATATTTCATTTTCCAGCTCCTCAAGTACAAACACACTTTCCTTCATTTCTCTCCTACTGTGACATCTGACAGACTCATGCTGTGACCCAACATCACTAATAACTTCTTCCCTCCAGACATTTCTCCCAGACTACTTCACTTCCATGCATATGTTTCCATTGCTTCTTTCTGCTCTAACAAACTTCTCATCATCCACTTGGATTAAATTTTGGTTTCCGATAGCCAAATTATTTTTACTTTTTTATTCCTCTCCCTAAAACCTAAACTATTTTTTCCTCTTTTCTTTCCACTTAAAAAGTCCTATTATTTTTTCCCTCAAATATCTAAATTTCATCTCCTCACTGTGGTTTTCCCCAAAGATTCAGACCTCTGCTTTCTGCTTTTTTCCACATGCACTTCTCTTTTATTTTTTTTTTAATTAAAGTATAGAGGCATTTTTTTTCTTTCATTCCATAGACTTGGAGTAATTTTGAGGAAAGACCTAAGCTAGAAAGACAGTGAACTGGTTGGCCCTGTCAAAAGAGAGAAGAAAATGGAACTCTTTCAAAAAGAGTGTCAAAAATAAACCAAAAACCATGCAAAGGAAAATCCCCAAATATTTAAGGTACTCAAGCACTGAAGACTTGTCATAGTTTAGCATAGTTAAGCACCACACAGCCACTCATTCAGACCCCATCTGGAGGGAGAGAATTGGAAGGAAAAATGTGAGAAAACCCATGGGTTGAGATAAAGACAGTTTAATAGGGAAAGCAAAATTTGTGCATAAAAGAAAAGAGAAACAAAGAATTAATTCAATACCTCCCGCAGGCAGGCAGGTGTTCAGCAATCCCCAGGAAAACAGGGCTCCACCATGCATAAAAGTTATGTGGAAAAACAAAGATCATTACTTTGAATATCACCCCTTTCCTTTTTATTCCTCCACCTATATATGCTGAAATTGATGTCATGTGGTCTGGAGTATCCCTTGGGTAAGTTGGGGTCAGCGGTCCCATCTGTGACCCCTCCCAAAGTCCTACGTACTCACAGCCTGCTCAGTGGTGGGTGGGGTAAGATGCAGAAAAGGCCTTATCTCACATACAGAGTTTCCCTGTGTTATCAACACATGCCACATATATGCTTCCATGCTTTAAATTAGGTCTATCCCAGCCAAAGCCAGCACAAGAATCTGTCTGTTCCTTGGTCCAGTCCTCTTCATGGTCATAAACATTTACCAACTTAGAAAAGGAAAAATATACAACTTTTTTTCCCTGCAATTGGATCCATAGTATAATGCAGGATAATTATCACCAATTCAATAGTTTCCCTTATTTAGTTTTTACAAGAAGAAGAAACAATTCAAATTGCACCAAAAAAATACATACTGAAAAATTCTAAGTAGCAAATATTTTTTTCAGTAATTTCATTATTAAGAATCCAACAGACAAATAAAACCCCAGAAGTGCTTTGTCTCATGCTGTAAAGGAGGCAAAACCAAGAAATTATAGTTTTATCTCTTAGATGTCTGAAAATGAGTCAGCTGTTATAAGTTTTTCAGGCTCTGCAGATGTAATTTAAGCATTGTCCTGGGTAAAGTGAAAAAATGGGGTGGAGTTTCTGGCACTGTTTAATTCCATGCCAGCCATATCATTGCTGGGGGTGGTGTGGTTCTGGCAGGAAGTTGCTGGTGCTGGGAAAAGGGAGATGCCAGAGCTGAAAGGAGGATGCACACAGTTTTTGCCTGGGTCAGGGGGAGAGGATCCAGAACCATGCTGCTGTTGCCCCGCTGGAGAGCAGCAGCTGTGCCTGAGCCCTGCCGGACAGCAGGTCACCAGAATGACTCATTATTCAGACAAACTGGCTTCCAGGTTTTGGGTTGTTTCTGCTTCCTGTTGTATTTGGACAGGCAGGGGGGGAAATTAAGTTGCTGAAGTTTCTCTTTTGCCATATTTCCTTAGTTGGAGACCATGCTGAGTGCTGCCTGGGGGAACATTCAGTAGTGAATACCCTTTTGTGGGTAGAACATCCTTTCTCTCTTCTGTACAATCAACTGTTACTCCAATTTATAATCCCTCCTAGTGTTCCTCGATTACTGGAAGAGGTCAGGGAAAGGGAACATCTTGAGTGGGCTTAATTTTCCAGACAGGTTTTGAACCACCACAGGCATCTACTATTTTCTGTTTTCCATTACTTAACTTGCATCATATTTCTCTTTTCAGGAGATCAATGGATTTATGAAAATAACTAACTTTAATTACAAAGCCTGGATCACAGTTGAGACAACAGTTCACCTGGCAGCTACAGTGAGGCCAAATGAAACAAGGTATTAATACAATATATTCATTTTTCATATGCATGCCTTTGAAAAAATGAGCAACAAGAGAAACTACAGGATGATTATACTCATTGAGACTTTTGTGTGTATGCCCACATTTTGTACTTTATATCCAAAAATTTATTTGAAACACCTCAACCAAAAAAAAAAAAAAAAAAAAAAAGAACAGGCACCTGAATAGGAAGAAGTATGCTGCCTTATCAAGCATCATTCATTGAAAATTTATTTAATTGCATCTTATATTTACTGACAATGCCTTACTGCTTATCAGTATTCAGAACTGCCGTTCACAGTGTGTTGAATAGAAAAATCTAACCAGAGATGGAACAGTAAGCAGGTGAACAATGCTTTTCAGTCTATTCTAAATACAACTCTTTTCCTCCTCCCCTTCACAATTATCATATTTCAAAACCGTTTCAACAACAGCTGAAAATAAATTCCTGAAGAATAAAAATTATTACTAGGTTAGCACCATACATATGCATGGTACTTACACAGCATTAAAATGCTGAGAAAATGAAAAACAGCTAATCAAATGTTATGATGTCATTTGTAGCTACAGGTCTGCTGAAATTAAGCAGAGTAGGCATGGGAAAAAAGATATGGGATATGAGATTTGGCGCCACATTAAGACATAGAATTGCTGAAGTTCAATGTGTGAGCACATCAGCTGAAGTAGAGAGACTACTAAACTTTACATGCTTTAATTTACACTTCCAGGTTCATAAATGTTTTATTTTAATTTTATGAAATTGGCTGTGATTTGGAAAAACCCTAAATTTGGCAAAGACACATATGTCACCTTATGTATCTTTGCCTAGCAAAAATACATGATGTTCCACTGCACTTCTCGCCTCTGTACTTGGCACTTTCAAAAAGATCTGCACTCTCCTCATCTGAGATAAATAGGAAATTCTCACAAGCAAAGAAAGACCTAAAATCATTGATTTCTGAGAAAGTTCTCTCCTTTTTTTTTTTTTTTTTTTTTTTTTTAGGAAACGCAGAGTGTCTATTCATAGTGGTTGTAAAGAAACCCTGTAAAGGCATTAAATGAGCTGTTATTGCTGCAGCTGCTGTCAAAACTTGAAAGCCCTGGAATCACTACATAATTTTACTGTTTATAGGAATTGTGATTTGGCTTACATCTAGGAAATGAAAATATGCAATGAACTTCACAGAACATCAGGACAACTTGGTTACTCTGGACTCAACCCCTCTCTGATTTCATGGGGAGGCATGCTTCTTCCTCGTGATAAGGCTGAGGGAGCCAGGAAGAGGAAGTCTTCCCACCTGGGGGTACCACTTCTGTCCCCATAGAACAGAAAGCTGAAATATCAGGCTAAATTGACTGTGCATCTGAGCAGGTTTCTATGGGAACTGAAGAACCACGGTAGACAAAAAACAAAGAAAACAGCATCTGTCAGAGTGAGATGAGTTAATGAGGCAACTGCTGTGACCATGTAGAGATTTAGCCCAGGGACAGAGAGTCCAAGAAGGATCAGGGAGGGGAGAAATTCTTAGGAGACATCCATGTTCAAATAATCATTGCCAAGAAGTCATAAAATATGCTAGGGCATGAAAAGAAATTACTGCAATTACTGAAATTGTGAAAAGCAGAGGCTGAACAGAAAAGCTATTTGCTTAAAGAAAGATTAATTGCAAGTTAGGATGCACAGTCTATGTACAATTCAGGTTAGGGGAGAGGAGAATGGTGAGGATAGGAGGGGAAGAAGAATTGAAATAGAGTAAATATAAGCAATTCAGAAGGATTGTGTAGTGAACTAATGGGAAGATGCACAAGATGAAGAATTAATTACTCAAAAGACATGAATTTCATAGAAGAATGAGAGTATCTCATTAGCTATTGTATATATTATTTTTATTAAGACTGTCTTGTTGGCAGTCATAGAAGGAATCACTGAAGAAAAAATATCTAAGGACTAAAAAAGCTATATACCAATATTTCAAATGAGTGAAGAAACATTCAGAGACATTTTTTTCCCCCAAAATGTGGAAAAAATAAAAAAACCCTTTATTTTAAAAATTTTATATATGTGGAAAAATTCTTATCTCCTTCTAAATATCAGCATTTTGAAATATGATCTTGCATTTTTCTAGCTAAAAATTTGTCTCCTGTAGTAATTCCTTTTGATATTCTCAGCCTCAGCTTTTGTTAACAGACAGAATAAATTCTCTACAATGAAAGGCATCGGCCCAATGAAATTGGGCTTTATAGAAAAACAAGAGAGTGAATTTATTTCACCAGTGACACCTGTTACAGCAAAGGAAGCAATCAACCAAAGTCACCACAAGATTTCAAAAGAAATGTGTCATATCACATCCCTGGAGAGGAAAAGGCTAAGAAAATTGGGGTTTTCCAGCACAGAAAAGAGAAGTCTTCAGGGTGACCTAATTTTGACCTTCTGGTAACTGAAGGGAGCCAACAAGGAAGTTGGAGAGGGACTTTTTGCACGGGCAAGTAGTCATAGCAATAGGGGAAATGGTTTCAAACAGAAAGAGGGCAGGTTTAGATTAGATATTTCTATCTATTTTTTTAAAAAATCTAATTCTTTACTGTGAAGATGGTGAGAAACTGGAACTGGTTTCCCAGGGAAGCTGTGAATGACCCGTTCCTAAATATGCTCAAGACCAGGTTGTCTGTAGCTCTGAGCAACCTGGACTAGTGAAAACTGCCCCTATCTATGGCAATGAGATTGGGACTAGATTAATTTAACACCTCTACTAACCCAAACCATTCTAGGATTATGTAATTTTTAAGGTCCCTTTCAGCCCAAACCATTCTGTGACTATATTTTCTATAAAGGTTAACATTCTAGACTAACCTGCATGAAGTATGATTTCTGTTTGAATATGTTTATACTTTCATTAGCCGTCCCTCATCAAAATGAATCAATGTCTTTTCCTTTTAACAACAATACGTCTTTGCAGACATAATTCCTGCAGCACAGGAAAACAGTTTTTAATATATAAGAATGATATACTACATCCCTGGATATTTAAACCAGAAAAGACTTTTCCATTTCCGCTCTTCTCTCAAGATTTTAAGCAGATTAATAAAATAAAAACTTGCCACTAAGCCTTTACTACACCAACCACACAAATATCTGATACTCGTGGTGTTTTCCCCACATGATAGAGCTATTTTTGTTGTCTTCTTTTTTACTAGGTTACTACTTTATCTTCAATGCACCTGCCACTTTTCTTGAACAAGAAGAGAGGAAAGATTCTTTCTGAGATGGTAGTCAGGAGTTCTGATACAGTTTTTATATGAAGGAAAGTGTTATTGAAAGAGCACTATATGACCAGTAGCCATTACATGACAAAGTTGTTCTCTCAATTGATGATGATGGGCTTTATCCATTGGTATAAGGTTAATTACACTGCCTTTGAAAAAATATAAAAAAAAATATTTGAAAAGACATGTTCTTAGAAAACAACTCAGAGTCTATTTCTTTTGCTGAAACGTCAATACCCTTTCAGGACTTGCATTATTTTTACAGAAACAGAGAGTATCATTTTTGAAGGAATAGCTGCTTGATATGTCAATCAAACAATCTTCTCTTACTTATGTATTAAAAACCAAAAAGTCAAGGAATTATGAGGTAGTTGTGGTTTTGCATTCTAATTCAGTCAAACTTGTTATGAAATTGAAGGGAAAAACACTGAAGTTTTCCATAAGGTTTTTTCTGTATGTTCCAGGATATCTCCTAAAATAACAGTTCTAAATCTGAAAAAAGTGACATTTCTAGCATGAGAAAATGAAAAACAATCTGGAAGAGACTTACTTTTGAAGAATGAAATAATTGCAACTCTGCTAGTAAAATAAAAAATTGAATACTAATATTAAAACTTGGGTCTAACCATTTCTTTGCAATAAAATATAGGTCATTTTGCAAAAGAACTTTTACAGTGGAATGAAACCCCATACATTGGAGAAAAGCAGATGGATTGCAAGTTAAGTAATGGGATTTGGGGTGCATGGGTTATGAGGTCATGAGTTCAAATTGAGTCTAGTTTAGAATTGGCCAAGTATAGGCCTTTTATAACTTGTGCAAAAAGATATAACAATGTCATATCACTTTCTACTGGATATTTTAATTTAAAAAACTGCACACACACATACACACACACACACACACACACACACACACACACACACACACAAAAAATTAACCCCAAACCAACCAAAACCACATAGCTCAAACCTGATATAATGTAGATGTCTCAATCTAAGACTTACACATTATATAAACAAATTCAGTCTTTTGAACACTCCATGGTCTAGCTATACTGTAATTCTCATTTTGTTTTGAAAAGATCAACTTTTGAAAAAAAACATTATAGAAGTTATTATTTTATAGTGCTGCATCAATGCTTTGTCCCAATTCTTCACCATCTGATCACCAGCATTCCTATGATCTTAAATTCAACACATTAATCACTGTCGGATTTAAGACCATAGCTATTGAAACAAGGTAAGCAAGTCAGGAATATGCCAGATGACTGCAGGGGAAAAAAAAAATAAATCCAAATTTTGTCCAGGTACTGATCAAAACAGAATTTGATGAATAACAGATTCTAATTCCTATTTTTGAATAGTAAGATTTTTTATATAGAAAGGGAAGAGTGAAATCCAAGTATTACATGGTATTAAAAATTCACTGGTATTGAGCTATGAAGTGATTAATTTTTTGGAGTTGCCTGTCTTTATCCACTGGTTATGATAGGGTCCAAAGACAACATCCCTTTTGTTTACGGCTCTTAGAAGTTTTCCTGAAAAAAGTGAATAGGTCTTATGTATAATTTTATAGTCTAGATCTCAAGTACATGCAATCAGCAGCATTATTCTCAATAATAACTATGTTTTTTATTATTAAAATTAGGTGCTGTAGAGATTGCTTTTTCAAAGACCTTTTAACATTTAACATTAAGTCTGCTAGGTAAACAGCAGATACAGTCACTGCAAAATTACAGAGGTTTGAATGTTTTCTGAGATTCTGGTTAACTTGAGCTTTTGTACATGAAGCCCTTACATGCTCAGAAGGAAAATGCACCTTAAATTATCAATGCAATTTTCACTCAATCTGTCAGTTGTGGATCTTTTTTTTTCTTTAATAAGTTGTCTAAAGTATCTTGCAGGCTGTGTTATTCCTCTTTGATGTTACTTCAAGTGAGGAAGATTAAAGTCTAGCTTGAATTTATCACCGATGACATTTCTGTGACTTTGGTCCCTCAATCCTTTTTGATGGGAAAATGTCAGAACAAAGTCATCACAAATTATGTAATGTCACTCCACCTAAGCCACAGTGCCAAATAAGCTGATGAAGCACACTGTTGTGGAGTCTATATCCTTCCATACCGCACATTTATAGCTACACACCTTTGATTTATAATTCTCCTGAGGTGATGAAATTCAGAAGCACCAAACCGTTTTGGACTGATCATTCTATATCCTGAGTGATATCTTGATCCTTTAATATAGTGGACAACCTCAGTTTCTGAAGTGTAATTCCCTTTTTTGGCCTTTCAAGATTCATTAAGCAAGTTGTAGAAAGAGGGAGGAATCAAGCAGGAATTAAGGAATAAGTATTCTCTGGTTGCAAATTTTATGGGGATGCAGTTAAAACTTTAGCTGTCACTTACGACAGTCAACAGAGGACAGTTTATCATCCAAACAGTGAAAAGGGCAAACAAATTTTCACATTCAGTTTCAAAACCATCAATAGGGAGACAGCTGTTGATAGATGGATGTTATGAGAGAAGTGAAATAATAATTTTCCACAAACAGCATTGCACATTTAATCTATTTTCATAGCCAGACTCTCTTCTCAACTCATCAAAGAAGTCCATGTTTTCTCTGAGAGGTACAGGATGGTTTGGTGTCTCTTGTGCCTAAATGACTTATAGAAAATGTATATTTTTTTACTGTATTTCTAAACATTAGTGGAAGTAGTTCTCTGAGAATAGCAGCATGGCAGTAGTTTTCTAGAGATGCAATGTGGCAGAATGCCACAATACACCTCTGGAAGAAGGCTCTGGGTCACAAATCAACTTGTGGTGGATCAGAAAAATAAAACCAGAAGTAAAGATGCTCATGTGCATGGACATAAAGAGAGAGATTGTTAGAGACTATTGGAGATTAAAAAAAAAAAAAACAAAAAGGCAACATGGAAGTTCCATTGGTATTCTGATTGCCTTGGAATGACTTAGGACAGATTTAAATAAACTGGTCATACATAGATCCTGATTCTTTAAGCTATCATAAAGGAAGAGTACTGGGTCCTTTCCCAGCAAAAATATGGAAGCAGCGACAGAAGGAGGATGGGAAAAGAGAGTTTAACTGAGAAAATTTTGTGAGTCATTATTCATTTCCTCTTTTTCATGAAACAAACTACCTATCAGAGCTGCCAATATAAAGAAAAACCTTCTGGGGACAGGGAGAACTTCTTTTTCAAAATGAGCAATCAAATTATCAGAGTCTCTCCACTGTAAAGCTTTAGTGGATGACTAACTGCAGCCTTCTGCTCATTACTTCTCTCAAAAGATGAATTGAGGCCCTTTGTATTTTCTGGTAACTGAAGTTTCCGTTTTGCCTTTTCTATTTTTAAAAAGTAGTTACAGATGAAGAGAAAATGTGCTGTAGTAATAGAACCACATCAGGAAATATCCTCCTCAGCTGCTGTTCAGAAACATTTGAAATGCCTTCTAATAGAATGCTGCTTGTCCCATAACATTTGTAAGTGACTGTGCTTCAAATGCAAATTTCTTCATTACATTGAATTGCATTAAATTTTGTAAGTGCTCTCTGCACATATCCACTAAAAACAATTTGCTGAGAAAATAAGATGATGTGGTACGATGATATGCATCCATTAGATAATACCTGAAAATAGCTTTATAAACATATTTCATTTTAGTTGCTACTTAATGATTTAGTTTTAGTGGGTAGCTTATGGATTCAGCCATTTCAGTGCAATGAACTAGAATCATTTTCAGAGCTAGAAACTTTATTAGTTTGATTATTCTGCCAAATATGATGAGAACATGTAGATTTATAAAACCAGAAAAAAAGTTACAGTCCATTGACCATGCCCTTTTTCAGCCTTTAAAGGCATTAATCAGGACATCTCAGCACTGTTCACAGCAGTGCTCTTCCCGCAGAGTACCTTACTAATATTTTTGGTAGCAGATAATACTATGCAGATCCTTTATGACAATATTCAAGTTCTATCTCTGGGATGAGACAACAAAACTCAGACTGAAAACACTCATGCTCATAAAAGATTCCTTTACAATCTACTCAAAAAACAGAGGTGTTAGAATGGGTTATAAAAGTCCCAATACCCCTAATTACATTGTAGTTGTCTAAATGCACTAGAAATGCAAACAGATGAAGTTGCCTTCATGGATTGCTTAGAACTACTCTGCATTTCTGCTCATGCCAGCAACTAAACTGCACCTCACACAGAACTTTACATAAGGCTACTGGTGAGAAATGCATTAATTATATTTAATTCTAGGCTGCATTTTTTCGTTAGACAAGCCTCTATGTAACTGCTTTGTCTCTGAGTTCAAACCCTTTTCCCTATTTCAACTAGTCAACCATTATATGTACACAAGAAAAGATGGATAACCATTGCATACCTGGACTACTTGGCAGAGATTGTAGTAATCCAATAATAAGAAGAATTATATGAGATTAAAATCATAGTTTGACCAGAAATACTACAATGGCAGACTATTTTCCTGTGTTTGCCTAAATCTTGTCTTTAATTTATTTACAAATACCTATACAAGAACTGACCAATCCCACTCCTTTTTCTGTTGCAAAAGGGTTTTAAGAGTCCTCCATATTTGCCCTCAAAAGCAAAATTTTGTTCTATTAAAAATAAACAACAAAAAATAATCACTCAAACCACCAATATATTAATATTGCTACCAAAACAATGACAAAATCCCCCATTCATTTATCTTCTAATTGTGCAGGCTTTGGGAAACTGGAGTATTTTTGCAATGACAACAGTGGTATTTCTCGAAGACTTTGAGTACCCATGTGTGTGATAATGGGCAAACACGCCACTTCTTTCAGAGCTGCAAGACAAGAGGCCTTTCTTAATTCCATGCTCACTGTCTTCCGGAATGTGCTTTCCTCACCCTCCTCCTGTGCCCTAATTCCTAGTTCTCCTTGTTCAGTAGCCAAGTCCCTGAAAGCACTGGGAAACAGGCAACAGAACTGAAGTTGAGCCAGAAACTGAAAGGAACAGTACTATTACACATTAGCTGCTAACACTGGTTTCCATATGGACGTTCTTACTCCTAGACACCTGACTCGTTTCCATGCAGGGCAGCAACTTCTGTGAACTTGCTAATGCAATTTTTGCTCATGAAGTCTTCTGGAACTGACTCATTTTCCCATGTGTGCACAATAAAAACATTTTAGATCACTTTTCTTAGGGAAAAAACTTCTGTGATTTTAATAAAAATAATGTTTCATATACTGACTGATTCAGTATATACTGTAGAATGGGTGAGTTCTTTCACATGCAAATTTTTTATCTAGTTACCTGGAGACATAATGCCTTAAAATAATTTAATAAAACCCTGGTTGCTGGGGAGCAATCACTCTGCCTCAGAGTGAGTGACAATTTCTCAAATATCAAGAGAAAAGCTGCAACAGATAGCATATGATAAACAGGTAAAAGTAAGAAATTTTAAAGAGGAGAGATCTCCTGGATGAGGGTTTATATTTTTGTGATAGACAGATGACAGGTAAAGCCTTTTCTGAGGCACTAAAATATTGTCATCATGAATGCTGGCTAAAGTATTGGTCCTTGATGGCATAGACGTAAAGAATTTCAAAGTGGATGCTGTCAAAACCTGCAATTACCCCATGCCTTCAAGTATTCAGGAGTATTGTGCTATGTACAGAAAAATGGTGAATATTTGATTGTTTAAATATTTTTTTAAAAATTTTCAAATATATCTCTTTTCAATCAGAGTTTAGTAGTTCAACATATCACAAAGAAATCTTAATAGTATTTTTTCAGTAAAATAGACTGTGCACACAAACCCAGTACACAGGGATATCTATGCTGAACATTTACCCTCTA
Source organism: Haemorhous mexicanus (assembly GCF_027477595.1). Taxonomy (NCBI): domain Eukaryota; kingdom Metazoa; phylum Chordata; class Aves; order Passeriformes; family Fringillidae; genus Haemorhous; species Haemorhous mexicanus. The sequence continues at coordinate 76,977,342 of NC_082341.1, forward strand.
CCAGTAGCAGGGATATTTTGTTGAACATTTGAGTGTTTCTCAGCATACACCTGAGTATTCTAAAAAATCTCTTGATTTACTCTCAGGGTCAGGAAATAATTCTGACAGAAAAGAGATCAAAGACGTGGTTGCAGTGGAAGGGAGGTTGCAGATGTTTCACACCAGTAAACAATAGAAATAACTCCTCTTTTTCTCTTTTTTTTTTTTAGGTTAGTGCTTGTTTGTATAAGCCAAGGTATGTATTTTATGATGCAGGACAGCATATAAAAGCAGTCTTTAAAGAGAACTCTTGCTGGAGAAAATTACAGATATTATGTTACTTACAGTTGGGTTTTTTTTCCCCATTTAGGTATTACCATCACACGTAGAAATCTTACCTGAGAAGAAAATTTTACTGGACAAGAATCCCTGAGCATTTAATTTTGTTTTTACAACTTGTTAATTTTCATAACATTTTAGAGGCACCAATCAAGGTACTGATAGGAACAGATATTTTTCTTTCCACACCAGTTTTGACAATGTAGTTTTTGGTAATTGTACTTATGGAAGCTGGGTTTAGAGAAAAAGCTGCAAAAACCAGAGAACACTTTACTAAAAACTGACTTTGCGAAAAGGCAGTTTCACCTGTGGAGGCAACACAAAACTGAGCACTGAATGATGTAAAGATATTGTGTAAATGTTTAGTTCCATGAAAACTGTTAAGTATTTTCTCTGAACATTTTGGTGTTTCTTTTATTCTGCCCTCTAAATAGTGGTCTGTAATTCTTCTTGAATACAACAATTTTGCACAAAAGCCTGTCAATATTTCAAAACCCATTCTTTAGACTCCACGTAGTGATTGTTGGGGAGCCTGTGAGCAACATCAATAGCTTCCTGTACCATCACAAAGATCCAGAGTTTAGCACTTAAAGGAATTGTGGGTTTGGTTTTTGGCAGTGAATGGAAAATTATACTTCGGACACACAAGTACAAAGGAGTTTGCATGGGATATTACAGCTTGAAATGGTGGCAAGTGTAGCAATCAATATCCATTCCAACAACATTTCAGTCACGATGCATTTCTGTAGCTGAAGAGATTCTAGAAAATATGTTCCCTGGCTGCCCTGTTTAAAAAGCTGATGTGAATATTATGTCTAATTCAAAGAGCATTGCAAACTATATGATTGAATTTTCATTTCTGTGTGTGGAATGAGTATTGCCAAATACTGACTTTGAAATGCTGGCAATATATTACTTAAATTATCAGAGTCATTTCAAGATCACAAATAATCTATGAAGATAATGTCACAGAAGTCTCACAAAAAGATAAATCTTAATTTCAGGTTTTAGTATCCTTTCAGAAAAAAAATTAAAAATAAAAATAAAAATAAAAATAAAAATAAAAATAAAAATAAAAATAAAAATAAAAATAAAAATAAAAATAAAAAAGCAGTCGTTCTGTATCCCAAGCTTTGCCTCACTTATTGTCTTTTTCTCACACACACATACTTTTAATCAGACAAACATAGTTAAGCACAAGAAAAATGGCAAGCAAAGGAGTAAATATATATTGTATTTTCATTTTTTCAAAAAAGAACATAAACATTGTTTAAGAAATCAAGTACCTTTTTCCCCATTATATGCAAATATATGTTTAGACTAGACAAACCCCTAAAACTTGGAATTTTTTTTGTCAAAGATATGCAAATTGAGAAGCAATAACTGAAGGCTCCAAAGCAGCTGCTTCATCCTGTTTCACTCTGTCATTCTCTGGGATGTAATTGCAAAAATGTGATTCATTTGGAGATTGTGAGATATGGCTTAACTATCTTTCAAAAGTTAATAAGCAGCTAAACAGTTTCAGAAAGTGATAGAAAACTAGGATTTCCTCTGACTTTTCCTCTAAGTTATATGCACATTTCAAAGGAAGATGTTCCTGATCTGTTTCATAAAATAAAGTTTTAGCAGAGGCTTTTAAGATCTTTGTCTACAAAATATTTAATTACTACCTTATTTTCATGAGTAAACAGGGACATTGGGGTCTACACATTCTTGCCTGCATACACACCTGGGTTAGTGGAAGAATTTAGTAGAATAAGCTATGTAATTTGTCCTGAAAAACCTTCTATTTACTTGTAGTCTAAAACAAACCTTGCCAAAAGCTGCCATCTAGAGGAAAACATTCACGCTCCTGCCCCATTCAGACCAAGTCTTCAAGGCTACAAAAATTCTGCATAACTACTGGAGCTTCTATGTACTCCGTGAAGTTGAATGTATTGCATTTTCCCTTTGAGTTACAAGTGCCTGGTTCTACTTTTTCTGTTTCTGGTCAATAAACCTCATTGTCCTGTGCAGCACCTTATCAAGGAGTGACTAAGGAAACTAGCAGTGTAATGTCTCAGGGGAATCAAGTCTGGCAGTCAGATGGGCACTGTAGTGAAAACCAGCATTGAAATAGAGAAAGCAACAATTATAGCTCTAGAAGAGGAAAGGCAGTGTTTCAAGCTGGGTGAGGCATTGCCAATTAACAAAACACATTCAGAAGTAAATAGAGAAAAAAAATGTTGTACATTAGAAGTATAAAATTAATTACTTTATTCACAAGTCCAAAATAAAGTTAAGAATATGCAAGTTGCTATTTTTGTGTGCTGTATCATTTGGTCCAAAGACATAACTCTACATATATATTTATGAGATTTGAAGGGGGAGAGATAAAAACAATACTAAGCAAAGCAAGTCATTTCATAAATAGATGTGCTGCTCTCTGATTACTTCAGTAATTTCTTCAAAGAAAGACACCATGTCTGAAAGAAGAACTGAGAATTCTGAGTAGAAGGGAGAATATTTTTAGGGAGGTAGATGTACATGCAGTAACTTCTCCAGCATATTTCTGGCAAGGGAAGAGAGTAGCTGCCCTGGTGGAAGTAGGTCATAAGCTGTCTCTTGTCTCCATGAGGAGCAAGGCCTGAATCCATTTACATACTGTTTAGCTGATGCTCTCTCAAAGCATCAATTAACTGTCAATTAGCTAAAGAACAAGTGTTCTAAATAATTCAGAATGCAGCTGTTTGCCTAGAAATTAGCAGTTTATGCAGTGAAAAAATAGTCAAAAATTTTAAATTGTGGCAGTATGACACATTGTTACATAATGCCTCTCATTAACTCCCAAGAATATGAATACAATGTGTTTGGCATATGTATCACCTTCTAATAGCTATCAGAAATGAAATTCTTCTGGATACTGAAATAAATCCCTGCAAAATACAGAAACAGCAGGATATTTCTTATTTTGGTGCTTTTAAGCTCAGAATGCTTTCAAAGAAATTCCTTATTGCTAAACCTGAAATGCTTTTACTCATAATTAGCTGTAAGATAAAATACTATGCTATAAAACTTTGGGAAACTAAAGAGGCCTGGAAATAGAAACCTACTTTGTTTCAGACTTTTATTCCCAGAATACTTCAAAAAAACCTTTGCATTAATGGTTGTATTTGAAGTAGGGATACAACTGATAGTGTTGGCTTTGTTTACAGATACATAGTTTATAGAAAACATAGACTGTTTTAAAATAATATGCCAATTTTTCCCTTTTTTTTTCATTTATTAATGTTATTTACTATATATGTGATGTAGCTGTGGACCAAAACTCAAAGTCTGCATATCAGACAGACAAAGTTTTTTGATTCCAAATATTGTGAGAATACATATCAACTGCAAATAATAAGACTAAGTTGAGACCTTTAGTTTTGGTGTGTTTCAGTATAAAATGCACTAAATTTAAGGTATTTGAACTAAATATTAGAGAGCAGTCAGCAGAAATGGGTGAGGGTGTAGGGGCTGTGGAAGAGACCACAGCACTCTGTAACCTTATTGTTTCCACTTTTACTGCCTGCAGAAAGACTCCAGTTTCAACAGCTGGTGCAAGAATGGGTAGCAATTCCACGTTTTCCTTCACTGGCTTTGGTCTTCTGCTAGCAAATTCTGCTTGTTCCCATGCTCTAACTCAATACTGTGTTCTTAGTTCAGTGTGCACCATTTATCTTGGGTCTTCACATATTAATGAAGCAGGTACTCCACAATTACACCTCAGATTACTTGCTTCTGCATGTGGGTAATTAGCTCCTCCACTTGTTCTGTAAGAAAATGTTAAGGTAAATTCAACAACAATTAACAGATGCTCTGAATTCCATTCAGTTACGAGCCACAGCAATACTGCTGTACCGTCTATCACATATTTTACTTCTCTGTTTTATCATTACTCCAACAATTTTCCAATAACAAAGCATTTTCATTCTTTATTCTTTACACTGCAAATCTCCTTGGATGTTCCCTTTGTTTTCCATGAAATAATTTTTTGTTCCTTATTATTCTCTTGTTTCTGATTTCCCCATCCTCCTCTCTGTCCTCTCACATGTTCTCTTGCAATGTGACCCTCTGTTGTTTTATGTGCCTCCAACCTGACCTTTTAACTGCTATTTTCCAACTGAATTTTCCTGTCCATATTACCTTTCTTTCATTGAGGAAACTCTGCTGTTTTTCTCTGTATATGATCTTCATTTACTTTTCACAGAAAAGAAACACCAGAACTTAGAATATCTCCAGATCTTAGTGTTAGTAAAATTGTCTCATGTCATTATTTGATGTATTAACTGCCTTGCCCAAGAAATTTACTATGGCCATTAATGATTACATGATCAATATATTTTGTCTTTTCAGCTTTTCTTTGTCCTTGTTATGCAATACTTGTTGCAAGGGCAAAGGATCTGCATTTGCCTCCTTAATCCATATAATGCAAGGCTAACATTTTGTTACCATTCAGGTATGCATTTCTAGTGTGGTTATTGTTAACTTAAAACAGAAATTTTTTCCTAATGGTGGCTCAAATAGGGGCCAGAAAAAAGGCCTCACACAGCCAAAACATCCTGTCATTGGAGAGACACTGAGCTCAGACCTTTGCCCCACATAATGATGGAATACTGCCTGAACATCTGCAATTCCTAGTAGTGGATAAAGCATGAACATGAATCTTCGCCATCCCACAGCATAAGAAAATCCCTCATGCTTGGTTTCCAGGAGGAAAGAACATATTCAGCAGAATCTTTCTGACAGATCCTAGCTTCTGGTCCTTCATCTCTCTGTCTCTGGAGTGTTTCCATAGCTGCACTCATGTTTTCAAATCCTCCTCTTCTCCAGCTGATCAGATGGGTGTCCCCAAACCTCTTTTCTTTTTTTGCAGCCACCTGTCATCTTACAACTCTCTTCAACACCTCTCAACCATTCTAGTCCCGTTTCATCTAGTTCTGTTTTCTCCATAGAGGCTTTCATCTAAAATGTTTTTAAAAAATATTTAAAGCAGACTATGAAAAGCAATTCACACAGTCAAGATTATATGGCAATGTAAAATGTCTGAGTGTTGTCAGCTTGCCTCACATTGGTAATTGCATCATTCTACTCCTGAGACAACAGCCTTCTACATTGCAGACTTAGCTTATGGACACAAAGAGATAGAGTGCTCTCCTTGTCCCAGATTATATCTGAGAAATATTAAAATATGTATTTTGAAATCAACAGCACATCCTTATCCAAATATGTTGGTTTGAAACTGCATGTTAATAGTACTTGCTTTGGTGTCAAGTTTTCGGTATTATATACCAGAAATTACTTATTAGCAGAAAAAAAAAAAAAAAAAATTGTGCATTACTGCTTCTTCATTTTACCAGAGGATATGGCATGAAAGCAGTCTGTCTTCCATTATTTTTTTGCTCCTTCTTGATAAGAAATGCAATTTTTTTGCAGAGACTATATGCCAGCAAAAAGAGCCTATCCTTCCAACCCTAAACATCCAAGAAGGGATGTTCTGGCATCACCCAGCTTTTTCTGGCATATCTGGAACCAAGCTAGAAAAGGGCTGAGCAATTGGCTGTACACCTGCTCTGAGGCCAGGTTTGAACCTGCACTCTTCTTCGGAGTTGTCCCAGCTAACAGGACATCGATACTAATAGAACATTGTTTTTATTTTGAAGAATAACAAGGAGGAGCCTGGAAACTACAGGCCTGTCAACTTCAGCGCCTGGTAAAGTTATGAAGGAGATTGTTCTGTGAGATACAGAAAACACGTAAACAACAATGCAGTCATTGCTCACAGCCATCATGGCTTCATGAGGGGAAAATTCTGCTTATCAAACCTGATTTATTTTTATGACAAGGTAGCGCGCCTAGCTGACCAAGGAATGCTAGCTGAAGTAATCTTCTTGGATTTCAGTAAAGCTTTCAATACCGTCTCTCACAGTATTCTTCCAGACACAGTGCCCAGAACACAGCTGGATAAACACATCGTGTGATGAGTGAGCAACTGGCGCGTGGATTGGACACAAAGGGTTGTAGTGAATGGGGTGACATCAGGCTGGTGACTTGTCACTAGTGGGGTTCTGCAGGCGTCCATCCTCAGTCCTGTGCCCTTCAACATCTTCAAAAATATCTTGGATGCAGGACTGAAAGGGATACTGATCGAGTTGGCAGACAAAACAAAAGTGGGAGGAAACGTTGACTCCCTTGAAAGCAGTGAGGTCCTGCTGAGAGACCTTGAGAAATCAGAGGGCTGGACAGTCACCAACTAACAAGGGGAAGTGCCGGATTCTGCATCCGGAATGGGGCAGCCCTGGAGACTGGGGAGTGAAAGGCTGGAAAGCAACACTGCAGAAAGGGACTTAGAGGTCCTGGGTGATGGCAAGTTGAACATGAGTCAGGAGTGCCCTGGCAGCCAGGAGGTGCAATGGTGTCCTGTGGGGCATCAGGCACAGCATCACCAGCCGGGCAAGTCAGGGGACTGTCCTGCTCTGCTCTGCACTGGGACAGCCTCACCTCCAGTGCTGGGGGCAGGTTTGGATGCTGCAATGAAAGAAAGACACTAAGTTAGACAGCATCCAAAGGAAGGCAACGAATATGGTGAAGGGCCTAGAGGGGAAGCCTGATGAGATGAAGCTTAGGTCACTTGGTCTGATCAGCCTGGACACGAGGTGACTGAGGGGAGACCCCAACGCAGTTACAACTTCCTTGTGGGGGGAAGAGGAGGGGCAGGCACTGATCTCTTCACTTCATGACCAGTGACAGGACCCAAGGGAATGGCCTGCGGTTGTGAAAGGGGAGATTCAGGCTGGATATTAGAAGAGGTTTCTTCACCCAGAGAGTGATTGGGCACTGGAACAGGCTCCCCAGGGAAGCTGGTCACAGCACCAATCCTGACAGAGCTCAAGAAGCGTTTGGACAATGCTCTCAGGCACATGGTGTGACTCTTGGGGATGGTGATGGGCAGGTCCAGGAGTTGGACTCAGTGATCCTTATGTGTCCCATCCAACTCAGCTAATTATGTGATTATGTGATTCTGCTACAAGAGTCAAAAGAGGCAGACAGACATTAAAACAACACAGCCCTGTTTTATTTTTTTTTTGATCTGACATAAATTTTTTAATCTCTTCAACTGAAAATATTTGATCAAGCCAGATACAATTTCCAAACTTGAATTTCAGGTGTGGATGATTGGTGCTAATTTTTATAGATGTTGCTAAGTCAAATTGGTTTTGGCCCCAGACATGCATTTTGTTAGATGCAACAGATTCAGTTAATCTTCAAAGCAATTAACTGAGATTCTTTTAGCCCTAGCCGTTAAATATATTACTCAGTTTGACAGGCAGACAACTACATAGATACATAATCCTCTCCAGACTAATGGTTTCAAATGTGTAAGTTTTGACAGAAGCTAGAAGAATAATCTATATATATCACATCCTCTGGGAAAATCCAGCAATTAGGTGGACTGTTAAAAACTCCACTGGGAGCAATGGGTGGTAGGACCTTCAAACACTGGGATACACATTTAGCAATGGCCACTTGGTTAGCCAGCATTAGAGAATCTGCCAATTGGGCTGGCCCTGCCCAATCAAAACTGAGAGGGACAAAGGTCTCTAATACATAACCCCTCTAAAATATAGGCTGGGGAAAACAGTCTGGGTTATTCCTCCCTCAGAAAAAGGCAAATTAATCTGTGGGATCGCTTTTGCTCAAGGGCTGGGTACACTTGGTGGATGATGCAGGAGTCTGGTGTGTACGTCTAGGGAATTTGATTCTGAGTGAGAAGAGACAATGAATTAAGATGTACATTGTTAATTGCTACATAACATTGTACATCATTACTTCCATGGTGACTATATGCCATATTAAAAGTACTACAGTAAAAATAACCCAGATTAATGAAGAAAAAATTGTGATGGAGCTGGACAAGTGTAACAGTGATAGAATCAGAGCTGACTATATCTTGCAACAATCCAACATCACAGGCCATCTTTCCTGCCCTGAAATTTTATGTCTGATGAAGCCCAAAGTCATGGACTAAATGAACAAAATACTTTAGCAGGATAATGCATAGACTAAGGGAACAATATTGTGTGAATATACGAAAAGACTGGAAAGATGATGATCATTAACTGGGATGTAGAGAAGGAATGGGATGTGGGCATGATGAAAATGGTATAGAATAAGTGGTGAATACTGTTCTGATTTCAACTGGGATAGTTATTTTACTTCCTAGCAGCTGGTACAGTGTCATGTTTTGGATTAGCAGGACAATAATGTTGCTAAATTGTGCTTGCATTATGTTGACACCACTTTATTTTTTCTTTCAACATTCAGCTGGTAAAACAAACTTTTAAAAAACTTGTCCAAATTTTAAACTTTCATCTATAGTATTAATTTACACCTCTTCAAAATGTTCTAACATAGCATACTTAAATCAAAATATCATCCTGCTGTAATAAATATTAATAAATAAAATTTTTGTGAAAAAAAATCACATTTAAATTAATGAAATTAATTAAGCATTTTAAAAACAACAACTTTTCCTTATGAAAATTTAATTTTCATAAGTAGATACATCCTTGTGAATATTAATGTATAGCTCATCTACTGCTGCATTGAGTACTTTTAAAATGTACATGATGTGTTATATTGCAGCCTTCTGTTCAGTTTCTGATCAAATACCAAACTCATGTCCTAGAATGAGTTACAGGAGAGATTGTAAAGAATGAACAATATGTGTAAAATACTGGCATTTTGAAAACAGTAGAAAATTTATGGTTTCTAATGCCATTTTTCACTGTCAGATAGAGAGGTTAATTTAAAATTATTTTTATCCATAAAAGTATGGTAATGTATCTATGGTGTTTGCCATAGATACATTACCAATGATGGAAATGGAAATTTATCTCTAATAAATTCTGCTAAAGGGTATCTAATAAAGTACATAAGAATCTACTTTCAGAGATTAACACGTTTGATTTTTGAGAATCATAGGAAAACAATGATATGCTAAATAATTTCAAATTTTTTTAGTAAAAAAATGCTGCTTTCAAGAAGAAAAAGTATAGTAGTACAGGTGAGCAATCAGTGCTGTAATGTAAAGAAGAAATTAGAACTCTTTCCTCCCACTGTTCTACTGAGTTGTTCTTATTTTATCAGTGGGAGGAATCTGAATTGGCAGTAGGAACACAGATATTCCTTATAGTCTCAATTTTGGGGTAGCAGGGTTGAAACATAGTGCCAGATGCAATGGCACAGTTTTTGTATTTGCTTGCTATGCACAAAGCTGAGAATTTTATCACACATGTAAGCAGGCAGCAGCTGCTCATGCAAATTATCACATTTCTATATAAAACAATTCAAAAAACACAGGGGGAAAGCACTCAAACTGATATTTAGTTTGCCTGGTAACTCCTTGTCTTATTGCACAGTGCAGCAATGATCAAAATATTTGTGTTCCTTTTGCACTGGAAACAAGAATGCCAATGTAAAGGAAAGGCTGTTTTCTGCCAGTTTCAATATGCTATTTTAAATGTGGGTTTATCTTATCTTTTACAATTTTAGCTCTCTGATCAAGCAGCAGTATCACACATGTGTAAGTAAAGGAGCTTCACCCCAACTCTGCAGCATGGTCATTGGTCAATTTCCTCCTTTTCCTCATGACAACTCTCCTGTTTATGTGCTTTTCTCATGCTTTTAATCTATTTGTTTGAGAGAATTTTTTCTGTGCAGCTAATCCAAATATCATGTTATATAAAGTAATGTAGGGTATGTCTGGTTTAGAAATCATTATCTATCATTTTCTGCTCCCTACTGAACTGTTTGCACTAGCTCTTTGCACAAAGATCCCATGTTCAAGGTTGCTGTATTGATTTTCAAAGCACTACATGCCTTGAATCCTGACTGTTTGAAAGATCCTTGCTCCCTCTCCTGCAATTCCTTTGCTCCATTGAAAACCAAAAGGTAAGGGCAAGCATTTTCTGTCATCTGGGGAAAATAAAGTTCTCATGAGAATTAGGCTAAAAATTCAGAACCCAGCACAAAAATCCACCCTAACCTAGTCTATCTTCAAAACAAAATGTGAAGCCTGAGTCTTTCAATTCAGAGGCAGCACCTCATCTTTACACTTTCATTATCACTGTATACTGTGTTCAGGATCTTCTTCCTAGTTTAGAAGTGTGGTTTTTGAAAGTGGGAGGGTTTTGTGTTGCTTTTTTTTTTTCTTGGTTTGGGGATTTTTGTTTGGCTGGTTTTGCTTTTTTGAAGGAGAGCTAGACAGTTATGAAATCTGGGCTACTCTCATAATAGTAATACAAATATTGGAAGCAGGGCTTTTTGGAAGCTGAAAATTCAATAAAAGTTTTATGGGGAGCCTTTCTAAAATGCAGTATTTGAGGTATAAAGTAGTCAAGTGCACAAACCAACTTCTCTGGGGAAAGCTGCATGCCTAAATCAATGACAGGATTTCATAGACGCATGATACAAGTAGATTCTTCCTCTGGATAGACATACTGTTTCAGGTTTTCTTAAGCATTGTGGTTCTGAATTTCATTTAAACTTCTTGATCAAATTTGCTGACTGGTGATCAGAACACTGTGAAGAACAGAACTAGAAAGAAAGCTGACAGTAGGGATAAGCTATGTAAAATTTAAGATTAATTACATAATTTTATTTTGAGTATATGTGGTATAATATATAGTCTCTTAAAAGTGGTCAAATTTCTGTGTAAGTTATAATCAGATTGGAAAAAAGTTCAGCTAAAATGAGGTCATTAGGTAGTCCTTTAATTATTTCAATATGATGCAGACTATTTAATGCAGTAGATATATTTCATCCCCAGACAATTCTTAAGTGAATTTTTCATGGATATATTCCCATAATCATAGACTTAACAAGCATACCAAAATTGCAGATTCAAGAATATAGTAACTTTCATAAGGGGATTAGAGATTTCAGAAAAGCTTTTTGTTATAGATAACACCATTGGTTTTCTCCTATTCAAATTTTGCTGCATTTGCCTAAAGTGAAACTGTCAGATATTAAAGCAATTATTTTTTCTTATTCAGCAACATTGGCAGTCCAAAGACTGTGAAACTTGAAGAAAAAGAAAGTGGTAGGGGAAAATGACAGAAAATCAAAATGCAGAATGCAAGAAAACAGCTGTTATTACTGGTGGGAAGGTGTTAGTCTTCCACAGGAGTTGAAGTCTCAGAGGACAAAATGTAGAGAGGAAATCCCATACTGTTTAAATCAGTGTGAAGATCTTGTCATACACTCTTTTAAAAATCTTATCATAATATTGTCCACATTCTACTTCTGGGACTTCAGTTCACCCATCATTCATTTAAAACCTCCTTAATCAGCTTTTCTTAGCATTATATGTTCAATACTACCTATCTTCAACTGTTCCTCACAATTTTTTCTGATTCAACGGTTGTTTTGATATGTTTAAATTTCTTTTCATAGAATAATAAAATGGTAGAATGGCTGGGATTGGAAGGGACTTAATGTTCATCTAGTTACAACCTAGACAAGGTTGGTCAAATCCCATCCAATCTATCCTTAAACATTCCCAGGCATGGGGCATCCACAGTTTCTCTGGACAAACTATTCCAGTGCCTCACCACCCTCACAGTAAAGAATTGTATTCCAATATCTAATCTAATTGTGCTCTCTTTCATTATGAAGCCATTCCCCTTTGCCACTGTCCTGTCACTACATGTTCTTGTAAATAATCTCTCTCCATCTTTCTTGCAGGCTTTCTTCAGGTACTGGAAGACCACTGGAAGACCACCACAAGGCCTTGTCTTCCTTTAAATCCACTGCTCTGATTTGGGACAGATTTGGGAGGGATACCAGCATCATAAAGTCACCCCAGGACATCCGTATAATTAATAAGTTTTGCTTTCCTCAAATAAAAGATACCCTCTAAAGAAAGATGTGTGGAGGTAACTGTCACTTTATGAATTCACCGGTTGAAAGATTTCATTCTTCTGTTCAAAGAAGCAAAAGCCTTAATTTGAAGATTTAATGACTCTGACATGATAATTGCTCTACACACAATACTTGATTGAGCTACATGTAGGTCAGAGGAAATCTCAAAACTTCAAACACTTATACTAGTACTAATTTCTGTTCCATATTATGCATTTATATCAGGTTGCACATATACAATTCTAGCTGCATAGTAGGACATTTTAATCTTCTCTGTCACGAAAGCTTTATTTCCCCTTTCCTCATTTAAACAGCGTACTACTAAAATTTTGTGATGTAGGAGTTGCAATTGCTGTTCGAGATGACAATCAGGTCAATATCTCCATGGAAATTTGAGATAATGGAGTCTCTTCATAGCAGTACAATTATGTGAGTCAATAGATTTAATAGTCAAACTGCTAGTCCATTGAGACAGTATGCTTTTCATTGCCTTTTCTCTCCACCCCGAACATGGCAAGAGATTTACAGCTGGATGTATATTTCAACTAATTAGTTTCTTTACAAAACCATGAGCACACAAAGGAATACATAAAGTGCCACACAAAAAAAGTTCTTAGAAGCAATGGACCAAAATTGCATATCAATAACAGTTTATTTAGTATTTTAAATACCTCAAGATCTCCTATCAGATAGCAAAAGCAAAACTTCCCAAACCTTTACTTTCTTATCTTTGAGAGACTTAAGGAAATGTGTTGTGATAAAACTATTGATTAGTTATGGAGGATTGGAAAACACACACAAGTGAGAATATTAAACTGAGTAGAAATTTTCTTTCTGTCATACACAGTACTCCAAGCTACAGTTTAAGATGACATGCAAGAAAGGAAAACAAAGAAACAAACAAAAACAACTTTAAAAGATAAACACTGACATTATTAGGATTATTCTGAAGAAAAAAATCATACACTAGAACTGCTACAGCTTCATGTGGGTAATATACAGCCACAATGGTTATGGGAGAGGAAAAGTTATTTTAGCAGAAAAAATAGAATTAAATGATAAAAATGGATCTAACAAACAGTATTTTACCAGCCCAAGCTAAGGAGCATTACCTGTGATACTGGTTTGGGTTTTGCCTTTTTTTTTCCTTTTATATGTTTTCTATATTCTTTACACATATATTTGTAGCCTATTGTATTAGTAGCTAGTTTTCCCAGTGTTTTTCCATGGCCTTTCCCTAGGCAGAAAGACAAAAATTCCAGAGCTCCAAGCCCCAGGGCATACAAGGCTCCAGTGCTATCTCGGTTCTTCCTGGGAACCAAGGTTGAGAACAACTCTTCGAGATACTTTTCATGGACAAAGTACAGCTAGTGCTGAGGGGGAGTTCCAGAAAAGGAGCTTGACCTGGGGGGAACTGCTTAATCCCTTGTGCTCCTTATGCTAATTCCTTAAAACTTAGAAATGTGTACTCATCCCTGTCGGGGTGGGCTTTTGTTGACATTTTTCCATAACTGCCCCTGAAGGCCTTCATTAAAGATCCTCTTTTATATCACCTCTTTACTAAAATTAGCCTGAGTTTCTTTTCCAGTTTGGGAAAAAGGCAGCCACTGGTACTACTAAAAGAAGTGGTTAGCTAGGAGTTTTCAAGGACCTGAAATGCAGATATAGCTGTAGTGATCAAGATAATACTGAGCTAGCTCTCCAAATCAACCTGAATTAGCATTCTAAAATATATCAATTGCAGTAAACCCAAATTTAAAATTCCAGAATTAATTCCTTGCTCTCAAAGGGGGAGAGAAAAGGAAATAATCATGAGTTGTCCTCCTGCCATTGGGTCAAACTGTCCTCCAGAGAAATAATCATTGGTGATGGTGCACACAGTGATAATATATAGTCTTCACAATTTTTCTGTGACTATTTGCCACATTATTTACCTTATCTTCCCTATGTACCAAGACAAGCACACTTAATTTTTTATTCTTCCAAAATCTAACCATTCTGTAATTGGGAAAAAAACAAGAACCAGTAACATCATGCATTCTCTTGTCACACTATTATAATTAATTTTCTTCTTTCAAATAAAGTTTGGAAGCTGTGTTTATCCTGCTCAGTTGACATTATTAGTGCAAGTAAAATAAATTTTATGCAATCATTCTCCACATTTTCAATTCCTTTTTGAAATCCAGTGTAATAATATGTTTCATTAGTATCTCTTCTCTGCCAAGTTTGGCATCTGATTTTTCAGTCCTGGGACACGAAAAAAAAAAAAAAAAAACCACAAACATGGTGGTGGAGAAGAAATAGGATAAAATTAGCTTGAATGAAGAGAAGAAAAATTAGGCCAAAAGAGACCTGTCCAATGATACACTTAAATTATTTTCTGATACATTTCTTAATATCATAGCAAGATTTCAAATACCAAGTTAGCACAGAGTCAAAGTGTATCTAATACATGAAGATCTACAGCAGCTATTGCTGTCTGAGTCAATCTTGTAAGCCAAGCCACGTGGTCTGTGATTCCAAAAGGAAAAGGAATGTCTGTTCATATGGAGCATTTTTCTCATTACTTACCTGCATCTGCTCGGGCTGTTGGAAGTAAGTTGGTCTCCTGCTGGAAGCAAACACCATGGGTAAACAATATTTTTAATAATCAGTTACTGGAAATTGGGCATGGAAACTTTTGATTTGTTACTATTGTTTCAAATATTTGTTTTTCTTGTGGTAAATAGACATTTTTACCAGATCTAAACCATGCCATTCTCACATCATCCCAGTAGATATTTTTTACAAAGAGAATATTTTTATCAAAATTAAATACATGGGTAATTTGAGGACAGGGTGGCATGCACATGTATGCATATAGAAATGCATATACATTTTATAACATAAATGGCAGTCTAGGGGGAAAATATGGAAAAAATTGATATAAGATCCAGATTTTCAGTAATATGAAAAGATAACATATCTACTAATTTATCTCATTATGGTGAATTAAATGTACTCAATCCTGTTATGAGCAGACTGGTACTGCTTACAGAGATAAAATAAATCTTACCATTTACCTTGAGAATCTGATTAAGCAAAATGGATCCTCAGTTGTTAAACTTGGGAAGCTTTCAGCAGAGAGTGTGCAGGAGCTGGTCTGTAGAATATCTGAAATGTCTGTGCCATCTGCAGACCATGCAGAAAAAAATAGATGATACAGCATGAATATCTTAAAAGTAAAATCTATTTGTTATAAAAATGGTGATAAAATTTGAATTCAATTTTTTTCAGATTAGGTCTAGACTTAAGTATTTTTCATATAAAATCTTTTTGTTTACTAGAATTATTTTGGTTTTATTTTATGTTATGACAGTTTGTGTAGTCATAGAAAATGCAGATGAGACAGTTCAGTTGCCAGGACTTCTCATTAGAAAAAGTAAGCTGTGGCTAAGGATGTCAGCATCCAATATAATACTAGCAGACACCATTTAATTTTACAAACAACTAAAATGTAATATTTGTGTCACATGAAAATTGTTGTTTAATAAACAAAAATCTTTCCCAGTAAAGTTACTCATGCTTTTTGCTTTGTTTTGGGGTTGATAGGTAGTGAGAAAGGGAGTAATGCTCTAAAAGTTCTACTGCTTCCTATTTGAATATAATTTATTCTTATTAAGGCATTTCAAAATTACACTAATTTATCATGACCAGAAGTCAGCCCTGCATGTATATTATTGCAGAAAACTTGCAATTCCATATCTGTCTGGAGAAAATGTCCTTGAATAATTAAACATCTGAACTCTTTGATTGGAGAAAACAATGTCACAAAGGGAAGAGGAAAAGAACAGGCTTTTCTGAAACAAAGAAAAATACTAGTTGGCAAAGGAAAATAGAAGGCTAATCAGAATCTTAAACATCAAAAATATTCAAAGACATTGCTTTGGGATTTGAATAGTTTATTTTGCTAAATAAAACCCATCCTTTTTCTAGATGTCTTGGGATTTGTTCCTGACATTACAGTCTTGAGGTTTCAGCATGTTTGATTTGTCCATATATAATCAAATATCATATTATATAAATCCCAATGCAGAACCTGACTACCTAATTTAAAGGAACCATTGTCATTGCCTGAATAATAAGTAATAGCCCATAAAGGCAAATTTCTGCTTCTTTTTTTTTTCCTCCATTATCAGAGGAAAGCAATCTGAACATCTATCAGAACTAATTGCAACACTCTCATATTATTAGCTGTAAGATCAGCTGCAAGCCTTAAGCAATACAATTCTACTCAACTAGCCATTAGCTTTTGTTTTTTATTGTTGTTTAAAATAATCAAGATTAGCTGGCAGCAGACACCATCACTGACAACTGTTAAAAAGAAATCAAATTACAATAGATTCTTTAACTAATGAATTAATTCAAACTGACTTCAATGTAATATTGCCATGAGATCTGCCAGCCTGCAGAATGACTGTAAATTATAGATGCCATGGACACAAAACCAATAAATAAATCACACTAGAAAATCAAACTGAGGTAAGTTTGCAATAACAAATTGGCAGCTGGGAAAGAAATAGTGAGGACTTTGCCAAATCTACTTTTGTGGAATATCTTTAAAGCAGATAAATGCATAAAAATCTTAGAAAATAATCTGCAGACTGCTATAATTAGAAGGAATTGATACTGATGATAGGATAAAAAAATTCATCTTACTGAAGTAACTCTTGCTCTTCCAGACACAGCAATAGTGGATACTGTTGTAGGTTTACGTACATTGTGCATGCATGAACTTTCCAGGTCCGAGGTTTGTTTCTGTATCCTTTGAACCTTCACATTTCTTTTTAGCTGATAGTACACAAGGCCCGCCATGAACAGAAAGACATGGTGAGCTCTGAAGGCAGGGGTAACAGGAAAGATGCCCAAGGCAGTGATCACTTTAATCACAGCTTCCTTCTGTCACAAAAAAAATGTGAAGAAAACCCAAAGATTAATAACATGTTGATCTCTGCAGAATTAAGATGTATGTGATTTTGTGGGTATGGAATTTTCACAACTTTCAGGGATTGGAGTATCCTTATTCAAGGAAATGTATATGGCAGTTCTACTGTAACTGTCCAAAGATCACCCAAAGATAATTTTTTCTCACTGAACCAATAACAAACAAAAGAATGAGTTTTGCATAGTATTTTCAATGAAAATAAGCAAAAGAATTTCTGGAGTTAGACATCACTTTAATATCAAACAAGGAAGGCAAGGGGCGAAAGTAGATCGGGGAATATCAAGGAACAAAGAGCCAAACATAGGCTAAGTACTGAAACTTCCACTACCCTTATTCCTTTTTGTTGCTACAACTATAGCAGGGATGGGCTTTATTTTATGCTCTTGTGAAAGCAGTAGGAGCATATGCATTTCCAATATGGTAACAATTTGGATTTTATGGGTGAGGTGTGACCCAGTCAAAGAAGATATACTTAAGGATTTATAATAAATGTAAAAATAAATAAATTACGACATTTATTAGTGACATATATATATACTACTCAGTTGGAAGATTTAGGAAGAAGTTAAAATTTTCTTTCTTCCTCTGTAAAAATGAAAATCACTAATACTGAGGCAATAGGCAAGGAACTGGACATGAATTTCCCATTAAATACATCAGCAAATAAAAATAGCTTGTTATACTTTACTTCACACAAATATAATTTACTGTTTTGTTGTCCACAAAGAAGAGAGATTTTCACAGAATATACACAAATTCAGAGATCTACAAAATACCTGAAGATTTGGCTATTTTTGCTTTAGATTATACTTTTCAATTTTATCATTTCAATTTTTGAATATTCTCCTAGTTTCTTAATTTATTCTTCACCTTACAAGGTTCTTTAAAAATCTTATTTTTCCAGTTACTTCGTCTTCACGAAAGAGAGGTTACTTTTTTTCCCATACATTTATTGTCTCCCAGAAAACCTTTGGCACTTGCAAAATCTCCATATAACTCTAAACTGTCATTATATATTAATATTCAACAAGGAATTGGAGATGAAGAATACATCCTTATGACCACATTGATTAATAACTATTTAGAGAAGTAAATGTCACTTGCTTTTGAACAAATATTAGCTTTCCTGCACTGTTTGATCAGTCCTCCTAACTAGGTGTCAAGCAGCTCATTTTTCTGGACTGACTTTAGGTTAAAGGCATTCTTTAATCCACTCTTACAAAATTATGTCTGTAATCTTTACCTATGCTTTTCTTAATTATGTAAAGTAAACATATGGCTAGAAGGAAGAAAACCCAAAACAGCTGAGTCTATACTGAAAGTCACATTTTACCAAACTCCACCAATCAGTGGAATGTATTAACATGGATCCTTATAATAGGAAACACCTCACAAAAGGAATTATGAATCCTTGATCAAGTGACATTGCTAAGAGCACTTTCAAAAGACACATTCATATGCTGAACCTTGAAAGGTATATATGCAATAATCTGAGAAAAAAGGGCACAGCTGGCAGTTATTATTTTGGAGATTTATGCTGTTAGCAAAGCATTTTGAAAGAGTTAACTAGCCGACAGCTTTTACATCAAAACTTATATTAGGTCTTTTTTTTTTATTACAAATGGAAAAAATAGCCCTTAGTTTCTTGCTTGCATAATTTTTGTGAACATACTCAGACCTATCACATATATAAACTTGATATAAAGGGTTCCATTTTTGTATGACATTTCTAGAAATCTGATCTAATTTCAAATATACTACTTCAGGCCATCTAAATCCATTTCTTTATACACAAGCAAAAACTCTTCATGCATTTTTTCTGTTCAAGGTTATGCACACATTTTCCTGAAATATAATTTTGCTTCCCCCTAAGACAGGTGAGTAAAGAACAGTAGATAGTTCCTAAATTCCCTCTTGATAAATTTTATTTATATCATTTCAACTTTACTAGCACAGGTTGGAATTAAACTTCAAATCAAGTATAATTCACTGAGGAGAAATTTTTTATCTGAAACAAAATCACAGATTCACAAAAAAAAAAGCCTGCTTTAACCTTTGGTTTATATTTTTAAAAATCAGAATTTTACAGAATTAGCATCAGATTAGAATTACACTTCAACTTCAAATTAATCTTTTCTCAGTTGTTTGAAGGGTCATTCAGAAGGTTCTGTTTATGATGAACCCAAAGAACTCTTGGTTTTGAGCTATTCTCAGGACTCCAGGAAATAGGTTTAATTAAAGACTTTGACACCAAAATCCCCCCAAATGAAGATACCTCAAACTAAATATAGCGACATATCTTCATGGAATCGCAAAAAACAGTATTTAAAATTTAATCTCAGTGTGCCCTGGTGTAAGATATCTTCCTTTTTAGAGTCATCCATGATAAAATTGCTCCGCTGTCTACACTTTTTTGCAAATGTCTCAGTGATACCTAAAGTTTTTAGCTTTTATGTATTCTTCATGTGTTTTTTACTATGTACACAGTTAAGTGCCTACGTATAACTTCTAGTGCTTTCCAGCTTTTTTCCCCCAGTGAGTAGACACATATTGGTGCATTCCTAAAAATTAGTTTAATCTTGTTGGTTCACCAAGGACTTTTTATTTTGCACCATGTAATCATAGACATAATAAAGGTAAGGTAAGAGATTGAGCAGAGAGCTCCAATAGGCCAGAACCCAGCGGGGAGATTATTGAACCAACTGCTCCCCTTACGGGACAATATTGGCAATTAGATATTCTAATTGCCCAATCTTTTAAAATTGTATTAATCTCATTTGGGGTGTGGTTTTGTCATATTGTGTATCTGAAGGCTTTCAAATAAAGGCTTGCTTTTATATTATCTTTCTTACATTATCTGGAAAGTTTGCGTTCTATTTCCATTTCCAGGCATCATCAGCTTGTATTTACACTATGGTGTCACTGGTTACCAAGTCACTTGCCTTCCCTGGAACATTTCCTTTTCCTGAAAACAACTCATTAATCCCCATTTATGCCCTCTCCTGAGTTTTCAGGCTGAGCTAGAAGACTTCAGTTGGGTCAGGGCAGCAGGAAGTCTGTCTGCTACCTACGTCCAGATGCTGTGCCCCTTTCAAAAAGAAAAAAATATAGCAGAAAATGCCCTGGGAGAATTAAATAAACAAATACAACTCCAGCCACACTTACAAGACTTTCATGCAGCTTTGTGTTAGGCCTTTGCAGAACTCATTAGACAGAATAATTAGCTTTATTTCAGAATCTTAACATTCAGCAAGGACATCCTGAGTAACTGTTTAACAGAAGGATACAGACTTCAGTGAAAATCATTGCTAACTAATACAGAGTAATCTGAATTATCTCACTGAGTTAAACATCTCTATCAAATATCCTGCAGAGAGCATTCTTTTCAAATATCTATGAAGTTAATCAATATAATATGCATTTTAATGCAATCTGTTGACTTAACTATTTTTCTTTCTCCTGATTCTTGAATATTATTTTAAGCATCTGAGTCTCAGTTATTTCATCTGTCCCAATACATATATTTGTGTGTAAAAACAGATTTCTACCTAAAGATCATATGATATCCCATATCATATCCTAGGTCAAATGTGATATTCCTCATCCCTATCACAGCAAAGAAGGATCAACAAAAGAAGGCAATACCAGTTTATGAAAAAAGCCTGTCCTCCCACAAAGACATTATGCTCGAAGTCATGACAATCACATTAAATGCATTGTGGAAAATGGAATGAAGACCTCAGGATAGCTAAAATGCATTTCTTTCTCATTGGGCAGATGGGACTAATGCTGGTTCTATTCACGATTTTTTTTTTTTACCTTTTAAATAGAATAGTTAATATATTGACAGATATAATATTGGCAATATATATTGGGGGTTTGGAACAAAGCTTTGTGTTTTAGGAAAGCAATAAAGAGAAGATTGCCACTGTTATTCATGGATATGGTTACATTAAGTGGTGCTAGGCTGTCATGTGAGAATTGAGTCACAGATTCTTCACATTTTCAGCTTTTTATTGAAAAGTCACCAAATAGTCCTTCTTTGTCATCAGAAAAATAGAAAAGAGAGCAAAGCTTCTTCAAATATCTTCCTATGAATTGTGACTGTAAACCCAAGGCAGGTGTTCCCACATGTACATAGGGAGATATCAAGGAATTCTGAGGCAGCTGTGAGCACCCTCTGCCCACTTTTCCTCATAATACTCTTCAACCTGATAATACTCTTCAGTCAGAGTCTGAGAAATTCAACTGCCTATGAATTTCTTGGGCCACAGGAATTGTCCCAAATTAACCCTTTTTAAATGTAATTAATTCTGTAAAAAATCTCTTTGTGATTTCTAAGAATCATTACATTCTTTCACTGTAATAGTAATGAAACCATACCATATATCGCTGAAATGCCTCTGGCTTGTTAGTTCAAGATATGAGGATAGGTAACAAGAGCAATCCCAAAATATACAAGGCCTTAAAAGAAAGACAACTCAGGCCATTCACAAAACTTTCTACTGTACCCATCCAATAACAGTCATATCGAAATTTCAACAGTAGTAATTGACTATGTAGTCATTAAATGGGGTTTTTTTGCCTTCTCTATTCCAAGGGAGTCATAAGATTTGCTCTTCTATGTAGTCTATCTGATTGTTCAAGATATGAGCCTTTAGGACAAAGTATCCTGTATATAATTAGAACCCATAGGAATAGGCTTATTTTAATTGCTATAGCCTTATTACTAAAAATACATCCAGAGCAAATTTTAAAATGGTTTCCTCTAATTTTAGTTAAATTACACTTTCAGAACTGGCATTGTACACTCATAGATATCTGCAGATTTGCTTCACTTTTATTTATGCAGGCTAGAAATATTATTTTCTGTGTTCATGAAGGCATAGTCCCTACTTGTATGACATATATCATATACTTGGAAATTAAACTGGATTCCTGAATTGTTTTCTTAGTTCTGAGGTGGACCCTGAAAGGTTTGACTTGACAATCAAATAAGGAAAATATTAAATAAGGAAACAGTTATTTGACTGTTGTTTGATACTGATGCATCTATAGGCCGCCTGGAAGCTTATGTATCTGCATTATGTGTGCCTGAGAAATGCTGTGTAAGAATTATTAGTTGTACATAAACTGTATTGGAATGGCATTGGAAGCAGTATCTACATAGTGGAGTCTGTATAGCACATGTAGCAGTGTGTTTCTGTGGGTGTTTAACCTCTGAGCAAGGCTCAGAGAAATATTCACTTCAAAGACAATCCTGACTGAAAAAATATTCCCTCTTTCCCTCCCCTGAAAACCAGCTGCTGTCATTCATAGAAGAAGCATCAGCTGTAGCTGTAAGCTGTAATCATATCTGGAACATTAAATACTTGGGAGTCTGATTCCCAGTTACCTGTTAGCTCCATTTCATGCCTAACTTCAGAGATTCTCTAAATTTTTGGCAGCCAAACCCAAGCATTCTCACACACAAGCTCTTCTTTTAGCTGCCCTTCTGAAATTCTTTTCTTTCCCCAACTGTCCTTTTTTGCTGATGTTTAGTCACAAAACTTACCTAGCTCCTACTCAGAATGGCAGTCTGTTTATACAATGTGAGGGGAATAGGCACTTCGTTTTTAACAAAATGCACTCCAAATATGTTTTTTGTGTGTTACCCAACTTTTCCCTCATTATTCATAATACTGCTTGTGTTTTTCATCTTTGCTAACAGGAAACAATGTTTGCACTACAGTGTTTTCACAGCAGTTTCCACATTTCTTTCCTAAGTAATAGCAGCAATCGACATGTTGAACATTAGGAATTTTTCATCCATGTACTTTAAAGTGCAGTCAGCAAAACTGAATTCTACCTATTATTTGGTATAGCCAGTCACTTGGTATCATGATACCTTTCTATAAAATTTTATTCCAGCTTTTCATTTCATATCACTTGTGAATATACTCAGCTTCACAGTACCTTTTACTACACACGGCTCCCCTACATCTTTTGTGGAAAGGGACCAGGTGTTCTTAAGATCTTTTTCACCTGTCTTTCATTATGGTATAGATCCATAAGAAAACATACCCTCCTAAGTAAAAGAGGTTGATATAGTATAAGAGACGCATACTCAAAAAATTTGTATTTCTTTTAAATAATCTTGTCAGTATCTAATTGACTTCCAATGACAACAGCTGTTTTGGGATTCACAATTTGCTGACTCTTCCCAAATACATGATTACATATTGGGTCAAAGAGCTGTATTCTTTATTGAAGCTTCTAACTATTTATCCTGTGTAGAAATCAATCAGTTCTGGCCAGTTTATCTACTTTTACTGGTTTAAAATATTAGTACTTTTTTCTAAAATCTTCTCCCTAAATTCATATATGATATCTTTCTCCATTACATTTCCTTCTTTTTCAAGATAATTGGCTTGTAACTCATTTGTACTGAAATCCAAAGCCGTAATGATGGCAAAAGTTATGCTGGAATCAGAAGCCAGATTAGCATTTACAGAATCAAATTGCTTCAAATATGAATGAAAAGTCCACAATGCAGAAGCATACTAACTTTTAAAACACATTATATTATAAAAATTTTGTATGGAAAGTTTCTAAATCAAGCACTAAAAAGTTCAGAAATGCTAATTTATTCCTACTGCATGCACATTTTCCTGTAGCATTCATTACCTGATATATGACAGTCTGTGGTTTTTTTAAAGGCTTCTGTCTTGTTCCATCTTGTTCACTTTTTTTCTATCTTCCACAATCACTGTCCATCTCTAAGTCTTATTTGAAGTATTTCACTGAACACAAAAAGCATAAAATAACTTAAATAATATTTGCATAATGTTATTACTATACCTTGAGAATTCTCCATTTACAATACATGTACTTTCACATAACCCTACAAGATAAAGTTATATTATTAACCATTTATGTTCCTTGAAAGATACATAGGGTGACAAAACATTTTAAAACTCCTAAGCAGCAGGAAGGAACCCACAGGAAACAGGAGTAAATTATTCAATGGAAACAGAAATCTGATTTTAAGTTGTCTGAAAGTAAAATGTGAAGCACTCAGTATGTCTTTTCTCTTTCCTTTTATTTTAGTTTTGAAAAAGACCAATTACATGAATAAAAATTAAAATTATCAGCACAGCTGAAGGACTTCTTCCCTTGATGACCAGATGAAGTTTCACCTTGCCTGGATAAAGGATGGGTGGTGCCTTCTCAGTGAATCACTGATTCCAGCCTTTCTTTTTTTCCCCCATGTGGAAAATTCTTAATAAACAAAAACAACAACAACATAAAAAAAAAAAAAAGGAAACAAGCAGAATAAAAAGAGCTTAGACACATGGATGGGCCCTCTAGAGATTCACAAAATGGATTTACACCAGAGATGAACAGTCAGTTGAAAGGAGTTAATCTGAAAAGATAGCTTGCCATTAGCATTTGTACCACTCAAAAACTACTTCTCCAGAATTACTCTAAGCTCCTTCAAACTGCTTAACAGCAAAGAATCAGCAGGAGAAGTTAAGAGTCCAAAGAAAATTATGGACTTGAGTTAATCTTCACTTTAGAAATATGCAAATTTCAGGACAGATAATTTCATGGTATGTCATTAACAAGTGTCTCAGAGAGAGAAAGAAAAGGGTGCAGACTCTTGACAATTTGGACTATGCCTCTTAATGGGACAGCACAGGACTGAAAGATCTGTGCAAAGGCTGGAACAAAAGGGCATGACCAATAGCCTTGCAATGAACAGCTTTTTTACTTAAAAATCTTAAAATCAAATATTCCGTTTTGGGAAACAGTGATAAAGAGCTTTTCTGTGGAATAAAAAGCTTCACCCATTGGTTAAAGGAAATACATTTAGAAGTGTCCTCTATTACATCAGTCTCTTATCTGTGCCTGAGTCTAAATCACAGACATTCAGAAGAGATGATTGACATAACTGAAAGGAATAAACGAGAAAGAACATAAACCACAGTATTAAAAGAATGGTGTATAGACTGTTTACATAAAGTAAATTTTCTCTGATCAGCTGGAAACCATGACAATATCCAAAAATTACTTTGTAAACCTATGAGATTCTCTCACAGCTGTTATCAGTTAAGCTTTAGAACCAACAAGGAGCAAGCCTAGAAGAAGACAAATATTTACAGGAGAAAGAGTAAAGGACAGAAGGCACCATAAACCAGGCAGCTAAATAAAATTAATTACTGGAAAACTACTATACAATAAATCTTGGTGGTTTGGGAAGAAATAGGTGCAGTGTATTTCAAATACAAGACTTCTATCCTATCTTATGAGAATCTCTCAAGGATAATGGGGTGGTACATTTTAAATGAAAATACTTATATTGTGGGAATAAAATTAAGTATGGAAACATTCGAAACTCTGATAAATAATCTTTATTAACTTGTATGGTTGTATCAGGCAAGGTTCTGCCAGCATAGGTCTTGTAACCTCTGGTATTCAATGTACTAATGAAAAGGAGAAAGGAACAGAAAATATTTACGTTTGCAGATGAAAATTGCTAAATTTGTAAACAAGGATCAAAACAGAACACTCTTTGTTTAAAATAAGATGCAACTATATGTAGCTAAGAGCAAATAATGATCATTAATTAGCAATGCTGTGAAGTAGATGGCTAGTTTCTTTTAAAAAAAAGAAGAGGATGAGAGTTTGAAGTTAATTACTCAAACTCATCATGAATCAAGATATAGAATTAAATCATATTGCCATAGGTATAATACAGTGTTATAGAACAAGTTGACTGAACAACCATTTTTCAAGAAATTTATGTAAAGTTCTGAGGACAAACAATTGGCTATGTTAAGGTCTATTCCAAAGTTTTTCATATTTAATTATCTCCATTTTAATGGTGGAAGTTTAAAAAACAGGATTCCCTGAGAAGGAATGGGAAAGTCAATGAAATGTCAGATGGGAATCCCACTCCCTTAGAGAAGCTTTAAAGGATCATCCTCAGAGCAGAGTGGGTCAAATAAATAATCTGCTGAAACCTATCATCCCCTCCCTAAATTAATGACGCACTTTAGTTTCAAAAAAGGTTTTCAGACCACTTCATGCAAAAAGGAACTAATTTTCAAAATTCAGCAGGGATATAGGATATGAGATTGGAGTCTTATAATTTATATAAAGCTAAAATGAGGAATTTTTCATAGCACCAGAAAAAAAGAACAAAAAATACTAAAAAAAAAAAAAAAAAAAAAACCCACACCACAAAAACATCTTCCAGAGAGAATCAGTTTCCCATTTTCCAGTTTGCAGAAGGACTTATTTCCCTAGATACTAAACTTCAACAAAAAACTAGCTTATCACATGCAAGACGTTTTTTCTAGGGGAAAAAGATACATAACCTTAATGGTTAGGTATTGGTCTGACAGGTCCTTGTAAACATGCCATTTTGGGAGCCATCAGCTTGCTTCATTTGCATAATGCTCAGACTACCAGATTAATCCCTGAAGTAAGAATGAGAAAACTTAATAATATTGGGTGTCCAAGACTTGCAGACTGGATGAATAAGAGGAAGAAAATTAAATGTCAATATTTGTTCATGAAATCATTATGTGAAATTTCTGTGGTACTCTTCCACAGTACCTGGTAGCTTTTAAAGAACCTTTTAATCAGATTTAAATTCAGCATATTAAATAATTTCTATGCTTTAATCAAAATCCTTCTCTATGCTTCACTAAAGAGTTAAATAAAATAAAGGAAGATGTCTGCAATAGTCACTGTGATTCATTTGCCCTGTTAATCTGTCTATGGGTAATTTGAATTAAAAAAGGCATTAAGAAGGTAATTTAAACAACACCTAATCTTATCTCATTGTTATTTTCAATGTTATTTTATCAAACAAAATAGATTTTCCTAGGCAAATTTGCTAACCCCAGACATGATTTCTGAAATATTTATTTCTCTAAGCAAACAGCAGAAATATTTTTGAACACTCTTTGACAATGTTGAAGTTTCTAAAGACAGAACTTAGTAGCCCCTAATTGTACGTTTCAGACAATGATATTTTATAAACATCTATCTCCGTTTTATAATAGCTAAAACCTACATATCTTGAAAGAACTGGGGTATTTATGTTAATGGGGGAGACCAAATGATACTCATGAATTGTCATTGAACTTTTTAATCTAATGTTACGTTGGTTTTCTTTTTTCTTTTCAAATCAAGACTATTCATTTTAATTATTCAGATAAGTGAAACATTGTTATGATTAATAACATAAAAATTTCATTGATTTTTTTCTCACTATCCAAAATCTGTTACAAAAACTTATTCTTTACAATTATAGGGCATTTTCAATCCATACTGAGTTATCAGGCTTCCTTTCACTGAATGAAACGAGAGACTAAATAGATTATGCCAGTTACTGCATTTATAATATTCATGATTCTTTCAGTTCTCAAGACTTATTTTTTGAGTTAGAATAGTTAAGATACAATTTTTCCTTCCAAACTGGGAAAACTCTTTCCAGTATAAAATAAAATACATATTCCTAGTTCTTGTCAAAATAAACAGAAGGGATGTTCTGATACCTCTCCTTCTGAATCTGAATTGCTCCTGATAAGACTAAGATTTGCAAAGTTCTTCCTCACAAAAGCTAAATAAAATATTTCCAAGGTGTTAATTTTTCAAAGTAAATCAATCTTGAGGATCAAAAAAATGTTTGCTCCCTATTATATTAACACAAATCTTTGAGTAATTTTAAGTTGATGGACCATGAAATGGCACACTTTGGACTTCTTTTGGAAGTCATTCTTTTCACAAAGAAAGTGACTTCTTAAAGTAATAATGACTGTGTTGCCACAGCTCAATGAGAATTTGCAGCTTTTAAAGAGGTCTAAAGGTAAAGTGCTTAAAATTGATTACACACTTCATTCAAACTTCCCTAAATCTTCTTCTAGATTTCTACAATGATCTACAATTTTCAGCATTGTTTGTCTCCAGCCTCTCAAATACCAGGCATAACTTAAAACCTGCTCACTTCATTTCTAATTCTTCAAACTCTTGGTATACTTGATGGTGATATTCTTTTCTGAAGATTTTCTTATCTGGCCTTTTATTATACACTCTATGGCAGGTCAATCCAAATTTTACCTGATGAGAGGTCAGGTTAGCCTTGACCATGAGACTGATGTTGGACATCTAAACTGTGGGAAACACAAAAAACCAAAAGTCAAGGAGTAAGGAAAATAAGGAAAAGTGGTCTTTTTTATCTACTGAAAACTTTGAAATGTTTTAAAAGAAAATATACTTACTGAGAGTTAAGAAGTGGGAAATTCAGAGTTTCCATTAGAGCCTGAAACTCAATTTATGTCATGTTTTATCTTAGTTTTAAAGATGATTTGGAAAAAAAATATTTTAAGTACACTGTTGTTTCTCAACTCAGAGGGTACTTTGAGCCACTGGAAAGTGCATAGCAATTTCTGGTGCAGACATTTTTATAATTTCTACACTCTGAATTTCTGATTTCTGGTCACAATATGAAATGAAATAATATTAAAAAAAAAAGGGGAGGGGAATAATTTCTTTTATGTACTATGCCTTTCTGAAAACAATTCTTACCATTATTCATCAGTGATAAGGACATTCTTCCTGTCAAAACAGCACCTAAATGTTTCATTATTCATTTATACCCTGTGAATCAAGTATAGAAGTGTTTCAGATAATAGCTTTTAGCATGGGCTACCCAGGGCTATTTAGAAATACTCTAACTAAACAAGTTGGCATAGCTGATTTTTTCTATACATCTCTAAACACAGATATATATACAGAGAAAATTAAAGACTCCTCTTTTATATATGTAAGGAGGCTCTTCTTTTCTTCCTTCTCTACTTTTTTTTTAACGTGCATGCCGTCTTTTTGAATTTTAAAGCAGTAACTAAAAATGTTGCTTGGTAATGATAAAGCATATTTTAATTTCATGCAACTCAAGTCCTAAAGAGAATTCTGACAAGAAATATTCATTTGGATTTTTATTTTATCACTCAAGAACTCAAGAAAACACTCAAAGAAAAAAGTGTATGGTCTACACAGTGGAGAGAACCTACATGTGTGGGATAGAGCAATATTTTACACAGATATATTAAAATTAAGTGTAAGTTGTGTATTTCAGAAGAATAGCAACAGAGCAATATGAGAAATGTGGAACATCACAGGACAGTCCTGGAGGTTCACACTTCAATCAGTCCTAATAGATAACAGCCACCAAGATCATTTGGGGACTCAAAAGTATTGATTAGGAGTGCTTTGGGTTTTGCTCAACCCGAAGAAGAAAAGGTTAAAGGAGGATCTTACTGCTGTCTTCAACATCAGTGTATGGCTGCAGAGAAGTTGCCATTGGCATTTTCTTGGCGATACACAATTTTTTCCTTGGCAAAAGAAGGACAATGGGTAAAACTGCAATGACTGATATCCCTGTGGCAGGTTCAAAAAAGTAATTGACAATGTCTGTCAAACACCAGAACAAGTTACTCAGGGAGATCTGAAGAAACCTGAGCCACCTGACTGAACTAAAAAAGCCATATCCAGCATCAAAGTCAACCATATTCTGAACAGTGTGTCTGACTTTACGATTTAGCGAGATACTTTGTATTTCATCTACTCTCTAATTCTAGTCTATAATACACACATCTCTTTTTCCACTCCATGCATTCCTTACTCAAATTTTCTGAACACTACTCCCACATCTTTCTGCTTTATCACAGAAACCCCAGACATGAATCCATAGCACTAATTGTATCAAAATGGCCAAATGCCTTGGTTTGAGCCAATTTAAGGGAGAACACTCTGGAATGAATTTCCTCTCTTCATAAGTTCAACCAATCCCTTTCCACCATTAAGGAATGAATACAGACTCATGTAAGTGAAAAAAAAATAACAGTTTACTAACAAGTGAAACAGCAACAGTCAAGAAATAACAGCAAATAACTGCCAGATACAAAACTGCTCAGTTTGCCTCAAGGCAGTCTCTCTGAGATGAAAAAGAGACCAAAAGAGAACCCAAAAAGGAAAAGCCCCTGCCCATGACTCTATAGCAAGAAACCAAGACCCAAACCAAGCAGCCAGAGAGAGCTCTGCCTAAGGCAAAGACAAAAAACACGTGAAGCAAAATTCATGCGGCAAAAGAGCTCAAGCTGCCTGCCAGAGCAGACTTTAAAAAGGCCGTGATACCTTCCCCAACCTTGCCATTCTATTTCCTGCTGCACTGCAGGTCTTTAAAGACACAGTAGCAATCTTTGGGCACAGATGTAAATGGAATACAGTGACTTTTTGGGTTACCCCAGGGAACCAAAGTATTACAGAATAGTAAACCTGTGATGCCTGTACCTGAGAGGCTGATCAGAAATAGTTTTGATTACTGACTACAGGCAGACAGCAATCCAATGCATTTCTGAGATTGAGCTTGTCATCTGTTCTGACGCTCTGCAAAAAGTGAGTTGTCTGCATTATTTCACAGACTGTAATAAGCATATAAAGTGTACACATAACAAATTTTTTTCAAGGCTGTATTAGTGTCTTCCCTGGAAGCAGGATGAAAAGAATGACGAAAAGCTAGAAAACATTACTGCTTTTAGTTGTACAGAAGTAGAAAATCTACTACAAAAACAGGAACATAGCACAGCGATATGAAGTTTGAAACAAATTTGAGAATTTATTTCAAAACAGATAAGCATAATTTCTCATACTGATTTTAAAATTACAGTTCATATAATACATCAGAATATAGAGTTATATGCATATTTCGTACACTGTTCTATAACCTTATAGAAATATTTATAGCAAAAAGCCTTTATCTTCCATAAAGAATCATGGTAAAAGTGAAATTTAGAAATATTTCTGTTAAAAACTCAGCTTTTAAGTTACTGATTTAATCAAATGTTATTTTTCTTTTTAAAATTTAATATGTATATTCTGAGACTGGTTTGGCACATCAGGTTATATTAAGGTAAGATTACTCCGAAAATCTGTGCATTTTCTAACCTTCCATGTGGAAAATTTTATGCATATTATTTGTAAATGTGAAAGCCTCAGGAGCAGGGCTGCATAAGCAGATCCTGTTGCAAAGGTATGCTCAATAATTTACAAACCAACAAAGCCTGAATTGGATAGAAGTTGTTTCTGACATAATAAATCCTAAAATAAAGGCAGAGAGCACCATCTTCTGGAGTCAATGAAGCATTGAGCCTCTTCACAGTGAATGGAGAGTACTGAGTTTCAGTTAAATAAATGTTTATATATGCAACAAGTTTAGCAAATTGTTCTGTGAACAGAGTAAGTGATGGAGCATGGTTTCAAATGGGCTCCTGTTCTGTGTCTCACAGCAGAAAATCTTCCTGTCCTTGCCAGCTCCCTCTGCCTTGCTAGGGCCTGCCTTTCTCTGAGACATGATACCCAGCTCTCTTCACAGAAACTCCTTCAAGAAGGGTTTCTTCTCACAGGGCAGCTGCTACTCACACTCTGATAGTTCAGAGCTACATGGGAAGTCAACTGGTACATGTGCTGTTTGGCAAAATGTTGGCTGTTTCTTGGAGCAGTTAGAGGACTGAAAATTGTGCTGGAAGTGTCCAACAAATTAAAAAGCTGCTGGAAGTCTAACAAGAAATTGAGGCTGATGGAGTTAGATCAAGTTATTAATCGAAAACCAGTTGGCATAAAGCAGGTAAGCTGCACCAAATTAAAAAAGAAAGCTGATATACCAATTAACAGTTTTGCAGAAAAGGACCTGGGGTCCTGGGAAAAAAGCTGGTCATGGGCCAGCAGTGCGTCCATGCAGCAAAAGCAGCCAAAAGCATTGTGAGCTACTGCAGGGGCATTGCTGCCAGCAGGTTAATGGAGGTGATTCCTCCCCTCCATTTGGCCCTGGTGAGACACATTTGCCAGATGTGGGCTCCCTATGTCCAGATCTGGGCTCCCTTGCTCTGAACACGGGGCTGTGTACTGACTGGGACAGAATTGCAGTTCTTCATAGCAGTCTGTACAGTGCTAGGTTTGGATCTGGGGTCAACACAGTGTTGATAACACAAGAGTGTTTTAGCTGCTGCTGAGCACTGCTTGCACAATAATGAGGCTTTTTCTGTTTCTCCCTCTATCCTCTCCCCAACAGCGGATGGCCTGGGGGTGAGTAAAAGGTTGGAAGGGAACACATCAGGACAGCAGACTTGAACAGACCAAAGGAATATTCCATGCAATGTAACATCTCATTCAGCAATAAAACTATTGGGGTGGGGGTGCTTTTTTCAGGGTAGCCATCACTAAGAGACTGACTGGGCATCAGTATGCTAATGGAAGCTGGTGACGGATTGCCTTTGCATAATTTTTTATTTTTGTTTCTTCACCTGTTAAACTATCTTCATCTTAACATGCAGATTTTTTCCTTTTTGCCCTTTCAATTATTTCTTCCATCCTGTTAGAGGTGAATGGGTAAGAAAAGGAATGTGGGCTCAGCTGCCAGCAAGGATAAACTCCCTTAGCTAGAAAATCTGCAGAGAGGCCTTCTGGTGCCTCAGCTATTCTGTGTTTCTAAAATACCTACACATGGAGCTGACTTGCCACAGGATTACTCTCTACAATACTATATTCCCTTTTGATCTTGAAAAAAACATTTAAAAGCGAAAATTGGTACTCCATGTATGTTCCTTATCTTGTCCACCCTGTTTTACACCTATGAGCCAATGACCGAGATGAACATTATTCCTTTGCATCAAATGCTGAAGACCCCACATGAAGAATCTCTTGCTTAAACTGTCAGTCTCTTAAATTGTTTTGTCTTTAACTCCACACTAGTAACAGCTCAAAAAGTGCAGCATTTTCTAGTACAATACCCAGGTACACAAGCCCACAAAATCTCCGTTTCTGTCTAAAATTCTTAAATTTTAAAAGGAGGAACAGATTTTTCAATCTAAAGTAGATTTTAAGTTTGCAAAACAAGTCAATTCTTGTTTTACAAACTAGCATAATTGTCTTGACATTATGCAACTATGCAGCATAGTTGCTTTTAACCAGATGACAGTATTATCACAGTGTTATTACTGTCTTCTTGCTCTGTTGAGCTATGAACATGCAATTGCCTACAAGTTAGTTTCAGATTTATCTTCTCCATTAGAGGTCAGCAGAAGACCATTTATCTATACAGGATCTGAACAGTTCCCATTTCCTGTTGAAATTCTAGGTCATTAAGCCATTTAAGCCAGTCACAAGAAAAAATGAATTTGACATTATGGGTCAGAAAAAGCTAAGGCTTAAAGTTCAAAATAGCTATTGCCAGTTCCATGTAGAATAGTTTCATTGTAGAATCATTGTATGCAAATTTAGATCACTTAAAAATGTTTAATGTGAACAATAATGCCATGAAAGTGAGTGGCAACACAGAGAGATTCATATAGAGTAGACATGCCTATAAGATCCTTCTTATGCAGAAAAACTGCAATGAAAACTCCCAATTTTGTTGTCTCTCCTCATATTTTCAGTACCACTGAAAAGTTATCTTTACTGAAGAGACCACCTAGATCAGAAGATTCCTCTTCCAGTTTTTTTTAATATCCTTGTACAAAGAGAGCATTTCACTTCACTTTGCACAGAAGAATTTCTATAATGCCAAGGCTTCTCTGAGTCTGAAGTTTGTAATGACCTTCAGACAGTCACTGAGAAACTTTCATAGCTGTCCAATAAGCAAATATGTAGGAGTAGGAGTAATTTTTTAATTAAGCTGCTGTCATAGGAACTGTAGTACATTTTCATTCCCAAAATTAAGCTTAGTCACTGTTTTGGTTAGAACTGAGGAATACTTCCAGAATTATTCTGACAAGAATTTGTGAAGGAATGATGCTAGTATACATCAAGTTACTATAAATGATGAGTTGTTTACTCACAGTAAACTGTTCTCCTGAAGGCAATACTACCATGAACTCATCTACAATCAAGGGTGAAAAAATTCAGACTAATAAGTTAGGGAATGCACACAGAGAAGCAGATCTTAAAACACAAAAAAAAAAAGCCCCTAACAGTATCTGAAAAATACGTAATTTGAGAAAAAGAGTTACAATACTGAAAAAGTAATAATAAATTAAATATGATGATATAGACACAAAAAATTTATACTTGCTTCAATTTTAATTTTTTTCTTACCTCATGGATTTTTTCATCAAAAGTAGGCTTATCTATAGACAGATCTCCTGCATTAAATTCTCACAGTAGCAGACTCTCTACCAAAGATTATTTTTGAGAATATTAAGCAGACATTCTCTAGTGAAAATAATCTTGAATAGAATTTCCTAGTCTGAGAAAAAAAATTATTTTGAGGATTATCAGACTGCTTTAAGAGTTTGAGGCCAGAATTACTAGAATTACTATCCAGTAAATTCCCCAAAAGATTCAAGATTCTATCATTGCTAGAAAATAAATTTCAAAATAATTTTCCTCTCCTCCTTTAATACATTCTTACACAATTATCATCATCTTCAATGAAATGTCTCATACCAGCTTTTGGTGAGTTGTTTCTTCCCTTGTTTAAACACAGTAGGGAGCTTCCCTCCGTCTACACATGCATAAAAACATATTGTATAAATAATGACTATAAATTGATAAAAACCCCTAACTGATCAATACATTTGTGATAAAATTGCTCTTCCTGTGATAACTAACCTCTTTCTGAGCTCTATTTTCAAGATTAATCCAATATGTACAAAACTGAAAAGAAAAAATTTTCCACAGAAAGCGACTTCAGCTGTACCCTAAATGTTAATATGCTCTAAGAGATCATAAATGCAAAGCCAAAGAAAAACAATATAAAGATCTGCACAGC
Source organism: Haemorhous mexicanus (assembly GCF_027477595.1). Lineage (NCBI taxonomy): Eukaryota > Metazoa > Chordata > Aves > Passeriformes > Fringillidae > Haemorhous > Haemorhous mexicanus. Next base: position 77,012,408 of record NC_082341.1, read on the forward strand.
TTGGAAATGTGACTTATCACAGAACTGCAGTAAGAAAATAATCCCAAAAACCAAACAAACCCACAAAAATCCCCACAAAACAAACAAACAAACAAACAAACAAACAAAAAAACTATATGTTGCTGGGAGAGGAAAGGCTAACTGCCATTCCTTGTTTCAGAATACTGAAAGCAGTTCCCTTCCTTAGAATATTTAAAGAACACTTAAAGGCATATTCACAAGTTTTCTGGATGCCCTAATATCTTTTCTAGACAGAAGAATATGAAAATATACTAAATTGCAAAATCTCTCTGAAATAACCAAATAGGGGATAATTTTTTTTCTCTTCCTCTAAAGCACATCAGACTTCAAGAGGAGACACACCAATATGGAATAGTGGAAAAGTTTCACTGGATCTTTACATGATTATAATGATGGGACTCAGGAGCCTGAAAAAGATTTCTGACACTTGTTTTTGTATAATGAGCACCAAAAACACTTTCAAACTTAGAGGTCAGATTTCAGTAGAATACAAACCAGATTACTGAGCTTTTGAATTAAACCTAAAGCAACTAGAGTAGATAATGATACATTCAGAATCTTGTTGCTGACAAAGTCAAAGCACCATATACAAGTGAGAAAATCCCAAACCATCATCAGCCTATTTAAAGTATTAGTAAATTAACCACAGCAGTTATGACTGGTCCAGTTAGACTATTATTCACAGTCCAGCTGCCACAGTAAATCCTCATTAATAAGATCCTCTTTAATAACACCACATAAGAGTAATTGCTAACACTGACCTCTTGTTGTTGGCACTAAGATCACCTTTGCAATGCCCTTCTGCATCCTCCTGCCAGCAGCTTCAGTCTTCCTAAAACAACAGACCTGGGGGGAAGCAGAGGAGGTCACACTCAAAGTCTTTGTCAGAAGAGGTTCATGGTTAAGGTTTCTTCCTCCTGTTGTCTGGCAGAGTGTCAGTGACTTCTCCCTGCCCAGCCTTGGGCTTGTTTGGGTTTATAGCTGCACTGTTCCCCAACACAGCCCACACCACTGCGGGCACGGTGCAGACCCAGCTCGCACTGGGGAGGTGAGAGTCATCCACCCCAGCAGCTGGGGTGGCCAGCACCAGCCAAACCAGGGTCAGACTCTGTCACCACAGGTCCCAGGGCACCACAGACATTCTGCTAATGATGACAAAATCTCATGCATGCAGAGAGTGGCACACTGCCTCTCTGCTCTTGAGGGACACCACTGCAAGCACAAGCACAGTCCCAGTGATGCTTTACCTTGACATGAGCCCAGCTCTCAGACCCTGTATCTTCCTGTTACAGGTTCATGACGGTGTCTCACACCAGGTTTTGCTGAAGTCTACTTCTGCCAGTTATTCTGAGTGTTTAGCATTTCAATGGCTCCTAAAGACTTCAGAGAAAGTAATCCTGAGGATTTAACTTTAGAGAAAAATGTATGCCTGTTGCAAAGGAAATACAACTGAACCAAAAAACACAAATCTCCCTAGAAAAAAATCCAAACAAACCACACAATGAAACATAGAGAGAGACTTGTGTAAATATATTAGATTGTCACATTTTCACTCTTTCTCAGGGAAAAAATAGTGGTTTTACAGACTCACAGACACAGACATCAATTGATCAAGTAACTTCTCTTTTGGAGGCAGAAAGGGAAGCCTATGATTGCTTGCTATCTTTTTAAGGTCAGCAGATTATTTCCAGTGAAGAAAATAAATTTACAACATAAATTTATCTTCTGAGAAAAAGAATTGCAGCTAACAGAAAAACATAGGAAAACTGAAGGCAAAACTGTAGCCTGATTGATGCAGTCTAAAATCCATGGTGGAAAGCATCATGTGTTTCATGAGGCAAATATGAGGCTGTAATTGCTGTGTTTGTAAAGTTGTAGATGAAAAATAATTGCTTTTTGTATGCATTTCATTTATTTTGTGAAACGTTAAATATTTGTTTAGTACTGTTCTATGGTAGATTACATTCTATCATCCTCCCATATTTCTAGTCTTAGTCTGACTCTGATGTATTTTACTTGAAAGCTGCTAAAATAATTTTAATGGAAAGAAATAAGGAAACAAACAACTCCCTCCATATAATTTCCACTGTAACTCATCAAATTGGGGGGAGGGGGTGCGACTGGGGGGGGCAAGGGGGAGAAATACCCCAAAGAAATTATCAAAATCTCATGAGGAATAAAGGTCGACATCTAAAGTAATTTCATATATTTACTAGAAAGCCTGGCATTTTTGAAAAGCCCATAAAAATTTCAAAGAGGACTGCTCTGCCTTTTCAGCACTCACAGAAAATAAAACCAGTATGCATGCATGCACTAACATCAGTGATTAGACAGACCCATATGACAATTACTATTTTTTGACACAAACACAAGTTTCTTTACAACTACTGCCATCATCTCTTGTCTGTTTCTTCTTCATGACCTTTCCCCATGGTTAAATAAACACCGTGGTATCCCAAAGAGTAAACTGTAAATCACAAACCCCAATATTTTTCAATTGTTTTGGAATCCAAGCTGTGTACCGCAACATTGCTACACAGCTGTGAAAGTTTTATTTTGGCCTCAATTAAAAAATAAAACAAAAGAGAGACGTTTCTTAAACGAATATAAAAAGGTAGCACTTGTCTGATACAACACAGTACTACTACCAAGTAATTACAGCAAAAACACAACATGCTAAATCATCATCATTGTGCATATTAACCCAAATTATATCAATCTGCTCACATTCATCTCTCAGAAAATAGCCCAAATGCCACCTGTTTTATGATGCTGAATATAGACTACTGTGACAGAAGATTTCTTCAGCAATTTACAGAATGTTTCTCACTAATTATATTAGGAAGAGCATGATCATTGTATTTCTGTTCCACTGGCAGGAGGATAAGTTTCAGACAAACCTGTCTGTCTGGCAGAATTATTTTGCTATTTATACTGGGTTTGCTGTAGCATGGAAAAAAAAAAAAAATAAATTGACCTTTTCTACAATTCAGTGTTTGCATTAAAGCATTATTAACTTAATGGCCTTACACAGGCAAAATTTGCAAGGACTCTGAGATGAATCTTCCGTGCTAATACACCATCAACTGATTTAGTCAGTTGTTTTTAAAAATCAAACCTTTTTTCAGACTTATACTATCCACATCACTCAAACTGCAACACAGAAAACAAACCATAATAGTCCTGAGAGCTAGATCCTAGCTATCCAGCTACATTCAGTCAAGCCTTCCAGCAATGATGCTGCGGGATTTGGCCTGACATTCATATCTGACTGGTTTATGTTTACTTGTTTCCAATGAATCCCCACTCTCCATCATGTACGTAGCTGTTTCTTTGGAATTCTAACCCTTGACTGAAACACACTTGGTATGCGCAGCAGCAGCCTGATGACCAGTATCTCTTCTACGTGTTAGCTTCTTGTTGTGTGCTTTGTTCTTTCAAGAAGAGTGACCAGACTAGGTAGAAGTGAAAAGAGGGCACTGATATTGCTGGGGTTAATGAATATGCACCAGAGAAGTTTCTACATTGCTAGTTACAGCAAGCAGTCATTGCACAGGCAGTCAGGCTGCAGTTCATGCAAAGACATAGGCAGGCTGCTGTGGGGACAGGAAAAAGAAATCAAGAGAGGATTTTGGAGAATTTGCAGTAACCCAGACACGTGCTGTACAGACTGACATTAGACCCAGAAGCACAGTCTACTTTGTGGTGATCCATAAATAGGCAGGGAGCTGTGTATATAGATAGACCTTTTGTTCTAATATCTAATATAATCATCCTACTAGAAATTGCAAATTTGGCAGATTATAAACTGAATCTTTCCGGGTTTTGTGTCTCAAAATGTTTTGGAGCTCCACTGAAGAACTCAGTACTACGGAAAGCTCTAGAATGATTGATTTGTAAGTTCTGGCTAACTCCTTATTTCTGTTGGGCTTACGCTACATATGGATTCACCCACAGTTGTGTCATATTTCTCATTCCTTTTCCCACGACAGAACAAAACATTCTATGTCATACCTGCACGGAAGTGGACTGGTGCAGCCTCAAGAAGAGATGACTGAAAGGGGGCCTCATTCAAGTGTGTAAGTGTCTGAAGGCAGGGTGTCAAAAGGATGGAGGCAGGCTCTCCTCAGAGGGCCAAGCAATAGGAAAAGAGGCAATGGGCAGAAATTGATGCACAGGAAGTTCCTCCTGAACATGAGGAAGAACTTCTTTACTGTGCAGGTGACCAAGAACTGGAACAGATTGCCCAGGGAGGTTGTGGAGTCTCCTTCACTGGAGATACTCAAGAACCATCTGTACACAATCCTGTGCCATGTGCTCTAGGATGACCCTGCTTGAGCTTGGAGGTTGGACCAGATGACCAGATGTCCCTCTGTGGTCCCTTCCAAACTGACCCACTCTGTGATTCTGTGACTAAAGTGTCTATGTCTTAACTGCTCCCTTATTTTATACAACTTATATTTTCCTTAGACATTTGCGTACAAACTCATCAAAATTCCTACCTTTTTCCTTCCCATTATACATACAAAATATACAGATAACATAACTCTTTCTGAATTTAAATTTCTAACTGTTCGGTGCAAACCTAAAACTAATTCATGCCTCTAAAGAGATACAACCTTTCAACTGCCCTAGCCTTCACAAAGAGCTCAAAATCAGCAGAAATTCATATTGACTGCAGGAGAAGGAAGGATTTGAGTCCTTGTGAAGAATTTAAGAAAGCCAAACATGTCTGGTGGGACAGGAAGAAACAGAGCTAAGGGTAATGGGAGAGACAGAAAACACAGGGCTGGGCATTTACAATGCATGTCAGCAAGTCCTTTCTATTAAGAACTGAAATTTTGCATGGCCATATCTACTAACTATTCAAGACATCAATACAGGCTACTAGAAAATAGCTCCAAATATAACATGTCACCATCTAAAGTAACAGGTGGAAGATCTGGAAATTACTCATCACATTATTGATCCTTATTACACACTCTGCATTACCAATCTAAATGGTGAGTAGCAAAGCATATTTAGTCATTGGAGACAGAATATTTTGATTTTCACAGCTGAGTGCATCTCTACTTCAGAATTTTTGCTTTTATTTAGGTAAATCGTGAGCAACTCCTCCTCAGAACAGAATACCACCACAGGTCTCTAACCAGAGCAAGCCATAATTCAAAGAAAAATTCTGTTTGCTTAACTTATGCACTCTATCAAGTAAGGTTACTATAATTCCCATCGATCTACCAAATGTGCAATCAGCATGTAAGTTGATGGTTTTGAAGCACAAAAGGCAAGAACTCTCAAGGCTGAGAACATGAATTACCCTTGTGCATTAAAAAGCTTAGCATCTCAGTACACACTGAAAACAGAATAAAGGCTGAAGTTCTGATTTGCATGTTGATATTCATAAGTGTAAATGCTTCAAAACATTGTATTTTATGTATAAAACTTATAGGAGTACTGGTGCAACAAACTAAAGCCATTATTTATGTGACTTCTATGCAAAAAGAATAACAGAAAAATATGAGAGCAATAATTTTCAGCGTCTTGGAATTTTAGAGATATCCAGTTGTTATATGATAACCAAATTTTTGGTTATCATTTGGTTATTATTTGGTTTTTGTGATATGATAACCAAATCAGTGCATTTTTAATGCACTGATTACAGGAGGGTTTCTATACATGTTTTAATTATATTTTGCAGGAGTTTGCAATTTGATCTTAGATAACAAGACATCAAAAGAAATGACAGGAATTCTTCATGATATGACATGCATGTATTTCTTCTTGAAGAAACATAACCCTCAGACAGGGTAAGAGAGTTCTCTTTTTTCTGTTTCAGGTTCTTAGCTCTGCAAGAAGTGGATGATTTTCTTTGTTTCAGATACTTTTAATGGTATCTCTCAATCAGTGCTGCTATCAAAATTCTGATAACCAATTATTCCTCTTTTAATTGTAAAAATTTAGTAAATAAATAGATAACATTATATTGAGCAAGCAGCCTAACAGGTCCAAACTCTGAGCTGACAGAGATGCTCTTTAAATAAAGTAATCATTTTAGGTCAACAATATTTATTCACCTTTTAGCTCAAACAAGAAATATTGCATGCTTAGGAGTGCAGAACAGTCTCTGTCTTCTGAATTTAAAAGGCAATAGTAGCTGACAACAGTATTCCACCCCAATACTCATGTTTTGATAGTTCTCCATTAATTCTAAGAGCTTTCTTCTTATCATAAAATCTACATTGCTCTGTTTCTACACATGCTTGTAGAATCTATCCTATTTCAGACATTTTCCTTTTCAACATTACCTAAACCCAAATATTATTTTTGGCTGAAGACAAAGAAGAAATTGCTATTACAACAGAAAATTCTTTCTCCTGGAATTGTTTCATCTCTAAGGATTCCAAGTGTTACAAATGGTGCTTGGTGTTTGTGGATTAGAGGGGTTTTTTGGTGGCATTTTCTTATTTTTTGGTTGATTTGGTGTTTTTGTTGTTGTTGTTGTTGCTGCTGTTTTGTGGTTTTCTGTTGTTTTGTTTTTTAGGTTTGGGGGTTTTTTTTTGTTTTCTTTTGCTTTGAGTATCCAATTATAAGGCTATAAGGTAAAGGACTTGTGGCCTTATAATTTAGTTTATCTTTTCTTATTTTTGGTTGCTCACCTGAGCCAATCATCCAGTCTTCTTTTGCAGTTAGTGTATCAAAACTACATCTCTAGGACATCTTTCATCATATTTCATTTGCTTTTTGACTTCATGATGCAAAAATCACACTGAGGAAGTACCTTACTCTTCCATAACTGTAGGACAAATATGTGTGATTAATTCAAGGATGTGTATTTTTTTCCTCTGGGAACTCAATTCTTCACTTAAAATACTTTAAGGTGCTCACCAAGAAAAACAGCTAAGCATGTGTTGCTTCATCACCTCTATACTGAAATATAAAATTTGTAGGCCTTCAAGAATGCAGTGTTTCACCACTTCTTTGGTAAGTGCCTGAAGGTAGGCAGAACATTTTGCCTAACTTCCTTTCTCTCTCTCTCAAAACCTATGGGTTTATTTCTGTCATAACTGCAAATATGAAGCTTGCAGTACTATAATACCGTTTTTAAAACTCCATACTAAAAATTCTTTGCAAGCATAGAATAGCATAGATAGATTTGCTGCTAAAAAGAAAATGAGCATTGGAGGAAGAAACAAAAAATTGTGTAATAGCTTGCATGTTTTTCTCCTGCTTCCTTGCTCCCTGTGCAGTACATAAATCTACATTACTCTTTAGTGCCCTGTGGTGCTGAATATTGTTGGTTGATGGAATATAATGTTGAAAAATTGTCAGAGAAAGTAGAGCTAAATGAGTCTATGACCTTTCAGTGACATGACACCACAAGACGGTGAGAAATTTGCATGCAAGCTGAAAGGCCTTGTTAAAGTTACTCAAATGTATTTATGTGAGAGAGTTTTATATTTAAATCTACCATTTCCTTTAAAGAGTTCTTTGTTGTCTTTCATGTTAAAAAGCCCCAAAACACAGAAACATAGAAAAATAACCGCTAACCAACCTTTGAGAGGAGGTCTGAATAAAAAATAAAAAATCCATTTGAAAACTATTTCAGACTCATAATTCTACATTTTTTTTATCCTTGTTTAATTATAGTTTGCATTATCTTAGAGCAATAATTTATTTTCATATCTTAAAAGACAGAGGACTTCTGTTTGTTTTTATTAGGAAAGCTGGTACACTACTTGTCATTTAAATGAACAAAATAATGAATTGCAAATTGAGAGAACTTAGTGAAGCATGAGACCATTTAGCAAAATACTTATACATGCCACTCAGATTCTTCCTGAAAAGGTTATTTGAGTGTAAATGTGACATTTTGAAACGTGTGAGTAGTGAAAACTAAATCAATCATAAGTCATTTATCACTTAGTAATGAAATTTAATGTTTGTCTTCATTCTCATTCTTATTTAAAAAGGTCTTGCCCCTGTAATTAAATGATTTGAGTCAGACCACCCTACTTTTTCCAGAAAATTATCATTTCTCTTTATTGCATCTGACCTGGATACAGATCTGTTATTCTGTAATAAAAATATGGTTTTATAAAATTAATAACCCAGCTTCAGTCATTGATATGTCACAGTATTTTTATTAAATTCCACAGTCCTTGGCCCGTTTACCTAATCTTTTGCACTAGGTTTATACTTTGCAGCCATTTTAGGCAACCAGACAAAAAAGCCTGGTCTCCAGCTTCACAGCCCAGTCTAAACTTTTCTCCTGCTTGGACTTTTGCTTTGGAGCACTGGTTAAATCAGAGCAAAAGTGAATGCATCATGTGTACTAGTAGAATAGACTCTATGTTCACTAAAGCAGTTTTCTGTTTCTATGTTGTTTGAAGTTTCCCAACTTCTATTAATTTCATTTGTGCATCTATATTACCTGCACAAATGTCTTACAGTTATACTTCAGTAATATTTAAGGCATCTTGTATTGTTTTTTTACAGAAATCAATTTACAATTTTGTACAGAAATACTTATCCTATCCTTGTTGTCTCCCCCACCAAAAAAAAAATAATCAAAAACATACCACCACGTGGAATTTAATGGAAGGAAGGAATTTAAAGGTTCTGTGCACATACTGAACCAATAAGAAATTATGCCTGTATAAACAAAATTAATCTTAAATGCAATTTTGTTGATCAGAAACTTCTCTACTAACTCAGAAAATTTGCATACATGTATGCATGGTCTTGATTAAACATATTATTAAATATGATATCTTTTTATGATATCTTCTTCAGGGAAAGGTTTGTCTCACAGATCCTTCTGAAGAGAGCAGTAATTTTAAAGTTTCAGCAAACTGCTTTTACTTCAAAAAAAAAAAAAAAACCAGAATACAACTCAGATGGGATGAGGACAGCAGCAGTGTTTGTTACTGCAGCTACAGGAGAGAACACAGAGCAGCAGCAATGTGTCACACCGCTGATTTGAATCCTCCCCATATGGGTCAGTGTTTATACACACCTTTAGCTTAGACAATCCATTCTGCACAAACACTGTGTCACACAAGCAAGACATGATAAATAACAACAGGATTGAAATCCTCCTGATAAGGAGTACAGAGTACAGCCTGACAGGAATAATCAACTTCTTTCTTAAGAAAGTTGTGCTGGTCTTGTTAGCAAAATCATTAGCTGCAAATGCTTCTTAACTACTGAGATCTGCAAAGATCCATGGGACCTTCACTCTCTTGCTTCCACTAAGGAAATGTGTTTGAGAGAATTGCAGAATGGTTGGAGCTGGAAGGGGCCTTAAATGCAGAAGCACTGTGCTACTAACCTTTCCACCGGTAAACAAGATCATCACTACATAGTTTGCTGGTGCCAGGCATTTAAAATAAATGCACCCTGTGGTCAAGGTTATTTTCCTGAGGTAAGAACATACCTTCCATGACGGTGTTGCTCATCAACAAAGCGGAATGCATTTCTATTTGGTCAAGTGGAAGTCATACAAAACAATAAAGAGGTTTTAGAACGGTAAAACCCAAAAGTACAGGAGAATCCTATGCATTTCTCTCAGACAATATATACCAGATTTCACATTATTTGAGTGTTTGAATAGCCAGAATTTCTACTCAGAATGGAAATAAGTTATTGACTGTTGGGTTATTCTGGAATGGATAATTTCTTATTGTTAATGATAATTCTCTTACTGGGAAGAAAGTTTACTTCTTGAAGTTTTTATGGGACAGTGAACTCAGTTTCTTTTCATTTCAGTTGAAGTGCCAGTCTGAATCTACTGACTGACTCTAAGATTCAATTACAGCAAGCTGAGGTCCCTTCTGCTACAATTGCATACTTCTTGAACCTGCCTTTTGCAACACAAGAACATCCCTCACCTCCACTGCACATGCATTTTCCTTCTGATCTGTGAACTGCTAACAGCATGATAGGAAGGAGGTTAGATGCTCCAAAATCTGTATTGATACAGTGGTCAATAATCCCTAAGTCAGCCTTGGGTTTCTTACCCAGCTTTACACATGACATTTCCTGCATCTTTGTCCTTTTCAGAAGCTGCTCAATAGTATGTTGTGTTATACCATGCCTACATGGCAATTCTCACTGTTAATTCTTGTAGAATTTCCTTTGACATCACTAAAAGTAAAATCCAAAGAATGGTTAAAAAGTGCAAAAATTTTAGAATTATGTTTCAAGCAGAATAGTTCAGAAAACCAACCACTAAAAATAAGCTTTCAAATATTAAATACAAAACTTCTTCCAAACTGATAATGCTCAGAAAAGTTGATTTTTATGTACAGACTATCAGAGCTCACATGGGTGAGAGAGAGGCTGTTGCAGCACACAGAAGAACACAGAAACTGCTATGACATCCTATCAATAGGTGTCCTACTGTCCTTCTGTTCTTTTGAGCATATATGTATCTACATTTACAAGACATGAACTATTTTTTTTCAATTTGGTACAAAGTACTCCCCAAGAAGCCAGGTCTACAAATATGATAATGGCTTCAGCATTAAAGTGCAAGATAATTTAACCTCTACATGGAAGGATTTCCAGTTCAATTATTAGGTGGGGTCTTTTTTTCATATCTGTTTCGTTTCTTGGTTTGCAATCTTATTGGGGCATTTACTCAGTATAAAGAGGCAAGGGAAATTCCTACATGAGAGGTACATGCCAAATAGGCAAAATGAAAAAAAGACCATCAAACAATGATGTCAATGGACATAGTAAAGAACAAATAAGAGATAAAAATATACATTTGTGTCAAAGCACTGGGAAATAATAAGTTGTTGCTACTAAACTATTGAGTTGTTTGAGAATACCCAAACTTGGAAGCAAAGTGATTCCATAGGTCTTCAATCCTCTTTAGAAATTACATTTATTTACAAAATTGACTAGCTTATCTGCTTCAATTAGTCGCTCTCAGACAAGCATTCTTTACTAGTATATATTTCTATTAGAGATTAGGCAACATTTCCTAGTCCAATTCGGCTTTGAATTTCAAAAAATAGATCTAAATAATAATAATTAGAAAACCTTTGAATTTTTTTTAAGAGCTATTCATGGTTAAGCTGGCTTTTTTGCTTATTTTGTTTTTAAATACAGCTTTGTGATGGTAATTTAAAATATATATAGACATAAGAAATCCCCTCTAACAGTTTATCTGGCATTTTATACTTCCATAAAACACTCTAGGGTGCCCATTACTGTATGATATCAGCATGCATGCTAAACTCAGTTTAGGTGAGCTGTGTTAACATTACACTTCAACATCACACCCTGGAGTGTCTCATTGCTTAAATGATGGAAAGGTCAAACATTTACAGCATACCGTCATGTTTCATAGAACAGTTTTAGACTGCCAATTTCTGCTACCTCATCCTTTCAGGAAAAGTGTTTGCAAGATAAAATAACAAACAATTCAATTAAAACATCTTTCTCAAAGTGCTAACCTGCAGCATAGTCTTGCACTTCTCCTGGCCAGCTTGGTGTCATCTCCAAATTTACCCAGGATGCACTCAATCCTCTCACTGAGGTCATCAGTAAAGCTATTAAACAGGATTGGCCCAAATACTGAGACCTGCAGAGCACCACTTGTGACCACGCACCAGCTGGACCATTCACCATTATTCTTTGGAATTGATCATTCTGCCTTTTCTTTTCCCCCAGTGAACAGCTGTATCTGTTCAAGCCATGAACAGCTAATTTCTGTTCAAGCCATGAACAGCTAATTTCTCCAGGAAAATGCTGTGGGAAACTGTGTCAAATGCTTTACTAAAGTCCAGATAGACAACACCCAAAGCCTTTTCCTCATTCACTAAGATGGTCACCTTGTCATAGAAGGAGGACAGGCTGGTCAAGTAGGACCTGCCTTTCTTAAATTCATGCTGGTTGTGCCTGTGCCCCTAGCTGTACTGTGTGTGTCATGGAGGGGCACTCAAGATGACATGCTCTATGACCTTCTCTGACCTTGTGACTGAGGGCAGACTGACAGGCCTGTAGTTTCTTCATGGAAGTTGAAGGTTCCTGGGGGTCTTTCTTTTTCTCTCAGGTTTCCCCAGTTCATGAAACCCCGTTGCACAACATGCTAGAGTACTCTTCTGTAAATTGTGCCAGCACTAGAGCCACCATCAAAAAGGAGGATTTTTGGTATTGCTTGTTCTACTTAACCTGCTTTTGATTAATTCAACTTGTCTGTCATGACAGTTCTATATACCATGAAGACTGAGATTGCTCAAAAACATCATACCTCCTGAATACAGCTCCATCTTTTTTGTGGAGTCAACAACCTTCACCCGGTCACACAGAGATCTACCACAAAAAACTAAATGTAAATTTAAAAAGTAGCAATCTATATGCTCTGGTTCTCTCAGCACCTTTTCTCTCATCCCAGAACAACGGCATTCTCTTCACTTATGGAGAGGGGACACTGCTTCTGCAGACACCTGGCATTATTAATTTTGTGGTATTGAAGCTTTTCTAGCAATCATTGGACCCTTTTCATTAGTCTACTTTTCCTGAAGTTGTAAGGTTAATCATGCCAAGTCGTCCTGCACCTCTGTAGAATTCCTGGAAGGTTGCTAAAGAAGGCTGTAGACACAAGCTGCTTCCTAGATGTTTCTGAAACGGAGTTTTCATCTGCAAGTAAAGCCTTTTCAGCATTAGATCCTCAGCTTGGCCTATTAGATACCTCTGAAATCTGAATACCATTAACAGAAAGCAATCTTACATAAACCGAAAAAAAACTCAAAAATTCAAAGCCCCAAAAGCACAAACAAATTTCCTCTATCAGCAAGGATTTAAAAATTTTAAAATGGTGTATATTTTATACAACACTTTGTTTAATGCATCATTTGTCCAGCCATTTTTATTCTGGTTTTTATGTCCTTCATAAGGTATTTCAGTGAAAAGAAATTACACTATGTGTACATATATAATTAAGAAAAAAATATAAAGAGGAAAAACTTTTTGTTTGACATACCTTTCCAATTCTTCTTTTGACTCCAAATTGGGAGTGTTCAGGGATGCTTGGAAGGAACAGACCACAAATGCTGCTGCAGGCTTTCTAAGACAATAAATTATCACTGCCTTTTGAAACTAATTCATCAGTAAAATATGATTTTTTTTTTCCATCTGAAGAGAAATACTTTTTTTGCCTGGTACACAGAGATAAAAAGACACGTTACTATTTTTCCTAGTTTTCATGTCTCTCTAAAGGTTAGGCAGGCTACTACCACCCTGAGACCTGCAGAAATCAGAGCTTCCCTTCTTTTGGCCTTTTCTCTTTTCTTTTGGAAGAGTTCATCATAGACAGAAACCGACCTGGATTGCTCTGGTCTGAACTCAGATCACATAGGACTGTTAATTATTGAACAAAGGAACCCTTAGCAGCAGCTGCACCACCAGGATGTCCTGATCCAACATCGAGGTTCTAAACCTCCTCATCGATATGGACTCTTGTAGGAGATTGTGCTGTTATCCTTGGGTAGCTTGGTCCAATGAACAATTATATTGGATCTGGATGCTATACCACCTTGAGCAGTTTCTCTTAGTCTAGGTGTGTAGTCTAATTTTTAGAGGATTTGTTTTTCTCCAAGGTCACCCCAACCAAAAGACACAGACCAGTGGCTTGTGGGTGAGTGAGCCTGGTGGGTGTATGTGGGTTTTGGGGTGGTTGCTGGTTCTGAGGTTCCACAGGGTCTTCTCGTGCTCACTTCTCAATGCATGGTTTCGAACAGAAATAATGAAGGTGCTTCAAGCATTGCTCACAAAAATAAAGTAGGTATTTACGAATGAATCTCATAAACATTTTTCAACAAAGTAAAACTGTATGTGTAGACAGTCATATTTCACAATAGTGTTGGGGTTTTTTCTAATTTTAATACAGACAACATAAAAAAAATGGATTGCAGAAGTGAATCCAGAGTACTCCCTTCTTCCAACACCACACAGATATTTCTTTCTCTCCATAGTAAAAGCTAAGGGCTTCATGCTTTAAATATCTAACTCTCACTTTGAGTTATCCTAATTAAAAAAGAAAATGTACAAAAAATTGCAAATATGCATTTAATCTTTCAAGTACTTTTTGAAACCCCCCCTTACTTTATTCATTACTTAAGTCCATCTTTTGCAAATATGCCTTGTGCAGTGATATCAGTGATCCATGACTACACTGCAAAATAGACTTCCAATGAAGAAAAAAAGATCTTCATATGCTGGAATTTATGCAGTTCTAATTAAACTTTTAAAAATTTTTATAACATTCAAGAATGAGGCCACATTTTAATCAAGCAAATGCATGCTGAAATTTCTACCAGCTAGAAGCATTCTTAAATATATCAATCACACTGCCTTTGATGCTGTCTTCAAATATATTGCTGTCTTCAAAAAAGCCATATGACCAATCCTGAATTGCAAAAAGCCATGGAAGATACAGATTTGAGACTTATATTGAAATCATCTATACTTCCTGTGACTGGTTGACCTTAAGGGGAAACCAGGTGTGTCCCAAGGTGCTTTATTACACCCCCTTTTCAACTGGACACAGTAGGGAAATTAAGATGGAAAAAAAAACCCCCACACTTTGGTTTAGGATAAGGAAATTTACTAGAACAAAAATGAAAGACGGCATATGCACAAGCAAAGAAAAAAAGATGAAAGGTTTTACTCTCTACTTCCCATCAGCAAGGTAGATCTTCCCCCCCACTTCGCCACCCGCCCAGGAAGCAGGGTTCCTGCATGCATTGCAAGTGCTCTGAAAGACAAATGTAAATAGTGAATGCCCTCACTTCCTTCTCCTTCCCTTAGCTTTTATATGTTGAAAAATCTCAAGTCATATTTTCTTTCATACTCGAAGTACTAAATAGGTTCATGTTTAAAGGAACAGGCTGCAAGGTGTTTAAGTAAATAAGGAAAACAGTTATTGGCCTTGAGAAGTTCTTTTGTCATATACCTACTATTATTAGAATCCCTAAAAACACAGAAAAGGGTAGTCACAGCTGGGTCTTATTTTAAAACTTCCTTGACTGAAAGAATGTTTTTTGTCATAGTCATCCTTGAAGTGTAACATTTTAAGTATTACTACTAGATGTCAATCATACAATAGAGCTGAACTGTCCATGTGAAAATATTTACTCAGTACTTCAAATATGGGATATAGAATTGTATTTAAAGGTCTTTTAGAGTGGCAAAAATCATAACAAATATACTATAGGTAAATTGCGACACCTTAACCACAGTGCAGATAATAAAAAAACCACAAAGTAAATTTAGGAAAAGATTAAATTTTAGGCTGCCCATTTATAAAACGTCTGAAGAAAATATTCCCACTCCATAGATGGAATTCCTACATCATATTGATAACCACCATTGACAATGTACAAGCAATCACTTGTGACCTACTTTGGTGAAATGCAACATTAGAATGACTTATTTAATATATTTATAAAACTCACAGAAAAGATAGAATGAACCATCAGGTTTGCAATGACATAGAATTAGAGGGAATTGTCAAGGCTCTTAAGGCCATGCAGAGGAACTTAGGCTAGAGAAATGGACGAACAGGAATCTCATGAACTTCTTGATCAGATGCCAGGTGCTGCCCCTGGGCAGGGAGCACTGGTGCAAAGGCAGGGGGTGATGTCTGTCTGCCTGCCTGCCTGCCTGCCTGCCTGGGAGCCTGGCTGAGGGAAGGGGCCTGGGTGCCTCTGCAGACACAAGCTGAGTGTGAGCCCGCAGTGAGGGCTGCCGAGTAGCCAGTGGCACTCTGGAAACCATCTGCTAGTGCACAGCTAGGACACCAAGAAAAAGGATTACCTCCCTCACTTCAGCACTTTTGAGAGCACATCTGGGTGCTATGCCCAGCTGGATACAAGGACTGACAAACTGGACTGGGTTCAGCAGCTGGCTTCCAAGCACCTTATAGCTGAAGCATTTGCCATGTGAGGAGTGGCTGAGGCTCTAGGACATGATCATCTTGGCTTGCCAGAAACTATGAGCACCTTTAGTATCTAGGAGGACTTACTGATAAGATGCAGTCAGACTTTTTAGGAAGAGGGAGAAGTTGTAGGATCATACAAACAGTAAGGAGATATGAAAAAAATGAGTGATAAATTTTCTTACGGTAGTTTTAAGACAGCAAAACCTTAAAAAAAATCTGAAATATTACCTTGCATTTTTGCATGCACACATTGATATTTTCTCCTTAAGGAAGTTAGTATTCTCCCCAAAATAGTAAAAATTTTTCACAGAAAAAACAGTGGTACTAGAAAGCAGAAGGAAGACACAATGCATAAAGACCTTCTTCAGTGATTCAAGAAGCAGAAACAGGCAGTTATGCTCTTCACTTTTCATCATTTAATCAGTAGTACTCTTCAGTTTTTCTTACTTCCAAATTTATGTGTTAACTTTATGCTTGCTCCTCTAGATGCTGATATTGCTTTCCTCCTCAATTTATCTGTCTCGTCCTTTACTCTCAGAAAGTCTTTTATTCCACCATATCAAATCAACTGATGGTTACTGATGTGACAACCAGTTTTCTCCCTCTATTTCACAGATAAAATCGAGACAGTCAGAAAGGAATTACTGTGATGCAAGGACAGAAAAGACATTTTGCTGTCTTGATTTGATACCAAAGCTGTCTGCACTTTTTTCCCTGAAGATCAAGTAGTGCATTTTAGAAAGATTTTTTTATTTCATCAGCATATTTTTCAAAGGCAGTCATTTGGCATTGCATTGTTTCATGAAGGTAAGAACTTCAAACTACTGTTTATTAGTGTTATTCTCTCTTGCAGCTCTTTTAAAATATTAGTTTAAATGATGTGTTAATATCTTAATATAAAAAGTGTTTTGAAAGTAGCTCAGAAGTTTTCATATTTCCTAGCAGGAACATGGTCCTGCTTTATAGCCACATAGCCTATATCTATATTAAGAACAGAAGAGCACAGAAAGGTAAACTGATTATAACAAAATACTTGTGGAAAGTAGATTTCATCATTTTGGTTATAAACTTCATAAAAACATTGAATATCCAATCCATTTTTAAAAGTAGGAACAGTAGTCAACAAACGCTACCTATTTTGTTAAATACTTATAACAGTAGTCAACAAAAGCAACTAAAGCAGGGCAGGCTTCAGAATTGACAGTGAGACATTAACATGCATGGTTTCAAATTCTCGGCCCAAAATAATTAGGTATCTTAATTTTTTTTTTTTTATTGGTACAAGTCTACTTTTGATTGAAATATATTTACTCTCAAATGATGCCATTTTTAACTAAAAGAAAAATACAGTGAATTTATAAGTTCCTTAAGAGCTCCCTGCAGAATTCAGGTTTCTGAAGAGCCTTTGTGAATACACCAAAATTTCATTTACAGCAATCATAAGAAATGTTGAGAAGCACTATACATTCTCTACTAGCATGTCAAGAAAATGTTTTGTCACAGTCACTGCCATCACTCAACATGAAGCAGTAATGCTTACTTAAAATGACAGTGCTCAGGAATTTGTATGAGTTCTCAGCATTGCTAATGACAGATAAAAACCAGAAGTATTTAATGCACACACTGAATAGTGTGACAAAGACATACAAATGAAGAGGCAAATGAATATAAAAGAATCCTTCTTAATCCAGCTGAATTTGATGTGGAACTAATGGACAAAACAGACCTAATAATTTTTAAAAGTTGTTTTTGTTTTTCTTTCCATTCATTCATTAAGCTGTGACACTGAACAATAAAGTATTTGGCTAAGGAAGGCCTATGTACAGGTTTCATTTGAACTTAAATGGCATGCCAAAAATAGCAGCGCTAGAAAAGATTTGTTGCCTGTGTTCTCCCACATTCGCTCTCTTGTCATCTCCCCATGTCTTCTGATGAATGTTTCAGTACATTTATCATTCTACACCATACATCACTGAAACTCTCCTGTGAGTGACACGGGCTAAGTGACAGCCCTGGTGAGCAGTGTTCCTCTTGAATGAGGGACAGCACAACAGGAGTGGTCTGGCCTGGAGCAGCCAGAGACAAGCATTTCCACCAGACTACAAAGTCAGTGAGTCTACAAAGACTCATATAAGCTGTAACAATCTATTATACTTGGCAAAAACATCCAAAACTATCTCTGGAAAGTTCTGAAATAGACCTTAAAAGTGCAGGCATGTGTGTGTAAAAACAGGGAAAAGAGGGAAGAAGAAATGACAAGATGCCTATTTCCAACCTGTTCTAAAATATATAGTTTATTAAAAACATAGTTTGCAACTTCAGATGGATTTAAAGGTATCTATATTTAAAAAGTATTTGCACCATGTGCTAGTGCCCAGGTGCACAGGGGGGTCTGCCAAGGTGGGTCCTGTGTGGAACAGCTGGAGCTAAATCCCCAGCAGGGATGTCCCTCTGGCCCCTGCTGGGGCAGGTATCTGCACTGTGCCCTCTGGAGGACCCCAGGCTGGAGCAGGTAGCTGTTTCCTGAAAGAGACATCCTGAGGAAAGACCTAAACAGCTACTCTGTGTGTAGCTAACAGCATGCTTCTACATCATTATCTCTCTTAATGAACCAAAGAGCACATTCTTGCATATTTTTAATAAAAATTTCTGTGGGAGTTTGTAAAGATGACAATTATACTCCAATAAAGTTATATTAAGACATTTTACTCAGGCTTTCATGTGAAAAGATAAAAACCTGAACCCCTAAGGATTACCCTCTTCTATCCCCCAAGGGCTTAAGTATCTACCTGAGTACATTCAGTACTCAGAAAACCATGAGAGACAGTTATCTTTTATTCCAGTAACTAAAGACAATCTCCCTCCCTTGAGACATGGAAGGTATTTCAAACATTTCTCTTCAACTTTTCATTTTGAAGCACTACCTTTAATTATTCTGTTACAGAACAGCTTTGGCTACTTTGCTGTTTTCCACAGTCATGGCATTTTGATTCAAGTTTATCGCACCTCCTAGATTTCAATAGCAACATCAAAGGAAAGCAAGTAAATTTTACATTTGCATATGGGACAGTGAGATTTCAGAGAACAGCTGGCTATACTCTCCAGTAAATGGATTATACTCATTTGCAGATGCAAATATTTCTATTTGAGTATGAAGCTCAAACTCACAATTTATTCAGGAAAACTAGGTTAGCTGCAGCAACTCTTACTGAACTCTAAATTTTAAGTGAAGACCTCACAAAATGTGCCTAATGCACAGTAATCTTTTTTTCCCTTGGTTTTGTATGCTCGTTTTACTACAGTGTACATAGAAATAAGAAAATTTAAGAACAAGCTATAAAAAGCAGACATACATAATTTACCTTCTAAATGAATTATAAAAGAATCTGAGACCCTTACTTATTTTCTTTTAAAGGAAACAAATAGAAAAAGTTTTCTTCCCTACGAGTTCCATTAAGGTGTTAAAAAAGTTATCAAGGATCAGAAGATACTACTGAATTATCAATTATAGTGTAATCAAATAATTCCTAAGTCTGAAAATACCTGAAGGAAAAAGAGTTGAAATACTAGTGTATCAAAGAGCAAAAAATTACAGGGATCTGTTTGTGTGGCATGAAAATATAGCTCCTGGATGCATATCTGTTACAAATTCAAGGTTGAATAAAGAACAGCTGCATCAAAAAGAACAAGTCCCCACAGGTACAGATTCTTCAGAGATTGTACAAGCACTTGGCCATCCAAGGGGAAAGAGTGCTGTATGACACCTGATTATGCAAACTCTTGTTTTCCCAAGTCCTAGAAAGAAATGCAGTTATTTCACTTCAGTACAAATGAAATCAGGAACATCATCTGAAGACTCGTCAATAAATAGGATAACATACCTAATTGTGATAGCAATGAAATTACTTTAATTAAGATGGCATTGAAGAGATAAGGTAGACATGTAGTCTGACCAGTGTATATTAATACCACTTAAAGCCTGGACAACTAATGATAAAATATAAGCACAGACTTTGTAATGTACAGCCCAATTCCTCATTTAGTGTGATTTTGTGTTTTTAAATCAATGATTCCTAATGCAATTTTTTATCAAACAATTTGAAGACTTCAAGTAATATTAGAAAGAAACACCCAATAGAACAAAACTGAATAGCCCAGAAAAGGCTACTACAGTTTATTCTCATTTTTAGATCTTTGCAGAAGTACAAACAAATCCTACATGCAGTTTTTATCTTACTGGCTACTATTTGGAAAGTCCCGTATGTTTTCCGTCACTTAATAAAAATGTTGATAAAATCCCTTTATCCTCTATGATCCAATTTGTCTGGGTTTGATTTTTTTCTTTTTTTATTATTGTACAGACTGGCTATTGTTCTTCCAAAGATAGAAGCCAAGTTTATTGATCCTTAGCAGAAATAAAATGAAGACTAAGTGCAGGCCACAGTACTTATCTTTGCTCCCACACTTCTTCACATTGTCTGAGTTCAGGGCAAAGAAAATCAATCAAGTCTGTCAGCTCACTGCTCTCTGATGTAATGTTCAGTAAGTACTTCATAGTGACTTTCTGTCTTGAGTCCTGACTACCTTCTCAGTTAAACATTGTGTACTCCTGAAGCAGAAGCAGATTAAGCATGATATCACTGACATTTTCTTCTGTATTAGGTTTACGTGGCAAGGTTTTGACAGTGAAGAGGGCTGCAGGGGTGACTTCTGTGAGAGGAGGACAGCTAAAGCTGAGCTAATCAGGAATAGTGGTAACAGTTTTTTATTTTTTCCCAAAAAAAAATATTTTTATGAAAGAGTAAAAAATTCTTCACAGCTGCAACAAGAGTGAGAAAAATATGACAGAAACAACTGGGTAGATTCTGAGGTGAGTGGAGAAGGATGGGGAGAAGAAAGTCCACTCAGTGGAGCAGGGATTCCTCTGCAGATCCCAGAGAACATTGCAGTGTTGGGTTGTCCCTCTGCAGTGCATGAAGGCCCATGTCAGAGCAGACATCTGCCCTGTGTTCTGTGTGAAGGACCCCACGTGGAACAGGGAAACAGTGTGAGGAGGAAAGAGTGATGGGGAAAATGTTTTAAGAACTGACCACAACCTCCTATCCTTCCCTGTGATGCCTGGGAATGCGGAGAAGATAGGACAAGTAGGAGTGAAGTTGAGTCTGGGAAGAAGGAGGATGGGAAGAGGTGTTTTGGTTGTGTTTTTTGGTTCTCATGACTCTATTATTCACTGGAATTAAATTAATTCCCCAAGCCGAGTCTTTTCAAACCACAACAGTTATCTCCCTGTCCTGAGAATCCATGAACTTTTTCACTGTATTTTCTCTCCCTGTTGAGGAGGGAGCACTAAAAGAGCAGGTTGGTGGGCATCTAGCAGGCAGCCAAGATTAATCCACCACAGCTTTGTTTGAACCAAGGCATAGAAATATGTATAACTCGTGACAGTATATAAGTTTTTGATAACACTATAACGCCACGAAGTATAAACAGTAGGCAACCACAAAAACAAATAGGGGCTTGTAGGATAGTTGTGCAAACAAAGTACAGGAAAACATCCACATACTAAAATCTGCAAGATCAGAACCAAGGATGAGTGAAAAGATTTGTGGTAAAACATTTTGTAGAGAGTTGTCTTGGGCAGGCAGAATGATCCTGCAGAGCAGAGGAGGAAAATGACTGACAAATGACTCCAGAATGAGTATTGCTTCAAACAGATTAAGATGAGGTATGTTAGAAGCAGATAGATTCTCCCTACTTTTCTCTGTAGGAAACTGAGGAACATTAACCAATGAAACTGGAAAGGTGGGGAATAAAGTAATAGCCCACAGCAGTTGCCTCATTGACAGCTCTGAAGCCTCATTACTTTTATCTCCACAGCTAAACCCACCAATGGCCACAGCCATCAGAGTTAACTTTATGGCAACAACTCCCAGAAGTAGTGTACTCCTATGTCACTGTAGAAAAAGTCTTAAAGTACTAATTGTGTTCTATACGGAATGGTAATAATGGATACTGCACAGGAACTAATTGTTAGCTGTATGTATTATTAATTAATGACAGTCTATTTTTGTTTTGAAGTTTGAAACTGTTCCAAATTATAAGTCTTTAAAAAAACCTAAAGACAGTGATCCTTGATATGTGTTCAGAAAGGTATGCATTCAGTTGAGAAAACTGAACAAATCCCAGATTACCTATTTTTGAGAATTAAACAGAAAGTTGGTGTGTTCAATGTTGCATTATACACCTCAAAGAGTCAAACATTTTCATACACATAGACTCAATGATTCTTTTGAGAAGATACTCTAAAGGAGAATAACAAGGCCTACCTTTTCCTGTACCCTCAAAAAACCCAGAAACCAAACCAACAACAACAAAACCCCAAAAATATTAAGCCCCCAGAAAACCCCAAAACAACAACAAAAACACACCCCATTGGTTGTTGCAGCAACAGCAACAACCAGTTACTGATCTCCAGGTTTCAGCATGGGACCTAGCTGCTGCCATGAAGTCTGGGAGTGTGGGGAAAATATCCATGTTTCTGTCTTGTAGCTCTCTAATTAACTGCTTGTGTTTTGGTGATGCAGCTCCTTGGTTCCCAAGACAGGCTGATATGCATGCATATTAATTTTTTTTAGAGTGTCAGATATAGTTACAAAGGACCTGAAAAGCAAAGCAGATGTGTAATACTGTCCTGTAATACAGCAAACACACTACAAGGAATACAATATATCCTTTCTCTTAACATTAAACATGCAGTGTACACTCTAGTTCTTCCAACAAGCAAATCTCATTGAAGCTTTAGAACATGTCATATAGGGAAAAAATCATACTCTATTGAAATTCATTTAGTTGAGAGTACAAGGAGGTCTCTTCTGCAGGGAACAGGATGTGCCTCTCATATTACTGAATATTTCAATCCAAACACAGTTTTTAAATTGCAGCCCCTCTTTATAATTACTCAGGGTCTAATACCGTTTAGGATCTTTAGTAGAGCTGTACCACAGATTCTGCTGCAGTAGATGAATGGTCTACTTGTCAGGGACATACTTTCTAATGAAAAAAACCTCCTCCACTTTATCCTTTTGAGCACTACCTCATTCTCAGATGAGAATTTTAAATAACTCCCTTCCATCTGAGATGAAATTAGATAAAGGACAGGTAACATGTAAGTACTCGCTGAACAGAGTGTAAAAGTCAGTGGTTTTGGCTGGAGTGGTTTTAATTTCATTCACAGTGGCTGGTGTGGGGCTGTGTTTTGGATTTGTGCTGAACACAGGGTTGATAATACAAAGATGTTTTTGTTACTGCTTAGCAGAGCTCACACAGAGCCAAAGCCTTTTCTGCTTTTCCTACTGCCCTGTCGGTGGGGAAGCTGAGGGTGCTTGGGAGGTTGGGAGGAGACACAGCCAGCACTAGTGACCCAAACTGACCAAAGGGATATTCTGTATCATATACTATTCTCAGTATATAAAGTGTGGGGAAGAAGCAGGAAAGGGGAGCCGTTGGAGTGATGGTGTCTGTCTCCCCAAATCATCCTTATGTGTGACAGGGCCCTGCTCTCCAGGAGACAGCTGAACATCCGCCTGCCCATGGGATGCAGTGAATTAACTCCTTGTTTTGCTTTGCTTATGTGCATGGCTTTTGATTTCCTCTTAAACTGTTTATACCTCCACCCAGGTGTTCTCTAGCTTTTACCCTTCTGATTCTCTCCCAGTTCTACTGGTGGGGGAGTGAGCAAGTGGCTGCTTGGGGCTTGTCTGCTTGGCAGGCTGAGGTTAAGCCATGACAAGTCAGGCTTTCATATGCAGATCAAACTAGCCCTTAGATTTAAGGTAAAAATGTCTTCCATTGTTAAACATGACCAAGGTATCTGGGTACAGAAATGCCAAAGTGGTTTTATTTTAGAGAAATAGGGGATCTATATTTTTGTGGTAGTGATATAATCACAGATAATGCCATATTATTGAAGTAATTGGTCAGTATTAATGGGAATCCCAGCTAAATCTGAAATACAACATAATGCTGAAATATTTAGGATATAATTTTAGGCAAGCTATCTGTACTTCCATTCAGTAAATCAGAATACATTCTTGTAACAGCAAAGACTAAGAAGTACTGATGTATCTTGTTCCTATATGCAGCAGTTCTTATGCTTTTTCCTTATCTTCCATCAACCATTTACTCAGACATGTCATTAGGAAGTGTAGTGACCTTATCTTATATAATGAAAAGAAGTATTCCTATATTCCTTAAATTAGATTCCCTTCCTCCTCCAAAAAAACTCCCCAAACTCAAAAGCACAGAAAACACCCCCCAAACCCTGAAAAGTTTATCAAAACTACTGCAGTATACAAGGATAAGCCTACTTTGTCTGATGCTAATTAGCCGACCAGTTTTCCAAGTGTCTTTACTGATCCCAGGGTGCCTAATATTTCTTTTACAGCAAAATATGATGTCTCAGCTGGCAGTCTGTGTGAGCTAAACACAAACTAGTGATGAGCTGATGAGCACAAAGATTATGGTTGTGCCCGAAAGGAAGAGTGAAACACTCAGTAAACCTGAACAAACACTGACTAAAAGGTAAGGGAAAGTGTTAAAAAAAACCTAGGTAGGTACCTAACATGAAACTGCCTGGAGTCTGACAGATGCAGAAGTTTGCCCTTAACTTGGAAGCATAAAAGAATTTTCAGCCATGGAAGTTAAGATGAAGAAATAAAACACTTCTGTATGGTTTGGTCCTCATTACTAAAAAATAAAGGGGAATTACACCTTAAAATGAACTAACATTAAAAATTCCAAATCTCTGAACCACTGATAAACCACTAAACTCCATCAGATTTACCCTAAAGTTAAAATTCACACCATTCCCTACTAGACCCCAAGTATTTGAATGAAGTGTCACTGCCACAGACAAGACTGGAAAACATTTTTTTGAGGTTAGCTTTGTCCTGTTTTGCCTTATAGTTTTCTTGTTTCAGCCTACTTATTACTCCTTTCTTTAGCATTGCTGGGGGAATATAGGAAAAATTACATTTCTTATATAATTTTATTATTATATTTAGCATCCAATAAATAAAATTACTGTACTTTGCTGCACTGAAATTTCTATTAATTTTAGAGAAGAATGCTCTTGTGCCTTGCCTTCCAAAATGAAATGTATGTTTTTACAAATTGTTTGGCTTGTTGATTAGTTAAGTACAAGTTTAGTACAAGTATCAGGCATAGCTGGACTACACACATCCTCACTGCACCTTCTGGTTGACAGTTCAATATATTCCTTCATATACTGCATTCTCTGCAGGAGTTAGTGATCAAGTGCTTACTCAAATACTATCAGAGTTACAGCAAAGCAATTCATTTAATGAAATGCTTTACTGTCATTTCAGACTCCTGTCCTCCACTGCATGTTTTCCTTATATGTGGCCCTTTATCATTTATATTTCTTCTTTCATACATTAAGGTCCTGTCTGAAGTTTCATAGATTATGAATCCTCACACTATATCTCTTAACAGAGGTGTGAAGTATCCATGTTAGATGCCATCTGCTTCTTTGATCCAATATCACCAGAATACTGGGATTCAGAGCAATACTAGATAAATTTTAGGATTTCAGCTTGTATTAAATCATATATTTTTGTTTATGAAGTTTTAGAATAGTCATGGATGAATGACATAGATGACTACTATAAGTAAAAATATAAAGATAACAAGCTAAGTTTACTCTGAAATTTCATTCAGCTTATAGCAACATCAAACAGCATCAGAACACTCACAAAAATGAATTTATATCCTAAATATACCAGGTGTCTGCTAAGACAAAAGAAAGTAAGCAGGGTTGGCCTGACAAGTCAGAAAACTAAGAGAGTCAGAAAAATAACAGATCAGATTTTACCACCAAAACCCAGTAACCAAGAAGTGTGATCTGATGGTAAAGGATATGGTGTTAACTAATTTCAAATGTATTAAGTTCAACAAACCAGTTTACTGATTCAAATTAAATTGGTAATTTACAAAAAAAAAAAAAAAAAGGCAAGAAATTAAAAGTACTGAGAATTGTAATGAGGAGAAACATCTGACAGAAGCCAGATCTGAATTTCCAGAACATGACAGCAGCAAATTTCTGCCTGCTCTAACAGCATGATTTCAGCTAACAAGCAGAAAGCCACTAGTGATCCACACATGAAACATATAAATGCTGGAGGGTCACAGAGAAAGCAAGCCCAGCAACTGAATTAGTAAAAAAAAAAGAAGATTATGCTGAGCTTGAAGAATTTTGAAATACTTTGGATTCAGAACACAACCACTCTCTTACAAAGAAAGCTTGGAAGGGGTCCTTAGAGGATAAAAAGGCAATGGCTGGCAGAACGGTTACTTGATGGGGTGAGGGGATTCTGTCCATTGACATACTAAAAAAAGAGCCCCTGTAATATAATACAAATTAAGACAACACTCTAGATCACTGTCATTTTCTCATGGGAAGGATCCTAGTTGCCTGTAGGTGGACATCCAAGACATAAAATGAACTGAATTAGAAAACAAGAGAGCAATTTTTATTTTTTTTTTAATGACAGAGAACAATGCAAATAGACTCAAGTATTTGCCTTCCAGTTCAGAGATGATAGGCTGCAAAAGACATCTAACGATTCAGAAAACCCTGACCAAAAAATGCTCCAAAATAATAAGAAAAAAAATATCAAGCACATGAGTAGTCCTGTGGTTTACTAAATTGCCTCTAAAGATGTGATTTTTAAAATTGTTATTTAGGCAGGAAGAGATTTATTTAAGTAGTCTTAAGAAATAACATAATAAATCTCAATAGTTTCAAGCTAAGAACTAATCTCTAAATTTCTGAACTAGTGGAGTTCTGTCATTAAATGATTCATTGGTATCTACTAAAGGACAAGTTGTTCAAATGCATTTTTTTTTTTTTATTTCCTAACTTGGCCATTATACCCAAATTACTTATATTAATCCAGAGAACAGGACCACTTTCATCTTTCTTCAAGCCTATGACACATGTGGGAAGGGTTTCCATTCTGGATTATTGGGAGCACGCAGTATTGTCTGTGAGCCATAAAAAACCAGGATATTTATTGTTGTTGTTGTTGTTGCTGCTGTTTGTTTGTTTGTGTAGTGAAGGCTGGTACCTCAGTATGAATAGGTATAAGTACTGCTGCACTCATTGTTTAGGCTGTATGAAAAGACAAAATAGAAAACAGGTAAAGAAAGATAGAAACCAAGCACAGAAAAACTGGAGTATGCAGTGTGTATTGAAAATTTGACTTCAAAGGTTCTACACAGTGGTGAATTTTCAATAGTATCTTGCACAGACCTTTGAGCACTTTACCGTACTAACTTGGCTTGTCCTTTTGAACCAGGCCATCACCACCATTATTTTCAGAATATATAATAGTCACAAATATTCCTTACATTATTTAAGAAATAATGTAGGGAATATATAAGAAATTGTGGTATTGTTAATTTCTTATAAACAATTTCTTATTGTTTATAAGAAATAAACCATACCATTCCTGAGGCTTACAAATCTCTTATTAGCTCTGTGGTTTTGTCATTCAGCTCTTTACAGAAGCATTGACTCCTCTAAACAGCGCTCGAGAAACCACAGCTTAACTTACTCTAACAAAAAACATTAAACCTTTAGCAATTAATTGCTTAAGTACTGTTTCTTATAAAACTATATTGTACCTCTTCTGGCCCAAAATATTCTATGCAGTTGTATCATCACTCCCTTTTCAGTACTAAACAAGTGTTACTTATCTGCTTGGCTCATATTTAAACATGACTCATATTCAAACATTATTTAATAAACAGGAACTGTAAAATACCGAGCTAAGCATAGGAGCTAAGATAAATGCAAGTTACAAAACCAAAAAGGGTTTAGGTAGATAAACAAAAGTTTCATAGCTTCTATTTCTGTAAAGAGGATAACTCTTTATAACTAAATTATTCTGATTATTCAGTGCCAGAATAATCAAACTGTTTACTCAAGTAAAAAGCACATATAACTCACAGATGGTTACTGCATGCTATTTCCCATAGAAGCTGGATTTTCCCTGTAATCTTAACTAAAAGAAGTAATTAATTATAAAAGAAGTTCTCATTTTAATGGAGGCAGAAGGACAGCAAGACAAAAACCAGACTGGAGTTTTTGCCCAGCTTTTCAAGGAGAGCTGGATAACAAGAAACAACTTACAATTTTCTTCTTTTCTACCATGGCTGTTACAATCTCATTGACAGGTATGGAAGCATAACCTTTATTCTTATGAAGTTAATTTAAAATGAAAGCATGAAAGAATGAATGGAGAGTCCACATGATACAAAAACCGGAATTTTTGAAAGGCGTTCTTGACATAAATCTCATATAACCCTGCAGTAAATATTGATATTGAGATGATAATTCAGGGGTAGTTTTTAAGATGACAGCTGCTGAGAACTGTCAAAGGTTAGAAATCATGATGGGCTTAACTGTGTAAGTTGTAGCTAGGAGAAACAGGAACTCAGCTGTTCTTTCTGTAGGTAAAACCACAAAAACAAAGCCAAAAAAAGATTTTCAACTGCAGTTATTTTGAGAAAAATTACATCACTCCCAACATTAAAAATTTTAGGTGTGGTTTCAGAGGTACAGACAGAAACCGCATCAGCACCTCTGACTGCCATCTAATAAACTGTAGCTCCTCTGAACATCCTTTCAGCCACCTACTAATGGCCTTGCAGGTAAGCTAATGAAAATTCTGGTTAATATTTTCTGTTGAATAATTAAAACAAAATGGGGTAAAATAAAACTGAGCTTTAACGCCATCTTCTCTGAAGTGAAAAATATATCAATGAAAAATCTGAGTAAAGCTAAACACAATGAAGGGTGAAATACTACTAGGCATTCAGTTTGAGAGAGGCTTTGATTCATAAAGATTCATCTTTCAGTTTTCAAAAGGGTTCAAGTCTGGAGAATAGAACTATTCAAACTGTGTAATAGAAGTCTCAAGCAATCACAAAAAGTGTAAAATAGCATAATTATTTTCAAGTCCATTATGGATCGGGAAAAAAAATGAAAATAACAGAGTACCATAATATTTTGGTCTACCCGCAAACTTTCTTTCAGTACATATAAAAATTAAACAGCTTGCTAGTGCTCCAGTGGCCACTAGATGTCAACAAAGTCTAGCAATATGATCCTCGAGTTTAGCTTTCAAATGAGGTGCAAAGCAATAGACTCGAAGCTATCTTTGTTACACACATTTGTATTGATGTATGCTCCCGTAGATGTGTACTACTTGGTCCATACAAAACGCAATCCAATCCAGTCCAAAATCCAATCTGCTTCATGTAGTGGCAGAATGGCAAAAATCCACACACATCAACACTTCCAAGTTTACACAGGCACATGTAGCTAATCATGCTGTAAACATATGTTTTGAGGTATAATCTAAGCCTCCAGCAGGTGTCAAAAAAGGCTGATCTTCCTTTCCTGGGTAACTAGTGAACCATTCTCCATGCTCACATTCAACTGGGAAAAGGCTTGAATAATTCTTTCTCTTCCCACTTTAAGATCCGTGCAATTTTATGCAATAAAAGTCATTGAGAAGAGATTTGCTGTGACCTATATACTGTATGCAAATGGAAATTTTCAGTTTCCATGCTTCTTTCTTGGCACCTTGTATCTTTATGACACATTTGTGTGTCTCCAAGAGACAGAGCTTAAGATTATTTTTATTCCTGTACTAATCAGGGGCACTGGAAGGAAGAAAAATAGAATATTCCCCATAAGAAGAAAAAAAAAAGCTGAGCAGTCCTTCATTCTGACAGGAAAGGGAATGCTCAAACTTACATTGCTGAGAACTAGAAAATTAATGACCCCTTTTCTCTTTGAAGTTCATTGACCTAAATATCAAAATGAACAAACACTCTGATGACATCTCTCACTCACAGCTGCCCCAATTTAAATCGTAACAAACCACTCCAGATCTACCTGATGTTAACAGATGACACAAGTGTTTATCAAATAAGGAGGACACAAAGACTACCTGGTGCCTGTCCTATCTGCCTCTACTTTTTTATGACTTCTTTTTAAATCATGGAGATCATGAACAAAATTATTCTATCCTATAAGAGATTGAATTAAAGACTAGCAGATTTTCCTAGCTGAAACTCCAAGTATTTTTATAAGCAGTTTAAACCATGCAGTTATTAAATAAAAAAAACCTAGAAGAATTTTGCAATACTTCTAAAACTCATTCTGGAATTACAATTCTGGTAGTAAACCAAGTATTTATACCACAGCTGTTTCAAAGAAAAGCTGAGTAGAAATTCCAAATTGTCTAAATGCTACCAATTCTGTTTAAAAATTTCATGGTATATTATGATTTCTTTTGATTGTAAAAATATTAACATATCCATGCTTTATATTTACTACCTAAGAACTCAGTCCTCAATTTTAAGGACAACTAGGAATGATAGGTTGTGTAAACATAAGTGCATATGCAACTTTCAAACAATGAATGAAAATTTGGGTCATAGATTTCTTTCTTTCTGGACCTTTGGAATAGTGAGATATGGTTGATATCAGATGAACTTCAGATGAGTACACTTCAGATGAAAATTCCTCTCTTGCTTCCCTGAGCTGTTTCAGCAACTATTCCGACTAATAAGATTTCTTTGGAGCAGCAACACATTCAAGTGTAGAAGAATCCTCACAAGTCTAGGGCAGATATCAGGAAAAGACATCCCATAACTTAAAAGAGACTAAACAAAAAAATTGCTTCAAATCTAGTGAGCGATCGGTTTGTTTTCCTCTATCCTAATAATTATTGGTGAAGCTTAAAACCAGGCAAGTCTCACTAATCTATTGTAGTTTTTAAACCTCTCTATTTGCTCCACAGACCCCAACAGTATTCAGCTATCTGTCCAAAGTTATTTTAGCTATGATCATCATAACATAAAAGACCGCCACATTGACTCGCTTCTCCCCTACTGCTCTGAGCTCACACCATGAGGTCTTTGCTCTTTGGTCCATTTCATCTGTGGTAAAGTAAAAACAAATAACACTCTTTCTGCTCCCCACTTCAGACAGAATGATTTGCACTGGCACAGTACTGATATGCATTCAGAGGCCACTTCCATGTACAATTTCAACTTAATGGAAAGCATTAGATTTTGAAAGCTTGGACTAAAATGTCTAAGAATAATAATTAAAAAAAAAAAAAAAACCTACAATTTGGAACCTCCTCAGTTATGAGCACAATTAATTTAGTAACAAGGTGTCCTTTAAGGAGCTCAAACCACTTTGTGGGGCTTTGGGTTTTCTCTATCTCCAGAAGATGTAATTTTATGAAAGTTGTACCTTAAGACTACAGGTGCCAAAAGTTATTAAAAAAAAAAAGAAAAGTTACACTAGCATGAAGTAAAATATCTCCAATATAAAGGAATTTGGAATTTCTCACTGAAATGCATTTACTTTAGCAACCTTGAGGGTGAAAGTTTCAATAACCAAGATATAAGCAGTTTCTCAGAATACACGTTGATTCCAGACAAGATAACACTGAAAATTATAGCACAACAGACTTCCTTCCCTAAAAGGAAATTGGAAAATGTGACAGAGAGGAAGAAAATAAAAATAAACCCAAGAAAAACAAATAAACATCACCAAAAGCCTCTTAAAAGTGAACAGTAGGAAGAATGAACCTATTTAAGCACCTCAAAGATGATGACAGGGACTGGAAGAAGAGAAAAGCAATGAAAAGTCATGAAAAACAGTGGTTATTGCAGCAGCTGGCATTTTCAAAAGACGACAGAATGTTTATCCCTTTCATGACAATCCTATGAATAGAGTGGGTTACCATCAGCATCTTCTACCTGCTGGTATTTGTACTCCTATGCCAGAAGAAGATTTTAGTTCTGGCCAAATGGAAGGGCAAACCTGTCAGTAATGTAGATTCTGCTTCAGAGGCAGCTGTAACACCCAGAAAAGAAGGCCATCTAGTTGGCTTGAAATTCAGTTGGTCTTAACTCTTCCATTGTAACACAGCTGGTCAGAGCTCTGGAGGACTGTGAAAGGAAGATCCATTGATATACAAACATACATATTTATAAATATATATGTATTTCTTATATATATATATATATATATATATATATATATATATATATATATGTGTGTGTGTGTGTGTGTGTGTGTGTGTGTGTGCGTGTGTGTGTGTGTGTGTATATATATATGTGTATATATGTATATATATGTATATATGTATGTATATGCACATGTATATATATGTATGCATACATACATACTTATAGATGCATTTTTCCAGTAACCCATCTCCTTGGAGCAAAGCCTTGTATAATGTTGATAAACTTACACTCCAAGGCATAATTTCCATCTTTAAACAGTCACAGACACAATCACTGTTCTGTTATATATGTTTACACACAGGGGAAAGAGCAGAGCGGCTTAAAAATTCCCTGCTACATCCATAAGAAGGGCTAAGCTCTGTAAATTCTGTCTGCTGTTTAATTGCCTCTCTCTAAATCACTAGACTGTATGTGATTTTGCACTTGCTGTATATAATTTCTGAATGGCCACGGCTGGCAGATCAGCTTTCATTTTTATATGTGCTAACAATTTTATTTATGCATGTGTGCATATCAGTCAACCTATAAAGTAATTGGGACAAAGACATTATTATTTTAATTATATTGTAAAAGGCTAATTTTATAGTCATGTAAAACTGCTGGATTTCTCAAACAGCCATTCAGCATTGCATAATCCCTAGCAATTAGTTTCATCAGGCAATAAATCTTTCATCAGCAAAATGGTACACAGTACCATGAATGCAGCAGTGAAGAACAATGGAATGACGTATACTGTGTGGAAAAAAAGAGAAAAGAAAAAAAGGAAAGAAACACATGTAATTCTGGTACAAATTCAAAGTTCAAAGTAAGCTCATAAAAAATCAAGGCATTTACTCCAGTCTGTCTGAGAACCATCCCATGTGAAATAGATTACAATGGATCATATAGTGAATCTTTTAACCTGCACAGTGTCTATAAACATCCTGTATTTATGGCTATGAATAGTAAGAGCAAATATGACTAAGAATACTTAGGCTTTTTCTTTGCTTGTGTTCATGGTCCCAGTGCATGAAAACCACGAAGTCCTGCAGGCAGACTGCCAGGAGGTAGCCAAAAACCTCTCCCTCTTTCCTCTCCCTACTTCTTCTCCCTATCAACAAATAGGTCTCAAACACATCTAGACAGCCTCCCAGGAAGAAAACTTTTGACATCTTAATGCACATCACATGGAAAGGTAATGCAGTCATATCAGCAGAAAACACCTGTCTGTCAAAAAAAGCCATTCAGACTGGCATAAGGTCTGATAAAACTTCCATAACAACAAATTAGAATTCTTACAGCATAGATTAAATTCCTCTTTTCAATTTCTGTTCCTCTCAAATTGTCAGTTTCTGGGCTGAGATTTTTTTCTTGTAAGGCTGTCTGAAAATTATCTTACAAAGTTATGCAACTGCTTTACTCTGATAGGTCTCCTGATGAA
The DNA here is from genome assembly GCF_027477595.1 of Haemorhous mexicanus. Classification (NCBI taxonomy): domain Eukaryota; kingdom Metazoa; phylum Chordata; class Aves; order Passeriformes; family Fringillidae; genus Haemorhous; species Haemorhous mexicanus. The sequence continues at coordinate 77,045,944 of NC_082341.1, forward strand.
AAAGTTTCATGGACACGGGAACTCCACACCTAGCAAAAGAAAAATCCTACCCTTATTCCAAAGTTATGCTGGACAACTTTGAGTTCAGATCCAGCAGGATAAAAACCATACAGTCAGGTTTCATTTGCTTTTCCTATGTTAAAAATCTTAGAAAATTGAGTTGCAAAGTTATCACACCTCACACCTCATTCTTGGTACTCATTGTTTTAAAAGAATAAGATCAGCTTGTGCTCCCTCCTAGTCCCCACCATTCTTTTTCTAAAATCCACCAAAAGAAAAGTTTCAGATGAAAAGCAAGAAAGACTGGTTGTCAAGAGGATAAGGTTGTCTCAGTGTCTCTTACTCATTATTTATCTGTCACTGAGATACTAAACAAGAAACACAGGCATGAAACTGCTCAATCTGACTCATCCATTTTTATGTTTATAAAGAACAGTATGAGGAAGTGCAATCAAAATGAGCTGCATGTTCTGCCACACAGCACTGGATTTATTTAAGGAGGTTGCTATCATAGTGGGGCAGAAAAGGATTCAATAATTCAAAACTACAACAGATGATACTATGATTTATTTTTCAAATTTCTTCTGAAAGCACAAACTAATTACCATCTGAAATGGGTTGGAAGAAACTTTACTGGAGGTAATTGTCTCTTCTTATGAGCTCTTGTTTTTTTCTGTGAAGGAGCTCCATCACTATGGACAGAGAAGGCCAGCCTAAATTGCTATTGATATTACCTGTGGTTTTTGTGGCCTCATTATGCATGAGATCAGCATGGATTTTTTTCCCAAAATGAACAAAATATTGTGGGGTTTTCCTGCTTGGATTTTCTATGATAAATTTAGGATTGGCCAGCTTAGAAGTGTGACAGCTGTGAAACTGACATCGAAGTATTCAAGAAAATTAAATGCAAACCAATTTGAAAGGCACAGGATTTTCTGCTACCTTTTAAGAACTCTGATTTGTTTGCTCCTGTCATCTTCACTTTCCATCACATGTTTAAAGACCAATGTCTAGTATATTTCCATGAAAGATTCTTTGTAGAAAGTCAGTGTCTGTGCTGTGTCAATTACAGAAAAGATTTGCAGTGCAGAAAAATGTGGGGAAAAATACTGACAACTGTGAAATTTTGGAGTGTCATTTGCAAGGTAAGTAAATATACTCCTATTCCATTAAATATTAATAACCACAAAACTAAGTTACAGGAAGATTATTACTCAAGTTCGATCAAAATCATGATGAATACAAATATGCATAGTTTAGCTTACCTCAGGGGAACAAGACTGATTTGTTCTTCTTGAGTCCATCCCTAAGTATAGCAACCTAAGAATGTCAGGCAATTGTTCTGAATATAAGCCTAAACCTTGCCTTACTTTTAAGTTAGTTTCTCTGATGTAAATTTTTATTATGAATTTATGAAATTCCTTGTTATTTGTTGGTGCTTCCTGTTTTTGCTAGGTCATCCACTTGCTAGACTATTCTCAAGGAAGATGATAAATATTTTTAACTTTATAATTTCCTAATTTTTGATAGAAAAATCACTGTAACACAATAAGAAGCAGATTAAAAAAAAAAAAGAACAAAACCAAAACAAAACCAAACATTTAGATATCAACAGTTTGACTTAAGGGCTTGATAAGCAAATCAAAATTTAGAAAGCAAGATAGAGCAAGAAATTTGGAATATTACTCTGAATAATTGGTCATGCTTTTAGTGTTCTATTGCAGAAGCTCTTGCTGGCTCAAGGCAAAGCTGATTTGACTGAATGTTTTCCTGCAGATTGCCTTGTGCTATCTTGACATACAGAAAAATAAAAAGTAAAAAAAAAAAAAGTTATTTCAAATATAAAGTTATAAAGTCCTATACTTTTAAATTATTTAAATATTTTTTCTACCGCTGTGGCAAGAGTACCTGTCCCACCTTGGCTGATACCTGGTGGCCCCAGTTATGTCAGGTACACAATTGCCTCTCTTCCTCCCCCTTCCTGCCTCCCACAGTGAAGGGAATAAGAAGCACAAATCCCCTCGATCAGCAGGCTGGACCTCCTCCCGGTGAGAGGCCTCGGCCCAGAGACATTTTCAGACCATGACTGTGTACAATAATGAGCCCCAAACCAACCAGGTTATAGATGGGACCTCTGAAAGAAACCATGACAATTTTCCTTGGAACAGAAGTTCTGTGATGGCGAACCTCCCCTTGGGGCTGGATGCACTCAAGAAGACTTCCAGGGACTGAGTGCCTTCATCCCTTTGCCTGGTGAGTGGCTATTTCTAATGGGCATCTGTGAGTGATCCTTCGACCTTTCTGGCGAAGTGAACCCACCTCCTGGGTACCCTTGAGTGAGAGGTCTCCCATGCATGTATGAGTGTGCAGGTGCACTTTGGGTCATTGCTCTTGTACTTGCAGGAACAGTATCTCTGACTGGTAACACTGAACCTGTAACTGCTATGGAGTATAAGCTTATTACCCTTCCATTTGTTAGTTTTAGCCGTTGGTTTTTATTGCAAATTTATATTAGCTTGTGTTACCTTTGTGAAGTTCTTTTTGTGTACGTCCATGAAAATTCCCCTTATATAATGGGAGAAATTTCTTTCAAGGATCCTGCAGTTGAGTGTTACATACATGGAAATAATGCTTTGAACTTCTTTTAAATCAATAAACCAAACTATCACGACAAATTAAAAAATTACTAAATGGAAGGGACAAGATTGATTATTCTGTTCCTTGTCTCCTAAGGTCATGAAGTTATAGTAAGGATAGAGCATGTCTCCTGTGAGGAAAGGCTGAGAGGACTGGGATTGTTCAGCCTGAAGAAGAGATAGCAGCCTTCCAGTACGTGAAGGGGGCCTACAAGAGAGCATCTTTTTACAAGCATGTAGTGATAGGACAGGGGGGAGGGCTTCAAATTGAGAGTAGTTGAGCTCATGACTGGGGATTCATTAGTTTGCCATGGCCAAGATAAGGTGCATTTCCCAAGTCAGTTCTTCTCTTATATAATCAGCTAAGTTCTGAACTATCTGTGTAGAAGAGATCACTGATTTAAAGCTCCAGAAACATTGCTGCTGGAATGGGAGATTATAGCTGTTTTCTTTATTAGTACTCTAAGTCAGGGATTTCTGAAGTATACTTACATGTTAAGTACAAACTGAACAGCTACCTCAGGCTACAAGAAGTTCAAAATGATGCTTAGAGGCAATGTCAAAAACAACTTGGAGAGCCTAATTCCTAGAATGATTGGGGAGTGAAAAGAGTAACTGGAAAATGCTAGAGAAGAAAATGCTTCCAGATGTGACTATCTAGCACAGAGGAGCATGCTTTTTGCATGCATGCTTCACAGTGCAACTACCCACCACTCTTGGGCTTGGACTAAGAGGTGGTTGCAGTGACTTCGGGCAGAGAATAACCTTCCAGCCCAAGCTGCTCCAGAAGATCTTGGAATTGACCTTTTCATCATAAAAGCTTTACTGATATAATATCTACAGAATGGCACATTTCTCTTTCTTGTCAGACTATAATTCAAATAACACTCAGATCAGATTTTTACCTATTAGGAGATTTTCCAATGCATAGAGATGAATTTATTAATTACAAATACAAGCAACAGAAATTCACAAAGGAGCAGCAAATTTCTGATTTGATCACTGTTAGTAGTTTAGTCCAGGTTTTAGGGCATTCAGACAATACTGGAAGAAGAGTAAGAAATCCGTGTCTGGGTGAACCTGAAAGCCAGATGAAGTTAACCTTCTGCTAAGATCTTGGATGGTAATGGAAAAATAATATCCTCAGAACACCTAAACTTGTCAGATTTTACAGCTAATCTTAAGGGGAAACTGACTTTTCACAGTGACTTGCACTTTTCCCCTTGATATCTGATAGAATGAGATACTCTAAATGAAAGACAGCAAAGCAGGTTTTGGATATGGCACAGGATCTAGAAGCCCAAGGATTTCCCACTTAGTTATGGGTATGTCAGATGAGCTGGGTTAGGTCCAATAAAAATACAGAACTTCTCAAGATGGAAAATGTTATTCTAATGAATCTCTTTAAAAGAATAGGTAAGGAACACACGACATGGGGAATTGGACAGAAGACCATACTTCATGCTTTTGCAGCCCACCACACCACCCTTGAAAAGGAGGGTGTCAAGGTTTGGTAACTAGCAATCTGTATATTTTACAATGGACCATCAGTCCTAATAAACACACCAGACTGGCTGTTTAAAAGGGACATGTATTAGATGCTATATTTAATCATCGTGTTGGAGTGCCCAGTCAGAAGGAGCAGCTGGCAAACATAATACTGAGGTCAGAGATTTTAATAACATAAATACAATGGATCTGCTACCGAAAGTGTCATTACCATATAACATTGAGAAACACGGCCACTTCTCAGATATTTCCTTTTTGGTTGGCTTTTTGTTGTTGTTGTTGTCCTGAAGATGCAGTGAGAAGTAGATGATGCCATTAATGCAAACTCACCTTTTTGAAAAGGTCATCTTTCCATTTGAAGTTGATCTCCAAGCCAATTTCTTTGAAATAATGGCCCAACAGGAGTGCTTCCCAGTCATTTCAAGTGTCATTTTAAGTGGCATTTTATTGACTACTTAACAAAGCCTACTAATAACAAACAATAAATGAAACTTAATGAGAGTTCCAGCTGTCAAATTTCCTGTGCAATTCTGAATTTTCAGCAAGTACACAACAGTTCTCCATTTTATTTTTTAAACAAATTTTATAAATCCCCTTCTTTTCAAAATGTGTATGTATATAGCATACTACATTACACACATTAAAATAAACATCCTGCTTTGATGAATTAATTTTTTTAATCTAATAGTAAGCAAATGCATTGCAAACATTCAAACTCAGAATACTAAAGTGTCTGGTAGTATTATCTGTATCTGTCTAACAATTACACAAAATAAAAAAACAGGCCTTATTACTGAACTTCCACAGAGTTCTGCTTTTCAGTTTCCAGTGGAATTTAGCTTTAGGGGTTTTTTTGTTGGACTCCAGAATTCTTGGAAGAAGTACTGATAGGTTTTTGCTACTTATGTTTCCTTCATTCTGAAAGGAATATGTTGAAATAAAGAATCTGGAAGAGAAGAAAAGTCTACTCCCTTTCAAAAAAGTGTCTGCTCAATTCTTTATCTGTTGAAGTCAGCGGATTGGCACCAGTGGTCCACTCTTCAGAGTGAATATATTTTCATATTTGTGAATGCAAACCCAGAATACTTAAATATACAGAGCATATTTATTTCTCAGAAAGAGTGAAAGAAAATTTTAGAAAGGTACTCAATTGGCTAACACCTCTTTGCCTTTTAGAAGCTGACTGTAGTGATTATATCAAATTAACATACTTGTTAACAGAGCTAATTATTAACATAAGTCACACTCATATGCACTTTCACTCATTTTCTATCAAATTTCGAAGGACCTATGATTACAGACAGAAACAAACTTTTAAAAAATGGTCAATATTATAAATAAAATGAAAAAGTGGGAACACATCGAATGTACTTCACGCTGCACATATAAACTAAAAAGAAAATCTCGAAATAATACAAACTGAACAGGAGATACAGTGGATAATGATTCTTGTGAAGACCTCTGGAACCTAACTATCTGAAATTTGGAAACTAAAAAACGTAATATCACAAGATCATGCAGACATGAATATTTACAAATACTAGCTTTTATTAATGTAATGTCTCTAATGAGTCCCCTGGACTATATAGAAACAGAAAAAGAAATACTGCTTTGTATTATACTTAAAAATCTTAAGTATTGCTTATCAATCTCAAAAGACTTTGGATCTTGAACTGAAGAAATCTCCTAACAGATAAAACATTTTACCCCAACCTGGAATTTTTCTCACAGAACTACTACATGAAATGGTGACTGGAAATGTAGTCACCATTTCATGTAGTAGTTCCGTGAAATGGTGACTTTCACTTTTATTACTAATAGAGACTTCCACTTTAAACCAGAAATCAAACTGAGTTCTCCAGACTTGCCCAGTCAGCAACTCAGTAACACTTTGAATTATGCTGCACTCTTTTTTTCCTTCTTCCTTTCTCCTAGCCATCTATTTAATGGTGTATTCCAGCCTCTAGGAGACTTGTATCCACACAGATTTTATCTCCATCACTGCAGTGGGGAGGAAGGTAATTATTCACCAAATGAATATTTTATTATTTTCTAGACAAATAGGCACAATTCTAAGACAGATAAATGTGTAAATTGGTATTTAAGTAGTATTGCTATGTTTATACCTCAGTCAAAAATTGCCACTCCACATCTTTTTTTGCTATCAGTAAGAAGCAAAAAAATGTAAGTTTTGAAGTCTTGGGTTTTCTTTTGATGTGTATGCATACCTCAAGGAAGTGCATCTCTTCTTAAGTGGATTAAAAGAACCCCAAACAACAAAATTACTGTCCTCTTGGTTGAAGTGTAACCAACAAACTTGCAAATAAGCTACCTTTTAAAAATGTGTTCTGATATTAATTTCATTCTACACCATATTTCTATACCTATGATATTGAGAGTGAAGCTCAGAATCTCTATTTGCATCTCAGAGAGAGGAGTGGTGCTGATGGTACTCAAGGCATTTAATATCAAGAATTCTGTGTTCACAGATTTCACCTGTTAATACATCAGCACTACACTGAGGTTGTACAACATTTGCCAACATATTTCTGACAGGTGACTCACTTGTTAAAACCCACATGAACAAATAAGAAAATTATAATGCCCTAATTATAGTCAAATTTCAGTGTAGATTTTAGGGGTTTTTTTACTTGTAGTGCTTCTCTTTGTCACGTCAAATGTTTTAAACTCCTCATCTGCTTGTCTTTGTAAATTTTATAACTCTTTACAGACTACCAAAATTGAAAAACAAGGTAATCAGATAGGGTAACAGACGTCAAAATTAAATATTTGGTTTATAGATAATGAGCTCTCAGCATTTATGATAGCTAGATGCAGTTATAAAATGGGAGAATTTGAGAATTATCAATAGCAATTTACATTCTTCAGACAGCCAGTTGTACACCTAGTTACCAGCAAGGAATAATTCTTTGATTACATTTGGTTTGAAAATGCCTTGCTAGATTTTTAATAGAGTATCCAAAGCTGACTGAACACTATTATTTTGTTGGTTTCTCTTTTTTTCAAAATGTTAGGAGATTTCTTTGTCATCTGTACTAGATTTGGCTGGGATAGACTTAAATTTTTTAATAGCTGTTCATATGGGGCTATGTTTTGGATTTGTGATCTAAAAAGTATTGCTGACACACTGATGTTTTATCCATTGCTGAGCACTACTTACACACCATCAAGGTGTTTCGTACTTCTTGCACCATCCCACCAGCAAGGAAGCTGGAGGTGCGCCAGAAATTGGGACCTTTTTGTACACTGGAACAGCTGATCCTGACTGACCAAAGGGTTATTCCATGCCATATGATGGCGTCCTGCTTTCACCTGGGATGGAGTTAATTTTCTTAGTAGCTGGTACAGTGCTTTGGTTCAGATTCAAAACAGTGTTGATAACACACTGATGTTGTGGTTGCTTTGATGTTTGATGTTTAAGTAGTGCTTACTCTGAATCAAGGACTTTTCAGTGTCTCATGCACAAGAAGCTGTGAAGAAGCATAGATGGGAGTCCTCCTTTCCTGGAGATGCCAGTATACCAGCCTGCTGAAGGGAAGTAGTGAATTAATCCCTTGATTGGCTTTGCTTGCTATGTGCCTTTTGCTTTCCTTATTAAACTGTCTTTATCTCAGCCCATGAGTTTTCTCACTTTTACCCTTGCAGTCCTTTCCCCCACCCTTTTGGGTTGCAGTAAATGAGTTGCTGTGTTAAACCACTTAATTGCCAGATAGGGTTAAACCACGACATCTATTTGTTTATAATTTTTGGACATTCAAACAACTAGAACCTATATGCTCCTGTGCATTTTGCTTCACGTGTGTTTATTCTCCAGAATCAGAAGCATCACATAGTAATATAAATTTGAATAAGGATATATCATCAATTCATTCATATTTATTTAACTATTTTAATCTGATTATTTAGTTGTGCTGCACTTTGCCCTAGAGTACTTAGTAAAAGTACATGTCAGATATTAGAATATAACCAAATATGTCCCAATGGTTTCATAGAGCACATATAGTCCAGGAAATGCAGAATACTGAGACAGCAAAAGCATGAGAGCCTGCTAAAGGATCTGCTACCCTGGAAAACATCCTGAGAAGACAACATCAGCTTCTTGGAGCTATTTTTTAAACCCTGACACAACAGTTGAAATTGTGTGTGTTATTCTAAACTCTTTTTTCTTAAGAGAAATGACATGGCATAAGTCTCTCTTACTTGACTTTAACAAAAACATTCTTGATAAGAATAAGGCTATCTGCTCCTCATTTTTGATGTACTCAATTAATGTCAAATTTGAAGATTTATGGTCCTCCTAAAAACCATTATTATCTTCTATCATTTCTATTCTTTGTTCTTCCACTTGCAATCCTCCTGTCACCTTTAATACCAATGCAAAATGGCTCATGCAGAATTGGCATGATGAACCTTGCTACTCAAAATCTTTTAAAAGAAAGGACTGCTCAAGAATACCACAGAAATTCAGCAATAGTAGTACCCAAACTGGGGCCCAAGCTGGATTGCAGCAGGCACTTAGGCAATCTGAAGAGAATATGTGCCTGGACAGAACACTTCCTTGGATTTGTGAATGACAGCACAATGCTGCATCAGTCCTTCCTAAAAAAACCGAAACGTGGTAAATGCAAGGCATGAAGATTTTGAATTAACAACTCCAACACAGATATTTTGTTGTACTTAAACTGGCCATTTATAGAACAACATGCCTATGTTATCAGCCCTAGTGAACTATTAAAACCAAATAAAAAAATTGTTGTGTTATTCCCAAAAACCCTGTTCTTAATGAGATAACTTGAGGCTTACTAGCTTGTTGAATTGTTTAATTATTTTGCCAGTTGACTTTTGCTTAAGAGACTTAAAGATGATCTCTATTACATAACCATTATTACTGTTGTACTTAAATAAATGATTTAGGATTTGAGAGTGCCATAAAATACTCTTAGGGAAGAAAAAGAACTGCTAAGAGTACAGCCTAGATAGACCTAATGAAGAAAAAGTAGTAAAGGGCATGTAAAAATTTAGCAACAATCAAAAAGTTTGTGAACAGAAATAAAATTTTTTGAGATATATGAGAAAATTTGGACAAACATGGTTGTTTGTAGAAATGATAAAAATACACTTTGTGAAAATATTTTAATACCTATTGCACATCAGCAGTAACAAAGTTAGATCAGCTCTGAATAAAACATACAACTTGAACAAGTTTTCTCCCAACAGGCATTTAAAAATGTTTGAAGTGAAAGCATTTAAAGCACCATCTGATATTCCCACACAAATTCTAAAGCATTATATGTATTCAAATGACTTTTCACATAAAAATTCAAGGAAAATATAATTTGAAGGATAAAAACACAGAAAAATTATTTTTAGATTTGTAGTAATTGTGATCTATAAACACAATGAGAAGACAAATGAACTAGCAAAATGCATGTTTGCACTCTAAGTATATATTTACACATATAAAAACGCCCAAACATAATTTGCTTAGAAATTAAGGCCCACATTAAAGACTATTTGAGAAATCATTCTATTATAACACAGAGATTTTTAAAGTCAAAACATAAAAGTCTCCTTCTCTCAAAACACCACATAAAATTCTGACTGAATAAATTAATTTCCTGTTTAGATGACAACAAATGCTTCACAAACGCCACAACATCGATTTGCACAGCTTCTGCTGAAGGCTTGAGACTTACAAACCTCATGAAGTTCAACTTCATGCTCAAGTTCGACTTCAAGGTCAAGTGCAAGATCCTGAACCTGGGTGAGCGCAATCCCAGACATGAGTACAGATTGAGAGAATTTACAGAAAGGAGGCCTGAGTAGGACTTTTGGGTTCTGGTGGACAAAAAGCTTGACATGACCCAGCCATGTGCATTCCCAGCCCAGAAAACCAAAAGTGTCCTGGGCTGCATCTGAAGCAGCATGGGCAGCAGGGCCAGGGAGGGGATTCTGCCCCTCTGCTCTGCTCTGGTGAGAGCCCACCTGCAGTGCTGCATCCAGATCTGGGGTCTCCAGGACAGGAAGGACATGGATCTTTTGGAGCAAGTCCCGAGGAGGGACACCAAGATGATCAGAGGACTGGAGCAGCCCTCATACAAGGAAAGACTGAGAGAATTGGGGTTGCCCACCCTGAAGAAGAGATGTCAATCTTCCAATACCTGAAGGGGGCCTAAGAGAGCTGGGGAGGAGCTCTTTATAAGCAAGTCCTGGGAGGCCACCAAGGGGGAAGGGCTTCAAACAGAAAGAGAGTAGGTGTAGATTAGATATTAGTAACAAATTCTTTACTGTGAGGGTGGTCAAGAAGTGGAACAGGTTGCCCAGAGAAGCTGCGGATGCCCCATTCCTGGAAGGGCTCAAGGCCAGGTTGGATGGGGCTCTGAGCAATTTGGTCTAGTGAAAGATGTCGCTGCCAACAGCAGGGGGGTAGGAATTAGTTGATCTCTGAGATCCCTTCCAACCCAAATCATGCTATAATAAGCCCAGTTTAGCTGAAGTTAGAACTGATGAGACTAGTCTAAGAATGAAGAAATGAGGAGACATCTGCATCTGCAGTAATTCAAAGGGCTATTTTCTGACAACTTATCATTCTTGCAACATACAGTACATTTGATCTGAAAAACTAAACTAGATTTTCTGTCTTCTCTATTAGTTCCCATTTTGCCTATTTTAAACAGCATAAAAAATCATTTATCATATGGATAGTTCTGAAATTATGTGGAATTTTATAGAAAGGCTAATACTTTTTAGTTCTCTTCACTCACACTTTGTTATCCAAATTATATCAAGGCAAGAAAATTCTAAACTAAGATCTGACTCATCATTTGATCAAGTGGTTAACAACATTGAACTTTTAAAAGTAGCTATTGCTCAAGAAATCATTAAGATTGATGCTTATACTACTATTCCTTTAAAATACAATCGTTACACATGAAAGTCAGCCTTTTTTATCTACAACATATGCAATTTATACTCCAAAAGGAAATTAGTCAAGACACTAAAATGTACATAGAAAAAGCCATCTGCACAGATAAGGATTTTTTCATTTAAGTGATCACAAAAATGTCAGCCCCTGAAGTGTCTTTGTGCACATCAATAATTATCACAGACTTGTTCAATCATGCTCTGCAATGCTGAACAATATACTTGTTTTTATACGAACCAGTAAGATCTATGGCTTGTGTTTAGTACTCATTTTAAAAGGTACTAAAGCAGAGCCAATCATTGCACATAAGATGAAGTGATAGTTTAGGAAGAAAATGTGATGAAATGGTAACAAAAAAGGGCCTTTTTTAACCACAAGGTGATAAGAAAAATACTTCAAGAATAAGTAAGATATCAATTTGTCAAAACTAAATTATAAGAGCTGTTGAACTGGAACCTAATACATGGCTAATAGTAAATGTGACAGGGAAAATAGTGTCTTCTATTAAACTGCTAGAAATATGTCAAAAATTTCATTGCTTATTCAACATTATTGGATGAGAGCAGATGAACAAAATAAATTTCAGATTTTTCTAAGGTTTCCTTAGATTGTTTGTTTATCCCTGCTTCAGTGTGTTACACCAACTCAGGACAATCTCAGTAAACTTTTAACCAATGGGACTATTTCACCCAGCCTATACAATGCAATAAAGACCACAAATGAGAATCAAATTCCCAAAGGCTTTGTAGAGACAGAGCAAATCTCTGCAGTGGGAAATGCAAGAAGAAGGCAGATATCACACATTTTTTTTATCAACAGACATTGGCCATAAGGACATGCTGATCTACAGTGGCAAAGCCATTCTTGTCCTCAGTCTGATGGTAGATGCTACAAGTTTGAGGAAGAGCTAGGATTCAATTAAGAGGAAGGAGGGAAGAAACCCTAGAGTATATATATAGAGCACATACCCATAGGAAACGGGGTGTTCTTAGCTGAACTGTTTATAAAGGATGTTTTGTCATCTAGGATGTGAATAAACTACAACTGACCTTGACAAAAAACAGTTTGGGGTAGAAAAAATGCTTTTGGGTGAACAGAAGACATGGCATCAAAGTGTAAGACATGTGAGATTCATATATCCTGAGGAATCACCATTTATTAGATATAAAAAATACCATATCCTGCCTCCAACAATGGAGGAAGAAGAATGTATAACACATTAAGGGGGCAAAACTAGTGAAATTCAGAAATCCTTTACTGTTGTAATTTCATTTGCATTAGTCTCTCACTGTAGTTATTCACTTTGACCTTCTAAAAAAAGAAGTTCAATTTGAAAATGATGCCTTAGAAAAAAAGACAGTTTTAAAAAAGTGAGGGGGAAATAGCATTCACACTAGCAAAAAACAAATTCTGAGGGGAGGAAAACTATTCATTTACAGAGGAAAATATTACACAATTAACCTACATGAAAACCTGCTTTTAAATCAAATTGACAGTGGAAAAGTATCATTCTCAGTGTTATAACTATGAAACAGTGATCACTAACTATGCTGAAATGAAATACAATGCCTTTAAAATCAATAAAAATACACCATCTGAAATTTTTAAACATTATCTTCCAAATTATTCTTTTCAGTTTAGCATGAAATGAACCAATTTGGGAGAAGGCAATTTTGTCACACAAGCCAAAATTCATTCCTGAGTGGACCTTGCCAAAAAATTATCAGCTGAGATAACTGGCAGGTACTTACCAACTTTCTACTGTCAGTTCTACCAATGCCTAGTCTGTTAATAGTTTAAATATTTCCTAACGTAGGAACCAATCCATTAATTCCAAACACACCAACATCTCTTACAGTTTTATCACAGTAGTCGTAATTGCATTCGGTTACATTCAGTTGTCTGAACAGGCTTGCATTTAAATGGTATACACAGAAATAATTGAAAGAATATTTTTCTGCCTTTAAAATTCACTCATGTTACTAATACATGTAGACAATCCTTTGAAAGAATGTCATTTAATCTGATTTCCCAATCAATTTTGAAAGAATTTTTTTTTAATATATATATAGAGAGAGAGAGGAGTTTGGGGTATTTTTCAGTGGGCAGAAGCAACCATTCAGAATCTATTATTATTATTATTATTATTATTATTATTATTATTATTATTAACTGTATTTTTTGCTTCTAAGAAGACACTTTACTCTGATGGTGACTAATTCCCACTAGAGAGAGAAGCAAAGAGAGGCTCAGCCTCAATGCAGACCCCATTGCCAAGCACAGCCTTTCAAATGCTACTATGGTCCTTGAGACCCGGAAGTATAACTTTCTCTTCAGATCCCTGCTTAAAACTTTCTGCTGCTCACACAGAGGTTTACATACTTGTGTATCAAGGAACACAGCCTTGACAAAGCTCTAATATAAAACTGCATGACCTTAGCTCACATTTCAATAAAATTTTAAATAGTGAAGAAAAAAATGTCAAAATATTTGGAGAAAAATAAGTTAAAACTCCAGAGGCTAAAATGACTGAGTTAGGATCGTTAGTAGCTAAAAGATGCAAGAGGAAAAGCAAAATAAGGTATAAAATAATATAAATAAATGGGGAGGCTAGTTGGGAAACATCTGGTCAAGTCATTACCATCGTGCCAGTGGCAGACAGCAGCTCAGAAATGTTGAGGACTCTGGAGACAGACCTTCCAACACAGTCAAATACATGCAGCAATACCTCTTTAGATAACCTAATGTTGATGGTGAGCATAGAAATGCTTAACCAAACAGCTCATTAACCAGGGCCATGAGCACCAGTGGTCAAAGCCAACCCTCCATAAAAAGCCCTTCTAAGCTCTGCTCGCACAAGTGATGCAGATACCCAGGCAGACCTCGTTAGGACGACGGTGGCATCATGGTACCAGCTGTGGGGTGTGCCTTGTTCTTGTGCCATTATCTCAGAGCAGCAGTGAGCACCCCTACGGGAGTAATGCCCAGGCAGAGGAGCTTCTTTGATTAGAGCTCCAGGAGGAGGTGAGTAGTCTGAGGGGTTCAAGAGACAGACTACTGGAGTCACACTATCTTCCCTGGGACAAACCCAGCAGGGACACAGGAGCTATGATATGGAGGACTCCCCATTCTCTCTCCCCCTAGCTGGACATGGTGGCTTAAGGAATAGGGGGGAACAGCAATAAGCTCCTGCCCTGTGCAGAAGACACATCTCCTCTGCGGCTACCCCACCTCCCCAAATGCCCTTGCATAGTAAGTATAAGGCTCTGCAAGTGGACTTGAATGATGATGAAGATGATACTCCATTTAGGTTGGAGTAGTTGCCATGGTTACATTGGCCTATACCCTGTTTCAAAATCAATTCCATAAGGAAAAAGAGACAATTCATTGTCATTTCCTGAGGGGCACAGAATGCCCAAAGACCCAACTGGATCCATTTCTCAGGGAAGTCTGCTGCCTCCTGGGGGCATGGGTTAAAAAAGTGATGAAAAAATTTCGTACCATAGCATAGCCCTCACTCGTAGCCCAATTATTATCCATTATTGGTTTTTTAATGCAGGAAGTGATAAGTTGCTATAATAAGTCCAAGGGCAATCAAAAAAAGCTTCAGAACCTAGGCATGATGGGTTAAAGAATCATGAACACAATGTTCTCCTCCATCCTTCCAGCTGCAGGGAATGATGAGGGGAGAAACAGCAAATCAATACCTTGCTGGTGTCACTGGCAGAATTTTGGGATTTTTAATGACAGAACAGTCTATATAACACCAGGCCCATGAGCAACAGGTGGGGTTCACCATTTTCAAAGAAGAAAAAGGATCTTCACACAAGGATTAGCAGAGTTTACTGAAAGAGCTTTAAAGTAGTTATGAAGGGTAAAAGGGATAAAACCAGGCTGATTAAAGAAAATATATTCTCTTAGTCATAAAGTTTAGTTTTAAGTAGTCCTGCAAGGGAGCTGGACTTGATCCTTATGAGTCCCTCCCAGCTTGGGATATTCTATGATTCTATCTGAAGATGTATGAACACAGTGGCCTAAAAAAGGGGTGGCATCAGTGTGTGCTTGAATCTGCGTATAGTCCAACCTGCTACATCAATGGGAGAAATGCTAAGGTATTCAGTATATTTGTAATCAAGTCTGAATAAATGAACAAAGGAATTGAAAAAAAAAAGTTTCCATTGCTGTAAGAGAGTGAACAAGATAAATCCAACCAGGGTAAATATCAGCATGGGAAGATTGGAACAATGCACAAAGAGGCAAACAGAGAAACTGCCAAGAAATTATTTGTGTTATCTCCATCCCTCCCAACTTTCTTTTCCCAATCAACACCCACACACCTCTGCTCCCTCAGTTCTCAATTCCACTCTCTTAAAAAATCAATAGTGAAGAGTATTAACCCCACCTGAGTTTCAGACTTGGGCATATCAAAACAGCGTATGTACATAGATGCGTATGAGATATTTGTGCCAGTATGACGCATGCTAGTTTCCAGAAACAAAAAAAAGAAATAATTTTAAAGAAACTCAATATGGCAGGTAAAGCTGGTTATTCAATGCTTGCATAAGTCAGAATATGCCAAGAAAAGAAGCACAATAAAATTCTACTACTAGCCAAGTATCTGTATTAAGCAGCAAGACAGAAGATGCCCTGACTCTTATTCTCTAAAACATATGGATAAAAATCACTATATGTAGGACTCCATATATATGTTTAAAAAGCCCTTGCATACTTTAAAATTTTTCTATTCCTAAATTAATGAGTTAATCATCATAAAAACATTACCTATTGTTCAACTAGTTTCACACACCTATCAAGCCTTCTAAACAGAAATTCCCAAGAGATTCTAATTTGAATTTTTGATGCAAGCTCTGAAGCTGAAATCTTCTCTCCAGCTCACACAGCTCCCAATTCTCTGAGCATGAGAAAAGCACATTGCAAAGAAAATGTTCTATCCAAATGTTATGCTATCTCATTTCTTAATGTGTAAAAGAGCAGGTCTCAAAGAAATCCAAGCAACTTTCAAGGAAGAGTCTCATGATGGGATGCTGAATGTAATGCATGCTATGGAGCTAAGACTTGATAGTCTAGTACATGTTTTAAGAGACAAATAACATAAATCATTATTATTATTATTATTATTATTATTATTATTATGTACAATACAACCAGTTCAAATTACTACAAGATAGCCTCAATGATACAATTAATTTTTTTTTCTTCAGAAAAAACAACTATGTCTCCACCTCTCTGTTTTGGTGTTTTTCTCATCCTCCAGGGCTCCTCTGTCTCCAAAATTGGAGCATTCCAGTCCCAAGCAGCAAAAGTAGAGGTAGTTGTGAAAAGGCATCACTCTCCTCAGGTCTCTCCCAGTACAGATATTGTGTTTACCATCTATGAAAGGGATTTCCTCTTCCTCAGCCCGAAGCCTGTGTAGGTTTATTTTCACACCTTTCCTCAGAAACTCTTTGCAGCCTTCTCCAGGTACCCTGGACAGCATGGCTAGTGCTTGCTGGTCCAGCCTCTGGGAAAACCCAGGCTGAGTTGATCATGCAGCAATGACCACCACTGTCACAGCATTAGCATAACTGGTATTGCCCCACTCGCCCCAAAGACATAAAAGTAATCCCCCAAGGGGACAGCCAGTCCCACCCTTACAGGGCACAGATCCCACAAGCCCCAGAGCACGCCTGCCAGGGTCCTGGTGAACTAGCCAGATTATGCTAGTGAAGACCAAACATTTAACATTGACTCTGCCCTGTGTGCAGATTCCATGCTTCCATTTTGTTCTTCAGAAGCATTACAGATTTCCTGCAATCTCAGTGGTGTCATAACTTGATAAGAGCACTGTCTGCAGCTATTTCCTGTAAGGCATCACAGCCAGAACATTTTTAAACTGTGCTTTAAGGCTTATTTCTTACTAAACATTTTCACCAAAACAAAATTCCGGGACTTACCACATTTACAGAAGCCTTGGGAAGGAAACAGGAAATGTTTTCTCCTTTGAGGGAAACAGAGCAGAAGTGAATTTGTAGGAGTGTAGCTTCTACATTAGGCACAAGATATCCTGAAATATGTCAAGAGCACTGCTCCTGTGTAATTTTTAACATTTTCAATACTTTCAAGAGCTATTTTAAAAGTCTTTCTTTTTTATATTTGAACATTCTAACACAAATGGATTTATATAGAGTAACTAGTGTTTTCAAGTGTTTAAAGAGACTATTTTAGTATTGGAGTGCATTGAAAAAAACCTGAAGTTTAACTGAATATAGTTTTTTGAGTAGTTTAGGGACTCAAAGCTCCTTTTTGGTGCCAGTATCAGGTACAAAATATATTGCTAGGAGTTTAAACTAATATTCTCTGACCTTACAGTAAATGCAATTCTCTTTTATCTCTGGGTAGCTTATTGAAAGTCCATCTATGACTTCGGTACCTCTAACAAGCTCTCCGAACAACCATCACCACAAACCAACTTTGAAATTAGCTGGCAACAAATTTCAAATTACAACTTAATAGATATCCCAACAAATAAACAAACAAACAGCCTGCAGTAAGCTACATAGAAACTCTTAATACTAGAGAGGTGATAAGTGAAGAATTCTAGGTGTTTCAAAGATGCTTTGTTTAAAAACATCTTAGTAATGGGTTTTATTAAAACAGTCTAGAAGGGTACAGCAAACATTTTACAAAACAGGTCTCATAAAACTGAATCTTTAATAAAATATGCTTGACAGACACTGACCACAATTTTTAAATTACTTTTCAGTCCATGGCAAGGTGCTGGCTGGGCCGGGGCCGTGCCGGGGCCGTGCCGGCCCCAGGCGGTGCCGGCGGCTGCAGCGGCCCCAGCGCAGGGCACGGCTGAGCCCCTGAGCCCCGGGGAAAGCCTGGGCAAGGGAGGGCAAAACGCTGCCCGGCAGCCAGGGCTGAGCCAGGGGAAGCGAGCGAGAAACAGCGCTGGGAGCCCCGAGGGGACAGCGGGAGCAGGGACGGGCCGGGAGAGACCCGGCAGGGATGGCCCTGCGGCCTGGAGAGAGCCCGGCCGGGCTGGGATGGCCCTGCGGGTCGTGGGAATGGTCCAGGCTGGAGCAGGGAAATGTGGGAAGGAAGAAATAGCAGAGAGGAGCTGCGATCGACTGACGGCAGCCTCCAATTTTCCCGCCCCCTGCGCTGCTCACTGGAGGGGAGGTAGAGGAGCCGGAAATGTACGAGTGAAGCAGAATTGGGGAAGACAGGAGTACAGTGGGCTAAGGTGTGTTTTTTTTTTGAGGTGTGGGTTTTTTTGTCTGTTTAGGTTTTTTTGTTTTTTCTTTTTTTTTTTTTTTGTGTCTTTGTTTCACACGATCCAGCTGTATTTTAATGGAAAATATTTTTTTTTTTTTTTTTCCCCAGATGGAGTCTGTTTTATCAGTGATAGTAAGTGGTGAGTTTCTTGTCTTTATCTTGGCACATCACCTTTTCAATCCTCTGTCTGGTAGAGGAGGGGAACTGACAGCTGTTGGGTGGGGTCTTGCTGATGGCCAAGGTCAACCCACCACATCAACAAAGCTGACTGCAAGGCAGCAATGTTTTTGCACACTGAACAGTGCATTGCACTCCATTCTCATAGTCTGGGCTGCCACAATCACACAGAAATTATATAAAGCTAAGTAATGTGAACTCTGACCTTTTTTCCTTTCTGATCTCATGAAAAATTTTAGCATTTGTAATAATTCAGCACTGATGTATAACATACTAATTCAGGTACTGTATAAGGCAATGGCTTTAGGGCTATGAGACTGGAAACTTTCAAGTATTCTCAGCATTAGCAAGCAATTTCCAGGAGGCAGTTTCTAGGGAATTTAACAACCATAAGATAAACTACTTTGATTTTAATGAATCATTTATTCAACTAAAACCAGACAGCAACAACACAACCTGAAGAAAGAGTAGGGTAAGTGGTGTCCAAGCAAAGGGAATGAAAATCCTTTATCATCTGTGACACTATAAGGCTTAGAAAACCATCAGAGAAGTAATTTTCCTTTCTTCTTGAAAAAAAATACTAGAAGTAAAGCTATGCAGCAGTAAATTAATATCTAAAGATAGAACAGGGGAAGAAGAGTGCAGGGTGAAAACTACCCTATATGATGCATATACATCTACACATAGAATAGTTGAAACACATCTGTAAAAGATGACTTACCTACTTGCTTAATAATAAAAACCTGGAAAGCCTGGAAACTTTCCAGCCTTTTAATTATCTTGCAATTTTTTATAGATCAACTCTGCACTTTGTCCTTATCAAGGATAAAATGACAAAATTCAAAAGGAATTTTAAAATTTTATGTCAGTGAATTGAGTTACTTGGCTAACATAATCTGTAGATTGACTTGAGTTTTAAACACAGCTTGTCAATATTCAAAATTCCATAATGGATTATAATGCTTTTTGATTAACTTTTTCTGTGGACAATACAGTAATCACAATTTTACTCACTGGCTAAACAATAATTTTATGCTATTAGTTATGTTAGCTCCATTCTTAAGAAGGAGGGAAACACATGTGTCTGTTTACTGATAGCCCTTTCCACTTTATGTGCCTTGTGATTTCTGCCTTAAAAAAATTCTATGTGCTAGAGTAAGAGAAAAAAAAGTCAATTGTGTAACTCTAATTAATAGCCATTAATTTAATAAAACAAGACACTGAACGTGATGAAGGAAATGGATACTTTTTTTCTCAAAAAAAAACCCAAATCAAACAAAAAAGCATTACCCCTCAAAAAAAAAAAAAAAAACCCAAACCCCAAAAAACACGCCCCACAACAACCAAAACCCCCCAAAAAACCTGCAACAATAACTAGCTGTAGACTGGAGTGTTGGATAGTTTACAATGTCACTAGGAAACAGAGTCTATTATAATTTTCTACATGTACTTCTTTGAAAAATACAATTGCCCTATCATTGGTGCCAAAGGGAAGATTTCAAAAAAGAACATAAATCAGCTATATTGGAAGTAGAAAGGTTGGAAAAGAAATATCACAAAAATCATTGCCTGTAACTTAGGAAACAAGCAATAATTTTAGAGTATTTATAAACACTTGGAATAGTAAATGAAAAGAGGTTTTGAAGGCTGCTGATGGGAATTCATCAAAATGAATTCCTCAGTTATATAATCCACATCTATTCCTCCTGATTTGAAAGCGCTGCAAGGAAGGGACTTAAGAAAAGACTGCATCTTCAAAAGAGGAAGAAACTGCTGAAGGCAGCAAGCATGGAACTCTGTCAGGCCCTTTCAAGTTTTCTCACATGCATGGGAGATAATTTAGCAAAGAACATATAGCTTATTGCTCATAAAAAATGTGTCACAACAGAAATAAATCCAAAGATTCCAAGCCTATAAACAGCCTCTAATTTTGTAATGGGCTATTTCTAATTTTGTAACGGGTATAAAGAAAAGTAGTGATTAAAAATGCATGTTTGAGCTGCTGAGACATACTTCAGCAGTGATATTTGGACTAATCTCTAGAGAAGAAAGCTGGTATTTGCTTCTGATCTTGAACAAGTCAAGTCGTCATTTTTCCATTTTAATTAATCACTTACATGTACTTGATTTTCTATCTTGAAAATTATGTTTGGATTAATTGCTACAACAAACTAGAAGTATTTACATTAAGATTCAAGAGAAAATTATGAAAGATGATATTAGATATCAAAATACTTATAGAATCAAATTTTAATATCTTTAAGCCTCTGAAAAATATAACAAGTTATATCTGAATCTTTGCTACTTCAAAATGCAAGCATATTATAATTAAAGGAATGCACTAACAATTCTGAGAAACTAAGGTCTAGATTAAGTTTTCAAATAGAACTAGACAGACTATTCCTATTTTGCTTAATCTTACCAGTGTAAATGAAGACTTCTTACAACTCTAATCTTCACCTTCTCCTATCATTTCTTCTCCCTGCTAGAAAGTTAAGATTAAAGGAAGGACTTTTTTCATCTCTATGAATGGTGTGTTTTTCCAGAAAAAAAACAAAACTAAAAAAATAAATCTATTACAAAGTAAACGGACTGATTGATTGATTGATTGATTGATTGATTTATCTATTTATTCCCCCTCAGTAATTACACTTGAACAAGTCTCATTCTTGTCATCTCTAGGTTTTCCCTTTGAATAGAAAAACACAAAGATATTATTCATAGTGGATATTTCTTAAATATCTTTTGATTCTGCACTTGAGAACTAATGAATTGCTGTGTTCTGACATCTGCTGAGGGCTAGTGTTGTGAATGTCTCTGCTGAACTGCCTCCTTCTCCTAAGTCCTTCAGACCTGTACAGTGCTGAAAGAGAAAGAGAATCTTCATCTTCTCAGCATCAGAGAAGCCCTGCAACACACACAGCTTAGTGTTTATTCACTGACTGCCATCTCTATCCCTGGGATTGCACCAAACAGCCCTTGTGGAGAGTATTCAAATGCAGGATGCTAGCAGATATTTACCTCACATTCATGGTGCTATGCTGAAGCAATGAGAATCAGGCCCCTAATATAGAACAGCTCCACCAAGACTTCTTGCTCAGAATAGTGGGGATGTTTTTTCCCCTCCACAAACTCTATGTAATTTATTCCTGACATTAAAGAATTGTTTAGAGGACAGATTTGTTCTTATTTTTCAGTTACACTACAAACCCAACCTGCTTGACCAAGCTGATTCCCTTCTATGACGAGGTGACCTGCCTAGTAGATGAAGGAAAGACTGTGCCTGCTGTGAACCTGGACTTTTAGTCCTGGATACTGTTTCACAGAGCATTCTTCTGGAGAAACTGAATTCCCGTGGTGTGGATGGGTGTACTCTTTACTGGGCAAAAAAATGGCTGGATGACCAAGCCCAGGGAGTGGTGGTGAATGGAATTACATCCAGCTGGCAGCTGGTGGGGTTTCCCAATGTTCAGTACTGGTGCCAGTCCTATTTAACATCTTTGATAGTCTGGACAGGGGATATAAAGTGCACTCTGAGTCAGTTTGCAGAGAACATCAAGTTAGGTGAGAGTTTTGATCTGCTGGAGGGTGGGATGGCTCTACAGAGGGATCAGGACACACTGGATTGATGGCTCAAGTCGCATTGTGCCTGATCTCTTTTTCTTTGAAATTCTATTCCCTTTACTAAGGCCATGAATTAAAACAGATGGAAAATATAAATCCATTCATTCACTACTGGAGTGAGAGTCCCCATACACTGCATCAATGAATGCATACTTCCATCTGAGTTGATGTATGATGTTGAGTAAAGGGATTGCATCATTACGCAGTTCAGTCACCCAGAGTTTGATACCCATGCAGACACACCTTGACTTGAGTGTTCACCCATCATAATGATCTGTGCTTGGAGAATTAAGCAGCCTGGAAAAAAATCCCAGACCTTCTGACTATACTGAAGTCATCCAGCCGAAACCCAAGAAATTAGAGGTCACCTTTGAAAATGTAGCCTTAGACTTAAAGCTTCTCAGTTTAAAAAAAACATGAAAAAGGATAAGTAACTATCTCTATAAAAAATTTGGAGTTCTGTTATACCAGTAAAAGTGACTCAAGGCTCTCCAGACTGAGCCAGGACTGTGTAATACTGTTTGTTGGATGCTGGTCCTGCTTCCCTGGGCAATCAGAAAAAAGAGGTGAATTGCCATAACAGACCAAAATAGACCTCCAAGTTGAGAAGAAAGAAAGTGGTGATACTGAGATCATGCTTTTACTGTCAGAGGAAAGGAAAAAAGCCCCACTATGAACATCACGTGTTCTGGCAAGGACCTGTGGTATTTCGCCATGCTTCTCCTCAATGTACTCTGAATGACCAGCATGAAAAAAACAGAGGGGCACTGGCAGGTTGAACATAACAGCAATAAAGAAAGAAAGAAACAAAACACCCCTGTATTATTACCTTGTCTTTTCTGTATTAAATAGATTATTTGGACTATGGGACTGTTAAAAAAAAAAAAACCAAACTAACTATAAATGATTGTCTCTACATTGGCTCTACTCTTTTGACCATAAGATGATTTTGAGTGAGATGGTTCTTAACAATGAAAACTGCTGGGTGGGCACTGCTGTGACCACTATACTTCCACAAAGGTCAAAACATGCAGAACAGGGAATGTAGCAGTTTTATAATATTGGCTTAGCTAAGGTTGATATTGCAGATGTGCATTAGAACTCATCCTCATGTAGATAAATAATTCTCCAAATACTCCAAAATCCCCTTGTATCTGCTTCCTTACCAAGGTGATACCCTCCCAAAAACTTAGCATCCTTTTGTGCAGCCTCCATTGCTTTATTTGTCCTATATTGCCATATTTGAACCAGGATTTTTCATCACAGCCATCCTGTTGAACTAAATGTTTAGTTTGGAATGCTACAATATTGAATTATCCATGTAAAAAACTCAGGGGATCTGCAACCATATCTAACCTAAGAAATATGCTTAGTGATACTCTTTGAAACCAGTACATTAAAATGTTCCTATGCAGCTTACTAAGCTTGAAAACAGCAATTAATTTTGTATTTAGAATAAGCTGTGATTGTAAATAATGATAAAAGCACAGTCAGGTAAGAAAAACTTCCTTTCCCTGATTGCTCTATTATTTTTTAAAAATATTACCTCTTAGGCAAATAGTGCTAAGAAAATGTTCAAAATCTTATTTTTCCATGTGAGAACTAATTTAAAACAGCGTATTGTCAAGTTAATGTATTGGTGTTCTGTTTTTTTTTAGAATGGTGTCACACCTGTGCCTCCCAAAGTGTTAGAGTATCTCATGAAAGTTTAAAAAGTAAAAACTATTACTTTCTAGTCTTCCCTCAACCTACGAATGATTGAATAGGAGCATATTTTGCAACCTTTTAATTTACAAGCAATTAAATATATATATTTTTTGCACTGCAATTGCTTATTGCAAACCCCTTCACTTCCCTCCCTTCATCCCCCTTAAACTTCAGATTCTATTTCAGAAAAGGGAGCATAGGAGACTTAGGTATGTAGCAAAATATATCCATGATAGAAAATACCTTGTGATGAGGAAAGCACAGTAGAAAGAAAGCTATGAGTCTGTTCTACTGAATTTTAGATAACCCGAGGGACAGAGTTCTCAACACAGGCTTATCAAAGTTTTTTACTTTTGTATTATTGTTTTCAAAAGTGAATTGCAAGGAAAGATGAGAAAAAGGCTGTGTATTGTGGCTGTGATACAAAAAGTACTCTATGTTTGTCTATTTGTTTTAATCCGTGACTTACACAATTTGACCTCCTAGATATAATGGTAAATTCTTTAGTTCAGCAGAAGTTTAATCTCCAAGGATAATCATGAAGCAGAGTACATATATCAAAACAGATCAGTGGACATAGTAGACATATTTAGAATAGTAAAATTAAATTAGATTGGAATAATTTCATTAAATTTCAGGAGAAAATTATTCTAATTCAGTAACATTTGTATTATATTCCAGGGGAAACAAATCTTATTCACACAATTTCAATGCTACAAAATTTTAAAACATGTTTGATTTTAAGTAGGTAAAACAGTGTAAAGGCTTTGAAAATGAACTTTCCAGTTGCTAGAAATTTATTTAAAAATAGATGGGAACTCTAAAAAACAAGGGGAAATGAATTATTTTAATAATTTATTGATAAAATATTACTAGGTGTTATATCTGATGTTTAGAGCATTTAAAAATGTTCTGACTTTACAAAAGGAAGACTTGTATGAAATCACTTGGACAGAGAGATAACTGAAGAACACTCCCATTCAGTTATTCAATTATCTTTTGATTTAATTTTATTAGTTTGAAAGTTAAATTACATACAGACTTAGTGTTTTTGCTTGTGTCTATGTGCGTCTGTGTGTGTGTGTGTAGCAAATTGTCGGTTCAGTTGAGAGCTGAATCTTCTTACCACATACTTAGGTGCCTTAATAACATGAGTTTATCAGTCAAAATATTCGGAGAAGGAGAGAGAGAATGGCATTGCATATAAAAGCTGAATAAATTGGCTAAAATAAAAAAGTAATAGAACACAGTAAAAAGAGGCTATATCTGAAATTTCACCTTGATTTCAGATATGAATGCCAACAGAATTAAGTGACTTCTTGAATCTGGGAATCACAGCCCTAATCTCTTCCTATAAATAGGAATATGTATAAATATCCCTTCCTCTGCATCATGACTGATTAGTCCCTTTCTTTCGAAACAGAAAAGTTCCCTGGATAGGAACTGATTCATCCAGTTTCTATGGTTTTGAAAGCCCAAAGATCTAATATCATGGGGGTTTTATATGATTAGTAGTCTATCCAAAGTGTCCATCCCTCAAGCTGTGCAATGGAGTACAAGATGCACAAAATTGAAAAGAAAAGCCATGATAATATCCCACTGTGTTGCACTTCACTTATTTTGCCAATGCTGTATTTTATCTGATAGCTCTGCCTGATAGTTCTTTCATGTAAACATGCTAACAGTCCACAATCGAGGGAGAAAGCAAGATCATTTTCCCTTCCAAACCTCTGCCATCTACTGAAACTAATGCAGTGAGGAAGTGGTGGAAGGTTTGGGAAGGTTTGGGAAGGGAAGGTTTGGGAAGGGAAGGGGAGAGAAGGTTTGGGAAGGGAAGGTTTGGGAAGGGAGGGGGAGAGAAGGTTTGGGAAGGTTTGGGAAGGGAAGGTTTGGGAAGGGAAGGGGAGAGAAGGTTTGGGAAGGGAAGGGGAGAGAAGGTTTGGGAAGGGAAGGGGAGAGAAGGTTTGGGAAGGGAAGGGGAGAGAAGGTTTGGGAAGGTTTGGGAAGGGAAGGTTTGGGAAGGTTAGGTTAGGTTGGGAAGGGAAGGGGAGAGAAGGTTTGGGAAGGGAAGGGGAGAGAAGGTTTGGGAAGGTTTGGGAAGGGAAGGTTTGGGAAGGTTAGGTTAGGTTGGGAAGGGAAGGGGAGAGAAGGTTTGGGAAGGGAAGGGGAGAGAAGGTTTGGGAAGGTTAGGTTAGGTTAGGTTGGGAAGGGAAGGGAAGGGAAGGGAAGGGAAGGGAAGGGAAGGGAAGGGAAGGGAAGGGAAGGGAAGGGAAGGGAAGGGAAGGGAAGGGAAGGGAAGGGAAGGGAAGGGAAGGGAAGGGAAGGGAAGGGAAGGGAAGGGAAGGGAAGGGAAGGGAAGGGAAGGGAAGGGAAGGGAAGGGAAGGGAAGGGAAGGGAAGGGAAGGGAAGGGAAGGGAAGGGAAGGGAAGGGAAGGGAAGGGAAGGGAAGGGAAGGGAAGGGAAGGGAAGGGAAGGGAAGGGAAGGGAAGGGAAGGGAAGGGAAGGGAAGGGAAGGGAAGGGAAGGGAAGGGAAGGGAAGGGAAGGGAAGGGAAGGGAAGGGGCAGAAGGAAGAAAGGAGTTAATTTAGTTTGTACACAAAAAAACAAGCTTCTTAAGAGGAGTACAAAAAAATTCTTATTAAATGTAAGAAGAGTGTCTTCATCATTGGCTTTCCGCTCACTAATAAAGCTGCTTTTGGAATTGATTTAGAAATTACTTGGAGAGCTAACATAGTGCTAAAAGAACATCTATATTTCCTGCAATAAGGCATTGCAGTAATGATAATCACTCCTTATATGACTGGGAACTTCAAAAAATCCTCTTCAATAACAATCCTCTTCAAACTCTAATGTATCCTTCTAAAAGACATCTCAATGTCTTTACCCATTTATATTTCAGTTCACACTATGAAATACTTCTCACATATTTAGAACAAGAAAAATAATAATGAAAAAATAATTTGTGCAGCTTCAAAAAAAGCTCATAATGTGACTCAAAAATATGAGGAAAATCTGATCATATTTGGAAGAGCACTTTTGATTTTCTGTCAACTTTGAGCAACATCAAGGATCTCTGAAGTTTTGCTCTTTAGGGATAAGAGGTAAGGAAGATGAAATGATTTATTTCTTTCATGCCCACATCAATTAATGACTATTTCTTAAAATACCAGAGGTTAAAACAAAGAAAGCTGTTTCCTGAAAAATCTGCTACTATGATGGCATCACAGAGTAAAGTGAGTCATAACATGAAAAGCCTCTACCTATCATCATACCGTAATGACAAAGTTGAAACTGTGAATAATGTAGAGTACATTTTTCCTGTAAAGAATCAGGATGGTAGCAATCAAATTGTTACTGCACTCTAACCTTTGAATTCAAACACAAATTAATTCACCATCAGAAGTCTGTCAAGTCTGTCAAGTCTTCCTGCATTTCTTGTAAGTCACAGAGCAGAGGAGCTTTGTCTCAGTCACAAATTCTTTTTTTTTTTTTTTTTCTGAAAGAGCTGCATTTTGTTTCCACATTTTCCCAGCAAGTACATTATGATACTTTGTATTTCATGTCAGGTTTCATCTGTATGTTGGCTCACAGATGATCCTGGCGGAATTTCACGTACTTCTTCTTGTGAGAAAAGTGTTTTAAACAGTCCCTGTTCTTGCTTCTGTCTTTAAATTGTGTTTTGGTTTTCCTGAATATGTCTAGTGTTACACAGTGTTGTACTTAATGTCGTATGTAATCCTTCAATTAAAATACATCCCTCAAAAAGTTTGATATCCAGAAAAGGTCATTGGGCTGTGACAGGAAAAACCAGTGCTTACCCAAATTCCAAAAAATCATCCTCAATTTGAAATAGAGGGCTTCTTTGCACAGATATTTTAGGCTTATTCTTGTCACTCCCATATCACAGCCTTAAAGCCTGAACAAGTTACTCTTGATGCAGAACAGCAGAGCAGGCTTTCTGTTCCAATATCCAAGCCAAGGGAACCTAGAGCTTCTCTAGCCGTTTTGCTAAACACATTTTGTATTGATTAGTAAGAGCACGAATTCTTCAACTCTTTTCAGCAGGTAAAGAAATAAGTTCGGGTAAAGAGTAAGCCTAGTCAGTAGACAGAGGAAGGTAATGGCATCCTTCAAGTATGCGTGCTGTTGCTCTTACTGAAGGACAGATTCCTTCAGTAAGAGCAAAAAAAAAAAAAAAAAAGATTAAAAAACCAAAGACAGATTCCTTCAGTAAGACCAAAAAAAAGATTAAAAATCGGAGGTGTAACACAAAAGAGCTTTAAGAACACACAGATATAAGAAATTTATCCCCAAGCACCCTCTAATTCTTAAAACCAAAGGACGTAATCATACAAGTCTTTTCTGATAAAACTCCAGACATAAAATCCTGCTTCAGAGCATAGCTAGAAGCAGACTTTTCATTACTTAAAACATATTTGGTTTTGATAGAATTTCAAAATCCATGAACATGTAAAAGTCAAGAAAAATTAAGCGCATGACTAATATTAAAAAATGTTTCAGAGAATGACAAAGTTTATTAAAAATACTTTTCCATTTTCTGCGTTTGCTTATGGTGATACCTGCTCTGCAGACTGAACTCTTGTACAAGGAGCCTATGTGCCCCCCAAATGGGTTAACACAAGATACAACCTAGAAGCAGATCTTCACCTACAGATCCAGCCACTGTTTGCAAGGCCTACAGTGAACAGCCTAATAACTAAACCTTAATATTAGATACTGATATCCAGAATCTTATATCTTTGCCCTTTTATTTTTACTGGGTCAAAACAATGCAATTTCTCCTCTCAAACTCCACTACATGCTTATGCAACCTGGTTTCTACTTTGACTCCTGTTTTCAAGATTTGAAGGTCAGAGGTTTTAAAGTCTCTGAACTTCTAATAATGAAAATATTTAATTCCTAATCTCCTAAAATGCAGCAGATAACCAAACAGAGAATAGCAAAAGCAGAGAAGGAGCAAAAAAGATTTTGACAGACTCTCTTATGAAATAGGACAATATGGTTATTATAGTGAAATCTCTCTACATATACACATCCAGTACTATCCAGTTCAGACCATCAATTATGTGGCATGTCAAGCTAGGAGTTTCCAAAAGCTACTCCTTTGTTCAACTCCTCTTCAGAGTTTATTCTACCAGTGGTTAAGAAAGATCCTGGTAACACCCTTGCAGGAAGTCCGCTCATCTCAAGGATAAGACTCGAGGTTATCAAAAGCATCACAATCAAGTTGATAGCTGTTTTTATTGTTCTGAAAGTGCATTTTTCCTGTTAAATATCAGGATTCTGTAAAAAGATTTCATCCCATGTAGGGGCAAAGAACAATGTGGCTCCACCACAGATAGGGTCATGCTTCACCAATGATAGCGTTATGCTGAAATCTTTGTGAGTGTTCTAATCTTGCTCCAAGACAAGACTGTTGTTCCCTCCAATGGATAAGTACTTTAGTATTTAATTGCATTAGGGATAAATGATGAATGTTTATTTACAGACATTTTGCAACACTCACAGACTATGTTATTTAATACTTCCAGCTCTCATTCAAGCATTCAGCACAAGCATGAGAACAGAGGTAAGAGAAAGTGTTTAATATTGCCTCCTCTATGTGTTGAACATCTATTCAGATGCTATTCTAAAATTTTAAGATAATGATGCCTGATTTAAGAATTCATACAGTACAATTTAGCAGACAAACTTAGGAAGTTAGGCATTTGGCCAGCAATAGCCACAAGCAAATACTTGATCTATAATTGCAATTATGGCATTTTCATGGATATAATTGTATACACATATATCACTGAAAATCATTCACGATTCCTTAGACTAAAATATTATCAGATCTTACAAATTAAGCTCACTGATGTCTCATCATTAAAGTAGATGTTCTATAAAAAACTCAGCAGAGTCAATAGATTTAAAAGATTTCTGCTGTGTGGGGTTTACAGTAAGATAAAATCCCCTTAAAGAATGAAAAAGCACTATGCCATTAGTGATGATGCATCTCAAATGAGATTTAAGTGCAAGTCTTTCAGATCCTTTTGTTGCTAAAACCCCCATGTCATCACTTTCAGGAGTTATAAAGCTTCAGTTCCCTCACAAACCCCCTCTATTCAGTTAATTTACATTTGAATAAATTTTCCTCTGCTTTTCAACTGCATGTAACACTCATTTCTTTTCTTAAAAGCCTTTATAACGTTGCAGTCAGCAATTGCTGCACTGTATTGTCAGAGACAGCTGTCCTACAGAGGTAAATGAAATGTTATTTGCCTGTAACAGCATTAGGATCATTTGGGAGGCAAAGTGCTAAAATGCGCTGCTACCCTTCTCTCATAATTTATGAGAGACATATTTTCACATTTGCACTACTTCAAGTCATATTCCCTACTCATTTGCCATTGTAAATCCAACTTGCATATTTAATACGGAAAAATGTGCAAAGCACATTTCAGAATACAGTATTCACTAAATGCAACATAGAAATTAATAATTACAATTTCTCATTAATTTTCAGTATTTGCTGTACTAGAAAACAATAAACAACTGTATCTGGAAATACCATTTTATTCCATGTTTAGCAAAAATGTCTGCACTAATTTTTTGAGCTATTTAAATTCAATATTTTCTACTCAGTCTTACTTCATGGTGAAGGAAAAACTAATTTAGAAGAAGGGAAAGGAGCAATGATTATTTCCAACCGTTCCCTTGGAGGCAAAGAAATGTTTACAGTATCATCTGAGTAGATCAATGATCTTGTGGCTGAGATAAACTAGCGGCACATGCTAGCTGAAGAGAATACCTGAGTGACAGTCCTCCACTTGCCCTGGAGTCAGATATTGGCATTAGCATTGCCTGGAATTTCTGTCTGATATGGATGTCACCTCATGAACTTCTGGTAATTGGCAGGAAAATTAGTCCAGCTGGAGGTTCTGTTCTTACATTTTTAATGTGAGAAATGGTAAATTATCTGAGAAAAGTGAAGACAATTTACATACAATAAATGAGACTTAGCTGTGTTTCTCTCTGACTTAACTGATCTTTGTTAACACTTGGGCAATAAATCACCCTGTGGAAAGTGAGCCTTTCTTCCTAAACTGTAAATACTTGTGGAATGACTAATATTGTCTTGGGTTTGGCCTTTCTGAGTATACAGTTACAATTTATTCCTTCCAATTTATGAAGAGAAATTTCTGTTGCTAAAATCAGAACGATCACTTAGCAGCACTATTTTTTTCCCAGACTCCAAAAGGAGCCTCTACTGATCAGCTCAGATGTGGACAACTGACATTTCATCTGATGATTCCCACCATAGGAATCAATATTCTCTAATTTATTAAAGCATTGACTTCTCTCATTTACTTCCCGTTTCTGATTATCAGAGAACAGGATATATTAAAAAGGAGTGTTTAACTTGGACGTGTTTGTCTTTTGCTTGTGCATCATCATCTCAACTGTATTCCCAGAGAAACAGCAACTGTTCTTAACACTTTCCAAAAATGCTCATATATAGTCTCTCAATGGAGCTTTGTGTTCTGATTTTCCCAAATACCTCAAGAACCAAATAATATTTTTGACCAATACTCCCAATGGAGAATTCATACAGTTCCTGGTCTTAATAATGAATGGATATGGGGCTGCTGACATACCTTCTCACAGGTATTTCTCACTTCCCTGTGTTCTCACAGACTATGGAGAACAAGTACCGGGGTTTAGCCTAATTATCTTTTCATCCCCTTTTCCCAGGAAAATTCCAATACATATATAACCAATTATATTGTAACTATTGAAGGTAGCTGTTTGTAGCCAAAATTCTGTATTTAGCCAGCAGGTGTTTTACAAAACAATCACCTTAAAATAAAAATCACATTTGTTTAATTTTTAGTTATAATCAGCTAAGAAAACTGGTGGTTCACCAGTGACTGTAAAGTTTTGTAGTAATTTGCAAGTTCATCAGCTCTTCTGGGTCATTTTCTTGGTTATAACAAATAGATAAACAGCCAAGCTATGTCAGAGATATTTAATTCCCCAAATATGGGGGGAGGAACTCCTGGGAATGTCCATGACAGATTATAGTCATGCCTTGTGTCTTTCTCATGGCAATTTCTCAGACATTCACAGATCTTAGTCAGCAAGTCATTTACCTGTGTTCTTGACCAAGTGGACCCTACCACTTGGGTGGGTCATTTTTCTTTATCTTGTTCAAAATCTCAAAATGAATTCTCACTGTTTATGTTGTTTATGACTCTTGTCAGTCCAAGTAAAATTAAAAAAAAAAAATCCACTTATTCAATAGCCATTCTCTTTGGAGTAAATTAGAGCTGCTCTAACGTTATAAAGATTGTCAGGAGATTTGTTAGACACAATTTTTCTACCAGAAATAAGTTAGAACAAAAGTGTACTTCTGCATATTCAACCAGGACATCCCATTGTGTTTTGCCACAAAGGCACTTAGAGTACGGTAGCTGCAGCATCAGAACTTCACCACTCCATGAAATAATTTTCCAACTTTACTGTGCTGGAGGGGGATGGTGGGTGGACATCAATTTCTGCCCTACACCCTCTCTGAACTGACCAGATTCACCAAAACCAGGGTCTCCCTTCCATTTGTGATTGGTGCCATAGGCTCAGGAAAACAAGACTCCAGCTGGTTGACATGCTCACATCTTGGCTGGCCTTTACATTCAGTAGGCCTTTGACTCATCCTTCTGCATCAGGTTGGATATATAAATAGATATCTTCCTCCCCCCACCAAAGAGTTACTTTTTCAGTGGTTTGCTTTCTACCTCAGAAGGTCACCAATAGCCTCATCATTTCTATCACTCCAAGCCCATCTCTGATTTTCTGTAGGTAACTTACCTGGGTTACTACCACGTTCCATTCTACCCCAAATGGGCAACATGGGTGTAGAGCCATGATTTTGTCTGTTGTTTTTGTTAGTTTTCTGTGCCTACCCAGACCATTACAGGAGGGCAGATGAAGGCTGGATATTTTGGGTGCCACACACACATCCTGCCCAAATGTACTTGGTTCCTTTTCATAGCACATACCAGTCATCTAATGAATTTCAGCTGGGCAGATGTAGCCAAGCCCTTGCTTACCTGAGTGATGCTTTCAAGTGTGCTTTATCCCATGACACTCGTTTGTGAGCTCCTGAAAAAAAAAAAATATTAATTAATAAAGAATAAGCACAGAGGAGCAGAGAACTGTACTACCAAACAGGTTTCTTGATATTGCATTTGTAATCAGATGTCACCATTTACAGGGTATCCCCTCTAAAGCATAAATGGTTCTATGCCAGTCCAACCCTTGATAAAGGCAATCAACTAAACAGGAAAACCTGAATGACTCATGTTTTTCATCACTGCCGTGATTATAATTCTTTCTGCCTTTCACAACCTTTCCTGGAAAGAAAAACTCTTCAAAACTCCTTTCAGAGATGGGAAGCATTACTGTTACTGTATTTGGAGGTAATTGTTATTTAATTTGTAAGTTGAATGTGGAGAAGATTACTACTTTTGCCGTGAAATAAACCAAAATAAATTTACCGTACATTCAGTATAGATAATTTGCTCTATGAAAATAGACTGCTTTTTTGTGTGTAATTTTGCCTTTGTTCTTACATTCTTTCATCCAAAAGTAGCAAGAGACCTTGAATTTATTATGTGAGAATTTGGTGAATGTCACCCATTTCCTTTCAGTGTGCAAACCAGTGAAATACTAATGAGGCAGCAAGTTATACCTAACAATATACATCAGGCTGTATCAAATGAAGGTTAAAGAAATTATGAATAAAATATCTTTGAGCTTAATATTCTTGCAGTGTCCCTTGAAGCAAAAAGTGCCAAATATATTGAAATCTGCGTTGTTAACCGGCTGCCTCCTGGGACTCATGAAGTGCTCATATTCTGCACAGGCTGCCATCACACATCAGTTGCCTTATATGGTATTTGGTCTTTACATCCTGTAAATTTAAAATGTATCTGGCCCTATATGAAAAGCTATTTCTGTAATTCCAAGACATTTGTATTCCAGTGCAAAGTGCCAGTTCAATACAGGAAGGGACATGTATGCCATTATGCACCAGCTGTCTCATCTAGCTGTTTGAAATTGCAAAATATAAAAAAGGTCTTTATTAGACATGCAAAAATGAGATTAGAATCTGGACAGTTTTATGCTGAAAAGAATCTTTCTTGTAACTGCAGAAGAGCTGCATACTTTTAAGGATTTCTATCCAGAGCACTGACTGGAAAGGTCATCTTTAGAGGTCTCTGCTTGCTTTGGAACATAAATGCTCTCTCTTCTGGTGTCTTTGTAAGATATTTTGTGTATGGCCAGGTAAACAAAATGTGCTGAGAGGGAGGTATTGCACCAGGAGAAAAGGAAGACAGAAGGGCAAGAAAAGACATAATATGGTATCCACCCCCATAACCTAAATTTCTCACCTGGCACCAACAAATATCAAATCATGAGCCCAAAGCAGTTTCCTTTTTTAAGTTGGGGTGTGCAAGGCAGCCTGTGCAGAATAGACATATAGAAATTCAAAACAGGTGTGAAAGAACTAAATGTCATTGAATTATATATTATTAAGAAATGATATTGCAGCTGTAAAATCTTAATACTGAACCTTATGTTTTAGTCCACTGTGTGGTGTCATATGATTTTAGAATCTGGTCATTCTTTGCTTTATTACTGGAATTCATTATGTAATACCAATGATGTAATACCCAAATCCATAATTATTTCTCGAGAGTATGTGAAGCCCAAGCAGCTGTTGTGCACTAATTTAGAACATAGAAATAAACATTAGTTTCCAAATATGCTGTGGTTCCAGAGGTCCAACAGAGTTGCAGATTTATAAATGGGTACTTGCATTTTGCTGTCAGCTGCTACCCTCTTTGAACAGTGACTGATGACCTATAGGACTTGATCACAAGAAGTGCAGATACAATATTATTCACATACTAATAGCAACTGTCATTTAAAAACAGAAAGACATGCTACAAGATGATTTTTGACTCTTTTAATCACCGAGATTTTATACGTTGTTTTAATGTACTAAGGGTAGTATTTGTGTGGTACGTATTCAGTTAAAACCTCCCTGAATTGACTGATTTCTTGAATTAAGCACTGTAGATCAGTGTGAGGCCTATCAAGTCTTCTCAAAGAGTGAGAAACCAGTCTCCTTCAAGTGAGGAAAAGAACTCAATCTGGTGTAACCCATCCATGGGTTTCACCTGGTAAAACATTGAGGCAGTGAGAAGGCAAACAAACTAAAACATTTTGTTGTAAACAATTCAAAACTGAAGTAAGCTCAGAAGAAAGGAAGTTTAACATGCTCTGCAATGGAAAGCCCTGTTACATCAAAATAGATTATATTTTGTAACACGAGTTATGGGTTATGCTGCTCCATGTTGAAATAAAAAAGTAATTATGGTATTATGAGTTTTTGGTTTTAGGAAGCACAGAAACAAGTGTAATATATTGGTATGAATAACTGATCAAGAAACATTTATACTTGTCCTGCAATGGTGATTGTTCCCACCAATTACCTGAGGAAAATGAGACAAGTACAGAAATTGACACACAACTATCCACAGTGAAGACTACCCCAATATGTTCAGTAATTTTTATTAATGCATTAAATACCTTTGCTTAACTATTATTACATACAAGGATACAGATACCCACCAGCAAATATGCTTTGATATTCTATTAATTGTATTTGCACAAATTTGATATTATATGTATTTTTATATATATATATATATATATATTTATGTATATCATTTGATAACCAGGATGAAAAAGCAAGCAGATAAAAAGCATTTTATAGAAATAACCACTACCAGACATACCTATCAGAACCATTACATAGTCTATCAAAAATATGCATTAGTTCAGTATAAAAAAACCCAGACACTATGTCCCAAGATTTTTTGCTATTTCCAAATTTTGAAAATATATTGTTAACCTTGTACTGCTTTGTGAAGAAAACTTCTGATTAGGTTCACTAATATACTATTCAAGATTTATGTTTCCTCTGAGTTAATAATCCTACTTATACCATGTGATTATTACATTTGATCTTCATTTAAGACTTTAAAAAATTTTTTCTCAGTGTCTTAATACTCACAGCTAAAGTTATCTCTTAGAAAGCTAATTAAACCACAAAATGTTGGGGTTTACTAAAGAAAAACTAAAGAGCAAAGGAATTAAAACAACATAGGCAAAAACTGCTATGTCTTTCTCAAATAATTTCATCTTTCCATTTCATTTTTCCATTCATTTCAAGGCACTTACCAATTGCAATGCAAATATCAACTATATCCTCAACTGCCCTGTGATATCAGCCCACATTGTAAGTAAGGTATAATTTCAAAGCAGATTTTTCATTTTCAGTTTTATTTCTCCAGTTCAGCTCTCTAATTTTGGAGGATTTTCTTCTTGTATATTGACTCATTATCCACTCTATCATCTTTCTCTAATGTCAGTAGAGATTTTGGCAACAATCATGCTGCTGAAATGTTCAGCCTAATGTGTTTGATGATGACTAATGCTACGGGAGAGCCCCTTTACCTTCTCTCATTCACATACATTGTCTGTTCTGTGTATCTCTGTATCTCTGATCATTTGGGTTTTCATGGCAGCTGCATGTTCTCTGGAGCTGTTTGTTTAGCAAGGAAGGCACAGCACAATGGCATTTTGGTCAGGAATGGTGTTTCTTGAGGCTCTGACTCTGCACCTACGTAGGAATACTTACATTCCTGTGTTGCAAGAGTGCAAGCATTCCTATATTTTGTCTTCCTGTCTTCTACCACCGGCCATCTTCCTCTCTCAAAATTCTTCCTTAACTGCTTATCACATCCTTAGTATTTGTATATTGATATTATCTTTCATATATTTTATATTTGAGTTGGAAACATAAACCTGAAAACCTGACTAAGACAGGCATATAGGAAACAATGAAGGGAGCTGTTAACTGGAAAAATCCTTTAGTCCTGTAGACTTCAGAAAAAAAGAATAATCAAACTGATAAACTGAGATTTATCAGGTTTATGGAACTTTATTAACTGAGGTAAAAAACCCCAAAACTAATATTCCTCAAAATCCATGAGGACTTTCTGCTGCAGTACTGCAACACCACCACCAGAAAATGGCATTGTTCTTTCTGATCTTCAATTCCAGCAGAAATCCCTGTAAGAACTATTAGTTTTGTGCTGGCTATCAGGCTGCATTGAGATTATCAGATACCAATAATAATTATACCTTTCCCCCTAGGATTACTTCATGTCAAATTGATAACTAGAAAATTGCTCGTTTCAGCAGAAATCAAAGGACAAAAATTAACATTTTTCATTTCTGTAATTAAGGAAGCACTGTTATAAAGGCAAACTTTTCTAAAACCAAGGCTGGCAGAGAAACTATTTGTAAATGGGCTTAGCAATTAAGCCATCTTTGAAAAGCCTTTTTTAAATTAATCATCATATTTACATAATTATTTTAATATATATCCCATAACACATTTAAAGTACCTTCATCTACTGGCTAAAACATCTCTGTCAATTCCACATTTACTGTATCAGGAAGATGGAAATTATCTGAAAAAGATTTAAAACTTTATTTTATTTAAAATAGTTCCTCACAATTGTCTTATCAGTTCTAATCACCATTCTACCATAGATACCAAATTATCTTGTCACTGAATTTCAATTCTCTAATTTCAACCAATTGACAGAATCTAATTGCATTCTTCAGCATCAAAGACTAATCTTTCCTGATATTGCTGAACCTAAATTATTAGTAGTTGGTACTAAACTACATGCACAGGGTTTAGGGCCATTCTCCTTGAATGGAACAGCATTCTCTTCAAAATGTGATAAGAATTACAGGCTCCAAAAGAGTTCTCTGTAAAATAATTTTCCAATATTAGGGTAATTTTGTTCCTGAATAAAATGAGGAACATGACAGCCAAAAGCAGAAGGTTACAATGACAGTATTTCAATATTTGACAGCGGATATTTACCATCCACAATGAACTGGAGACAGCATGAAATTACCTCTTAGGTATTTTTTTTTTTTCATGTCATTTAAGAAAGCTTAGTTTTCAAAATTTAATATGAAAATTATCAGAAAGTTTGGATGGAAGCTATATACTCCAGGATTCTGATCCGTTCTGTTACCTTTTATAAAGGCCCGGGTAATTACACTTACAAATCTGAGTATGGCTTCAAGAGCTGTCATTGAATAAATCAGGAAAGATTATCATTACACAGGGGCTTGCTAACAAAACATCTGGATGTAGAAAAGGGAGAAGAGGGCCAATCTATTTGTAAAAGACACTTTGCTGATGCAAGGTGATTGGCCCAATTTTTTTGGAATTTTTTATACATAAAGAAATAAATGCAAGTTCCATTGAGGCTGTGTGGGCTCATAATAATGTAACAAAAACCCTCAGCCATGCTACGGACTGCTGCAGACACTATGGCTTTGATAACACAAAACAGATCAAAATCCAAGCTGCCTAAACAGCAACTCCAAATAGACCATGTGGGAATATTGGCTTGTACAAATGCACAGTGTTGTGTGCCTTGGCTGCTTGCATTCAGAGCCATCTGTTAAGCAGGCAGAAAGCCTTATTGCAACTCAGCATGCCAGTGTCACAGGAGCTCCAGTGCCAGCCTAAGGGAACTTTAGATGGGCAATCTGCATGGCTACCCTGGGTGCTGTCTACCCTGCACAAAGCAACTCTTTTGTCTTTGCTAGTCTAGATAAAGCAATGGGTAGACTTTGGATGAGCATTGCAATAAATAGTATGCATATGAATTGGGATGGGATGGGATGGGATGGGATGGGATGGGATGGGATGGGATGGGATGGGATGGGATGGGATGGGATGGGATGGGATGGGATGGGATGGTGTGGGCTGAATGGAACACACGTGTATTCCAATATACACAGAATGTCTATATGGTGTGTTTGAGCACATACCTGCAAAGCATACTTATTTTTATGGTCAAGGAACATTTCTAATTTTTAAGGTCACTTGGACAACTAAGAAAATCTTCATTCCAATTATCATTCAGAGGTTACAAAAAGTTACAAAAACCATGGACCCTATGTGCGTTTCATTAGTATGTTAAAAAATTATTGGCGCAAATGTGTACATGTGATCTTGGGATATGGTTATCTGAAAATATCACCACTGACATATGATTTAAAACATAGATGTCATTTTTGATATCATATGGTATGAAAACCTCAGGTCTCTTTCAAGTGCTTTCAGAACTCTGCCTTCCTGAAAAGTGTACTTTTGCACTACGGTTGACAGAATGAAAATACATTCTATAAAAATTATACTAATCATGTCATTTTAACTATGTGCTGAATCACAAATTAGGCTAATTTTATACTGGGTTTTAACGAGAAAATATTCTGTGCTTTTATATGTGTAGTATTTGGAGAACGTGGTGTGCTGATTTTAAGTTGTAGCTCAGGGTTTTAATAACAAACCTCCCAGGTAAAATATCAGTAATCACAGAAAAATGCAAAAGCCAACAGCAGTCTTTAACTCCTACAACAAAAAAAGAGCATGGCACAGATCAGACGGAAGAATATTGAGAACAGATGAATCAATATTGTGATCTGCAACTGTTAATAGATAAAAAGACCTTCCAGTACACTCTGGTCAATATGTTATTATCACAAACTCTTCAAGCTCCATATTAGGCACCAAAAATTACTGTCATGGCTTAACTCCAGCTGGTACCCCAACCAGACACTCATTCACTAACTATCAGTGGGATGAGGGAGAGAATCAGAAGAGTAAAAGTGAGAAAACTCATGGGTTGAAATAAGGACAGTTTGATGAGACAAGTAAGAAAAAATGCACATTCAATCAAAGCAAAACTCAGAATCCATTCACTACTTCCCATGGGCAGACAGGGACAGGAAAGCACATCTCCAGGAAAAGCAGGGCTCCATGATGCACATGTTTACTTGGGAGAGAAAAACACCATCACTTTAAATGTTCCCCCTTTCTTCTTCTTCTCCTATCTCCCCTCCCAGCCCTTTATGCACCCCCAGACTCTTCACAGGTGGGGTGCTGTCAGGGGCACAAAAAGCCTTGACCCTGTGTCAGCCCTACTCTGCAATACTGGAAGATCTCCATGGTACCAACACTACTTTCAGCACAAAGTAAGAACACAGCCCCATACTCAGCTGTGCAGAAAATTAACTCTATCCCAGTGGAAACCATCATATGTGGTTTATAAGCTTGTTTCAGTTATTATATTCAACAAAATATTCAGGATTATTAAAGAAATTCCTGGAAATGGTCTGTATTAAGCTAAGAAACAGTTAGCATGAGACTTGTTTTTTCTTCATAATCTCTCATACTTAAAAGACTATCACTTTTTTCCTTGGCCATTGATCTATATATTTTCATTGTACTTAGATTCAAATTTATAACTATTTCATTTGGCTGTGTTTTAAACAAATGCTGACGATATTTGTATCACATCAGACACTCTTACAGTGAAACAACTTCCGTGAGCTCATTCTAAATTTTACTTCATCACCATAAATAGGAAAGGATTGACTAAATGATGGCTGCCTAATACTTTTGTTAGCTGCTAGGAGTCACACAGAATGAAACCCAGAGCTGAATCAACCAGTGCACCTATTTGAATTGGCTGATTGTATAATTAATGTATCTGTTGGCTATGTAACTAACCCCAGACAAAGGAGCAGTTCTGCAGGTCTGCTTGTAGACTGGATGTCTGTCTCTTTACACTGTCTCAGGGGGATTATCTGATTGCTGATTTTGCAGGACATGAGCCATATTTTTCCATATATTTGCCTGTGGTACTGTGGGAGATCTGTATTCGGGTAGCAGGAATATAACAGGCAGTTTGGTGGTGGAAATAGAATCATCTTTAAAAAGCACATTCGCTTGTCAGGAGAATTGCAGAGGGCTTGAGTTGGTCAAGAGCACTGTGAGGGACAGCCTGAAAATGAGGCTGAGTCAGAGGCTGAGGTTCAGGAGAAGGACAGCAGCAGCCTGCCAGGTGGAGGTAAGCTTTCTAACCAGTTAACATTTATTCTACAATTTAGTTGTACAATCTAGGCAAGGGAGGAATCAAGCAAAAAGCGAACTGAGAGAGAACTTATTTGTTGACTAGAGAGACTAAAAGAGGTAGAGGAATTAGAGAGAGCGGCATCTGGAATCTGGAGATTACACTGTGACAGTTAAAAAAACCCGAAAACCAAAAAGCCCTAGCACGTTTACATGATTTCCACTGTTCAATCAAATAGTCTGCAGGTGAGCTTTAGCTTTTTGAATGATAACTTGGTTTATCCTGCTCTAGTAAAACTTCACACTTTATATTTATTTTTTGTCTTTGTTTTTCATAATTTCTAATTAAAAAGGACAATTAGAATAAAATTTGGCATGGATAAAATAAGGTCCTGATCTGAAAAATATGACAGATTTTATCCAGTAAGCAGCAGTATATTGATGACAAAATCCTTCTGCTCAGGTATATGACTTTTTCAATAAATGTTCCAGTATATGCTGGGTAAATGAAGCCAGTATAATAGCATTTTATTTAGTTCTTCTGTCTTGATAAGCTGTATTTATTTACATTTTTAAGTGGCTTATCCATTAGCAGGTTCTGCAAATTACTTCATTGCTTGCTGTTCCAAATGGTAATGCAAAAATTTTAACTTTTTCTAACTATGCTCACACCAGGATATATAAACTGGATAAAATATGTGATGTTCAGGACTAGTCATTCAGAGGGGACAGACTAGTTGCCACCCTAGATCTAACAGTTTCTAGTTCTCTCTAGACTTGTGTCACATGGTTACTGACTTTGGTGTCTTGGAAAGGCCTCAGCTATGAATGAAGCTTTTCCCCAGTTTAAACCTTTGTAAAAGAGCTTGCTGTTAATTTTTGTGGATTCTTTTTCATCTGTTAGCACCATGTCCTCAAGCTGTGATTTTTCCTATACTCAGCTTTCTAATTTAACAAAATGTTTAAAAGTTATTTCCAAGATCTTGGCACTCTTGAAAAGTGTTGAGCTTCTCCAGTGAGTTCAAAAGGTAGAGGAAGAACTTTGCCAGCATGCATAAAAAAGTGCAGAGTTTACACTGTCCTTGTATTTAGAGAAAAAGAGCATGCAGACATGTTCGGAATGAGAAGCTGCCCTCCAAAACACACAATGCTTAAAATCTATGCTTGCAGTAATATTTGGATTGATTAAGTAATAAACATTTAAAAGTTTTAAAGTGTTTACAGGAAAAACCTTTGACCTTATTTTATAATAATAAAAATACCATAGAACGAATATTTTCATTGCAAAAGAATAAACTGATAAATTGCTTTCATGGTTATTTAAATGCTGAATTGAAATTTAGTATTCAGTAAGCTTGAAAAGCCTACCTACTACCTTGCACATTTCCTGTCAACCTGACACCTCTCAGTGTTACAGCCTGATAAAGAATTGTTTTGTTATTGGTGATATCCCAGCTGTGTCTTAGACTAAAGCCTGCACTTGAGAAGATCTTCAGACTGTAACATTCAGGTCAGCCCTGCTGGAAGCAGCTGCTGTGAGGGCAGCACTTGCTGCAGCAGCTGTAAGTGGAGGCAAGGGCTGTGGGGAGGCTCTGGTGGGCTTGAAAAGAAGCAGTGTGGCAGGAATGGGCCAGTGGGAATGGGTCCTGCTGTTTGCAGTGCAGCTTTGGGAGCATGGTGACAAAGGGCTGGTCAGCTGGCAGGACTAGGCAGGGTGCCTTGGAGGCTGCTGGTGCTGCTGCCTGTGGTTCCTGCTCTCAGTTAGGATAGAAACTTCAGGCTCTGCTGCCAGTTCTCCTGGGCTTTGCCTAATGTGCAGGCTGCTGCTGGGAGCCATAGAAACACCGGAGCTGAG
This sequence comes from Haemorhous mexicanus, assembly GCF_027477595.1. Classification (NCBI taxonomy): domain Eukaryota; kingdom Metazoa; phylum Chordata; class Aves; order Passeriformes; family Fringillidae; genus Haemorhous; species Haemorhous mexicanus. The sequence continues at coordinate 77,088,768 of NC_082341.1, forward strand.
GGATGGTGGATAGACAGAGCCACTGGGACTGCAGTTAGTGAAGAGAGGCACCCAGGGGCCTGCCATTACTGCCCAGGATTGTGCAGGACCACATGGAGACAGTGCAGTGATGCTTTTAGCATGCCACAAGACACAAGTCCCAGTGATGACTGACGCTAATTGCTCTGACACAGAGGACTCTGAGCACTGCTTGAATTTCATGCTGCAAATATGGTCTGGGGCCTCTTCTATGGGAGGTGTGCTCTGAACAAGGCACTGAGCTGCTGGTGAATGAGCAGTGGGGAGAGCTGAGAGACTGCACTGCACAGCATCAAGGAGTTTGAAGGAGGTATGGAAGCATTATATTCAGGAAAGCTGCAGAGGCAAGAGCCTGATCTATACATGGCAAGAAGAGACCAGCAGCAGCAGCTGGTAATCAGGTTCAAACAGGTGAAGGAGAAAGACTTCCAGCAGAATAGGCTGTGACTTTTGACAGGAACACCTCCTGCTCCATCTGCAAATTTGCAGCATCTAGTGCTCTGGGTGTTGCTTAAGGATGAACCAGACCCACTGAGGGCTCTTTCAGAGCCAGCTGAGCTCAAACAGGTTTAAAAAGGCATGTGGTAGTTATGAGAGACCCTTTCCTAAGGGGATGAAAGCAGCTATCTGTCAACATGACCTGATTTTTCAGGCTATTTCTTGCTTACTAGTACCACAGATCTGAGATGCTGCAAAAGTCGAGGTTTACCTTGCCCTTGGACTAACACCCCCGGCCTCTTTTTCCAGAGTGAAATAAGGGTAACGCAAAGTCCACCCAGGGTTCTTCAGAGCCCAAGGGATGTGGTGAAAGGTAAGGCAGACAGGTGCCTTTCTAGTAGAGGGGAGAGGCTCCAGCAGAAAGTCACTTCTTCAGTGAGGCAACACAGGCCTGATGCTGGAGGACATGCTTGGGCTTCTATGATCACATTTCTCTGTGAGCAATGAGCACTACAGTGTAGGGATGGGATATCTGGCAGTGAGGCAGGAGTATCTTTGCCAACAAACTTGCTAATGTAGTGAGAAGTACTTTATGTATGTTGGGTAATGTTTTCCTAAACTGAAGAGAAGTGAGGACACAAGGGGCAAAATAGGTGTATCTCAGCAGCAACATTGCAGGGGATGTTCTTCCACTTGGAGAGACATGGAATATGACTTGGGGCCCAAGTCATAAAAATGGATGTAGTATAGAGAAGAAGCAGGATGAATGAGAAATCTAAGCAAAGTTGCAGAGCTATAATGTCACTGAGATTATGAAGACAAGATGGGATGTCTCTCTATAATGGGGCATTGCAGTGGATGGATAGAGGTGGGAAGGCAAGGAGGAGGTTGTGTTTCACATCAAGGAGTGATTCAAATGTACAAAGCTGCCTTGGAGCCAGAGAAAGCGATGGAAAACTAGGGAGTAGGTTATAAGGACCAAAAGACAGACTAGCACAGGTGATGTAACAGATCTCTGCCAAGCCCACTGGATCAAAAGGAAATGGATGAGGCCCAGTTTAAATGGCTGGAGAAAACCTTACTGTTGCAGGCCCTGGTACTCGTGGTAGCCTTAAATCTTCCTAATATCTGCTGTAAGGGTACCAGAGCTGGTGCAAACAATCTGTGAGAATTCCAGAATAGGTTGAAGGCAGTTTTTGACACAGGTGCACCAGTGCAACAGAGCACCTTCTCTAACCAGTCTACTGGTTAGAGAAGGTGCTCTGTTAGACCTGCTGCTCACACCAATGAAAAAGCACAGAATAAAGTCGAGGGCAGGCTTGGCTATCACAACCATGGGATTCTAGTTTAAGGTCCTGAGAGATATAGGCAAGAGACACAGTAGAATTACTGGACTTTAGGAGAGCAGATATTCAAGAACCTTTTCTGACACAATCCCAAGAGAATTTGTCCTGAAGAAAAAGTCTCGGAGACCTATTTGATTTTTCATAGCACAAAGAGAGCATCTTCAAAGCACAAGGATTAATTTTTCATTGGTCCACCATTCTAATTTTGAAAATCCAGTCAGATAATTTTTTTAAGCTGGAAATAGGAGCAGGAACCATTTTTCTAATCTATCATACCTACTAAATATTTTTCATGGCTTCATTAGAAAGCACAAAACTTTTCTTTTACCACAATTAAAAGCCTTTTACTAATGATAATAGGGAATTGTATTCTTTCTTTCACTGTTGTAACCTTCCTATAGTGTGTCTTTCCTACTTAATATTTAAATTTTTTGAGCTGACCCAACACCATCTTTGAATATATAAAGTTAACTGTACAAATGGAAGTCTGCATGACATTACTGTGCTAACTACTAAAATAACATTTTATTATACAAGTAAAACAGGGTAAACAGCCACAGATCCATGCTAAGCATAGCAATTGTCTGACCTTTTAATAAAAAAAATCGAATCAGTTTAAATTATTTATGACCTGGTTTTTATGTTAACAAGCTCTCTTTCTTACTTATTTTCGGAAAATATATTTGTGTTTGTTTGTTTGTTTGTTTGTTTAATGCTGCTAGTGTGAGATATTTTTGGCTTCTTAGGTTCTTACATGATTTATTGTGAGAAAGGTGTATCTTCCCAAAGAATAACAATTCCAGTTTTAATATGGACCCTCAAATTATTCCAATTATTTTCAAGGCAATACCATTTATTTCTGTAAACCCATTCCTACAGTTTATATATGTTAAGAGTTTAAGAGGCTAGAGAAGATATTCCATGTCCTGAAAGATTTTACTACAAGATAGAACAAGATGCTTTTACATCTGACTATTTAGGAAATGGATCTACATAAAAGACTTTAATATATCTCTATAGCTGAAGAGCCCTAATCCTAAGTAGTCATCATCTTTTTCATTTTCCCTTCCATAAAAAGACCATTAGTAAACCCAACAATGTTATAACCCAGCACTTCTGTTATCATTTTTTCCCTTTCGTCTGTTTTACAACCTGAGAAGGCAGACAAAACAGCCCAGACAGAACTCAGCACCAGACAGCTGATATTTTATTTACTTCACACAAACCTAGGCAACCTACCTTCTTATTACCCAGTTAGAAGTTTGAACATGTACTCATGATGAGGAGTGAAATATTGGTATATTTTGTTCTTGCAAAGTTTTATACCCAGCAAGTATCAATTGACTACCTTCCACCACTTTAATCAGTAAATTGGAGAGAATGATGTTTTTCAAAATAAGCCAGTTCTAAGGCTGAGGTTCTCCACAAGTTATTTAACAATTCCTTGAAGCTTTGGAAATCTTTGTTTGCCCAGCCACAGGCCTGACATATAGGGTCTCTTATCCAGTGTGAAATACAGCCTAATGCTTAAAATCTGTTCCTTAGATACTGATGCATGTATTGCAAGCAAAATTACAGCAAATTGTCTCTTTATTAAAACTGCAATAATACAAATTCATAATGTGGTAAATAGGTATGATTCGTGCTGACAAAATTGAAACAGTAATCAATATTGATACAGTAATTAATACTTGGAAATAATAAAACAGTTAAAAGGTGCATGCCAAGAAAGAAAGGGAGAGGAGAGGTTCCACCCCCTTTTCCTGCAGGTGTTCAAGGCAGGAAAAAGCAAGAGATAACAGCTACTAAAAATTAACAGAAAAAAAGGAAAATTTGGTTGGGTCCCAGGCAAATGTTAGTTATATGAGATTTATTGCTTTGATGCTTAAATATAATATTATGTTAGTTTTGGCTTACATTATACTAGCTTGGTGCACATGTGTAACCCAAAGGTGAATTAAAGGACATCGAGGAAGAGGAGAGGCCTTCATCAGGGATGACCCCCAAAGAGCATGCGCAGTGAAGGTGGTGATGAGGCTAGAGGTAGAAGTGTGATGAATCGAAGATGGGAGGAGAAGGCACTGACATATGGCATAAAAGGGGGAATTTTCATTTGGCAAGCTTGTTTATGAGGTGGCAGGGGTCCAAGGACCCTGCACTCCGTATCCCGCGCCATTATATTTTTGCTTATGCGCTATTATTGGAACCAAATTATCCCTTATTTTAACCAAATTATATTGTCAGTATTTTAAGTGTATCCGATTTTATATATTCTAAGTTACTTAATTAAAATTGCTGCTACCTTTAATATTGTTTGGTTTTTTGGATGAAGGGATAATTGGGCAAATATGACAATAACACAGATAAGAAAGAAAAACATGCCTGTGAAAATTTGTAATCCCCAAAACTGTGCCAGGTTTTCTAAGGTTCACAAGCCTATAAGAACATTGATCTAGCACAGGAATGAAAAATAAGAGATTTTTAGAAAATAAATAAGAACCAAACAACACAAAATATACTCCCTTTAAACCATGTCATATCCATGTTCATTATTTTAAAACATTAATGAGAATTCTGAGTTTGCTGAAATGTTTTGTGATAAATACATCTCCTGGCACTCTTCCCACCACTCTGTGATGGATTAACCCTGTCTGGATGCCAGGTGCCCACCAAAGTTGCTTTGTCACTCCCCTCTTCAGCTGGGCAGGAGAGAGAAAATATAATGACAAGCTCATGGGTCATGTACAGGGAAAGGTCACTTAGCAATTGTCATCATGGGAAAAATGGATTTAACTTGGCAAAATTAGTTTAATTTATTATCAACCAAATCAGACTGCGATAATGAAAATTAAAAACTAAATCTTAAAACATCTTCCCACCTCCCGTCTCTTCTTCCCAGGCTTAATTTCTGTCATGAATTTACTACCTCCATCCCCTTGAGTGGTGCATTCATCACACATTTTCTCTTCTGCTACTTTCCCTGCAGGTCAAGGACTCCTCACACTCTTCCCCTGTTCCATTGTGGGGTCTCTCCCATGGGAGACAGTTCTCCACAAACTTCTCCAGCATGGGTCCTTCCCACAGGCTTCAGTTCTTCATGAACTGTTCCAGCATGGGTCCCTTCCATGAGGTACAGTCCTTCAAGGGCAGGCTGCTCCAAAGTGAGTTTCACACGAGGTCATAAGTCCTAACAGCAGACCTGCTCCAGTGTGGACTCCTCTCTCCAGGGGGGCCAGGCTTCCCATGGGGTTACAGCCTCCCTTTGACATCCATTGCACCACCATGGATCCTCATGGACTGCAAGGGCACAGCTGCCTCATCATGGTCTTCACCAAGGGCTGCACAGAAATCTGCTCCAGCCCCTGGAGCACAACCTCCCCCTCCTTCTCCACTGACAGTGGTGTTCACAGCGTTGCTTTTCTTACATATTCTCACTCCTCTCTCTGGATGCCACTGTGCAGGTTTTTTACCCATTCTAAAATAAGTTATCCCAGAGGTGCTTCCACTGATGGGCTCAGCTTTGGCCAGTGGCAGGTCCTTCTTGCAGCCAGCTGGCATTGGCTCTATTACACCCAGACAAAGCTTTTAGCTGCTTCAGAATGTGTCTGTCTGTCTGTCTATCTATCTATCTATCTATCTATCTCTATCTAATTTCTCTTTTCAACCACATATCTACCTTAACAATCTGTCTCTGATCAGTACTTCCTATGTTATTTTACAGAAAGTCTGGACAAGCAAAAAAGTCAGGACAAGGTATTAGGACAGAGGAAATGCCCTATATAAACCAGAAAATATAATTGAAAAAATCAGACAACTTTTCAGGAATCCTAATTTTTCCTCAGGTCTAAAACAGATTCAGATTTTGAGGCTAGGTACCAAGTGTGTATTCTTCAGGTCATAATCTCTGAAAAGAAATATACTTGATGTACCTATGACTGTAAGAAAAAGGACTGGAGGAGAATGCGAGACAGATAGAGAGAGAAGGATATGAAGACCTGCTAAGTAATTTTCTCTTAGGGGGAACAGAGAAGTAGTTCATATACTGTGGAATACAAAGAGATTAATGAGTTTGGGAATTGTTGAGAACAATGAAAATGTGTTACAAAACCATTATCTTTACTGAAGAAGTGGGGATTGGTAACGAGTAGAGCTATGAAATTTTATTTCAAAGTTTATTTTTGTAAAGGGTTATTTGAGAAACGAGACCAAGAGATTGGAGACTGAGCTGTCTTCTGAGAAACTTCCTGTTCTGGAAGTTGAGTGGTTTTTATCCTTCACTGATTACTTGTTCATGTAGAGAGGGATGTCTTAGATTTACTTATGTAGTTACTCTGAGATGACTGTTCACAATATAAGGTGTATTGGATTCCCAGAAGTACGAGTACAGAAATGTGGCTGTCCTTCTTTAGATGGTCAGCTGTCGTATTTTCACAGTGCTGAATGTACGCATCCCACAAAGGAATGTCCTTGGTTTTTTCAGAATACTTAAGATGGGAAGGATTGGATTCTGGTGGCAAATGGGGCCTGGACACTCCTTGAAAGCAGTGATGCAGGTTATGCAGACAGGGATTCATGTGGCCCATCCATTATTTTATACAGACATCTTTCAATTAAATATAATATGCAACTTCAATACAGTTACATCATTTCAATATGCATGGAATAACTGCAACCAATCCAAGTAAAAATGTATGAAAAATGAAAAGGACTCATTTTGGCCAAGTATGAGACTACCTTTAGTGTCAATTATGTAGTTTTCAATCTTCTGAGAAGTTATCAAAATCAAATAAATGACAAGGCTATTCTCAGAATGAAAAGCCTGGGGTATTTCTAATGATAGACATAAATATGCAACGTAATGGGATAAAGAAAACTATTTCAGCAGTGATTCAGCCATTGATTATCATTATCAATCGATTAATAATTTGAAAATCTTTAACAAAACCCTACTTATAACTTACCATTTTTTGTAAAACAATCTCTGGAAAATAAATAGTAGAATGAAGAAAAAAAACCCAACCAAAACACCAAACACCAATTTTAAAGAAATCCACTTAAACTAAAAAACCTCTTCAGATTGTATTTTGTTTAAACAGATATTTTCTGCTAGAATATAGATAAAGGAGTCATCTATCAGAAGCAAAAAATAATTTTTATTAGAAAACACACAGGAAAAGTAAAAAAAATTAAAGAAACTTAAAATGTTCTTTATAAACCTGTAGAAACAGCTATTTCACATTCGGCATTTTCAGACCAAATTGAAAAATTTTTTTAGCAGATAGCTCAATAACACTATCTCTTATAAATACTTCAGGCATTTTACATTAGAGATTTTGTTAGCATTTGCTGAAAACTAAGCTTAGACTTTAGGGAGAAGTCTTCATGTATCTCAAACAGATTTACTATAAAAAACTAAAGATTTAAATACTATATGAGAAGAAATTCAAGGAAATATATAGGTGGGTTCATGCACGTGTAAAATAATATTCTGAAAGCCTTTTCTGACCACAGCTATAAAATTCTGCTTTGCAACAGGGACCTGGAATTTGGGACATTTCTCAAACATCCCACATATTCCTGTGAAGAACATGGATCTTCCCATCCCTGTGAAAATCCCTGTGAATTCAATCAGCATATAAACCCTTCATGCTCAGCAGATACTTTTCAGAGCTTCACAAAGGCAACCACTAAACCACATGGGACATCTTTTACAATGACTGAGCCCACATCAGCCCAAAGATGGAAGGACAGCCTTGAAGTTTCCTGTAGCAAAGGCTCTTGGTCTGTGGAGATAGAAATAAAACATAGAGATAGTCTATTTTTTATTTTTTTTTCTGAAATTAGGAATCAATGCAAGACTGCAGAAAGATAAACCTTAATTAGGACACAGAAGGAATGATACAGATACCTGAAGAGTCTAATGCTGCTGTGGATGCTATGAAGTGGTGCTATTCAGATGCTCTTGATGTTCATCTATCATTTCAGAAGGGCATGTCTCCTGTAGATCCTGCATTGTACCTGCCAATCTCATGCAGATATGTTAAATGCTCCAGAATTTCTAAAAGAGCATGTTTAGACACCTGAAACTCTGTCAGAATCTGACAAAAACAGAAAACAGAAGAATGGGAAAGAAATTCTGGAAATGAGACAGAAAGTACACAAATTTTTTTGAAACTGTAACCAGTAATTTCATAATGCACTAAGGATAGTCAAGGATTAAGAGTGAAGTGAAAGATACTTTGATATTAGAGAAGCAAACAGGGGAACTGTGCAAGGACAGAAGGCTGCAAGTACAAAATATAAGAAAAAACAAACAAATGAACAAACAAAAACCCCAAACAAACAACAACAACTACTAAAACCAACCAACCAACCAAACAAAACCCCCAGAAAAGAAAAAAAAACCCAAACAAACAAACAACAACTACTAAAACCGAAACAAAAAACTCTGGGAAGAAGATGTTCCATATTGTGATTAGAAGCTTATAGGAAAAAAAAAAAGGAAAAAAGAGAACTAACGAAATAGAGGGAAGCTAAGGAGCCTGAAGTTAACAATATAGGTAAAATACAAGCAATTACAGGTCTGAGTTGTAAGGAAAATTTGGTAATGAGGGAGCAATATATAGGGGAGTTTTGCAGTGGAATTTGAAAGTGGTGGGGAAGAGACTAACAATGCAAAGTACCTGTTGTGAGATGTGAGTGGGAGAGAGGATTGTGTCCTCGAGATACGTGTCCTAAATGTATTCCACATTGAATTACTGACATCTTTCTTACCTGGAATAAACACAAGAGTTACATTTTGAAGTTTAACTTTGGTAAACTGGATGAGAATCAGCATAGGGGAAAAAAATACTTTACTCATGCTAAGGAGAAAATAATCTTCATGTGATATAAGACCCAATTCAGTGCCAATTCTTTCTGTTTTATACAAGTTCATCAGTTAACTAGGAGTTGATTGTAGAATTAAATGCTGTTATCTACACAAAGGGAGACTTCCACATATTCCTTGCACTCGAAAGTGGCAGGCATACTAAAATTACACTATTAGCACAAAAAAGTGCTGATCAAAAGCTGAATTTCAATATTAGTTGAAACAAAAACATACTGGCAGGATGCTTTGGGTGATTTTAGACATGGTAGCGATTGCTACTTCTGCACCCAATAATTTCCAGTTTTCAATTAAAAATAATCTAAAATTTTTTTTGTTTTTTAAATTTTGATATTCTATTCAGTCTAAAAAATATCTCAGAACTTTTTTGCTGCATCTGAAGCATAATAATAAACAGGAAAATCTGAAAATCTTGCTTAATAAAATTCCACATGTTGGCCATTTGCTGCCATAAATTTTGTTTGTTATTTTTAACTTACTGCAATTGCTGTAAAATGCAAATGCTTTTAAAGGTGATTTTTTAAAAAACTGATTGTTAAAATAGAACATTCTTTACCTCATAAAATAAGGGTGCATAACTTGTGTAGGTACAGTCAGATTAGAAATGCTTTTTAAATTTTCAAACTGCTTTCCTATGCCTGCCATAAAATTAAGGAAGATAAATGCATGTCCTAAGATCTGAACACAGAGATAAGGAATTAGAACCCATCTGAAATAATGTCCTCATCTCTTTGCAATGATTTTTGATTATTCAGTTGTAATGATTCTTTTTATTTAGGTTACATTTTTGGAGATAGCTCTAGTCTCCATGATTTTACTCCAAACTTTAAAATTAAAAGTGGTTTGGTTGATGTAATTTACACCACATAGTTTATTGAACTATATTAATGTTATAAAAAAAAATGTTTACTCAGAGTGTAGTGAGGCAGTGGAGTATTTTGCCTACAGAATTTGTAGAAGTTCTGGCTGTCTCATCCCTGGAAGTCCTCACAGCCAGGTTGGATGAGCAACCTGGTCTAGTGAGGTCAGTAGCAACTAGAAGATCTTCAGGTCCCTTCTACCCAAGACTTTCTATGATTCTATAAATTCATTATTTAACTTGGGTCAACAACAGAAGTGGTAAAATACTGGGAGGCAAACAGGCAGAAAGTACTGCAGACCTGGTGGATGATGTGGGCATCTTGACCCTGGTGGGCCAGAAGCCCTGGGAACATCAAATAGAAATGTAAGGGAAGAAGCAAAAAGGAAATTGTGTTTTGTTTAAAGGAAGTCATGCAAGACTGTGATTAAGCCATGTAGATAAGAAACATGAATAATGTGCTTATTGCTTGGCAGTGAGAATTTTACCTAAAGCTGTAAGAGTGTATAAACTGAGCAGTATAAACACTAATCGTCTTCTTGCTTGCACTAAGCAGTCTCATCTCTCAATTGCCAACAGTACAATATCAGTTCCTTCCTCCCATATGTAAATATGTCTGCATGGAACTAATCTTCTAGGTTTTGCAATTAAAAATTACCACCTTGTCAAAAAATAGACAAGCAAATACATACTTTTGAGAGGTATTTAATCAAGCTTTTCCCAAACATTATTAATAACCTTTAAAGCCAAATGCTCATTTTGAACAAGCTATCTGATTTATGTTTAGTTGCCTTCTGAAGATTTTCATCAGTTTCCTCAAACACAGCTTCCTAGATTTTATATTTGACATGCAGCATAATGACTGAAAATTAGGCTTTTAAAAATTTAATAGTGCCTTTTTTTGTAGAGATAAAATAGAAGGCCAACATAAATTCTATCAGTAATAACATTTATTTATTTTAACATTCCAAATATTAAATATTTTAGTGTAGTTTCAAAATAATTTATTAACAATGAAATTTCAATTAATTTCAAAAATGTTTCTGGAATATCTAATATTTAAGGAACTTTCATTAATATGAAATTACTGCCTTAAACAATGTTGCAAGCAAGTACTATGGTCATCTTGGAATGATGTCCAAGTTATCATTAATTTTTATTTTCAATAATTAATTCTCACAGAGACCTTATATTTGAAAATTTTTGGTTTATTACCTCTTTGAAAAGAAAATAAAAACCTATTTTGATTAATCATATTTTAAATAGAATTAATATTATTAATCTAACAAACATAGCTGCCTTTAGATAACCATTTATGTTTTAAAAAACTACTACTTCATGTATTATTTAAGAACCTATCAACACTTCACCATCCATAAGGAAATTTACACAATCTAAAGTGCCAAGTTTCAGAAATTCCAAATTTCTTCAGCATATCTAGAGATACTGTATACACAGTTATGTTATTTCCTCCCATTACTGGAACATGAAAGTTTAAATAACGTTTTAGCAATCTCATTCCTTATTTCTAAGATGTGTAGTATGGGATCAGTATGAAGGAAAAGTTCAGGAAGAGTCAATATTGTATAAAATACTACATATCTCAGAGGTGTTGAAAGATAAACCTCATGTTTACCATCATAATAATCTGACATTGATATCAAGTCACAATCAGACTTCAGAGAAAGAAGATATTTAATTATGAAACTTCAGGGAAATCAAGTCTGCCAAATTTTTGTGCTTGAGTCAGTAGATCCACAGTTTTATAGACAATAACTGAGGGAAGAGTATATGTTACCTTGTACATATCTGCAAAATCGACAAGATCTACAAAACTTAAAAAAAATCTGAAATTATCAATAAACTTTCCCATGCCAGAGCCTGTAAAAAATATCTGGCTCAACAGCAACTGTCCTACTCTTTTGGATTTCTAAATTATGGAGGATCACCAAGGTTCTAGATACTAGTTTAATACAACTTAACTAGCAGTTTTGCTGTGAATTCTCATCCATTTTCGGTACATGTATTTATTTACTAATTAATTAATATTTTAAAGCTGGAACCTAAATGACATTCTAAAGAGCAGGGATCATAGGTAAATGAAAGTAACAGTACTGACTGATGAAGAATTTTCTTAATGGGGTGGCTGTCAAGTTATTTCTAATATAAATAAATAAATGAAGTGAAATATTCCCATATAACCGAAATCAAATGGGCATGATAGAAGACTGATCCACAGTGGTAATTATCTCATTATTTCAGGGCCCAACAGCTAAACATAATGAGATGAAACCAAGTATGTAGAAATTTTCAGTTGATGTTATTTAAAAAATTGCTTCTGTTAAGGTCGAACTAATTCCAAGGTGATTTCCTAAGATAGGTGACCTTCACAGCTCTTCCATTGGTGATAGTCATGAAACAGTAGACACAAATCTAGTCTCTTAAACCTAAGAGAAACCAAGAGACTGACATTTTCATCTCTTCTCTTTGAAACAGAACTTGCTAGCAAAAGAAGCCAACATCCTTGTAAGTTATATTAAAATAAATTGCATTGATCACATATAGATATTTATTATAAATAATTCTCTCTTAGAGAAAAGAAAAAGTCTTTCCAGATTTTATCTTTGCAGCAAAAGCTCTGCTGAGTAATAAACCAGATTTTCAATATGTAAAAGCACATTGCCAGGTAAATAATTCTTGCTGATTATATGGTTTCTTATGACTTGAATTAACATTCCAAGAGCTCAGTTTTATTTCTTTCCATTAAACACAATTTGCATCAGAGTTTATTATCTATTGTTGAATAGTTACTGAAGCTTCATCCAAAATGATATAATCATATAATCAGAGGATAAAATAATGATATTCAGTATAAGTAGGTGTGGCACTTTAAAGAACAGATAAGAGCAACTGGTCATTAAAGACTTCTAAAATGTTATCTAGGATAACAGTATACCATCTCAACTAGTGTGGTCACCAGTTTTTACCATGTCATTTACATAAACCAGCAAAAAACACTATATAAGTTTGAAGAAAAATTATTATAAAGTAGATTAAAAAATTCAATGATATCTGATATCTATAGTTTACATAAACAGGAATATTTAATAATGTGTGGTTCAAGAAAAATTTTTTTCTGAAAAAATTTGGATGTTTTTAACAGTATGGAACGTATGGAATATCATAGATATTTAAATTCAAAAAATTATTATTATTAGCACAAAAAGGAAGAACAGATAAAAAAGATGATTAAAAATTAAGCTACTGGAGTGAATATTGAGAGGTAAAAAATATAGATGTAGCAGTAACACATTAAAAAATATGAAATTACAGGAAATCTGAGTAGTTTTATTAGGTAAAAGACTTACAGCCCAACATTCAGGTGTTTTTGAAATGTTTACATTGCACAAATGTCCAAAAGGCTTCCACCCAGACTAGTTGAGTTGAAGCTGAAAAGTACACCATGAAAAGTGTTTCACTGCTTGGTGAAATACCGAAACTAATCACAACTTAGAAGCCATAAACATTTTACTTTTCTCCCTTACCCTTATCTCTTCCCATATCAGTCAATGAGGAGCCCAGTTTTCCTCTGTAGTATCCTATGTAGTACTTAGGGAGGAAGTGACTCTTTTATTGCTAAATTTACAGAAATTATTTCTTGGGATATGAAGATGTGTAACCAAGTCCAGACAGCGCTTCTGCAACCAAGCCAAGGAGAGCAGTCAGGAAATCCAGAATGCCCTGAGTCTGACTGATACAAGTGACTCATCCAGAGACAGCACTGTGCCCTCCTTCCTGCCAGCCTGCCTTACCACTGTGACTATGGAAGCCATTGCACACCTGGACATTAACTTCAGCCCAGCATCAGGACATTACTGGATTTCTTGGGGGTTTTGACTTAGATAATTGTACTACTAAAATTAATTGGTTAATTACACTGCTGTCTGGTATTTATTGTATTGTTATTTAGAGATTTTTTTTCCCCTTAAACTGTTAGTCTGGTGTCTGTTACCTATAGCTTGGCAGGGTTATTTTAAGCCCTTCCTTCTTCACAGGATCTCCTAGGGAAAACACAGGAATTCTAAGCACTTTAATTTAATTTTCTAAAGATTAATCATTAAAGTAATGGTGCCACTGTTACAGCAAGCTGTGCTTCTGGCTTTCCTTCTGAAGTCCACAGAAAAGTCATCAGCATAAATATTTTATTAAGACAGAATAGATAATATGATGTATAAAGCTTAATTTGAATATAGCTACAGGTGAAGTCATCCATCTAGAAACAAGACACATAGACAGATCTACACTATAAGTAACATAAATGTAACTTTGAAAAGGCAAGGGTAAAGGTGTTCATGATAATGCAGTCTTGGGACAATCTTAAAACAGAAGTTTATCCAATTTACACACTTGATACGTAAATATGGAGGCACCGTCACAAATTTAGGTATTCAGGGTTCAAAAGGATGTTATAATATTCAAAAGGATTTAAGAAAGACATGGAATTATTGAAATGCAGAGACAAAGAAAGAAAAAACAATGTTGTACACTAAAAAATTTTAAACATTCAATATACTGGATCTATCCAAAAAGAAAATCTGTAGATGAGAATTTACTCTAAGTATTTCTGATACTAAAAAACCTATATATTTTGCAAAAAAAGTGGGTGACAAGATTTTGTGACAGAGAAAATCAGTTAGAAAAATGTTGTTTGCACTTTCTCTGAGCGACAATGGGGATAAGGAACATTTGTCCCTTGCTTAACCTTGTATTCTTCCTTCCTTAAAGCAATTAATTTTTCTCTCTTTTTTTGAAAAGATTTTTCAGTCAAGAAAAATTAGACACAATGTGAACATTCTCAAGTTTTGATCTATGATTTGTTTTATACACAAAAAAGTTTAGACAATTACTGATTAATTCTGCTGTGTTTATTTTGCAAACAGAATTTGAAATGGGTATACAACCAGAACAGCCAGTTCAAAACATAACAGAAGATCTATTTTTCCCAATAATTCATGTTCAGATCAAAGTTCTTAAATGGATCTCAAACAGGCATCTAAATACCAGAAAACAAAAGTGATAATTAAAAAAACCATTAGCACCTTCATCTAGTTTCAACTTTGAAGACAGGAAAGAAACAGAGACTAATTCCTGATTTTTTCTATGGGAAGTGATATTCTTAAATGTTTTGACATTATTTCATGTGTTTGTTTGGGGATTTTTAAAATGTATTTTTTAATATCTGGTATCGAACATACAGTCATGATATAGGACATAGGCATTTAGATATAATTTTTCAAAAAAAACCCAACAAAATTGATTTCAAATTAAAGCTTTGATCAAATATTTACTTTTGAGTGGAAAACTCCTATGATTTTGAGCAACCATGGCTTCTGTTAATTTAAATCAAAATTGCATGTGTTTGGGTATTCGTTATTTCAAATCATTTCTTTTGATGCTCAGGTATTGCAATTATATTAGTAACCCCGAACAACTAATTGGATTTATTTATTGGTCAAATAAAACAAATTAATTTATTTATTGACCAAATGAAACTCCTACTTAAAACAGTTGTATTTAGTTATTAAAAATAAAGGTTAGAAGGGCCTTCAAAGCGAAGAGTTTGGGAAGATAATTCACATTTGGCCATGTTCAGAGAAGACTGTGCTTCTAATTATGTCACTTAGCTCAGTGTGAATACATAAACTTGAATTCAATTAGTTATGCTTGGACAACTGGAAGTAGAATTTTAGTTAAGAGCACTAAAACCAAAAATGAGTGTAATTCAACACAGTTGAAGTGAAGCCAGTGTTTGTGCTTACAGAGACTACTATGCAATAGGAAAAGTGCATTAAACATTATAGATGCCTGCTGCCTATCAGTCAACAGAGACTTTTTATAAAACTTGTTCAACTGCAGCCCCCTACAATGACTGTTAAATCAACTAGGACATCTTTAAAAATAAGATGATTTTCCACCCCTCCCCCAAGAAATGGTTTTGACGTAAAGGCCCTTTAGTGGTATTACCAAAGATCAATCATTATTATTCAAGTAAAAAAAGCAGTCTTTCTTTAAAAATCACTTTTGGACAAACACAGTTTGCTTTCAGAGCTGTTGGAATTGCAGAGAAGGAAAAAAAAACCCAAACAAATTCAGGTTTACAGATATTACAAAACTATTAATAAAAATATCTAAATATATGAGTAACAGCAGTTGCAGCTCAGATTTTTTTGAATCATAGACTGATAACCAGCTGCTACAAAAATGCAGCACACTACCCCGGGAAGGTCAGTCTTAATGACCCAAAGAAGACAAGCTTTGTCTTCTCAAAGACAGCTCAGACTCTCATTTCTCTTGCTGGCATAGTGCAGTCGCAAATATGGCCTCTGGCTGCCTCCTAAATAGAAAACTCCTCACAACAACTTTCTGCTACAACATACACAGGAGTTCTTCAACATATTTTCTGTTTTAATTTTGAATAGAGATCAAGAATTCACTTCAAGCTGTATGCACGTAGAAGCGTTTTGTCAAATTTAGCTGTTGATTCAAGAATTGCAGGCTTGAATCTACAACCCAGAAAAACTGGAAATAAAATATGCAAAGAAAAAAAGCACTGTAAAATCTGCCCTGCAAAAAAGGCTATCAAAGTATTCACATCCTGAATTGCCAAAGACTAAGTACTTCTGTCATCTGACAGCACTCCTGGAGCTCTTGTAAAAACATAATTGTTAACAGATGTAAAGCAGATGAAAAATGTATTTTCATCAATTTAACAAAATAGAGAATAAAATTGTAATAGCTTTTGATCAAAGCCAGCAACTGCTTGCCAAAAAAAGAGAACAAGAAAGATAATCTTGTTCTTCTTATGTACTTTTTTCACATTAACATTTCTGCATGTCTCCTTATTTTTAATTTTCATTAAATCACATTAATTCAGATCATACTATGGCCTCACTACAAACAGCTAGAATGCCAAGATCCATTTTCGTATTTAATATATTTAATTTTGGGGGTTTGCTTTGGTTCTTTTTTTGTTTCAGTGCTTACCATGATAAATGATATGTGGTCTTCTCCCTCTGGGATGCCATTGTGACTAGTTGCTCTCAGTTTTGTATTGTTTCTTTGCTACCTATAAAATTCAGATGGCTTCATTCTAAAGCTTATTTTGATGCTATAAGCAAGGGACAAGGCAGAGATATTTAATCTAAAGAGTGCTACAGAGTTAAATCTTATAGTCACGAAAATGTTCTCAGATGAGTATGGTAAAATCCAGTTAGGTCTCACAAGCTCCACCTTTTTTCTCAATGCTGTTGACTGAATCTAAAGTGTAATTGGCCACATACATACTTAGCACACATGAATCTCCAATTGTCTACTTTTCAATAGTCTGTTCAAAAGAAAATAAGATGCAAGGGAAATTAATTAAGGACATAGAACAGCCTATGAAGCCTAGAAGATCTTTAATAAATATAGTAACAGGTAGACAAAAATTCTGTAACCAAGAAATACTGCAAAAATTGAATGATTGAAGACACCTTAATAACTTCTTTCTAACCTTCTTTCATACTAAGCTGCTTGCTAACAGAACAAACTTTACTATCAGTAAAGCATGATTTGAACAATAAATCCTGGTGTGGTTATCATATTATTACCCAGTTAATTTTGAGTAGCAAAAAGAATCACTGCAATTAACAAAACCTATAGATGCTTGTAGCTCCCTGGACATGAACACGAAGGCTCATAATGTTGAAAAGCAGTGACAGTTGCGATACTTTTCAAGCCGAGCATAGAAATTGTAGTAAAAACACTTAATGACTGTATTTCACAAGTTATTGGACAGAATATTATAGTGATTTGAAAGTCTTATATGGCAATAAAATGTTGAATTTCACCCTAGGTTCTAGGGAGCACATGCACCACATGCACAAATAACAGGAAAATCAGGGAATTTAGGCCTTCCTCAGAGCTATAACTGCAGTGTTAGCACATGGAATGTATTCTAGGAAGAACAAAAGGTAGTTTTCAGAGGGAAAATTTGTTAATCAAATACAATGGGATACCAAGAAACAAGTCATCATAGAGGGGAAAAAAAACCCAAAAAACTCCCAAACCAACTCAAAAAAATAAGGACAAGCAGCATGGCAGATGGGATATTACAAATGCCTCCCATGCAAAACCATCACATTCAGCACAGAATTAAGTCTGCAAACTCAAATTTGTATCTTGAAACTTTTGCCATGATTTGTCTCAAGCTAGAGTGTGTATGAAACAGGGTGTGGTAAAAAGGTAAAAGCAGTAATCATGTCCTGCTCATATCATGACAAGATAATCAAGATATCATATTTCAAGGAATTCTTAAGAAATTCAATGAAAGACTACTGGAGGAAACAGGAGTGGTCTGTTAGTTCAAGCTATGGTGACCATATTTAATCTATAGAGCAATCTAAGTATGATGGGACTGGGGAATGGAAAATGTGGCAGTTCTTTAAAGGACCACCTCCAAAACCAGGAAGACTGATGTATGTGTTAGGCAAGTCAGCAGAAACTGTAAGAAAAATATAATTAGTGGACACTTGTATAAATACGACAAGTTGGGGAATAGTCAACATGATTTCTGTGCAGGATATCTCTGGAGTTCTTTAGGTGAATCTCCTGCTCAAAGCAGGGTCAGATGTGAGGTCAGACCAGGGAATTCAGTCAGTGAGGATGTGGACAAGGTAGGATCATTTCATATAATCTTTGATTTTAGGGAAGCAGTTAGCAAGTTCATTTGTCAGTTTTATGATAAGGAAAGAGCCATAAGACGAAAGATCTTGAAGAGGATAAGTAATTAGTTCAGAGCTTGATTTGGATAGTATGAGCAGAAGGTTGATTTTTATAAAAGGGTGTTTAGAGATATCTGTGTCACAACCAATGCTTCTAAAAGTTTGTATGAATCATCTGGTAAGGAAGACAAGGGATGAGGTGATGCTGATGTTCTCAAATTATTCGGTTTATTAAATATGAGAGCTAACAGTAGGTGCACACAAATTTTCAGAGGATCCTTCTTTTTGAGGGCTGGTACCTGCTACACTGAAAATAGGATGTAATGAACAGCTCTCTCCAATTTCTGGACTCTTTATTGTGCCTTTTTAAAAGAAATTATGCTGGGAAAGTGACAAAAAAGATAATAGTAGTTCCTGATTTCTAGTTTTACTGAGCATAAGACAAGATGGACAAGGTAAAGACAGAGACCAAAAAGGTCTAACTTATTTGGAGGAGAATAGGTTATACGGCAAAAAAAGATAAAGTTCTTCCCTTTCAAGCATAAATTAATCTGTCGAAAATTTTCACTCAATGAGCTATAATGCAACTCTATGAAAGATTTACTTTGCAACTTATTTCAAGCCTAATAACCATTATGTTCTGAATTAGCCAGAGAAGGTAAGAGGTTCATTATCTGCTGGGTTGTAGGAGAGCACTTTCTGAAGTCTGCTCATTTGTTGCCATTGTTACTATGTTCTCTGAACTTCATATTTACTTCATAAAACCCCACTGAGAAAAAAGGCGTAGAAAATTTGCCTATGGATTGTAGGATTGTTGTCGCTGGTGGAGAGGAAGAGAAGGCCCTCCACAGCTTCTCCCACTTGAGGGGATCCTGGGCAGGTGGTCCAACTCCCAGGAGAGCTGTCTCCTCGATTCTCCTCACGCGTATACAATCCCACGTAGCTTAAAAAGGTCCAACCAGGTGAAGAAGGAGGACTCTGCACACTCTGCTGAGGGTCCAACCGAGTTTATTGAAGGAGCAGTGAAGGATCACAGGCACGGTGGGTAGGAGAGAAGCAGGGATACAACCAGGCTGAACGAGAGCAGGTGGCAAGAAGCACAGAGCTGGGCGGGAACAGGGTTTATAACATTGTAGCAGGTAGGAGGGGCTAGGGCACAAAGAACCAATGGGATAGGGGACCAGGGGAGGAGCAGGAATGGAGTGATTGGGGATGTACAAATGAAATGAGGGGAAGAGGGTGGCACCAACATACAGGCCAATGGGGAAGGGGGAACCACAGAACTTTCTGGATCTTTGGGAGGGAGCCATAGTTGACGGACACCTACAGGGGAGTGCCCTCCCAAGGCATCTCCACCCCACTGTTCCTAGGGTCTCCTCCCACAATGGATGTCCCTTTTTGTGACAATTAACCTCTCATCCTGCAAAGGCAGAGCCCAATCAAGCTGATTCATGCTCATAAAAGAGAAGAAGCACGTGGTCCATGCATTTGTTCCTTGTGCATGACCCAGCTCACCCGCTTTCCTCTTTCCTTTTTCATGGAAAAAGGTGTTGAGTAAGGAAAAATGAGGCAAAAGTCCTAAGGTAAATTGCAATAGAGCTGGCATCTTCTGCATGGAAAGAATTTTGATTTTTGATAGTTTGGGTTTTTTTCCCTGACAAGCTATGGTGACTGACAAGCTTTACTCTCTATGACAGTTCTCCCTTGCAGCCTCCTTTCAGCCCTGTCCATGGGTCCAGGAGCCCATTTCAGCTCAACCTGAGGGTTGAACTCTGTTGTAGGTGGGCCTGTCTTTGGCTTGTTTCCAAAGTGATTTTTGGATTTCCTGGATTGACCTAGGAGGTGGCTTGTTACCTTGCTTGATTTGAAATCACTGGGCTTTCGGTGGGACCTGTTGCTGTCACCGCCCTATTCATGCAGCTCAAGTGCTTTGGGATAGTGCAGGGACTTTCTTCTCTGTGCTGGGGTCAGCCTGGCTCCCAGCACAATTTTTAGGAGCAGCTCTTGCAGCTCCCTGACACAAATAATGGTACTTTCCTTTTCCAAGTTCCTAAGCTATTTAAATTCCTGAAAATAACTTCAGAAAAAAAAAAAAATAAAAGGAAGGCCTAAAAGGGTAGGTTATGCTTCCTCTGCCTGTTAGCAGCACTTCAAGCATCAAAATGGTTACTGCTTCCTTTCCTGCTGACAGATGGTTCTTTGAAATTTAAGGATGCAATCAATAGGGGAAAAAAACCATTGCAGTTCAATAACTAAGCACATCACTTCTTATACTGGTTTTGTTTAATCCTTCATCTCCTAAGGAAAACTATTGTATGTGTTCTCACAAGCAGAGGACTATAGCTCTCTATCAATAGAACTCTTATTAGAGCAAGAGGTGTATACATTAAAAAGAATTGTATTTATGCAAATAAAAAATAGTCCTAAAACAGACTAATAAGTCTGTTTCATTAAGTCCCATATTTGCAATCAAAAGCAATTAGTTAATGCATTGTCTTTTAGCTCTGTAATAAAGATACTTACATTTGCGGATCCTGTAGGTGCTAGATGGTTCTAGCAGAGTCCTGCTACTCTAAGGTACCTGTCCACCACCAAGATTACCTGTGCTATTTATAATCAAGTTGCTCTTCCCCTTCTTTCAGGGTAAAAGAAAGTCCCCAGTTCCACCTTGTTTTCTTCCAATGTATCATTATCATTTTTGCAGCCTTTATTTTGAGAAGTTTAATATCCCCTTCTGTCAAGGTAAGAGTGAAGTACTTTATTCACTAGAAAGAAGCAACAATATATTTTATAGATATGAAAGAAGAGTTCAATGGCAAATTGGTTAATAGTTTAATAAGATTCAATGCAAGGTGCACTTGATTGTTTACTGCCTAGAAGATCCTCCTGTTGAGCCACGAAGTTCAGAAAAGACATCCCTGAGTTCAAAACTTCTTCCCAGAGCAGAGTTTATGTGCATCTGAATGCAGACCTAGTGCCAGTGTTGTCAGTGGTTTATATCTAAAGGATTATGTATCTGCAATCAATCCTTTAGATCACCTTGTTAAGATTTCAAAGTTTCAGAGCACTTATTGCTATGTCACTTCCTGAGTATCTGACACAATAAATATACTCTCAGCTTCAAGAAGTAACCCAGAGAGACAGCCCTGTTCAAGAGGAGATGCTGGCATGCAGCCTGCTGTTTATGGAACAAGATGATTGACTTGTAGTCACATTTGCACACCAGCCATATTTTGGATGGTGCTTGCTCAACTAGCCCTCAGCTATTGTGTTGCTACCTGTCTCCTCAGAGCCCAGCTGAAGGCAGCTGCAGCCATCACGACCAGTGTGTCTTCTCCTTAAGCAGAAAGGGGGATGGGGGAGCACATCACCACCCCTTCTTGTCCCTTGGTATAAGAGCAGTTCTTTTTCCACCTAATAATTCTTTTGAGCACTTGGTACTGTTTGAATGGTCTTGGTGAAAAAGAACTGCAGTTCTGATTAAGTTTATAATAAGGTTATAGTTTTGAAAGTGATATTACACTTTATTTAGAGGTGACTATACAGCATATTCTGTGCATACTGCATTTAATCCTTTATCAGAAATCCATCTTGCTAGGAGCAGTGTTGCTAAGCCTGAAGATTTACATTTTCTCAGGGGGTTTGAGGAAAAAAAAGAGCTGGCTTCCTCTTACTGTTTATACAGATGCAGCAAGAATTGGTACCTTGCAGGGTCAATAGTATCTGAAGAGGAAAAGGAGATGAAAGGAGGGCGAGAATGCATGAGAAAGTATCTGCAGGAAGGAAGGAAACGAGAAATGAAAGAAGTTAGAAAAGGTGGACTTGTCAAGAGCAAGATCAGCAAAAATTTTGTAAGTGGAAAGTTGAAGGTGCCAAAGGGAAACATTTTGTCTCAGCTACTTTTTCACAATAGGTCAATAAAGCCAAGTTCTTTTGCCCCAGGTCTCCCCTCTTTTCACTACAGGAGAATTCTGGGCTCAATAAACTCTGCTCAAGCACTATAGACAGAAAAAGTGCTCTAAAGATTTGTATCAGCAAGAATACAAAGCAGAAAAACCATCACATATTCTAGTTTGCTTCAATGGATCAAGTTGTTTCTCCCCTCAATTCCATCATTATGGTTGGTGCATTTTAAGAAGTCATATACAATATTAACCTGTTTCCAACAGAATTAGTTTTTTGTGTTTTGGTTTTTTTTTTTCTTTAATTAACTTAATTTTCAGTTACATTTCTTTCTACGGATGGATCTTATAGTTGATGACTGTTCACCTTACATATTATGTCTTTGTGAAGAATTATTCTTTTACCTTTTCATTTACACCTTGGATTTCACCAAAGCTGAATTTTGGAAGATTTTTTTTCTTGGTAGGCCATTTATTATTCTCTAATTAATTTAGTTTATCTGCATAAATATTATTATTTTTTTAAAAAAGAAGTTTTCTTTCCAGCTTTGCTATCAGGAAGAGACATGTTATGTTTGTTTAATTGCAAAGGAACTTACTGATAGAGCTGAGGAGATAAAACATGAAAGAATACTCTCAGTTGTGAAAGAATGATGAAAGAAATACAGTTCAATTCGAACATTCAACAGAATTTCTTCAATTGGAGCAGAAAGAGCTGAAAAGACAGCATACTATTTTTTCCTGAATTATTATTCTAAAATATTCTCCCCCTATACTTGGCACTGCTGAAGCCTCACCTCGAGCACTGCATCCATTTCTGGTCCCCTCACTTTGAGAAAGATGTTAAGTGATGAAAAGGGCAATGAAGTGGGTGAAGAGTCTGGAGAGGGTCCTGTGAGGAGCAGCTGAGGGGGCTGAGATTGTTCAGCCTGGAGAAAAGGAGGCTCAGGGATGATCATATCACTCTCTACAACTGCCTGAAAGGAGGCTGTAGCCAAGTGAGAGTAATATCTGCTCCCAGGCAACCAGCAACAGAATGAGAGGACCAGAAATACTCAAACCATGCCAGAGGAGGTTCCAGTTGGACACCAGGAGGAATTTCTTCACAGAAACACTTGTTAAACATTGGGATGGACTGCCCAGAGGGATGGTGGCTGCACCATCTCTGGAGGCGTTAAAGGAATGAATGTGGCATTTAGTGCCATGATCTAGTTGACAAGGTGGCTTTTGGTCAAGGATTGGACTCAATCTCAGGAGTCTTTTCCGATCCAATAGATTCTATGATGCTGTAAAAATCTTTTTCTCTTTGTATTACCATGAATATATTTTTCTGTTTTCAATGGTGATACATAGATGTGGCATTCAAAGAAAAATTATAGAGGTAAAAACAACTTAATCTGCTTTTGAGTGTGTCTCAATAAGCAGTGCAAGATACAGCAAAGTTTCACCTGTACCTGTAACACTAAGAGTTGCTACATTCCCACAATGTGTGACATAATAATGTTGCAGAGCTGAGCTTTCAAGCAGTGAGGAGTCCAATTGTACCAAGTCTGGAGAATGACTTAAGGACAAGTCTGCATACATTTGAGCTACACTGCCTGTTTAGAAATCTTCGTTAATGTGGGAGTAGTTGCTCAGAAAAAGAATTTACTTCCTTTTTGCATATTAGAACCTGCATTTGTGATACAATGCTTGATTTAAGATTGATTTTCCTAAACAAGAAAGCTTTTAAAAGTCAACGAATTCAAATTGTTGAAGGAATTCTTCTTTTTAGTGTTTCAGTTATCTCTAAATAAATCCTCATTATTCATGTAGTTGTATAGTGTGTCCATGAAATTAAGTAAAAGGTCAAGCTGCTACTTTCTGTCTTTTAGCATCACTGAGTTTTCACTTGCTTGTGGCAACTTAAAGATGTTGCCAGTAAATCAAGAGTGACGAAGGAGTAGGTTCAGCATTATTCTGCTGCCAGCACAGTGTTTGCTATCTCACAGTACCCTAACAGCTTAGGCATTTGGATTGATTGTATCAACACACTAAGAAACCAGAAGAGAAAATACTTGCACATTACTAACATAAAAGAAAATGAAAGGTTGATGTGGTTTGGTTGCTGAATGATTAGTTGAATAAATGAAGTTTTGCATCATAAATTTATTACATTTTTTAAAGCAGTTCTTGTAGAAAATGGTAAAACACATCCTGAAAACAAATACTCTTATAATTCTAAAATTAAGTTGTGTTCAAATGAAACAAAAGGAAAATAATTAGGCAATCACTCCATGTGTCTCTTTTTATCATCATTTTAGTGTTGTACAAAAATTCTTTGCAATTAGAGCTTATCAAAAGGCTCTGCCAAATCAAAAGAAAACACTATTTTGTATTGTATGCCACAGAAAAGTAATGAGGGAAAATTAATTCTTTCTTTATCTCATTTGCACTGGAGCATATAGCAAAGGCCTGCTTGCTGGGTCTTCTTTTCTCTGCAAACCTAAGAGAAGAGATCACAAAACTAGGGAGATGATAAAAGAGAAATATAGACTGAATACTTGGAAACTGCATAGACACATGTTCCCATTTGCAAAATGCATCCCTTTTTTTTTGTGTTTGTTTTCTTCCTAGGACTATATTTTATATCACTATAAAATGCTGAATACAGTCTAAAATATTTTATTTTGTGATGTCAGAATTACATTGTTCCTGTTAAAAGTCACATATGTTTACTCACCGTTAGGTTATAAATGATAACACTCAGGGGATGGGAAGACTCTTTCCTCTATTTCGTTTCTTCCAGTGTTCTTTCGCTAGATTCCTTCCTGCCATCAAAATAATTTCTTTCCATCTTTGAACAAAAACTCTACTGAACTCCTCCATGCCAAATGATACCATGAACTCCTACTTACCTCAGTCTAAGACAGTAGTTCCCACATAGAACCTATAAAAATGTAGCCATTTAACAACATTATAATGAAAGAGAAAAGGCCAAAAGGGTTCTGCTGAAAATTCCACGGTTGTGCCAAGTGTCACTGTCTTACATCCTATATTTGGCAGACTATCACTCCTGGCTGCGTCTCATGACAAAGTTTCATGTACTAATAAGCAGTGCAGATAGAAATATACATCAAGTCATCAAGTTCTTCTTAGTAAAAAAAAAAAAAAAAAAAAAAAAAAAAAAAAAATTTCAAAGTGCATTGCGGTTAAAGCCAGTATATTATAATTCTGGATTTTATGGTTTTCTAATTTCACATTTTACACTAAGAAGTTAGAATATAACTTTGTAGTACAGAATTCTTTTCTATAAGTAATCTCTATCCTGCAGCCAGGCCACCCTCAACTCCCCCTTTATTTTCAAATAACTATTTGTCAGATTTCACAGAACTACTGGAAATAGAGCTGGGATTGAATCTCAGGCATTCTACATGAAAACAAACAACAAAGTCTACCAACCAGAAAGCTTTTTTGGCATTCACATAATCAACTTGCATGCTTAGCAATCCTTCTCCTGCCCCAGTAATACCATTCTGACAAACAAAACCTAAAAATCCTGATATCCCTCATTGCGCTTTTATCTCAAACAGTTTTGCAATCTATGGTGCATTTAGTCGCCTTCTGAAAGCTGCTTCACACAAATTCAAGCCCCTTGTTTAGTTCCACATTTTCTTTATCTTTTCCTGGTCATTCCTACAGGCCTCCAAATTTAGCAGCAACTTTAGCACCTAAACACCATCCATGTCTCCCTCTGCTTCTGCTGATCTTCCCTCCACAGTCATGCTCTGAACAAAATGGTATGAGCTCTATCTCTGCATTTCTGTGATACAGCAAAAAAACAAGGAAACAGATACTCACTATCTACATACTACATACATGCTTAATCTCCCTTTTCTTCTTCTCTAAATTATCACCATCCTAAATGATGTGACTGTGGAAAATCAGGTGCTGTATTTCATCTTGTAGTAATTTCTGTGTAAGGGTGCTGTCCAGGGAAGACATACTGCTCTGCTCAAAATCTCACACTCCACTTACTTAGGTAAACTATATGTATTGTAGCTGCTTACATTTGCTGGGAAAACACGTTTTTTAAAGCACCACTATACTGCTGGAACTGAGCCACTTGTAAGCATAAATGCTTTTATACCACTGTGATATCGTGAACATAACCAACATAGTTCTGTGTCATAATAATTTCTAAATAAATCTTACCACAGCTTACTTATAATTAGGATATATTCCCATCACTTGAAATCTTTAGACTATGGCTGGATAGTTTATATATATGTTACAGGCATATCAGAAGCTACAACTTTACTATGGAAACAACTGGTTTAAGTTATTTGGGCTGAACTATTGAATACAAGATGAACTCATATGTCCTATTGTCTTTAAATTCTCTGGATTTCTAAGAAATTTTTTCTGCATGCAAACATTGCTTAAGAGAGACAAGTATAACAGGTATATTTACTAGCAGCAAAGAAAGAAAGAAAGAAAGTCACCATCTTATCACTTTTATTTTTTTCAGTATATGATTCTGCTGCATTTCTATTTTTTTAATCACCATGCTTCTACATATGGGGAGGAAAAATGCTGTGAGATCTCAGATGTACCTTCAGATTGGTGTTATATTCCTATGAAAAACAATTTCATTTTGTAGCCAGACCAAATGCTTCATCAAATTTTTCAGAACACTGTTTTTCACCAAGTCATCAGCCACCACAGACTTTCAGCTGAACATTGTATTAGGATCTAAAATACAAATCTGCAAATGATACAAAATTGGAAAGTTGATTGAAACACTAGATGACTGTGCTGCCTTTCAGCAAAACCCAGCAAGCTGGAGAAATGGGTCAACAGCACCCTCATGTTGTTCAACAAGGGGAAATACTGAGTCCTGTACCCTGGGGAATAACACCCTGCACCAGTACATGCTGGAGGTTAACAAATTGGAAAGTAGCTTGTCAGAAAAAAACCTGGTGGTGCTGTTGGGCAACAAGTTGGCCATCAGCCAGCACAGCGCCCCTGTGGCAACAAAAGCCTACAGTATTTGGGGCTGTGTTAGGAGAAGTATCACTAGCGAGCCAAGGGATACACTCCTTCCACTCTCATCAGCTCTGGCTGAGACCTGCTCTGTGCAGTCCACTTCTGTGGACCAGGTAGGCATGGACTTCTCTCAGAAAAAACAATCATGGGCTTCCTGGAATAAGTCCAGCACAGGTCCATAAAGGCGACAAAGGAATAAGAGCACCAATAAAGGTAGACAGAGTTAGCACTCTTAACTTGGAGGTGCAAAGTATCAGAGAGATTTTATCATTGTGAGTTAAGTACCGGTCATGGGGGGAATGAAGAAGATGCAATCAAACTCTACTCAGAGGTACTGATTGAATGCACAAGAGGGAAAGGGCACAAATCAAACCAAGAAATTCCATTTCTGCAAGAGCAAACCACTTTTTTTCCTGTTGTTTTCTTTTTTTATTGGTTTCGGTTTGGTTTGCTATGGTGAACTTAGTGAAAGAGTGGGGTGGTTTGCCTGGAGATATGGTGAGTCTCTGTGAGGATATTCAAAACCCAGCTAGACAATATCTTGAACAACCTGCTCTAGAAGACTCTGCTTTGAGCAGATTGGACTAAATGATCTACAGAGGTTCCTCCCAACCTCAGTTATTCTGTGAAAACAAACAGAACGTCACTTCTCAGGTAGCAATCAGAGAGTGTTTCTAGAAGCCAAAGGGCTTGATTTCTTCCTTCTCCACATGAGTTTTCTTATCTAATGCAAGCATGAAGTAATAGAAACAAAACCACATAAATGATCATCCAACCCCCTAAAAAGAAGCTATGTAGAACAGAATTGCATCATATTGTTTTGTATAGCAGAATGTGATCAGATATTTTGGTAATAAGTGTGGCATAAAAGTCTACCTCAACCAGAGTTTAATCCCTTGCACTTAATTCTATTTGATTTTAAATATAAAGATGGAGAAAAGTACTTTTTTATCAAAAAGTACATTATCAGTACATCAGATTTTGCTTCATACTGTAGGGCGATACAGTCTGGGTAAATGAAGGTGGTATAGAAGGTAATCTTACTCCCCAATGAGTTGCAGCAGAACCAATTACTAAAGATTAGAAGCAGGCCTGATCTTAACAGGCCATACCTGTAGCCAATAAGAACAAGTGGTATAAAAGGGTGGATTGGTGGGATCTGGAGTCAGAGGAGTGCTGCAAGGGCCGGGAACAGTCAGTGCTTAAAGGAGCAGCATGCAAGAAACATCGAGTAGGTGTGAAGCTCTGGTGATATGAAATCCTTGCACTATAATGATGTTAGACCTCGTGCTATCTAAGACAACATCATACCTTTATAAAAATTGGGCTGTATCAATACAAAGACTAGGAATCCCAAATGCAAACACTTACTTTGAAATCTTGACAAAAGAATGCTTTTTACTGATGAGGATTTGTTAAGAGAAGCTGAACTCCTCAAAGAAATGCTTCCAGATAAAAATGAGCAATTGCCTTTTATTTGCATTGAAGAATGCTCATTGTACACTCTCATATCCTGGATTGTGTATCCAGATCTAATAATCAAAATAAATTCCTGTACTCAAGACTGTAATTTGCAATTTCAATAATTGTTTTGGCTTTCTTTTTCTGAAAGCAGTTCAGACTTCACTTGTGAAAGAACAACATTGCCCGTAGGATGCATTAATATCTTGATTTTCCATGTGTTTACTTACTGTTACATATCTAAGCTAGGTATAGGAAAAACAAGTGTAGATAGACTTGATATGTTTATCAAGATATGCTAATCAAAACTTTCATGAGTTTTCTGGAAGTGCAGTGATACATCTCTAAGTATTCCTGGTGCATATAAATAAAGCAAAGAATAACAGGCACAATGCAAAACAACAGGAAAGCAGTACACATGAAAGCATTTATGGCTTATTCAAAATAATACAGAGTCAAAAATCTGTATAAACACCCAGCTTGAAAGAAAGTTTAATCTTCTGTTTCCCTTTTCTTGAACATGGAAAAAAAACCCAACAGAATTAAAAGACATGTGGTCAAGATATGTGGTCTTTAATGGTAAAAAGATGTATGTTGTAAGGTCTTTTTTTTTTTTAATATATTCCTTTAAAGATTTACCAGTACAGTCATCTTCAGAAGATATTTTCATGAAAGAGATTGTAAAAGAAAATATGTACATTTTAATTATTATATCAGTAATCATCCAGTGTTATTTTAAATAAAAGCAGTTGACTGCATTTTATTCACAGGGGCTGATTTCAGGAGGAGAGGGGGAAACCAGAGAGGAAAATATAATTATGCTTCTCTAAGTTCAGCATACAAAATATCATCTACGTAATTGAAGTGGCAAAGTAAATTGCTACACAGTTAATTGTGCAGATGTTCAAAATATTATAAATTTTATTTTACCAAGATATTTAAAAAAACAAAAAAAAAGGACACTTTATTTTTCTTTTGTTTCCAGTCAGTTCTAAAGCAATTTTTCTTCTAATGAAACTAAGCTCTGTGAAATTCTGGTATTTATTTTGATGGGGCAATTTGTGCTTCCTTCACATCATGCATATGATAATGGTAGTTTTCTTTTGTAGGTCTCATTGCTTTGCACATATTTTGCTCAAAACATTATCATCTTATCTATTTGACATTTATTAAACTATTGTGGGGTAAGTCTTACCAGCTTGTCAGAGTACTTTAGGAAGGATTGGTTTTTTGCTGTGTTTATCCCTTGTCCCTAGATATTTCTAGTCCATTGTATTGAAATAGATTTATGAGCACTATCTCTGTTTAGTTTTAGGATCTCTATTGCAGGCTAGTTTTGGGTGCTCAGGCCTGCCCACTTCTTTTGGTATACATCAATGGATAAGTTTTTGATTCTTCAAATGCCTTCTGTTGTAATAATATCACTTCAAAATTGAAATCACTTTAGTCCTGAAATAGGAAATATTTTTTTCACCAAGCTAACTTGATTGCGGTCTTCCTCCTTTTAATTGTCAATACAAAGAAAGGCTGTACTTTACAACTTTTATCACCTGACCTCTTCATTGCTACATTCCCTATTTTGATTATAACACATAACAAATTAGGACTTTGATATTCAGCTAGTGTAATAAATGTTCTAGAAACACTTCAGAGGGATCATATCTAAACCTATCAAAACATATGCGTGTCCAATAGCAAGTTTAGGAAGACGGGAAATCATCTTTATCTTGTATTTCTACACTTACTTTTAATAATTCTCTGTCACTTTCAAAATACTTGCTATATTCTGCCTCAGTTTGCTGACAGAGTATAAGCTTCTGGACAGAGTCTTGCTGTTGTAGAACCAATATGGCATCTAGGATCATTAGCATAGGAAGGCTATTAGGTTTAGCCATCACCTGTCTTGCATTTAAGCCTTCCTGCCCCTCTGTTTTCCTGGCTGATCACCACACTCTCACTCTGCTGCCTTGCTTCTGCTCTCAAGAGCTGGGGAAGCTGATTAGGGGCCGATTCCACTGAAAAAAAAAACCCAACTGTGCTCTGTTCTCTGTTGCCTCAGCTCCCTGATACAGCCAATAAAGAGTCTGCCTTGGCACTATGAAAAGAAGTGGGAAGCGGGCAGGGAGCAGTAATGGGACAGTCAGCCAGGAACTGTGGGTTTTGGCAGAGTGCTGTGTAAATGCAAGTCAGGTGGCATTTCTGAGAGTAGTTACTATGGAAACCAAAGAAGTGTTAGTTTCCTAAAGTTTTATCACTTGGAGTTATGCATATATACCTCCACCAATATCTCCCTCCTCATCTTTGTGGAGAAAAGCAAGCACCATTAAAAATAGATTTACTGAATGTAACAGTGAATCAATTCTGAACATGGCTGTTTGCACAGAGTTCCCACTCAGAGACAGACTGTAAATTATTTCTCTGAAGAATACATTAGTGTTTTGTGACTAATAGGCTGTTTAAATTTTAACTTCTACTGGAGGAGTCACAGCAATGAATTTTTGTGCCTAATGTACTTGGTTGTAGATAAAACCAGGCTTAAACCTGTAGTCACATATCAATACTTCTTCAAACTGTACACTCCTCATCCTCAGCTCTGGTGAGTAAATACAGCTGTTCTCAGCAGCCCTGAGCCAGGCCTGGGCTACCAGAGTACCAGCCCACAGCCCACCCATGCCTCCTCCATGCTCATGGGGCCAGGAGCCTGCAGGGCTAGCGCCTGATGGCACTGGCAGTGCATGGCAGGAGGGACTGTCATCTCCCTGGGCTGAGCCAGGGCTCTGTGGTGACCTCAGTACCACCTGCCCTGCGGAAGGCATGTGCAGTAGTAAATGTGAGCCATCCCAGGGCTGAGGAGGAAGAACCTTCTGACTCCAGAAGATTTTGGTGTGCTGGTGACTTGGGGCAGCTACACGAACTTGCCCCCGGTGGGGACCAGGGAATGGATCCCTGTGGGGGTGAGCATCTGCCAGGGCAGAGGGGAAGCAATTGAAGGGTGGACAAATAAAATCTATATTCTGTATTTAATGAGAATTTTCTCATTCATTAGGTAACTTGGACTTTTAGGTTGCTGAAGGATTGATTGGACTGACAGCATTTTTTGGACTCTCTCCAGATATATGTACACAAACATGTAAATACAAAAGTGTGTGCACTTTATATACACAAAGGCATGTATCAATGATAAATGTGATTTTTTTCCTTTACCCTATTTTAAGATTCTTTCATTCAACAGAACTTCCGACTCTAGCCAGATTGTCATTTTACACCCAGAAACCCCATGAAGTCCTCACTCCTGATGCCCTTCTAGGGCTTGAGATACATCAGAGAAAAAAAATCAGAGTTGCCAATAATCACACTCCAGTTAGGGTTTTAATTGATTTAGTCACAGTGAAGAATACATCCCTGTAAATGTAGTCTTAACAGTACAGCAAGAAATAGAAAAAAAGTCATCTATAGATGTGCATACCCTACCTGCACCCTTCATAGGAACAGATGCTTTATGTGTGTTAGTCCTTTCTTGCTCACCATATGTTCAATTCCATAGGAAGAAAATCTTGTTGCCTGTGCCACAAGAGAGACACAACACACTCCCAGCATCTGGATGATTTGGAAACTAAAATTCTGCATTTTGCTGGAGTATATTGTCTCAGGTCAGCCTAAATACATAAAAAAACTGAATGCATCTAATAGAATAGATATTGTCTCAGTTCTTCTAAACATTTTAAAAATGTATCTGGTTATCAAAAGAATTTTTTACTTCATATATTATTGTAAATAATTCTCTCAGGCTGTATCTGTGCAGGATGAAGTCCAAGAAGAAGTCCCCGGAATCTACATAAAATTCTGACCCTGCTTCTCATTGCCTCCCGGTTTTGTAGGGGTCATCTTCACCACTCAGCATTTTCTACACCTTCTCTGAATCTCATTGGAAGACCTACAACCTTAGAAAAATTATTTATTTTCTTTTCTATTGCAAGGGCTTGAGATTCTTCTAGAGTATTATCCTGGTGTCGTTATGTTAAATAGCATTTAGGAGCATTTGTGTGATCTGTGTTCTGTAAACACGTATCTTGGAATTGAAACACACACCTTGGAACTTGGAGTGAGAAGGTTTTGAGGGGCTATAAAACCTGCCGAGAGTTTTGGAGAAGTGTAACAGCACAGAGCTAAACATAGAGTGACTCTATTAATGTTATGCATAGGGAGCAATATCTGCAGCAGAACATCTCCCAAAACCATGATTAGATTTTTCTCGTAAGGAACTTTTTGGTTCATTCTGAAAGATAACTTTGAAAAAATACACATGCAGACTCATAATCAGCACACCAAGACAATCTGAGAAGGTAAATTATTAGGCAAAAAATTAGCACAATTTAAAAATATCTACTTTCATTTCCCAAGCTGATAGACTAAAAGAAAGAAAAAAAACAGCTGCCTGACTCCTGAGCATCAAAACTATAGTCTTTCATTATAAGTTATGAAGAATTAAAGGCCTGAGGTAGGAGATAACACTGTAGATGCAGAGACCACTGAAAGCATGACGAGAAGAAAACATATATTTTCAACTAGATTATTATATTTTTCAGACATGAAAATATTCAATTGTAGGAATCTCTGTAAGTAATATAGCATTGCATATTTCCTATTTATTATGCACTCCAATAGAAGGGATTTCTGAAAACACTGATGTAGTTGGGTTTGGTTTAATCATTGCATACAAAGGTAACTACAAAGATAATTGGTTTAAAACCCCCAACCTAGTAACACAGTAAGTGGTACTGTGGAGTAGCTGTAGTATGTAAAATTATAGATGTAGTTATATGCACCTTTGGAGCAAGTCTTTAAATATATTTTTATAATTGTTTGATTTTTAATTAAAATAATAAACCTGTCACAGTAATTTTCAATTAAATGTTCCCATGACGCATTCAATTTAAACTGTGTTGGAAGGAAAAGGTATTAAGAGGAAAACTTGTAACTGTTGTGAAAATATAATTTAACATGTAATGAGAGTTGTTTTCCACTTTTTTGCTGCAACAGGAATGAGAGGCAAATTAATTGTTTTGTCACATTATTGTGAAATTGGATACACTCATCTTTGATACCTTAATCACAAATTAGATCAGTTTTTCTACTATTCAAAGTGGCCATATTGTATTACTCTCTGAAAGTATATTCAAAAGAGCAAAGGTAAAGAAATATCAAAATTCAACATATTAAGGAGCACATGAACAATCTCTTCGCTATACAATTAAGAAAACTCTGTTTTTGTGAGACTCCAAAAATTAAACTGTTACTGCAAGATATTCCATATTTGAACATACTGATTCAGTTGCCTTATAAAAAAGAAGACGACAGCAATCACCATAATAAAGTAAATAAATTCCTTAAACAGAAAAACACAGCTGGTCTTTGAAAATATGGTCTGAATTTTTCAGGTCTGCAGTCTTGATCCTCAGAAGTTTTCTTTTCACCATGTGTTTAATTAACACTGTAGTCATGGAAACTTCAAGCACCTGTAGCTGTTCCTCAGAAGCACGTTTAACAGCCTGTAAAAGGTATGTCATGATTTTTAATTTCTAATCTGCTCTGAATTTCACCAATATTCTTCACGGCTAATGTGTCTTCCTGCCTCCCCTTTGCTCTGCAGCCCATGATCTGTGAAACTGGTGTTCAGAGCAACAGCTGCTTCAGGCTTCCTTGGAGCAGACCTCTGCCAATCCTAACTTCTGATTCCACAGCATGTAAACTCCATGTTACAAGGTCACAGGATTCTTCCATTCCTTTTCCATTCACAAAATTATTTCCTATCTGTTTTGATTTTTGAAATATTTTCTATAATTTTTCAAGAATATACAGTACACTGATGGTCATAGAGCACCACAAAAAGCAGATTTATTGTTTAAACGGTGAAGGATCTTACTGGGGAGTTTTAAATAGCAAAGAAGGGAAGAGAAGTTGGTCAGACCTTCTTTCAGTATATCGTTTCTTGTGGAAATACACAGAGAAAAATACACGGATTCCAAGATACTTAGTGAAGAATGTGTGCGTGGATGACAGGCATTCCCTTCAAGAATAAAAAAAGCTAAACCAGAAAATATCCACATAGTTGTAAGCAGTGCTGGTATTGGAGAAGTCTCCTTTACAAAGTGAAATGGCCTAATTAAAGGAACTCCAGCTGGCATTAAGTTAGAGGTAAGTTTCTTCTAGATCAGTGACATCAGATAGAGCGCCTGCTTGTTAGCTCAGAAAGGAGTGGATGGCCTTGGTGCTGGTAATAGAGCATGGGGCTCCCAGTGGGCATTTCTGTAGTTCTACTAGACTGAAGATAGCTCTCAAGAGAACTTTGTATTTTGGGTTTAGAATTCTACCCCTTTTCACAGAGGGAGGAAAGACTAGTCCCTTTGCTCCTTAAATCTGTGATCTCAATAAACAATTTCAGAATATTATATATTACAGGAAGCTTATACTTTTCTTTCTTGAGACTTCCCTGCTTTTAGGCTTTTCTACAAGCATCCAGCTTAGTTTGATGCAAAAGCACTATCTGCCTTGTATCACAAATCACACATTATTCTCAAGCTCCTGCATGGTTATTTTTCTTAAGAGAAAACATGCTGTTAGTTTTGTTCAAGGAACAGTTGCTAAATGATTATTATTTCCTACAGATTATATCATCTCTTAACAGCAAATCGCTTCTTCACAAGTTAATAAAATGCAAAAGAAGGCATCCAAGTTCCATTTAAAATAAACGGTGAATCTATTAAAATGTAAGAAGGCTTTAAAAAGTATCTGTAGTCTCATCTGTCAAAAAGGATGGTGCATAATATTGTGGAAAAGCTGATGAAGTTTTGTTCCCCAGTCTGTACATCCATAAGGTTCTATGAATGCTTTAAGGCAGCATAATTCAGCACTGCTGCTGGAGGGAGTAGAAGCACCCCGAACTCTAAAGGGCACTCAATCCACTGATAAATTTTAGCCCTGCCACAAAGGTTTTCTGCACTTGAAATCTTAATATGATGCAAAATGGCATGGACTAATTGAAGCATCATTCTTTTCAGTGGAAATTGATGCTTTATCATCAACTTTATTATCATGCTTGTAAAATTCTTAGAAATTTTGTGATCCTGAAAACAACCTCTTCATATTGATTATACTTGAATCAAAGCTACATCCTCTAAATTCTGTAACTTAAAAAAGCATAATTTCCTTGTCTAAGAAGTTTATCTTCCTACAAAAATTCGATGCTGATTGGTAGTTATAGAGTCTTTCTTGTTTTTTTTTTTCTATGAAACTATTCACTTCTTCATGGCAAACTGAGAATCTGTGTTGGGGGATCATTGATGTTTTTTAAGGCGTGGAAAAAGAATCTTTTAATGAAGTGATTTTTAGAGATCAGGTGTTGGGACAATGAACCGCATTTCTAGTAGAATTTAAAATGCTTTTTCTATTAATGAGTTATTTCAGTTGTACTAGAGATTCAGGGACAGTAGGTAGAAAGAACAAGTTTACACCAGTATAACTGAAAACAAGTGGGAAGGACAGTGTGGAGACGAGCTACAGGAGAGACATTCCCAAATGCATATAGTGCCTGCAGTTGAGTCACAAATGCTCAGATGGCTATGACTCTCACGCTGCATTTTTATGTAGATAGTGTCAAGTCCTTTCAGATATGAAAGTCGGTGGCTGATTTCTGTCATTGTGGCACCAATCCAAGTCAGATATACTGATTTTTCATGCAATTTCTTAGAACAGTCAAACTTGAAGTTAGATTCTTGCATAAAAATGCAGAATAATCTGATTATTGCTCAAGATTTTACTTCCTTTTCACTTCTGAAGGTGGCAGACATGTAAAAGCAGAAGGAGGGAAAGATTGGTTTTACTTTAAAATGTAGTTATAAAATGCCACATAGGCTAAAATATCACAAAATATGAACTCCACAGATGTGCTAATGCCCCTGTTAAGTCAATATTTTTTGAGATGTTAAGTCAATATGCTTTGAGATTAGTGGGTAATAAATAAATTATGAAATTATTTCCCCCAGGAATTCTTTGCACTTTTCCATATAGCTTTTTCGTACAGGCGGTCACAGATGGAACTGTCTGAGACAAGTAGGCTATGCAGGACTGAGTCACAGGTTTTTGTGGATCAAAGGCTGCTTCCCAAGTTAATGACACAATATAATACACTACACAATTCCCACCCCACGAGAAACTTCAGTCTCACTTCTGAACACTGGTGACTTATGTCCTTGGAGCCCCCCAGTTCAGTTTCTTGGAGGTAAACTCAAGGTTGTTTTTTCACAGTTTCAGAAAATTTCCAGCAAATCTAGAGGCAAACAAATGAAAACCGATTTTGTACGTCCATGTCTCTGCCCACAAGGCCATTTCTTCTTCCTAACTTCAACCCATTTGTGCTGATTAATAGCTGAAAGGTCTTTTTTACTAAGCAAAAATTAATTCCTTCTGAGGGAGGCAGATAATATTCAGCCTCCCACAATGTCATATTCAATAGGGGACAGTTATAAGCTAGCAGAAGGAAATTATACTCCCTTAAAAGTGGGAGCCTTTCTCTAATAATTGAAACAATGGCTGTGCAGAGCAGAACACCTCTAGCTGACTGTGAATGCATATAGACTCATTGTCCTGTAAAAATACACCTCTGTACAAACAGCTGGTTCACTTCCCTTAAGCTTATGTAAGAGTTTTTTTGGTGGAGACTTTGTGCTTACCCTCAGCAGATCCCCTAACAGTTTCGAGTTATGTTGCCTTTAAAGGCTTGCATTTAGGTGGGGAAGTTGTACTGGATCATAAGAACAAGATTATAACTATAAAGTAAGAGGGAATAGCACTAGCATGGAACTAAATGGTGGAGCTGCATCTAATAATGGATAAATATAGTTTTCCTTAGCACTGTCATAGAGTCACTCAGGCTGCTCAGTGGAAATGTTTTTCGAGTCCAAGCTGCAGGAGCACAAGAGAGACTGACTGTAGATGGCAGACTTGTGTGATAAGCTGAGAAGGAAATAAACACACGGGCAAATATCAGAGGCTACGCTTTAGTTGCAGGTGAAGATTCTCCTTCCTACTGCACAGTAGTTCTGTTAGTCCAGACACAACAGAGAAATAGAAAAGCTACGTGGAAAAAAAAACCCAGTCAAAGAGAAAAACACTAATGCTTCCTGAACTTAAAAGAATATGCTTGTGTGTATGTATATGTTAGAGTTATTGAGGGGCACAGTGACTTGACCCAAAAATAAAGAAGGTGAACATAGATTATGGCTGGAAGTTATTTCATGTTTTAGTCTGAGAGATAAATGCAACCACAAAAGAACAGAAGACAGTAGAATTTGTATCTAGTTTTTATTGCAGATGTAAGAACTTTAACTATAAGGTCGCTGAGGTGTTTTTATAATCCCCAGCTAAAAGGCAATGCTTGCCAAGTATCCACAAGGAAGAGAAGGATATGGGAAGTTTAGAAGTTCTAGACTATTATTGCTAGAACTTCACCCACTTTGAGGTCTGTGATGTTTCCTATGTAATTTCATGTAATATATGACAGAATTGTGAACCAGCTATTTTATGGGTTTTTTTTCCCTAGAAGAATAGAGTTAGTAATGTCAATCATGAATAATCATCTCTGTAAATTGGAGAAAATTGTTTCTTTTAAACATACTCCCTTCTTGCATTATCTTAATTTATATAGGATTCAATTTATAGAAGCATATACATGAAAGAAACACATCATGGAAGATGAAATTTTTGTCCTATATAGAAACAAGGAAATGGACTGTACAGGATATTCCAAAGTGATCTAAATAAATACCCATTTCAGAACTTTGGTGGAGATATAAACATAGGAAAATTACTTGTTTTTCCTTGAACAATGACCATTTTTATCAGAATAATTCAGGCCACATTGTCACTTGGGAAAAGCCCATATCATCTGTGGAAGAAAATCCCACCTGTTTGGAGCAGGTCTCACATAAAGAGGAGTGGTAGGACCATGTGTTTAAGCAAACTGTACTTCAGGTAATACAACTACGTAGAAGATCAGCTGCTACTACAGTAGTACAAAATCAAGTCACAAGAACTGTGCACTGGCAAAGCTTCATAACTATAGATGTGTTACAGCAGAAACAATATGTCATAATGCTGTTTGCTATTTTAAAACTGGGTATATATTTAACTGATTTCTGTATTTAACATCTGAATCCCAGCTGTGCACAGCAAGTCTTTATATCATCAAATGAAAAGATTTTGACAAATTCTATCTTGCTAGTGCCACAGAATGCACAGAATGATCACGGAATGATGCAGCTTGGCTTGTACTTGGTATTATATTGGTTCTGATCTAGAAAGCCCACAGAGCATTTGAAGGATACATGAAAACAAGATTTAAAAATGATTGCATTCCAGGTTGTTAAATTCATGAGGGATCAAAGTCTAATCCTGCCTTTAGCTGCTTAGAGTACAACCAAGACCCAAATGTCAAATGTCTTCACAGAGTATCAGTATGTCTTTCACACGTGCAAAAATTCTAACTTGTATATTCCATTATTTAAGCCATACTTCTTATAAGTGGCAATTCTTGATAACAAAAAGCCTGTGGTAAAACTTTCATGTACAAATGAATCCCATTAATAAGGAAACTGCCTACTTGGCTTGACAAGATAAGACATGTCTGTGCAAGATCTGTTTCCCACATGGTAAGCTTTATCACACAGTCTGGCTCTAAGCAGTTGCATTATTTTCTATGTCACTAAAATTAAATAAAAATGTTAAGAAAAGCTGCCAACTGTGAAAACAAATCCAAATAAAAAATTAAACACCCAAACATGATTTACTGTTTCATGTAGCAAAACATTATTAAAACAATGAAAAAGCAGTCTGTCTGATAATTTATTTTTTTATTGGGAACATAATTCATCAGTAAGAGCAGTCAACTTTCTTTTTTTGCATATCCTCCACGAAACCCCCATTAGGAAAATGAAACCATATAAACACTTAAAAGAACCTGAGAAATCAGAAAAATTGAACTTATTTTAAGTCAGTTGCATTGTCATCAGTGTTTCCTGTGCTGAGGATAGTAACTGGTATCTGCTCATTTCTAGCTAAAAAGTGCATCTTGCTTATGTGGGAAAAGGTGCAGTAAAACAGGAGTATAACAACATGGCTTAGATGGCATAGATTTATGAAATTTAGCATGTACATTAAACAGTAGAATAGACATACAAGCACAATTTTTATTTTCATCCCTTATGTTTTTACAGCAAGACTGTGGTCTTACCCAGGCTATCACAAGCCAATGCAATTTAACCCAAGCATAAGGAATAGATAATGTTTCAAATATATTGAAATCAGAGATGAATGTCCAGCACACAATCTTGCTTTTACTTTTAATTTCATTGATGTTCACCAACAATTGTATACTATTTTACATTGTGTGTATGAAAGACTGTACTGAGTATTTTCATGAAGTGAATAATTGATTCATGCAAATCAGCTATTACCACTGCTACTACTTTAGTCCCACTTTGCAACATTTTTCTCCTTTTTTTTTTGTTTTGTTTTTGTGACAAGAAGAAGTTTGTTCATCAAGAAAATAATTTTGCTTCTTTTCTACATTTGTCATATTGAGATTCTGAATGTAAAGCAGAACTGAAAGGATTTGACCACCAATTTTCAGATGCAGGGCTTGTAGAGAAGAAATAGTGTTCTCTCAGCACGCATCCCTCTGAAATGTGTGAGATGCCTGCAAAGATACTATGATATTACCTAATGGAATTTATCCTCTACAAAGTCATAGAATATACACCTTGGCAAGTCTGAGACTGCCCATGCATGAGCTTGACAGTGAGAAGAGGTGCCAGTTAGCTTCCAGAATAATTTCCATACATAGCAATACCAGTCAGGAAGGGGTAGTCTTGTTCTTCATTTGGCAACAATTATCTGGCATGGACATGAGAAGGAAAATAATGAATGTGATTTCTGCTAAATGAACAGTACCAGTGCCTTCTAGTTTTTCTTTGCTTCCCTGGTGCTTTTTTTCCCTGCAGTCAGGAAGAGGCTGGATATTATTAAACCTTGCAATATGTGTCCATTCTGTCCTCTACCAAAAAAAGCAATAAAAAGATGCCTGTCTAACCTTTTCTATCTTGAGATGAGTCTTTTCTTTACTACCTTTGCTATGAGAGATCCAATAACAGCATAAATTCTTCAGGCACTTTTAGTTTTTAATGATCAAAGCAGTTATTCCAAAACTTTGTCTTTTGCACTTATAAAAGGGCAAATGGAACTGGGATTCAGAGAAAAGTTCAAGAACTACAGGTTAAAGTAGTGTTTTTTTCCTCCTGCTCTCAACTGCTTTTATAATTTGCACCTATGCAAAAGGAGTATAAAATGTTACTGCTCTGGTGATATCCTTTCCCCATACATGTAAAATGACACATTGAATGACCAGGAATAGGTCAGATCTTAATCCAGTTGTCAGGAGGTTAGGAGTCTTTTCTTTTTCCTAGGTCTAGGAGTATTAACCATGCTCATTATTGCTGAAAGTGAAACTTGCTGTCACTTCACATTTAGTGTGAAAATTGTGCCCTTTCTTTCAGGTGCAGTAGGAAAATGATGAGGTATTTTGTATACACTGATTGTTATGCTCCACATCTAAATATTCTAAGATTTGTTTATGTATTATTTAAGACTTATATAAATAACTTTGGAGAATGACCAGATGCTGAAATCACATCCCTGAAGAGACAATAAAAACAAAACTGCTAGAAATAAAAAGGTGCACTAGGCCTAGTAAGCAATTTGAGAAAAGAAGGGACCACTACAAAAGCTGGTTGGCAGCTGTCTGGCCCAGTGAC
This sequence comes from Haemorhous mexicanus, assembly GCF_027477595.1. Taxonomy (NCBI): domain Eukaryota; kingdom Metazoa; phylum Chordata; class Aves; order Passeriformes; family Fringillidae; genus Haemorhous; species Haemorhous mexicanus. The sequence goes on from NC_082341.1 coordinate 77,130,337, forward strand.
TATGTGCAATCCTTCTCTTCTGCGAATTATAGCTGAAGTGATTTGATCTTTTCTAGAGGATAACTTCAGGGACGTGGATCACTCTTCCCTGTGAAGTGAAATAGAGAGTAAGATGCAGCATTTTTTGTCATCCTAGGTACCTGTTATCCAGGCTTTTTTAATGCCTGATAAAACTTCCTTTACTTTTTTAATTTAACTTACTAACATTTTTAACATACCTAGAGTCAGTAAAATATCAATAGTTTATTATCAATAGTACTTCGATCTCATGTTGAGATTTGCCATTTCTAACCTACCCTGTGAATTCCAGCAGAGAATGTGCATAAACACTGACATGGCCCTTAGTTTTGTGTATATCCAGGATATTTACAATACTAAATATCTATATAATTTGTTTCATTTTGAAGTCATGAAAAGCATTCAGTGATTTGATCCCCTCCATGTTTCCAGGAGAGCACATAATCAGTGACACCCAACCACACTGGTAAACAGACTTTTAGAAGCTGTAGGTATCTGTAAAGATTGCTTTTAACAGCATGGGCAACATCAATGCCAATCAAATTCTCTCTCATTAAAATTGTTCATTGCTCATTCACAATCCTTTTCTGGGAATAAACTTGTAGTAAAAAAACAGGGTATCTTCCTTATTTCTTCTCCTCTTTGATGTAATTTTAAGCAACATTGCACTGGAAGACAGATTCTTCTGAAGAAATTTTCTTCAACCTTCCACTTGCTATTACAGCAAGGCCACAGTCTATAGTGCTGCCTCAACTCTGTTATTATTCTTTAATGCCAATTCAGCTCTGTGATTCCTTCACAACTCTGCAGCAAAGAGAGAGAATTTTCCTCAATTTTTTGACTGTGTAAGTAGGAAAGAGTTAGCTATATGTATAAAACAAAAAGAAATATCATTGTTAGTTTCCCTATAATATTGATGTTAAAATATTAAAAGAATACTTGTTTTGGAAACAACAAATATTTATCACTTAAGCAGCTGGTACAAAGAGATAGTTCTTCTGCTACCTGAAGAATAGATTTCTCTTGATAGTATTTTTTACCATAGGCTAAAACTATTAGTCATTTGCAACTCAGTCTTTTCTTTATGAGTGACTTTTATTTATGAGGTGAAACGCATTCTGAAGGAGTTAAAGTTTTCCTCACTGCTAGTCCTAAAGCCCTTATCTCACAAATTAGGTTTTACATTTCTTTCTTTCCTATACCAAATTGTATATAAGAGTATTCAAAACTAAACTTTGAGGTATTAAGTTTCATCTGATATCCTAGGTTTGCAAAATGTGTTTTTTCTCATGAGATGCTATATAAATTTTGTTTTTATGTTATATGCCTCTTGCCTTATCACTCTGAGTTCATTAATTCCATTGCAGCTGTTCCTATACAAGAGAAAGTAATGTGGAACATGATATAGTTTCCAAGCAGTGATCATTTTGATTTCTAGTCATGTAGTTCAAGACTACCTAAAGAAGGTCACTTCTGTGATAGTGTCCTAAGAAATCAGGCATCATATACCACACCATAATACTGGAAACCCTTTCAGTTTGCTTTTAAATCAAGGGAAGAAAACCATGGCAGTTTTATGAGAAATTTTTAAATTAGCTCTTCTGTGTTTGTGTCTATAGGTATGTACTTCCTACTGTACTGCAAATTCAGTGTATTTTGGTTGTAATAAAATGGACATCACCAAAGCTCCTTCAAATAAGGAAATAAGTTATCTTATGTCTTTGTCAAAACAGCCTCACTATTCTGCTTTCTATAGGAAAAAGAAATCCAGATTTAAATTGAAAACCATTACTCTGTGTTTGTAAAATATCATTTTGAAAATATCCCAGTCTTAAACAGGTCACAGTACATTGTATTAGTTGAAAATCTGAACAAAATACTTTTTTCTGTTGTTCATAGGTATAAATTTGATTTAAACCATTTTCTGTTTCTTGAAATAAAAAATCTGAAAATGATAACAACACTTTGCACATATCATATTGAGGCAAACATTTTAAAAAACTGATTAATGCCTTCAGAAATCTTATACATAATTTTACTCAGTGTTTAGACTCCTCCAACCCCTTTACCCATAAAGAAAAGAAAAAGAAAAAGATGTGGTCCTTGGAAATTAGATATTTAAAATATTGAATAATGTCTAACCACAATGGATCTCACAGACATTTAATTCCCTGTACAGTCATTTACAGGAAATGTGCATTTACGTTATAATTTTTTAAATTATGCTCTTTCCTGTGACAGTTAATGAAGACAATGCTATAGGAATGATTTACTTTCATGCTGAGTTAACTGATCCAGGATAATGATTTAGAAATCAATTTTTTTCCTAATTTCCTGAAAAACATTAGGTGGCTATTATGAAAGCAGAATACAGTGAAAAGTATAAAAAAAGACACAGCCCTATTATTATCTAACAATCTACTACTTGCTCCATAGCATGATAAAAATTATGACAAAATATATCTAAGTATTAGCGGTTTCTACTAAAACCTAGTTCTAAATGTCAAAATATTTCAAACTAATCTACATATCATAACTGGCTACATTTTTCTTCTGTGTCTGCATTTGAGTAATTAAATTTTACAGCTTTTTATTCAGTAGCATCTGCTTCATATTTCTGCACTGTAGTTAAGCTATCAATTTTTGGCAGTGTAATAACCCTGTTGAGTCAATAGCTATTGTTTGCTCTGACATTATTGACTCAGCAGCAAGTTCGTTGTTTTGCTTGTTTTTGCAGTACATGCAATTCATACACATGATCACTTTTAGCTGATAGAACATATTAACAAAAGATATACTTCACTGGATCTAGTAGAGAGCCCAGTGTCTCCACTGAGTGGAGACCCTAAGAAAAACTTTTTATAGTGCCATAACTGGAGATAGCCTTTAAGTATATCAAGTGATAGAGCTCTGCTGCAGTATCTTGGGATTGAATATCTCTTTAAACTGGGTCAGATGCTATTTGTCCTGTTTCAAGGAAATTGTCCTTTCAATTTTTCATTACCCATAGTCTCTACACACTTAAGTGATCTAAAATTGTAGAACCACAGGATGCTTTCTCTCGGAAGGAACCTTCAAAGTTCATCTAGTTCCAAACCTGCTCCCATTGGCAGGGACCCTTTCCACCAGACAAGGTTGCCCAAAGCTTCATCCAAATTGTCTTTACACTATCAAGGGGTGGGCATCCATAACTTCTCTGGGCATCCTCTTCCATTATGCCACCACTCTCATTGCAAAAAATTTATTTATCTAGTCTATTTTAAAAATCTATAAATCTATAAATCTTTTTCAGTAAATCTATAAATCTATAAATCTTTTTCAGTATAAAATTATTATTATTCTTCCTTGTCTTATTGCTACAAGTCCCTGTAAAAAGACCCTCCCTATCTTTCCTGTGGTCCCCCTTAGGTATAGGAAGGCATCTATAAGGTCTCCCATGAGCCTTCTCTTCTTCAAGCTGAACAATTCCAATTCTCTCAGCCTGTCTTCATAGGGGAGGGTTCTGTCCTCTGTCATTGTTGTGGCCCTCCTCTGGACTTGCTCCAATAAGACCACATCTTTCTTATCTTGGGGACCCCAGAGCAGAATGCAGCACCCAGGCTGGGTCTCACCAAAATGGAGCAGAGGGGCAAAATCCCCTTCCTCACCCTGCTGCCGCACTGCTTTTGATGCAGCCCAGGACACATTTGGCTTTCCGGGCTGTAAATACCCATTGCCAGTCCACGCCAAATTTTTCATCCTCCAGCTGCCAGAAGTCCTTCTTTACAGGTCTGCTCTCAATCCCTTCATCCTTCAGCCTCAATTGAAAACAGATATTTTCCTGTCTTGGCTGCCAGACTTTGCCCTAGGGCTTGTCAGATTTTATGAGGTTCATATGAGTTCACTCCTCAAGGCTATCAAAATCCCTCTGGATGGCACCCTTTCCTTCATATATGCCACTCAGCTTGGTGTCACCTCCAAACTTGCTGAGACTGCACTCTATCTCACTGTCTATCTCACTGACATTGATAAAGACATTGGATAGCATTGTACCTAACATGGACCCTGGGAACACTGCCTCTTAATAAGCTCCATTGAGCCATTGAGTGCAACTCTTTGGATATGGCCATCCAACCAATTCCTTATGCATCTAACAGTCCATCCATCAAACTTATATCTTGACAATTTACTCACAAGGCTGCTGTTGGAGACCATGTCAAAGGCCTTATAGAAGGCCATTTGTTGTTCTCTTAGCCACCAAGGCAGAGTCAGTCCATCCTTAGCATTAGTATACACCATGACCTTAGTGAAGAATGATTTGCCCTTTGTGAAACCATGCTGGCTGTCTCTAATTGCCTCCCTGTAACCTCTGTGCCTTGGCACAGCTTCCAAGAGGATCTCCTCCATGCTCTCATTGAGGCCGAAAGGTTTGTTTGTCCCAGAATCCTCCTTTCTACCCCTTATCAGAAAACAGAGTCATATTCTGTAATTGGCTTCAGGTTTTTTTCCTTTAAGTGAAGTGATTTCTCATTGCTATTGTATCTTTCTGAGCAATGTACATAGAGCTAATAAAAAATCCACAATACAAAGGGTTACTTGCTGCATAAATGTTCTTAGACATCTAAAATTCACCCTCAGCATGTCAAAGCACAATTATGTCTTTTCTGAATTACAGGAAAATCTGTGCAAGTGAGAGACATCTCTGTGAGGAAGAAATGCTATGTCATTCAAATTATTTGTAGGGAAGAGAAGCAAAACCATATATTTTCTTTAATTTTTGTTCAGTTGTTTAAAGCAATAAATTATGTAGCTTCTTCAAGTTAAATAAAGCACTTTTACCCTCCTCTGGCAGTAAATTAAAATAATAGAGATTACCATTCAGAACTAAGAGAAAAATACAATCCATGTTTTAACAGAAATCCATCAGAACCAGAACTAAAAACTGGACAAAAATATATAAAAATCTTTGACATATATAAAAATTATTTTTACCTCTGAAGAAATTCTTAGAGTTACAGAGAGTCATACAGAGAGCGTGGGAGGAGGAAGATGTCATTACTGTGCTAAACTTTATGCATTTTGTATTTTGCAGGACTACTGAGCAGTTTCTGATCTCTTAGGTAGAGAAGGAAAAAGGAAAGAAGAAAGAACAGGCATAGATTATTTGCTCCTCTGCATATCTAGGTCAAGTTCTTGCTGCCTAGGCTCCCAAGTGTTTTCAAAGATGTTATAGCACCATCAATTTCACTAATCACACGAAAGATAAATGGGTCAGATACAGGTGGCCCAACTGCCCTGGCCAGCTGTCCATGGCTAGCGCTGGGGAGGACATGCTTCAGGTCTTGCTCACTTTATACTTCCACAACACATATGGGAAAGCATTCCATTCATCTTCCTTCCTTCCAGACACAGTCCCTCCAGGATCAGCTAACAGGGATTTGACTCCATCTTTTCTCAGCAGCAAAATTACAGTGGAAGTGTATGGCCAGATTGCTAGAACCGCAAAACAAATTAATGCTGATCAGAGTTACATTAACACATAAATGACTAGACAATTTTGCCTACTGACATCTGAAACCTAGATATGAGAGAAAAGTAGAATGCAGTTCACGGTGTTAAAGGACACGTATTTCTTATCTGAGTAAAGATTTTGGAGTTCACATCTTTTTCTTATTTGCAGTTGTATATGAACAGAAGTGCAGCACTGTGGATATTTTTTTTGTTTGAAGTTTTTTCTGCAAATTCTGTAATAAATTAGCAAATGGTCAGCATACCAATTACACATTTGTGTTTTGAATGCTTCCAAATTATTTTCTTTTCCGATCAGTGTCTGTAATTCAGACAACTATATTTTTAATAAGACAGGTCTCAGTGTCAAAGTTATCAATATAAAGGAAATTATTGTCTTTTTTGTAGAACTAGAAAATAAACTCCCAACCTTCCCTACAGTTAGCAAACTAGTATGGCTATCCTACCTCCACTCAGCTTCTGTTTTTCACGAATCTAGTACAAACCTAACTTTTTCAGGCAATCATCTTTATCAAACTTGGAAAAATTAGGTAAATGACTCTGAAATATTTTGGAGTGACAGAAGAGTCACTCCAAAAATGACTCTAAGATTAAGTGACAGACACACAGAGGAAGGCAGTTTAAGAAAAGTTAAATACAAGTCTCAGAACTTGGCAGTAACTGCACTTTATATAAGCAGGTTATTGAATACAAAGCACTTCTCAGGAGGTTTCTTTTAGAAATAAACACTGATGCTGACTCTAACAAAGAGCTTAAAAGATTAACAAATATATCCAGTTCTGTATTAAGGAGATTGCAATTTAAATGTAATTCTTTGTAGACTTCAGCTTGTTAGTATGGACTTAATACAGTTTTGCACTGAATAATCATGCTTTAATGCAAAAAGCAAAAAACCTATTTCATATTAAATTATATTTAATGACAAGACTGTCCTGTCAAACCTTGAAATTGGTGGATCACATGACTAAGAAATGCATAATGCATCAAGGAAGACTTCCAGTGTGAGGTCAACAATACTTAGGGGTCCTTTTTGATGCAAGAAGGAAAGATTAACATAGCATTGGCTATATCTGCTTAGCATAGAATTAATCAGATAATCAGAGTAAAGCTGCAACTTTCTTCTTTGGTTTTGTTATGAAATGGAAAACTTATCATGATCCCAGGTTTCAGAGATTTTGAGAGCCAGCTTAAGCATTTCTGTCATGATAAATTGTTTTATACAAAAAAATAAAAGTTACTTATACTTGAAATTAAAGGAGTGTAAAGTATGCTGATCATATACACCTTAAATAATGAAATAAAAAAAGGCTTGCTGATAACAGAACTTAAATTTTATTTTAATCACTACCTTTTAGTCCCTATGTTTCACGTACATTGATTTCAAATTGGATAATCCATTCATGTGCAACATACATCAATCCGCCATCTTGACTATGTGGCTACTTTGAACTTATATACAGGTGAAAAAATCTTTCCCAGTCAAGACAACTTTTAATTAGGACATATTTCTTTTTGTCTGGTTTAGATTTGTTCCACTGAAACACAAAGGGTGATTATTAGCCCACTCTTTGCAGAGTGTTCAGCTTTAATTTAGTGTGATTGCCTTCAGACTTCTTTTTATTAATTTCCTACTTTTTTTTTTTTAAGAAGTTCCTGCTTTTTAGCTTGGATTTTAAGATCAATGTTGCCAGTTGATGTGAAAAGGAAATACTACTTCTCATTCATTTCAATGAAATATCAAGAATATAATTCAGACCTCTGATTCTTCTGCAGTATGGATAAAACTTTAACCTGCCCTAAAGCAGAATTATGGTGTCACCATTGCTGTCAGTACCACATGATTGAATATTATAAAAAATAAAATAATGTAAAAAATTTCTACTGTAACATCTAACTTGTTGCAAAAGGACCTGCAGAGTTTTTAAAATAGTTCAACACAGTTGTTTTGGTTTATTTTGCCGTGCATTCCTTTGTATTCTGGAGTGTTAGTCTCTTTTGCTACTAGATTTTAAAACACGATGTTAAGGGATTCTTCAGAAACTGCATTCAGAAAATCAGTTACATACTCTGTTTCTTTGGTATGTAAATGAAAGCCTAAATATCTCTGTCTCACTGGTGTTCAAGAGCAATATGTTTATTGCAGATCACATGTGTGCAACCAGCTTCCCTTTTGGTTAATAGACCTATTCATATATTAGTTCATATGGTCAGTACTTATGGCTCCTGGATTTGTCATGATTAGCAAGCAGTACTTTCTGATTTTATTACCATTTATTAATGATTTTGTGCAATTTATTCACTATTTTGTGCAATATATTCACTTTATTCTGTAGAATAAAGACATGCTTACATTTATAATTCCAAAATGTCAATTGCACATGTAAATTCTGCTTCACATATAGACCATGATGGTTACCATCAATTCTACAGTTGATTGTAATATTCATATTGTTTTCACATAATTTAAATATTTCCTTTTTTACTTTACATTATCCAAATAAATTAGGAAACATTCCAAACAGACCAATTATGAAGTTGTAGGTTGTTATAGACGTAGATTACAATATCACACCCAAGTATTTCCTTAGGTCATACATTTTAAAAAGAAAATGGAGAAATATTTTGAATTTTTTAAAAGCACTAGATATATATCAGCTGAAATTTGCTTAATATACAGTGTTGTGTGTACAGTGGGAATAGCTGGCAGAAGTGAAACTTCTTGCTATCATTCTGCCTTGCTTAAGAGCTGCGAGCACTCCAATGCTCATGTTAACACATGGATAACTTAGGCTTATTTTCCAATCTATAGTCACTTGAAATTTATCTTTTTTTCAATAAATATTTCATCATTTACAGATTAAATAGCATACTTAATTCTTTAAATAGCATACTTTATTCTTTAGGAATAATTAGTATTTTAATTATTTTTTATTTTTAATTCTTCACTTGTTTTCTTAATTTTCACAGGAGGCAGTGGTGTTGTCCAATGTTCCCAACATCCAGTAACCCAGCGCCATCTATCTCACTGTTGAGACAACCTCTTCTGCTGTCCTGATCTCTCTTGAGCTTCTGGAGTACTGTATTCAGAGCACAACCTTTGTGCAACCTGCAGCCTTCTATGCCATATAGGCTGGGCAGTTTTCATCCTGCAGCACCAAGACATAATTCCTAGTAAAAGAACAGGGGGCACAGAAGAAGAATTATTTAAAAGGTTCAAGACTGTATGTAGCATCGCTTTTTTCTACCATCACTATTTGCCCTGAATTTCAATAAAAACTTGGGAAGTGAGAGGCTGAGTAAAATTCAAACACTTATGGAACAATTAATGGAGAAAAAGTGAAGAACCCTAAGGGATTTGTATTTGTTGAGAATGTGGGGATATCTTCTCATCATTTTGTACAATGTTCAAAATGTCTGGTCCTTACTAAGCTGGAAATTCTGTGAAAGCCCCAAATCAGGAAGATGGTACCTGACAGAACGGACTAAAACTCTCAGTGCACTCCTAAAATGTGATTTTGCATATGCTGGCAAAGACAAAATGCAACATCTGCTTTTGTGACAGGTTACATCAAAACAGAATTAAAACAAATTAAAAAAAAAAATCCAGTTTTAAAGTGATTAAATGTCAGTGGACTGGATATTTTTTAAAAGCTACTTGATGTTATCTCTGATTATTTTGATTGAAAGAAATAGTACTAACTTCCAGATAAATTATGTCTAAGAATTGCAATTTATTGATTTTTCCCCTTTTATAATGTTTTTTGCTGTCACAGAAGCTTAAACCAACATACTTTTTTTGCCAATGCCTGATAAAAAACACTTACCAGTATTTACAACAGAATATTCATATTAGAAGAAAAGATTAAAACTGTGATTTAATCTTCTGACACAAGTGTCAAATTTGAAGGTATGTTTAAAATATAATTTAAATAAAACAAATAAACGGTTCTTCCCCCCCCTTTTTTTTTAGCTATCCTAGCAAGAATTATATAGAAAAATGTGCCTCATCTTTATACTTGGATCTGATACTAACAAATGAACTTCAGACAACTGAATCTCACAATAAGTTCTCAGGGTGCATGAAATCTACTTCAAATATTCTGAAAATAATAATCTGTTCCTCAGCAAATACCAATCAATCTGGCAGGAACCTAAAGCATAATGTGGTACTGAGAACAAACTCTTTTGTGGTTGTTCTATTTCCTTTCCAACACGTGCCATTTGCATTGCATCCAGTTTCACAGAGATGGCATAATTAACTCATGCTGATGCAGGGGTGTTACCTGTGCTCATCCTCCAAAAGCACTAAAAGTCTAAGCCCCTGCAGTGTTTTACCACCTGCACTGTGAGCTCTAAAAAAAGCCTGTTAAACAACAATATTGTGGTTTCTGAAAAACTGCAGAGGAAATTAGGATGAAATTGCACAGGGAAAGGTCACAAAGGGCAATGTGATTTTTAATTTTGTAAGCTGCTTTTTCCCAGTTTTGTGTTAAAATGAGATGCCAGAAAAAGTTACTAGTAGCAAAAATGACATGAGACCCAAATAGGAAAGTAATTTAAACCTGAAGTAAATTGTCCCAGTAGAATAAGCAGTATTTTGGTTAGACCTCAAAAACCCCTCAGCATCTAAAGAGCATTCTCAGGCTCTTAACAGGAATAAGTGTCTGAGGTCACCTTCATGTTAAGCTTGTTACGACTTTCCTTGGGAAAATGTCAAGAGAAACCTAGAGTATCTAAAAGAAGAAATGTTGCAAATTTTTTTCTGTTGATATTCTTTATTTCTTTCGGAGAAATATGTCAAGTGCTATGAACAAAATGACAATATTTAACTTATTATTAAAGGTACTATCAGTAGTTCTGGAGTTTTGTTTTTTATTCCATAGCACTACACTGAGCAATCAGTGTTTATAATTGCCCACTCTGAAGTTTACCAAATACGCAAGGCTGCTCTTTGCAGTAGCAATTGCTACTGGTTCACCTGCTGTAAAAGATGTGTGGAGCAGTGCTTAGTAAGTGACTTCTGAGTAGTTACACGTTATAATGGATAAAATAAAATACTAGATAACATGGTATCCACAGAGATTTTTGAAATCAGAGAGATTCACGTGATTCATTTCTATATTGGTTTAATTTAATCTCCTTTATCAACCTAATTAATCTTACAGTGGTAGAGATAAAAAATATGCCAAGCAAATTAGTTACAAACCATCATATTAAATATACAAACCTGTTAAATATTAGTTATATATACATGGAAAATGGTGGCCCCTGATGAAGGAAGTGGCAGAAGGAAGTGACAGAAGTGGCGGAAGGAAGAAAGTTCCAAACTAATTTTTTACAATCCCTATTTAGAGGAGCAGCCTTGGATTTGATTAGTAAAAATGTAAAATCAGTTGTTTTTGCCAGTTCTGAATAGCCAATGGCAGAATGCCAAAACATGAAAACACTTAGAGAAGCAATATTGTACAATATCAACCTTTGTTTCTCTCTCACCACTAAACCTTTTCTGTACTTTGTCTTTAGAGCACTGTTACAGTTTTTACCTTTTCTAACACTTATTTTGAAATAGAAAAGTATTGTATAATACAAAAGAAATTTAAATACGTGTAATTTTTTTTTTTTAATCCCATTACAACATAATGCAAACTGAAGTGGAATGCTCATGCCTCGTGTAGAGATGCTAGGCTTGGGTTTGTTTTTTTTTTGCAAAATGGTTTTTCTAGTCGCTTTTAAGTTTAAGAAGGTCTCTGAAAATCTATCTTAAAAAAAAACTCTCTCCACAGCATCAGAGACTATTTTTTTTGTTTAAATTGAGAATGTCTGGGTTGGTGAACAAGTCACTGATAAGGATTTGCCTGGCATTCTGGGATGCCTGAACCTGAGTACCAGTATCAATGTGCCCTTTTTGTCTCATCCATGTGCTGTGGGATGGGGCTGTTTCCTGATGAGGCTCCTGCTTCTCTCCATCTTGCTGTCACCCCTGGCTCCTTTCTCAATTTTTCTCAGGGAACAACTGCTCTTGCTGTCACTTTACAGGATCATGCTCTACAGACTGTCAGTGAGAGGATGTTTGAAACTCCTTACTCACTAGGATCTTTTGAACACGGCCATGCTTATATGGTAAATCGGATCTCCCAAATCTTGATATGTGATCTGCTCCTTTCTGGGTGGTGGCACAAGTTTCCATTGTAAAGAACTTTGCAGTGAGGTCTTCAGCTGGATAAGGAAGGTCTTCCCAAAACACATCTTTGCTGAATTTTAACATTCAATTTTGTGTCCCGTGGTGCAATGGGACCATGTATGTTCTACTGCTATTAATAAACTATGTACAAAACACCTCATGCCTTAAGTATGTTCAAAAGACCATCCTAGGTGCCCATTTCTGCATCTGCACAAGTAATTTCTAAAACTTATTTAGAATTACTTTATCTAGCTGAACTTAAATCTATTCTGCAGTAAGAACTGCCTCAGAGAGTTTCTGGAGCAACCAGATTTGTCATCTCAGATGTTAATCAATAAACGGAAGCACATGCATAGTCACTGTGAACTGGCCAAGTGCACAACAGAGATAATCACCTGGATCCCTGAATTTTTGACCTCTTGCAGTGATTTCCTAGCTCTTGCAGTAATTACTGAAATGTTCTGTAGTGCAACTGAGTAAATCCCCTTGTCTCAAATTAGTCAATGGGATCATCTCAGCAGAAACTGGTCAGAGGCTTCTTTGATCAACCAGGGAATTGCTGACTGAGCGGACATGGGCATAGCCATGATATCTACCAATACCACAACTGCAGGAAAAACATTTATTTCATATTATATAATATTTCTAAATTAAATTCTTTAGATCTTGCCACAACCAGATGTGAGCTTTGCGATATTTAAAACACAAAAACACTAGGCTTGTGTTTGGTAGGAATGTTTCCTCTCTAAAACTAAAAAACTTTCATTAAAACAAAATAAAGATGAACTTTTAGCACCTTCATCATTAGGACAAATTAGAGAGATGGGCAATCACCAATTGTTTGAAATTTAACAAAGACAAATGCTGGATTCTGTCCCAGGACATGGAAACCCTGGATATGTTGCTAGACTGGGGAATGAGATGCTGGAAATCAGTGCTGCAGAAAAGGACCTGGGGGTCCTGGTTGATGGCAAGTTGAACATGAGCCAGCAGTGCCCTGGCAGCCAGGAGGGCCAACCCTGTCCTGGGGGCATCAGGCACAGCATCACCAGCCGGGCAAGGGAGGGGATTGTCCTGCTCTGCTCTGAGCTGGGGCAGCCTCAGCTCGAGTGCTGGGGCCATTCAAGATAAAAAAGACCTTGAGCTCCCAGAGAGCGTCCAAAGGAGGGCAACAAAGATGGTGAAGGGCCTAGAGGGGAAGCTGTACAAGGAGCAGCTGGGGTCACTTGATCTGTTCAGCCTGGAGGAGACTGAGGGGAGACCATCTTGTGATCCATCTCAAGCTCTTCCTAGGGGAGGAGATTTTCATTATTGGAAGTTTCAACTGGGTTTTTTTTTCTGCTGTTAATTGGCTTCATAAGAAAAGACCACAACATGATGTTCTTGTTAAAAAATGGGATTGTTTCTTCCCTTTGTGTTAGCAGAGATTTTTGCTATAATGTCAGAGTCCTTGTGAAAATAACTTCTTTGGAGAGAAAGAAAAGATGAATCACTGAAAGATTTTGCAGACTTCCCCTACAATTTTCCTTAAAATATTGACAGGGTGTCTATCACAAATGTACGTATGCTAACAAAAGGGGTTTTTTTTAATTTCTCCAGTCATAAAAAGAAATAAAAATATAGACTTTTTCAAACAACTCTGTGGCAAAGAGACAACATTTTCTTTTGCTTACTGTCAAGGAAACTGAACAAAAGAAAAATACTTTTTTTTAAAGAATAGAAATACTGAACTACCTTCAAAGAAAGCATCATTTTCACCAGAAGAGAAATAAAGTTTGTATCAGCCCCATAGTCCATTCTCTTTTGTTCCTCTCACACAGATGAGTCACATTCTCATTTCATGCTTAAAAATCCTCACTTATACCTCCATAGGTCTCTTAATGGGCTCTTTTCATAAACTTTACACTGTGTAAGGCAATCTAATGTATCTTTTCAAAAAAACAGGCCTCCTAACATGTAAAAAATATTCTCATCTAGTCCAAGTGGGAAAAGTTTCTAGAATGGGAGTACAGAGTCCAAATTACTCTCCAAATGTATCCCATAGGGAAATGACAGAATGAGCAGCATATTCAGCCCACTTTTCCACCATTTCTCTCTCTTTCCTCCACTTCCTCAGTCCCAAATGAGCACCTTTTTCATGGCTTTTAGAAGCTATGGAGTATTCCATCACATATCAGGAAAAGCTTCATGAAAGCTGTGGCAGTCAGCTTTTAGTAAGCAGTCTGAAAAGTTTCTGGGGAAATAATTAATGAAGGCAGAAAGAAAGCTAAGAAAGGGAAGTCTGAACGACTTGGAGCTAATCTATTACTTGAAAGTGTCAGCAGCAGTAAAAGTGTTATCTGCTGTTTGCAGCAGGACTGTGGATACATGTCATGCCTAGATTCCTACTTTACTTACCCTAGAACTTCTCTCAGGGGTTGGGAACCATTTGGCTTTATTACTGTGATTAAATCAATGCACTTTATAGGATTTAGATCTTTAATTTCTGGCCACTGTAGTCAGAATTGATCCTCTGATCTCAAAAGACTAGACAAAAAAGAATTTTCAGAATTTTGCAATCAGAAGAAGAAAGGCATATGAAAGAAATATGAATTTTGGGAGCAGAATGACAATTGATAAATCTTTCTCTTTTCTGCCTGCCTAAGGGACAAAGCTTTCATTTTCTCTGGAAGAGGTATTCATTAGGGTTATGCCAACAATAGTACCAACAATAGTCTGCAGGACTGAGATTGAAAACCCATTGTATTCACATCAATTCCAAGGAGATGCTGCTCAATGTACGAGTAGCATGTTGCTATTCTGGGGAAATCCAGACTTCTGTCAAAAAATTGGTGCAAGGCTGTTTGCAGTGGCAGCAGGAATGACAGGAGTGCCTGTTAATGAGGGTGTTTTCTTACCCTCAGCAGTCTGCCCGGGACAAGTATTTGTCTATTGCAATAATGCCGACCTAATTTCAGTCAAAAGGAGCAGGACTTCTCTGTTATTCAATCAGAAGGTTAAAATCAGTTTTAACTTTTTTAATGCATTTCCTGGAAGACAAGGCAAATTCAAGAGCTTAATAATTACATCTTTCATTTTTCTTAATTTTTCATGAGGCAAAATGGTTTCTATTTATGGGTAATCAATTCTTTAACGTACTAATTTAATTGCTGTTTCAATGCCATTTTGTTGTCACTTGTGCAACCTTATTCAACACAGTTGAAAGAAAAGTTTAAAAATCTATAGCTCAGTTATGGTTCTAAAAATAATGCTGAAGACTATGTGTCAATCAGTTTGAGGTTAATACAAGTAAATTTAAGTTTTGACAGGTTGGATTGCTCATGTGTACACAAGGTCTCTAAAGTCATCTGTTCCTGACGTTCCTGGGTCCAATTTTTCTTTTTAAATATTACTGTCTGCTGAGATTTCATATTTTATCTTAGACATCTCTCCCAGGATAGGCATGACACAGATGCAGACCATAAGGGAGGTTCACATCATCCTGCAGCAGTGGGCAGAACCAGACAAGACACATTGGGAGAGCTGAAGTGGCACTTGCTGCCCATGTGAGGAAATGGAGCTGAGCTCCTGACGGTGACTCAATGCCCTGGCAGCCTGTGCAGATGTCTTGAGAAAGCTGCCTGACAGGACTGGTGCACTGGGGGTTGCACCAAAGAAATGGTCAGGAGTTTAAGAGTGCATTTGGGAATTAATTGGAAAAAAAAATACTTGCTGACTAGGTGGAATGCCCCCTCTACAGGATTGTGGATTATGCCAAGTTAGAAAAAAAAGGTCTGGAGGGTTGGACTGCTGTGTAAAGAGGCTTAAACAGAAGACACAACAGGACAGAAATGTAATAAAGTGTTAAAATGGTTAACACTGAGTCCTGCATCATGACCATAATAACCAAAAAACCCCACTACTGGCTTGTAGGGGGATATAATATAAGAAAATAAAGGTAGTGTAAAAAGCAATCTTACCCCTAAGGAGATGCAGCTGAGCCAATTATTAGAGATTAGGAACAGGCCTGACTTTAACAGGCCACAGCTGTAGCCAGTAAGAAGAAGAGTGCTATAAAAGAGTGGCTTGGGTGGTTGGGGAGGGACTGGAATTTTTTGGCTGCTGTGAGCAGAAGGAGGAGTCAGTGCTTAGAGGAGCTGCCTATGAGAAATGCCAAGGAGGTACCAAACTCTAGCAATATGGAACCTTTGCGATATAATGACAAAACTGGCTGGACATGGAGTGACCAGAAAGCAGTTTGGTAGAAGAGAGGGGTCCTGGCAGGCAGCAAATCAATATGAGCCCCCAGTGCACCCTGGCAGCCAAGAGGGGCAGCAGCACCGTGGGTTGTGTTAGGAGGAATCTTGCCAGCAGGTCCAGAGGAGTGGTTGATTGTATGTCTCCCTTTGATATTTGTGGTGCTACATCTGGAGTATTGTATTCAGTCTTGGTTCTCCTCACCATGAGGAGGACATTGATGTGCTGGAGCCAAAGAATAAAGATTTACCAAGGAAATTAGAGCACTTAACATTTGACATAGGACATATGAGGCTAACAGATGAATTTGGTCTTAGCAAGAGAGGCTAAGAGGGAGATCTCATAAATACCTTTAACAAGCTAGTGGAAACATACAGAGAGCCAGCCTCTTCTAGAATGAGATGAAGTGGACACAGTTTACAACATGGGAAGGTCTAAATATGTGAAAGGAAATCTATTTTCATTATGAGGGTGGTTAAATTGGCTTCCCAGGGAGCTTGCAGAATGTCTGTCTGTGAATGTATTCAAAACTCAACAGGATAAAAACTTAATTTACATGGTGTAAGTCGGCTCATTTTGAGCAAGAGTTTGGACAAGATGACCTCCAGAGGTTTTTTCCAACTTAAGTTATTCTTTAGTTAATGATTCTATGGAAAAAAAAGTGAAAAGTGTAGTAATGTCATAAAATTACAACTTTTATGTTAGTTTATGGATAAGCAATTGTTTCTGAACAGTTAAAGCTGCAATATTCTAATGGTACTGCAAGTTTGAGATTAACAGCTGAGACTTTTTTTCCTAATGCACCTTTATTTTGTTTCTTCAAAATAAATTTAAATGTTCTTGATTGGTTATCTTCAGAAATGCAAAAGATTTCAGACCTTGCAAAAAGAGAGTAGGCAGACTTTTATATGCAACAGAGTGTGGACTGTTAGCAGTGTCATCAGTTTGTTTTGTGGGACTGGTCTGTCATTGCTGTATTGCATAGGTAACTGTGTATGTGAGCATAAGGAATAGAGCTTCAGTGTAATTTTGTTCTCCTCTATATGTAGAGAGTAAGCATAACTTGATGAAATACAAGTTAAATAAAATAAACTGTTCCCTCTGCATATGCTATTTTTATGCAAAGAGCACTCTATTCAATGACATGCTTTTTAAAATTACAAGTATCTCAAAAGCAGAAAAAAAAAAGCATTTTTCCCATCTGTTGTACCTATTTAAGTCTATCAAGTAGATAGATTTGCATTTTGCAAGACAGAAAGAACAGAGAAACACACTGTCAAGCACAGTCCATAATAGATGGGGATTATACAACTGTTAATCAAGTTGACAAGAATATATTTAGAAATTATCGTGAACTTTTCAAAGGGATGCAGCTTCATCTTCACTATAATGCAATGGGGAAAAGGGCTTAAGAGAGAAACAGGAAAAACAGACTTCAGATGTGTTTCACCAGGAGCAGAGATCAACATATCTATGAAAAAATGGACTGAATTCCTGATAAGTCACAAGCTGATAGATTTCAAGTATCTGGTCTCATCATCACTACTTTCTTACATAACTGGGTTGTTCTTTTGGACCTCTCCCTCTTGTTCAAGTTTAGCTGGCACACAACTATAGTGGCAAAAATAAAAATACAGTCATACTACCACAGTTTATCTCTAAACAATCCTGATCTCTTCTTTATTGTGAATTCACAGAATAAAAATATTGAAATGGGGTAATTCGCTCCATAGAGAAGAATATATTGTGATTTGGGGTTTCTGTCAGATTTAAAGAACTCTGACTTCTATATAACACTAATTATGTGTATAAAGACAACCATATTTGTCTTAGTTCAGTGAAGGGTTCAAAAATACCTCCTAACATCATTCTTAAAATTCCCAGGATTCTTCATTTTTATGCATATACAATTCTTTACATTTTACAAAGACGAGTGTCAATAAGATTTTTTTTATATCTCCTTAATGAATTTGTGCAGTCAAGAATTTCTTTTAGCTTTACAGAATTTTAAAATTGCATGTTCTTTCATACTTTGCAATTTCTCTTCCCATTAACTAAACATTCCAATGCTCTTAATAAGAAACAATTTACTAGGAATTTTACTACATCTTGTAAAGAATTTTACAACCCCCATCTTATGGCACTTTTTTTTCTTGTTTGAAATACATTATGTATCTCCTCCCATGGGAATTAAGACAGAGGCTGAAATTTGCCATAGATTCTAAGCAAAATCAAGTACATACACAATGAGGAGACTGTTGCCTGTTATAGTGTTGCAGAGAGAGAAAGATGCCTGCTATTGTCCTCATGGGGGACCAAAACAAAGTCATGGGGCTTTTGAAATAAAATGCAAATACTGAATAAATGCAGATGAGAGTTTCAGGCAGGCAGTAGGTTGCATGCTGTCAGAAGGAATGTGAAAAAGAGCTTGCTTTTATCCAACTCAAACTGGAACCAAAAGAAAAGTAGAGTAATTTTCAATGTTACTTAGTAAAGCCTATTTTAGGAGATGATAAAGGCAAAGCTTGGAGCCACACATTATATTTCCACAGCTTTACTCCACTGAATATAAATTGTGTTTAATGGCTTTATTTCACACATATTCCAATTGACTTAAGGGTATGGCCTGCAAACACAATGGTAATACTGACTTAATAGTTTTGCATTTCATGCTCCTCTTAGCCACTAGGACTCATTTTAATCATCTCACCTCATTGTCCAAGAGAAATATTATCATATACAGAAAAAATTGCTGTCTAGGCTACACACTGAAGATCGGCATTCATCACACTATGCAGAATGCTAAGACCAGACTCAAGAGAAAACTTCAGCACTTCAAAATA
This sequence comes from Haemorhous mexicanus, assembly GCF_027477595.1. NCBI lineage: Eukaryota > Metazoa > Chordata > Aves > Passeriformes > Fringillidae > Haemorhous > Haemorhous mexicanus. The sequence continues at coordinate 77,149,123 of NC_082341.1, forward strand.
ATTTGCAATGAGTTTTTAGATGCAGAACAGAGTTATTATTGGCTCTCCTATGTCAGAGTTTTGAAGAGGAAAAATATATTTGCCAAGATGGACTAACTGACTGGGAAGCTAAAGTTAGGGAACTCACTGAATATGAAGGGCCAGCTATACGTGGTATAAAATTACCTAAGCATTGTTTGCAAGAGGAAATTTTTCTTTTCAAGCTATTGTGGGCAATTGTGACACTTAGAGAGGACATGATTTCTGACATGGAATTTATGCATAACACCTATGGTATGGTATACATTGTAAAGGCAGCAGTTATGGGGAAACAAATAAAAAAAACTAAAAAAGAGCAATTAAAATTACTGGCTCATTTAAAGAAAATTAAGTTCCTGCTGCTGAAGGAGATAATATTCCAAAGTTCATTTTATTGAAATAATTTAATTTCACATGTTGGATAACTTAAACTTAGCAAATAACATTAGCAATATGGTGGAAAAAAAAAGTCAATTTTCCTGAAAATTATGTTTTCTAGTTGAAGTGGAAACAAATTTTATTTATGAAACTAATATGATGTTTCTGGATTATTACCCAAAAAACTAAGTTGTTTCTTTTTTAAAAACCCTAGGCCTAATATAAGCAAAACACCCCCAAAATTAATTTAAATTAATTTGTGATTTTAAATCTGTCTACTCAAGCATAAGCAGAAAACTACAGTTTTATGTTTATTTTTTGCTTCCTTCCAACCTACTATTCTAACTTTGACATCTGCTGGGAAAGTAGCACAATGAGACTCCTGGAATGTGTGTTGGATAACTTCCTAAGCCAGGTAATAAATAGACCTACCACGGGGGAGGCAATGGTCACCAACACAAGTGAACTAACTGGGGACATTAGGACTGGAGGGATCTGGACTGCAATGTTGTCTGCTGGTGGAGGTCACAGTCATGAGGGATATGGGTCAGATGAAGAGTAAAGTCAGGACACTGAACTATAGAAAGCAAACTTCCAGCTTTTCAAGGAGACAGTCAATAGGACACCCTGGGAAGCTGCCACCAGGGGCAAAGGAGCAGAACAGAGCTGGCATATATTTAAGGAAGCTGTCCATAGAGTGAAGAGCTATGATGCCCAGGTGTAAGAAGTCAGGCAAGGAAGGCAAGAGACCAGCATGTCTGAGTTGGCACCTGTTGGTCAAAGTAAAGGACAAGAAGTAAATGCAGAGCTAGTAAAAGAAAGGACAGGTACACTGGGGAGAGTATAGGGATGCAGTCTGGTTTTGTAGGCATGAGACAAGGATGGGAAAAACAAAGCTTGAGCTGAACCTGGCAAGGGAAAATATAATGAAGAAGGAAGGCTTCTACAGGTATGTGAGGTAGAAAAGGAAGGCCATAGAAGGTGACCCCACAATAAGCAAGTCTGCCAAACTGGTAACTACAGATGAAAAGACTGAGATATTCAACAACTTTTTTTTGCTTCCGTCTTCAATTGACATCTCACTTTCCATACCCATTGAGTGAGTGGACATGAGACAAGGACAAGGGAGCAGAATGCTTCCCACTGTAAGTGAATATCAGTTTCATGACCAGGAGAATCTGATTGCATATACCTCTGTAGGACCTAAATCAGGTGCATCCCAGAGTCCTGAAGGAACTAGCTGATGAACATGTCAAGCCACTGTCCATGGTTTTCGAAATGTTGTGGCAGTCAGGTAAAGTCCCAGGTGACTGGAAAAAGGGAAACACTGCACTCATCTTTTAAAGGGTAGAAGGAAGGGAGCTACCAACCAGTCAGTTTTGCTTCTTTGCCTGGCAAGATAATGGAACAGATGCTATCCTAAGGTATGTGCAGGGCAGGGAGGTGATTCAAGACAGCCAGCATGGCTTCACCAAGGGCAAATCTTGACTGACCAACGTAGTGGTCTCCTATGATGGAGATTTCAGCTGTCTAGATTTCTGTAAGGACTTTGGCATGGTCCCCACATCTTTCTCTGTAAATTGGAGAAAGATGGATTTGATGGGTGGACTGTTTGGTGGATAAGGACTTGGTTGGATGGTTACATCCAGAAGGTAGTTGTCAATGGCTCTATGTCCAGATGGAGACCTGTGACAAGTGGTACTCCTCAGGGATCTGTGTTAGAACCAGTATTCATTAATGTCTTCACCAATGAAATAGAAATGGGATCAAGTGAACTCTCAGCAAATTTGCAAATGAAGCCAAGCTGAGTGGTGCTGTTGACATTCCTGCTACCCAGAGGGACCTTGTTGAACTTGAAAGTGTGCTCATGGAAACCTCATAAAATCTAACAAGTTTAAGTACAAGGCACTGTACCTGAATCAAGACAACCCCCAGGATTAACATGGGCTTGGGGATGAAGAGATGGAGAACAGCCCTGCTGAGAAGGACCTGGGGCTGCTGGGGAATGAGAGACTGGACATGACCCAGCCATGTGCACTTGCAGCTCAGAAACCAATCAAGTCCTGGGCTGCATCCAAAGCAGTGTGACCAGCAGAGCAAGGGAGGGGATTCTGCCCCTCTGCTGTGGAGAGACCCCACCTCAAGTGCTGCATGCAGCTCAGGAGGTTTGGAACTAGATGGTCCCTTCCAACACAGGTTATTATTCTATGATTTATTTTGACTTTATCCTAAATTAGAATTCCAGAAGTCATGTAAGAATTAAATGGAAGAAAACTTGGAGAAGAACTTTTGGAACAGATATTTTGATTTAAAGAAAAATGTTTTCAGTCATTCACACCTATTTCCTCACGTGTTCTACTTATTCATTCTTTTATACTAGTACCAAGAGGTGTATATTCAATCAGTTAGATTACTATTACTTATGGTGATGTGGAAGATAAGTTTTCCAGCTATTGAGTCATCTCTTAATTTCTTCTTGACTGGTCTTGACTCATTGGTAACAATGACCTGATTTTTGGCTAAAATATTGTCTATTTCTTATGAGTCAAAACTTTGTATGGCCTGATATTTCATCCCCAAGGTCCTATATCCCCCACTTCACTCCTTATAAATCTTAAAGCAAGCTTGTGAGAGCTCAGCACATCACTCCTGATGTCCAGAGCTACCGAGAGAACCCTTGAAGAGCTCGAGAGTCTTAGAATGTTGCCAAAAACACTTGGTGGCTTGATTTTGATCCATCTAAAGATGTGCCACCGATGTATGAAGAAATGGAACCTGCGAGAATCACTCGAGTGTAAATGGTGAAAAGAAAATATCATTATAAAGTGAATCACAAATTTTAGAGTTTTAGTACAGGGGGGTTGTAGAGACAAGATAGAAGAATCAGAGCGTGCCACCAAGCTCTTCTTTCTTCTTCCTGTCCTCCATCTTCTAGAGTGGTGTTAGCATTTAGAAATTAGTCTAAGATGAGGGTGTAGTTAGTGACGAAGATGATAAGTATTGGAGATAAAAAGTAAATATGATATACGTAATTTTTGTTATAAAAGATGCGACCGCCTTGAGAGTAGACAAAGTGCCTTTAACTGCCGTGCTGGTCAGATCCTTTGGGCAGAGAAAGGACTTTATAGATAAGAAATAATAAACAATTCTGAAGACCGAAAAAACCTAGCGTCCAGACTCATCTTTTGAAGCCCAGCGTGCAAGAACCATCCTGAGCGTGTGTGGGGGCAGAGACAAACAGCCGACCCCATAGGTGCCCGTTGCCTTATTTTCCATTCCATGCGGTTAAAGTATTTTTCAGTTGAAATGACAAGAAGAGGAATCACACTTGCAAGATTTCCATCCATCTGTAATAGTGTAGATCTTCTACTGAAAAGTCATCTGTACTGTATTCTTTTTGCAAACATACCTGCTTCAGTGCTCGCCAGCCTGTTGTGGTCAGGCATATCCTGAGTCTAAATACATGCCAATTTTTTGTTCTGTTGTGTCTTCAGATACTTAAAATCCTATGCATTCCCATTCAAACTTCCCTCATAGCAGGATTTACAGTTCTCTGCAGAACACCTTTGCGCCATACACAGTCTTTCACACAAGTACAGGTATATGAAAAATGATAATGCATGAAGAGAATTGTAGACTTTTTTACTTAAACCTATTGACACAAGTTTGTTCTGCACAGGAATTGTTTTGAGCACAGTTAAAGTACATGGCATCTGTTACAAACTAGTTTAATCACAAAGAGACCTGTCTGTAAATAAAACAGAAAGAACTTTGAAGGTTCTAAAGACTCCCCCCAAAAATGAGATAAAAACCAAACAAGATTAAATGTTGATGCCAAAAACCCCATATATTTTTATTTAATAGTAAAAGAGGAAAAGAGAAAGAAAGAAGTAGAGAAAAGTTAGAAAAAGCTAAGATTACTTTAAAAAGCACAGGATAGGTCACCACCACTCTGTGCTGCCTTTGTTCCTACTGAGACAGGGGAGGGGGGAGAGAAGCAGTTTTTGCCTTTTTCTCTTTTTTGCAGTTTGAAGCATCTCACCTGCCTCCTCTGATCTCAGGAGCAGTTTGGCTGGGCTATGGCAGCCCATCCCCTGGGATGCAGGTGCAGCCCTGATGGCTGCAGCCGAACCTCAATCTGCTAGTGGTGCTCTCATAGTGGGATGCAGGAGCAGGGTGGGGGCTCCACAGCTCACTGTGACTCTGGTCCAGGGCTGCAGGATCAGGAGGTTCTCCCCACAAGGGTGATGTTTGCTCCCAGGGGCCTCAGGGTGTCTCGCAGCAGGTGTTGGTGGGGGAAGGAGGGAAGGCAAAGGTTGGGGGTTCTGCCCCTCTCTTTCCCCTCCACGTTTTGCACCAGTTTCTCTTTTCTTTTTTATGGGCCTCAGGGCAGGCTACTCACAGTCAATCTTGCACATAGTTTTCAGGAGTTCAAGAGCGATTATGACAAGCAGACACAATGACAAAGCACTTTTTGAAGCCTTTCTCTTGTTATCAGTCTTTTACAGCATCTTAATTGTTGCCTCAAAAAATCTTATTTCATGCGCTAGAAATCTGTCAATTGTATTCTTCTTCTGAGTGTTTTGAATATTATTAAATTATGATAAAAATTAGATCTGCTACTTAGTTATAGCCTCTAAAAACCACAGACTTGTAGAACTGAAGCCTGAAACAACACACTGCTTCCATGTCTCTGAAGTTTTACCATCCAAGTCTGTTCTGATGCCCATCTCTTCAGTATCAACTTCCTAATGCTTCTTTCTTGTTGAAGTTTCTGCAAAATTCTTTTTCATATTCTTGTGATATGGTGAGGACCAGTCCCAACTATTTCTTTCCAACAGTCAATGGAACACATTCTCTTCACTGTTGGCTCACTTGAAAAATTGGACTAAGGAAAAAAATCTAGACAGCTCTACTTCAAAGCTCTAATTGACTCAGAGCAGTTTTGTTACAATCATCTAAGCATTTTTGGAAGATATGTATACCTTAATTCTTCTATTTTTAAATTTTCTTTTTAGAAAAACAAACAAAACCAGCTACCTTTTGTATCTCACAGCATTTTCTATTTTGTCATTCTCCTATGCTTTTTGTCTCCTCAGCTATTCTTTTATGTGTTTTTCAAAAAAGTCCTGCTATATACTCAAGAGAATGTGGTGTTAGCAAAACCAACAAGAAGAGAATAATTTCATTAATTGTAAGGTGAAGTACATCCTATGACTCAGCTTTATATTTGCCTTTTTCTTTTTGTTTCCTTTATAATAAAATTGTATCACTGATGTGATTTAGTCCTTTAAATCTATAGACAGATATTCAGATATTTTCTATTTTTGTATCTCTCAATTTTAATTTACCTTCTGGTTTATGTTATATTGCTTTTCTTTTTTGTTATCTTGATCTTAGTAAATTGGAGTCAACAGTGATTTTGACCAGCTGATTCAGATCTGTCGCTGAAGGTGTTTACTCTTCCTGTTTTGGTGATATCTGCAAATTGTCAAAGAACATTTCACACTCTGTTGTCTGAATCATTCATGAAAACAGTGATCTGAACTGGGTTCATCTCAAGCCTTTGCAAGGATCTCACATCATATGTTCACGTAGCCTGAGTGCATTTTAAGTATGTGTTAGCTAATAAGACCTGTTGTGCACTCATCTTATAGTGGTTTTATCTAGGCTGTTGAACTTCTTTTATTGCACTGAAAAATAATGGAGAACAGCACCACTTTAGAGAACAGATAGGTGTTGAGTGGCTGTGCTTTCTTCAAGGGAATGGACATCATGAGTGACTCTATTTTTTTCTTCAGTGCTTGTAAAGGCATAGACCTTATCCTATATCTTTTTGCATGTCTTTTACTAGTTTACTGTATGCCTGTGATTAACTGATACCCTCTGACATTTCCCTTCCACACCTTCTCCAGTACTTTTCCTTACACCTTGTGAAGTTCTATAAGCTATAACAACCAGTCAAGTACATCTACTTAAGAAAGGTTATCTACAGAATTTAACTTCAAAATTTTCTTATAAAAGCTTAAAAGCTTATAAATTTGCTTATAAAACTTTAAAATTTCTTAAACAGTGTTTAAACCACATTAGTGTTATTTTTTTCAAGGCTCAGTTCCAGTGCTGTCCTTTCTTTGGCAGCCTAAGTTACTCAAGTTAGTCTAAAATGTAGTATTGTGAGGGCTATACATGTACAGAAGTCTGTGTACATATGCATATATTTATTTAACATTTATATGTACATGTGTACATGTACATACACATATCACAGAATCACATTATAACAGAATATTCTGAGTTGGAAGGGACTCACTAGGATTCTCAAAGTCCAACTCCTGTCCCTGCACAAGGCACCCCAAGAATCACACCACGTGCCTGAAACCATTCTTTAAATGCTTGAGTCTTGAATTCTACCAGGCTTAGTGCTGTGACCACTTCCCTGGGGACCCTGTTCCAGTGCCCAACCACCCTCTGGGTGAAGAATTTTTTTTCTAAAATCCAACCTAACCCTCTCCTGACACAACTTCAGGCCATTCCCTTGTGTCTTGTCATTGGTCACCACAAAGAGAAAAGATCAGTGCCCACCCCTCCTCTTCCCCTCATAAGAAAATTGTTGACTGCAATGAGGTCTCTCCTCAGTCTCCTCTTCTCCAGGCAGAATAGACCAAGTCACCTCAGCTGCTCCCCATACAGCCTCCCCTCCAGCCCCTTCACCATCCCCACTGACCTGCTTTGGACACTCTCTAAGAGCTTAATTAATGGTTTTTTTTTTTTACATTGCAGTGCCCAAAACTGCCCCCAGGACTTGAGCTGAGGCCGCCCCAGTGCAGAGCAGAACAATCCCCTCTCTTTCCTGGCTGGTGATGCTGTGCCTCATGCCCCCCAGGATGTACTTGGCCCTCCTGGCTGCCAGGACACTGCTGGCTCGTGTTCAACTTGCCATGGACCAGGACCCCCAGATCCCTTTCCATGGCACTGCTTTCCAGCCTCTCATTCCCCAGTCTATCAGTACATCCAGAATTGTCCCATCTCAGGTGCAGAATCCTGCACTTTCCCTTGTTAAACCTCATATGGTTGGTGATTGCCCTTGTCTCTAATTTATTGAGGTGTCTCTGCAGAGCCCCCCGCCTTAAAAGGAGGCAACAGCTCCTCCGAATTTTATATCATATGCAAATTTACTTAATATCCTTTCAAGTCCTGCATCCAGGTTGTTTAGGTAGATCGTAGGTATACATATATATAAATAAGCCTACATACTGTTTGCATGGTTAAGAGTTCTCTTTTCCTAACCATATTTTAATGAAATTTCCCTTTCAAACACTTAGGCTTTGTATTAACAGCAAACTTTATTTCAAATTAGAAAACCAATATATAACAAAATATATAATCTCAAATTATAAAAAGCGAGGGGGTTGGCTAGAACTGCATTGTTGCTAGATGTCAGTAAAACCAGTGTCTTACCTGTGTGAAGTTTTAGGTTTCAGAATTTCATCGATAAGGATAGAATATCACATTCTGCAATGTCTGATATTTGTAACTCTTCACATGTTCTGATTCTCTTTCTCCTGGCTGCTTTCTACTCATGACACTAAACTTTGGTTCTTAGCCTGTTCAGGAGAACGCTAGTGTCTTTGCTTTCTTCTTGTTAAAATAATTATGTTTGACTTATGTACTTGTAACTATCAACTTATCAGGTAGATTTGTTGGCCTGTTTTTTTGGAATAGGCTATGGTTTGTTAAGTTCTGTCCCCTATGATTGCTGATCAAAATTGTTACTATCAGTTGCTGTAATAATAATTTACACTATAACCCAGAAGGGTGTTGCAACATACATGTTAGATCACTGCTTACATCAATTATTTTTCTGCCATAAAATAATTTTAAAACCTTTAAATTAAATTGTCCGGTGGAAGCCTGTGTTGTAGTTTTTTGATATTCCTATAGATCTGTATATTACATGCGCCAGTGTAGGAATCCTCCCTTTCTGATTATCGTTCTGAACTTACATTGATGGTTGGCCAGTGGGGTGATCACAGCAACCTGTTACCACGTCACATTGGGCCCTTCAAATTGTGACTTTTATGATGCCATAAGTGACATAACAAGTTCAGACTGGATTTTACCTTATTCTGAACAGATTCTGTTGGCAATTTTGGCAGAAGTTACGAGTGAGTCATTTTGTTAAGCAATTAATACAAAAAAATTAGGTATTATTTTTTATGTTACTTCAAAAAATTAATCTTAGCCTCCTTGTATATACAGGTAAAATGCATTTTTTAGCCACAGATTCAGTTCAGCCTAAGTTCAAAACTTGCAATAAACAAACACCTTCACTGAAATCAGAGGACATAAACAGAAAATGGTTTTGTGGTTGAGCTGACGAAGGCCAAGGCCGAATTTTTGTTTTTATACTGTATTATGCAGTACTTTCATCCCTTATGTTAGCATGTATTGCACATCTTCAATATTATTTAAATCTTTTGTTTAGGCTGGGCCTATAGGGCTGTACTTTTCTGGCTTCCCTACAAGGTCTCATGTGGCACTGCATAAAAAGCTTTATTAAAGCAAACCGATCTCATCTTCTACTTCCTTCTTATCCATTATACTGAAAGTTACTGTGTCAAAGAAGGAAATTAAATTGTTTTGACATTATTTTCTCTTGAGAGAGCTGTGTTGGCTGTTTTTCATCACCTTTTTATTTTCCTGTAGAGTGGTTATAAATTGGCTGTTTAATAACTTCTCCCAGTATCTTTGCACATACTGAAAGTACTGTGACTGGTCAGTGGTTTCTCAAGTCTTCCCTTTCCTAGTGGAATGTAATGGCTTGCCCTTCCTCAGTCCCATGAGACTTCTCTCTTCTATAAAATCTCAAAGGTATTCTTGGATTCTGATACTATTTTGGTCATTTTATTAAATGGTCAAGGCCCTTCTAATTGTACCAAATATATTTAAATACCTTCAATGATAATAATATTTGCTGTTTCCATATTTCTAGGAATTTTCATTTATTCTCAACAACTGTGACTTATTTGGTAGGGTATTTTTTGATGGTAAGTCAAATCTTGTTATGCCATACATTTGATCCCAAAATGGATGGAAACTTCTGAAAAAAACCAACCAACAAAAAAAATTTAAAAGCCCCAGAAATGACCTTGTTATTTCAGGGCCTTTCTTCCTTTCTTTTTCTTTATAATTTTGAAGCTAAAACTCCTGTGACCATGACTAGTAGCTTACACCTTCTAATCCTCTGTCAGATGCCTACTGTCAGTTGCCACTGAGGCTGGAGAGAGTTGTTTTCTAAACTACCTCTTCTTTCAAATTTTCCCCATTGTATTCTCTAACTTCTGTAAGACATTGTGTCTGTGTTCCTTTCTAATAGGTATTGGATAATTAATGTTTCCCTTTATCACTGGCTCTCACTTTTTCTGTTGCCAAAAACATCTGATTTCCTGCTTGTGGTACAGTGGGTTAAAAGAGTCTCATCATTACAAACCTTTGTTCTTTCCTTTCTATATTCATTTAGGAAAAAAAAAAAAAAAGAGCAAAACCCATAACCCAAAACAGTTTAGTCTATCACTGTGATTTCAGAACAAATATATGTATATACGTGTATGTATCTTAATATTTAACATTACCTCAATTTTTAGTCCTGTATTTGTACTTTTACATTCTAATTTGGGATGTGTTTTTAAAAGGTAGGGAAAAAAATATTCACATTAATTCCATAGAAAATACTTCATCCTTGTACAAGTAAATATAACTTTTATGTCCTTTGCCCTTAGTGTGACTGCAAATGCAAATGAGATTGAATGAACCTGCAGCACCTCTACCTACTGTATTTTGCCTTTTGCCTTCCCCAGAACTTCCTTTTCCTTTTTCACTGTTATTAGGAAGAAAATAGTTCACTACCTTAAATAATCTAAGAAAACATTTCTCTCAGAATTAGTGATATGAGCAGAAGAAATTTGCCTCTCAATGCTCTCTCTGTATGAACAGCATATGTATGCTGTCTTATGGAACTTATTATAATTAGACTCTAAATCCATCATTCACTTTAATATAAACAGACAATTAGGGAATATAAAATAAGGGGTTAAATAATGTGCTTTTCTAGGCGTATCAGAACGAAATTGATTATGACATAATCAAATATTATTTAAAATAAAGTTGAATTAACTGGTTTCTTTTTCTGGTGATTAATCTTCATTTTGATTGAAACATAATAGTCATATCATTTTAAACAGAATATCTTGTGGTTAGCAACAGTACTAACAGCAGTGTCACTAGTAAAGCAAAGTATAGCACAAGTCATAACAAGATAAATTACATTTCCTGTAGGGAGTGTAGCAAACATAAACATATATTTCAGAAAAGTTCTGAAGTCACTTGAACTTGTATATTTTAAAAACATGATGATACTTTACTCCAGACCCTATTAAAAGTACATCTTTCACTTGGAAAAACTGAAAAGAATGCATGTTTTGAAATATGCTGTCAGGATAAATTTGGCACTAAAAAATAAAATCTAAGTGTAAGCTAGATTTGGGGAATTGTGTGAATAACAGGAACCAATTGTATTTGCATCCTACTCTCTCCTTTAAAGTGAGATGAACTGAATCTACGTCTCTGCTCTATACATTTATAAGGAAAAAAAAAAAGGGACATAATTTTCTTCCTTGAGATTACTACGTTATATGCACTCAGTGTTCATGTTCTCATCCCCATGAATTCACATCATGTGCTATTCATCTGATTTTCCTTCCAGCAGCAGCTAGGAAGGTGCAGAAAGGCCATATTCTGGAGTTAATGCTCATATTGCCAATGTTTACCTGTTGAATAAATTATTTATTTGCCCTTCCAAACATATTTTTAAGACATTTGGTGTTTTCATGGTATCTTACCAAAAATGCGTTTTCACAGTTGTTCCATCTCAAAGACCTTCAGCTATTCTACTCTTAGGAATAATCAAGTTAATGCATATTAAACCCTTGAGAAACAGTAAAAGTAAAAATACAAGATGAAAGATTATAAATAGACAAGCATGTTTTGGCATTTTTTACTGATCCGAGCTATGTATGGAGAGATGAGATGGCTTAGGAAAGTAAATAAAATGAAATAGTGTGTTTTCTGTGTGGAAGGAAGCAGTAAGCAAATATCATATTGCCTGTGTACTTGACTGAACGTGAGGGAAACATCATCAGCTTAGCTATCCTGACAGGATGTTTTAAAGACAACCACATTCTGATACATTTCATTTTATGCAGCTCCCCCTGAGATTCAAGTTTTAGTACAGTTATTAAATATAAAAAAAATTGGCCCATTCCTATTATAAAATAGCACTTTATGAAACAAAATCTTGGCCAAAGTCAAAGCCATCAAAAGGCATGGCATGCCATCAAGTGTAGGGACATGCACCAAAGCTTACCCAGTAGATCCCCATTGAAATCGCAAGATTTCGTTTACCATCCTGAAAAGAAATTTCATTTTCTTTCAGGACGGGAAATGAAATCTTGCGACCCTGAAAAGAAATGTGTATAAACACTCAGGAAAGAATATATGATCAAAAGGAATGCAATTGAAAATAACCCAAAAAACCAGAAAATCGTGGGAGTGAGTGACTAAAAAAAAGTGGTCCGTGTAGAAATGAGGTGCAGTGTAGAGGACCAAAGAGGCTAAAATGAACCACACAGCTGTTGCAAAAGCAGGGAAAAAATCAAGGAGGAAGACAAAACTTGGAGGGGAAGATATGAGGGACATGGCATACATACACAAAATTAAAAAAAACAAAAATCAGGGAAAAAGTCAAAGCAATTAAAAGGCATGGCAAGCAACCATCCATAGGGACACGCGCCACATACACCAAGGCGTGCAAAAATTGATACCGATGAAGGCCAAAAGAGAAAAGAAGGACTAACGAACACTCTGGAATGGAGATACCATCAAAGAAAAAGAAATTGAAGGAAAAAAAATTTGGAATTTTATTGACTAAAAGACAGTAGTCCCAGCAGAAAAGATGTGCAGTGCAAAGGACCAAAAGAGGCCAGAACTAAACTCACAGCTGTTGCAAAAGCAGGGGAAAAAACAAGGAGGCAGACACAACTTGGAAGGGAAGATATGAAAGACGTGGCATGGGTACATTAGAAAATAGAAAAAAAAAAAAACCTCGGCAAAATTCAAAGCCATCAAAAGGCATGGCATGCCATCCATTGCAGGGACACGCACGACATAATTCTAGGCTTGCAAACATTGATCCTGCGGAAAGCCAAAACAAATAAGAAGGACTAAGGAGCACTCTGAAATGGAGATACCATCAAAGGAACTAAAATTAAAGGAAAAAAAGAAAAATTGGGAAATTTAGTGACTACGAGAAAGTGGTCTGGGTGGATATGACTGCAGTGCAAAGGACCAAAAGAGGCCAGAACAAAGCTCACATCTGCTGCAAAATCAGGGGAAAAATCAAGGAAGCAGAAAAAACTTGGAGTGGAGGATAAGAGGGTGGTGGCATGGATACATAAAAAAATGAAAAAAAAAAAAAAAATCTCGGCCAAAGTCAAAGACCTCAAAAGGCGTGGCATGCAAATCATTGCAGGTACATGCACGACATACCCCTAGGCTTGTAAAAATTGATCCCCGCTAAAGGTCAAAACAAATAAGAAGGAATAAGGAGCACTCTGAAATGGAGATACCATCAAAGGAACTGAAATTGAAGGGGAAAAAAAAAGAATTTGGGAAATTTAGTGACTACGAGAAAGTGGTCTGGGTGGATATGACTGCAGTGCAAAGGACCAAAAGATGCCAGAACAAAGCTCACAGCTGTTGCAAAAGCAGGGGAAAAATCAAGGAGGCAGACACAACTTGGAGGGGAAGGGGAAGACATGAGGGACGTGGCATGGATACTTAAAAAAATGAAAAAAAAAAAAAATTTTGGCCAAATTCAAAGCCATCAAAAGGCATGGCATGCCATCCATTGCAGGGACAAGCAAGACATACCCCTAGACTTGTAAAAATTGATGCACGCTGAAGGCCAAATCAAAAAAGAAGGACTAAAGAGCACTCTGAAATGGAGATACCATCAAAGGAACTGAACTTGAAGGGAAAAAAAAAAAAAAAATTGGGAAATTTAGTGACTACGAGAAAGTGGTGAGGGCGAAAATGAGGTGCAGTGCAAAGGACCAAAAGATGCCAGAACTAAGCTCACAGCTGCTACAAAAACAGGGGAAAATATCAAGGAAGCAGAAAATACTTGGAGTGGAGGATAGGAGAGACGTGGCACGGATATATAAAAAAATGAAAAAAAAAAAACCTGCAGCCAAAGTCAAAGACATCAAAAGGCATGGCATGCCATCCATTGCAGGGATTCGCACAACATATTTCTAGGCTTGCAAAAATTGATTCCGGCTGAAGGTCAAAACAAACAAGAAGGACTAAGGAGCACTCTGAAATGGAGATACCATCAAAGGAAATGAAATTGAAGGAAAAAAAAAAAAAATATGGGAAATTTAGTGACTACGAGAAAGTGGTCTGGGTGGAAATGAGGTGCAGTGCAAAGGACCAAAAGATGCCAGAACTAAGCTCACTGCTGTTGCAAAAGCAGGGGAAAAATCAAGGAGGCAGACACAACTTGGAGGGTTGGAGGGGAAGATATGAGGGACGTGGCATGGATACTTAAAAAAATGGAAGAAAAAAAAAATCTCGGCCAAAGTCAAAGCCATCAAAAGGCATGGCATGCCTACCATTGTATGTACATGCACGACATACCCCTAGGTTTGCAAAAATTGATCCCAGCTGAAGGTCAAAACAGATAAGAAGGACTAAGGAGCACTCTGAAATGGAGATACCATCAAAGTAAATGAAATTGAAGGGAAAAAAAAAAAAATTTGGGAAATTAACTGACTATGAGAAAGTAGTCTGGGCGGAAATGATGTGCAGTGCAAAGGACCAAAAGATGCCAGAACTAAGCTCACAGCTGTTGCAAAAGCAGGGGAAAAATCAAGGAGACAAACACAACTTGGAGGGGAAGATATGAGGGATGTGGCATGGTTACCTAAAAAAATGAAAAAAAAAATATCTCGGCCAATAAAAAGCCATCAAAACGCATGGCATGCCATCTATTGCAGGGACATGCACGACATACCCCTAGACTTGTAAAAATTGATCCACGTGGTAAGTCAAAACAAATAAGAAGGACAAAGGAGCACTCTTAAATGGAGATACCATCAAAGGAAATGAAATTGAAAAAAAAAAAAAAAATTAAAAATTGGAAAATTTAGTGACTATGAGAAATTGGTCTGGGGGGAAATGCGGTGCAGTGCAAAGGCCAAAAAGAAAGGCGAGAACAAAGCTCACAGCTGTTGCAAAAGCAGGGGAAAAATCAAGGAAGCAGACACAACTTGGAGGCGAAAATATCAGGGATGTGGCATGGTTACTTAAAAAAATGAAAAAGAAAAAAAAATCTCGTCCAAAGAAAAGCCATCAAAAGGCATGGCATGCCTACCATTGCACGTACATGCACAATATACTCATAGGCTTTTAAAACTTGATCCACGTGGTAGGTCATAACAAATAAGAAGGACTAAGGAGCGCTCTGAAATGGTAGATACCATCAAAGGAAATGAAATTGAAGGAAAAAAAAAATTAAAAATTGGAAAATCTAGTGACTATGAGAAAGTGGTCTGGGTGGAAATGAGGTGCAGTGCAAAGGTCAAGAAGAGGCAAGAACTAAGCTCACAGCTGTTGCAAAAGCAAGGGAAAAATCAAGGAGGCAGTCACAACTTGGAAGAGAAGATATGAGGGACGTGGCATGGATACTTAAAAAAATGGAAAAAAAAAAAATCTTGGCCAAAGTCAAAGCCATCAAAAGGCATGGCATGCCATCCATTCCAGGCACACGCACGACATACCCCTAGGTTTTCAAAAATTGATTCCAGCTGAAGGTCAAAACAGATAAGAAGGACTAAGGAGCACTCTGAAATGGAGATGCCATCAAAGGAAATGAAATTGAAGGGGGAAAAAAAAAAAAATTGGGAAATTAAGTGACTATGAGAAAGTGGTCTGGGCGGAAATGATGTGCAGCGCAAAGGCCCAAAAGATGCCAGAACTAAGCTCACAGCTATTGCAAAAGCAGGGGAAAAATCAAGGAGGCAGACACAACTTGGAGGGGAAGATATGAGGGACATGGCATGGAAACATCAGAAAATTAAAAAAAAAAAAAGAAAATCTCGTCCAAAGTCAAAGCAATCAAAAGACATGGCATGCCATCTAGGGCATGGACATGCACCAAAGCTTGCCCCCTTATTTCCCATTGAAATCGCAAGATTTCGTTTCCCGTCCCGAAAGGAAATGAAATTTCCTTTCGGGACGGGAAACGAAATCTTGTGACCCTGAAAAGAAAGGCTCACAAATACTCCGGAAAGAAGATATGATCCAAACAAATGCAATTGAAAAAAATCCCCAAAAACCCAGAAAATGGGGAGATGTAATGTCTACAAGAAAGAGGTCTGTGCGGATATGACTGCAGTGCAGAGGAACAAAACAGGCCAGAACAAAGCTCACAGCTGTTGCAAAAGCAGGGGAAAAATCAAGGAGGCAGACGCAACTTGGAGGGGAAGATATGAGGGACGAGGCATGGATACTTAAAAGAATGGAAAAAAAAAAAATCTCGGCCAAAGTCAAAGCCATCAAAAGCAATGGCATGCCATCCATTGCATGGACACGCTCGACCTACTTCTAGGCTTGCAAAAATTGATCCCTGCTGAAGGTCAAATCAATTAAGAAGGACTAAGGAGCACTGTGAAATGGAGATACCATCAAAGGAACTGAAATTGAAGGAAGAAAAAAAAAATTGGGAAATTTATTGTCTACGAGAAACTGGTCTGGGCGGAAATGAGGTGAAATGCTAAGGATCAAAATTAAGCTCACAGCTGTTTCAAAAGCGGGCTACAAATCAAGGAGGCAGACACAACTTGGAGCTGAAGATATGAGGGACATGGCACGAATAAGTAAAATTAAAAAGAAATAAGAAAAAAAATCTTGGCCGAAGTCAATGCCATCAAAAGCCATGGCATGCCATGACATGCAGGGACTTTCACCAAAGCTTGCTCAATTCATCCCCAATGAAATCGCAAGATTTCGTTTCCTGTCCTGAAAGGAAATGATATTTCCTTTTGATGGCTTTGTCTTAGGAGAAGACATTTTTTATTTTTTTATATTTTTTTTTATGTTTCCATAACATGTCCTTCATATCTTTTCCTTCAAGTTTTTACCTTCCTCCTTGATTTTTCCCCTGCTTGTGCAACATCTCTGAGATTAGTTGTAGCCTGTTTTTTTCCTTTGCAATACATCTGATTTCTTCCCAGACCACTTTCTTTTGGTCACTAAATCTCCCAATTTTGGGGTTTTCTTGGGTTTTTTTTCAATTGCGTGTTATTTGATGACCTCTCTTTCCCAGAGCGTTTGTAAGTCTTTTTGCTGATCTGCAATTTTTCGTTTCCCTTCCCGAAAGGAAATGAAATTTCCTTTCGGGAAGGGAAACGAAATCTTGCAATTTCAATTCATAGTTTTGTTTCAAGTCCCTGCACTTGATTGAGCGCAGTTCTTTTACATGGCTTTGAGTTTGGGGAAGAGTTTTTCTTTTTTTTCTTTCTTTTTTTTTTTTTTTTTTAAGTATCGTTGCCATGTCTGTCATGTCTTCCCCTCCAAGTTGTGTCTGCCTCCTTGACTTTTTCCTTTCCTTTTGCAACATCTTTGAGGTTACTTTTGGCCTGGTGTGGCCTTTTGCGCTGCATTGCATTTTAACCTTGTCCATTTTCTTGCAGTCACTAACTGTCCCTATTTTTTTTTTATTTCTTGACCTTTTGCATTTCCTTTGATGGTATCTCCTTTCTAGAGCGTTTGAAAGTAATTATTTTCTTTTTCCAGGATTTCAGTGGGGATCAGTTTTTGTAAGCTTTGGTCCGTTTCCCTGCCCTTACTGGCATCCCACCTTGAACTTCATTGCCTCAGAAAAGCATGACTTTTGGCCTATACTCCTGTCGGAATGTTGACAGCCATGCCTTCTGGACTTCAGCTGCTCTTGAGTTTCTGCCATGGGTGCTGGAGTAGGAAGGTGCCTTGCAGGCCTCTTTCAGTCAGTGGTTCAACACAACTGTCATAGGAACAGTGTCCTAGGCTGTCTTGAGAAAGCGGCAAGTTTTCTGCCATTCCCAGCACTGTTTGGAGCACACCTTGAAAAGAAATTCTACTTAGAAGAATTAGAATAATTCATCTTAGACAGAACTGATAATGGGCTGTGCTACCTGAGTCATCATTTATGATTCATCATCACCTACAGCCTACTGTGGCATTGTGTTTTTAAAGATTTGTTGTTATTGGTTGTGTTGGTTGTTTTGTGTTAAGAAAATGGTTTGGTCCTTGGTTCCCCCCATGTTCTCCCCTCACGGTGGATTGTCCCAGGTTGTTTGTTACTTTCCTTTCCTGCCACTTGCCTGCCCATAAAACCCAGTTATCCTTCCCTCCTCCCTCCCTGCCCTTATAAGTCCTCTCCCCTCCCAGTGGTGCCACCTACTCCCCTTGTCAGTTACTGTAATCACCCCCCCTTTTGTTTGAGATTTTTCGATGTCAGTCATCCTTACTGTGCTGTATGATTTGCCACCAGGGCTTTTCCCCTCCTATGTATGATCCCCATTGGTTCAAGTATGTTGTCCACTCCTCCCCTGCCCCTACCTTATTGGCTACCCTGAGTCTCCTCCTTCCACGCCCACTCCCTTTATCAGTTCCTCTCCAAGCCTGTCTCCCTTGTCACTTGCCACTGGACCCATTGAGCAATAAAGCCTCCTTGACAGCCACGCAAGTGTCCTCTCTTTTCTTCCTTTACCTTGGACTCCTCGTGGCCTCATCCTCGCCTGTGCCACCCACGCCACAGACGGCACCACCACCTGGGGTCCTCTAAGAGATCCCGGGGGTGGCAAATCTTGTGGCTGCCTCCGGCCAAGCTTGGGGAGCAGCTGTCCGGGACTGACTTGCTCCCGTGGCCACAGGGAAGGACCACAGTTGGCGTTCCAATGTGAGGCTTTCCTGCTGGCTTTCCCAACACCAGCACCGTGCTTGACGCCGCCTCTCAGGGACGTTGAGGCACGGAGAGAAGCCTGACGGAGAGAACTGTTCCTGTGGGCATCGGCCCTTGGATTTATAAGTTCTTGGCAGCACCAGCGCCCCTGTGTGAGCACACTAACTTTTGTCTAGTGGTGCTCCCGGGGGACAAAGTCACAACCCCTCCCACGGCAGTGGAAGGAACACCTTCAGGACCAAGGACCATTGCTGTAGTTTTCTTTCTCGAAGTCAGCGGTTGGGTGAGTTCCCCTGGTGGCTTTGGGACAGACCCGGCTGGGGGGGCTCCCTGCAGGCAGCTTTGCTCCCGAGGGTGAGGGGACACGCAGTGCACGGAGTGAGGGGTTGCTGCCGTCAGCCTTCGGGACCCTTTTCTTAGTTTATTTTTCCCTTTTCCGACAGCGAGTGGGTGGAAGTCTGCTGCGTTTTCAGCATGGGTTCCAAGATGTCCACTCAGCAAAAAGAGATTTATACCCAAGTTGTGGGGGTCCTGAGGAAGGGGGGTGAAAGGGTTTCTAAGAGTTCTGTTAAAAGGTTCGTTTGCTGGTTATTTTCTAAATTTCCGCAAGTGTCACCAAATGATACTAAGAATGAGGAATTTTGGAGGGCTGTAGGGAATTTAATAACAGAAGGGATGAGGAAGAATGACCCTACAGTCAAAGATGGCTTTGTGCAGATGTTTGTTTTAATCACTGGCATTCTAAAAGTGCAAAGAGAGCGGGAAAGTAAAAAATGCCTAGCAACGCGATCCCCAGTTGTCCCTCAACCCCCTTCTCCGTCCCCTTCTTCTCCTGCCCCTACTTCCCCTACACTGGGTGGACGGGGGGAGCAACCCGTACGAAGCAGGCGCAGGGTTGCTACTGTCTCCCTGGCTCCCCCAGGTCCCCTCGGTACCCTTTCCCTGACAATGCTGGCCACACTGTCAGGGAACCTGTCCCTAGCCCTCCTCCCAACCCGTTTGTCCCTGTTGCTGATCCTGAAGGTTCTCGAGGTTGCTGTGTTCCCCCAAACCCATTCCTTGTTTTACCCAGAGAAGTCTCATAAGATGGCCGCCACCACGTGGCAGCTGCCCCGACACCCCAACATGGCAGTCACCTCGTGGTGAGTGCTTCTCCTCCCCAGAATCCTTTCTTTCCCGCGCTTTCCCCTGATCCCACCCTTCCTTCCCTATACTCCTCCTCTTCCCCTGTGCCTCTTCACTCGGCTCCTCCCAAAGGTTATTATGTAAATCCACCTATTGCTCCTCCTCTTCCTCCACCTCCTCATTTATCACCTGACCCCTCCTCTTTCCCCACAGTGTCACCAACAGCTCCAGCTCCACCCACTGCCCACCCTAGTTCCACCCTAAACTCCGCCCCTCAGCCTCTTAACTCCGCCCCCTCACTTCCTGTTTCCCACGCCCCACCTTCCGATTCCCACGGTGCCGGGGTTGCCGGGGGAGAGGGGCTGGGGAAACAGGACATGCCTCAAAATAATGAAGGTTCCGTTCTTGGCTCCTGTCACTTATAACAGACATGGGCAGCAGCCTCGCTACGATCCGCTGTCGTATGACAGCATTCGAGATCTCTGCAAAGCAAAAAGAGAATTTGGCCCTAAAAGCAAGTTCTTTCGGAGCATTTTAAGGGCAACCTTGGTCCCTGATGATATTAAACGCCTTTTCAGTTGCCTGCTCCCCCCATCAGAGTACAAACTATGGGAAAGAACTTGGAGAAGGTTGGCAGGGGATCTTCTCCCAGAGATTTCGAAAAGCAAGGACCATGCTGCTGACAATGAGGGCCACCCTATCACCATTGACCACCTTATTGGTGAAGATGACTGGAGCCAAGGGCAGAAACAAGCAGGCGTGA